>NW_022106189.1:46394657-46395837 GCF_000313985.2 Echinops telfairi
ATCCATCATCCATCCATCCATCATCCATCCATCCACCCACCCACCCACCCATCCATCTGCATCCACTCATCCATCCATGCATCCATCCATCTTGGTGTCTACAGAAACCTATGGGGAGTCATGCAGTGCCAGCTCAGGGTGTCCAGGCCACAAACAGAAGGGTTGCATCAGCTAGCATTGGTAGGCTTATCAAAGCCCTCCCCGCCTAGACCCCTAAGCGGTTTCACAGTTTATTCTGATCGACAGCAGCCCTGTGGGACAGAGTGGATCTGCAGGGCTTCCAGGAGCTCCTCTTTACAGAGACAGATGGCCTCGTTTTTCTCTGTGAAGTGGCTGCGAGACTTGAAATGGTGCCCTTTGGCTTAGCTGCGGAAGCTTCATGCAGTGTGCCACTAGGGAGTGAGCGCAGCGATGTGTGAAGTATTTCTCTCAGCTGCCTCCTCCCCTCCTTCCCGTGGTGTGGTCCTGACTGTCATTCTGCCACAGGGGTGACTCAGGCCCAGAGGCATGGCTGGGCCCCTCGGGGCATGCAGTGGGGTGTGGGGTCTCCCCGCACCTGCCCACAGATGCTGATTCCTGCCTCAGGGGTGCCACCTTGGATGCCAGGTATCCCAGAGCCCAGGAGTCATAGGGGCCCCTCCTGGCTTGGGTCTGGGGTTCAGAGTCTAAACTGAGGGCAGAGCTCATGAGAAAAGGAGTCTGGGGGCTGATATCCTCAGAGACTTCCACCCTCCGGAGCCTGCCCCCCGCCCCCCAGCATCCACCCTCTGATCATGTGCCTGCACACACACTTAGTGTAACAGATACACTCAGACACGCTCATGCACTGCCACACTCAGCTACACATGCACACACACACAGAGGCACTCTCTTTCTCTCTCTCTCTCTCTCACACACACACACACACACACACTCTCTCTCTCTCTCACACACACACTCTCTCACACACACACCCACAGCCACCCCCCTCTCTAAGGCTCTCTCCCTCTTTCTTTCTCTCTCTCACACACACAGGCTCTCTCTTCTCCCTCCCTCTCTCTCTCTAAGACTATATCCCTCTCTCTTTTTCTCTCTCTTACACACACGCATAGGCTCTCTTACTCTCTCTCCTTCTACCTCTTTCTCTCTCTCTCTCTCTCACATACACACAGGCTCTCCCCCGCTCTCTCTCTCACACACA
>NW_022106189.1:46396045-46399249 GCF_000313985.2 Echinops telfairi
CTCTCTCTCTCTCTCTCTCTCTCTCACACACACACACACACACACACACACACACACAGCTGACCACTGGGTGGCATTTGTCCCATGAAGAGAGGAAGCACAGCGCTGGACTGGATCTACCCTCTAGACCCTTGTTCTGATGTTCAGCCCAGCTCTGCCCTTCAGTGGCCACAGTCTCACCTGTGAGCAGGGGTCAATGTGGCACCAGAGCCTGCCTTGGAGGGCTGGGGTGCAGACACCAGGGGCACTACCAGTACCTCACCCTCTTCCCTCGAAGCCAGTCCAGGCGGCTGACCTTCAGGCCTGGCCCCGTGACAGGCGGGCTCGGCGGCATCTCGGTTCGTTTCCTCTGTTCTCATTTGGGGGCAGAGTTTGGGCCTCTGCAAGTTTTGATCCCGTCAGCACTGGCAGCCACCCCCGGTTCAAAGGAAAGCCCACCCTCTGGGCATCCTGCCCTTGAAAAGGCCCGAGCCGGAGCACCATGATGGACGACGTGTAAGTGAATCTGCAACAGATTCCCCCGGGAGACAGAGCTGAGGGGCCACCCTGGCCTGGCATGCCGCGCTGGGGTGCTCGGCTCCGTGGCACCTCCTCATGCCCCCACACCCCCCCAGTCTGAAGGAATCCTGCAGTGGAGCTGGAGCGGGCGGAATCGGACCCCAGCACTGGTGTTCTGCACGGCTGCGCTCAGGGCCGCTGCCTGCTTCCCAGGGTGCAGGACTGCTGGGAGAGGTGGCCTGTGTGGGGCGGGGCGGGGCAGGGCCCTGGTGGGAGGCCCAAGGTTCTGAAGAGAGATGGGGTCGCTTGTGATGGGTCAATTCTCCTTGCTGTGACTGAACGATTCAACTATTGAATTGTATGATATGTAAACTATGTGCCAATAAAACTGTATGTGCGTGTGTGAGAGAGAGAGAGAGACAGACAGACGGACAGACAGACAGACAGACAGACAGGCGAGGAGCCCTGGCCCTGGTGCCACAGCCATCCAGGGCTCAGCCGTCGGCTACAAGGCCCCACAGAGATGGAGGTGGCAGCCCAGGGAGAGTTGTGCAGGTGCTTTGCTCAGTCCTGTCCCTCGGGGTCTCCCTGAGTGGGGGTCAGCCCACAGGGGTGGCGGTGGTGCAGGCGTCTTCTCGAGGTTTCTTCCCCGGGGATGCTCTGTGCTTTGTTTCCCTCTCAGACCAGTGGCCGTGCCATAACACATGTACCACACCCTCCCCCTCATGGGCCAGGAGGCTGGGAAGGCCGGGCACTAGGGAAGGGTCTCTTCCTGTGGCTGTTCCACCTGCCTGAGATGCCCATGCTCCCAGCTGGCCCCCCTCCCTCCTGTCGCGCAGATGCGTGCCCTCGTCCTTGTGCCCTCCCTCTCTGACAAGGACCGTGTGGTGGCGTGCAACCCGGTCAGCAGTCCGGGAGCATCCTTCACCTGGGCACAACCCCTTTCCTGAGAGAGGGCCCGGGATGCCCATGAGGGTGTCTCGGCAAACTGATCCTGTTGCCAGACTCAACAAACCGAGCCAAGCTCACCGCCGTGGAGACAATGAGTGATGGGCTCACAGCACTCCAATAGAACTGGCCTGTACCTCTTCAGAGGAGTAGAAAGCCTCATTGTTCTCCCGAACAATGGTTTTGAACTGCTGACCGCGTAGTTAGCAGCCAGACATGTACTCCACTGAGCCAGCTCCTGCTGACCCGACAGAGGGGTGGAATGAGCCAGGACTGTAAGGAAAGACATCAGATCTCATTTTGCTCGATGGCGCCTCCTTGCCCCCATCACAGTGGGGACCAGTGTCAGCCTCATTTGACACCTGGGTCGCCCGAGGCTCGGACAGTAAGAACCCCGCAGGAGATCACTAGCTACTCAGTATCCATGCTGGGATTTGAACGAGAGGCACTGGGGCTCCAGGTGCCTACTGAGCTCTACCCCTGCTGAGGAGAGGGAGGGCGAGCAGGGCAAAGGGAAATCCCGAGGCATCGGAAGAGGCGGTGGTGAGCCTAGATGCCTGCCCCAGAGAGCACTGGGCAGGTCTCTTTCTCTCTCTATCCAGCCCCCTCCCAGGACCCCTACACAAGTACTTGCAGGTGTAGTAGAGGTCAGCCCCGGGCTTGCATGAAGGGTTTCCACCGAAGAGACCACCCACCCTCTTCCCTCTTCCACCAACACCACCTTCATCCGGAAGAGATGTCTCTTCAGGTGCACAGACAACCCTCGCAGCTGTGTGACCCCGGGTGTGCCGTGCCTGACGGTGTCGTCGGTGACCACACAGCACATGGAGACGCGTGTGCTCGTGGGTTGGCTTGGTATCCAGTCAGTGTAGACGGTTATAAATGTAGGATGCTAAGGGTCAGTCCCCTGATAGCCATGTGGAACTAACTCTCTTTACAATTTGCAGCCAAGAGAATGAGAATAGGATTGTAGCAATCTGCTACCAAAACAAACAAACAGAAAGCAAAAGGGGTCATTTGAGCACAATGGAAGGCTGTGTGCTCAGAAATGAGGGGCAATGATGGCACAACACACAGAGATGGACAAGAGTGTCAAGTGGCCAGCCTGCCTGGAGGGCGGCTCCTCCTCAGAGCACAAGGCCCACAGCCCCCGGGAAAGATGGGCAGACTGCTCCCACAAAGTTTACAACTTCAGACACCCCAGGGAGAGTTCACCCTGTTTTACAGGGTCATTATGACTCAGAATGGACAAAGATGCTCCCCCGTTCCTCCTGGGGGAAAGGACAAGTCACACCCCCAAGGGGCAGTGTTGCCAACATCTCAGCCTGTCACTCAGTCTGGAACCACACCGACGCGGACCGGGGCACAGCACCTCGGCGGGGGCTGCAGAGGCAGGACCTGGAGCGGGTGTGTGGGCTGGCATGGGGACCGGGCACGCTGACGCTTTGCTGGTCTCTTGGAATGCCCTCGGACAATCACTGCCAAGGTGACGGTGACAGCAATCCCACTTTGGGGACGCAGCTGACTCGTGGTCACAGTCCGTACTTCCAAATGGGTCCTTCTGGGTTCACCTCCTGGTGAGAATTTGCTCGTGCTCCCACGTAGACGGGGTCAGGGCTTACACTGGAACAAGAGCCCGAGAGGAGGCCCCACAGAGACAGGACAGGACTTACATTGTATCAAGATCCCGAGAGGAGGCCCCACAGAGACAGGATCAGGACTTACATTGTATCAAGATTCTGAGAGGAGGGCCCACAG
>NW_022106189.1:46399349-46403194 GCF_000313985.2 Echinops telfairi
ACAGAGACAGGATCAGGACTTACATTGTATCAAGATCCCGAGAGGAGGCCCCACAGAGACAGGATCAGGACTTACATTGTATCAAGATTCTGAGAAGAGGCCCCACAGACAGTGGATCAGGACCTACACTGTAACAAGATGCCCAGCGGGTCCTTCCAGAGACTGACCCATCACTTACATTGTAACAAGACCTCCAGGTGAGTCTCACGACTACATCTTCCGTCCGTATGTCAACACAGGAGTGTCTTGGGGACCTTGTTACGTTGCAGACACTGACTCATCTGTGGGGGTGGCCAGGCTGACTCAGCAGGTGCTCACACTGGAATGAACTGATTGATGGCCTGGGGACTGCATGGGGACCCCTAAGTAGGGGCCCCAGCTTGCTTTGTCATCACTGGGACAGAGGGCACATGCCTCATAATTGGGAAGACCGTGGGATGCCTCAAAGTCCAGGAGCAGATCTGATGTCCGTGGACAGAGCCGTCTCCACACTGAGGGGGCGGCCGCTGACTAGTGGGGTGACAGTGGGCTACTTGTCTGTAAAGCAGGGGTGCCGCTGCTCCTGCCTGTAGAGCAGCTGAGGGGACCCAGGCACTTGCTGGGTCCATACACAAGACGTTCCCCACGGTGCTGGGCAGTTGTAAGTGTCAACTTAGAGCCCTAGTGGCTCAGGAGTTACACGTTGGGCTGCCCACGACAAGGTCAGCAGTTTGAAACTGCTAGCTGCTACGGGCTGGGGTGGGGTGGGGGGGAGATGAGGCTGTCTACTCCTGTAAACGGTCTTGGAAACCCACGGGGCACTTCTAGTCTGACTTGAGTCAGCACCGACTCGATGGCAGTGAGTTTGGTTTATGATTGATTATTAGCTCTTCTGACAGCTGATCCTGGGGATGTGGTGGGTCCCAGGTTGGCTTGTGAATGGCAGGGCCAGCAGTCTTAACCCCCAGCTGCTCCCGGGAGAAAGTTGAGGTGGGCAGCTTCGGAAATCCACAGGGGGCGGCTCTGCCCTGTCCTGTAGGGTGCTGTGTGTCGGGACGGGCTCTCTGGCAGTGAGCAGAGTCTTCCTGATTCCCGAGAAGAGAGTCGGTCTGTGTTGATGCAGGTGGAACGCTTAGGACAGCAGGTTCTAGGGAGACAGAGCTGCAGGCTGTATTTCTTCATTTTCTACCAGACATCGGTGTTATCCGATCTCTCCCGCATCTCATTAGGAACGTTTTCACGCAGGAGGAAGGGTCGAAATAATTGTGTGTCAAGCTTCATGCAGCGCTCCTGAGACCCTGCAGGTCACGCGCATGGCTCTGTCTGCTGTCCGTCTGTACTCATGCATCTCGGGGTGAGCCGCAGATCCCATGTGAGCGCACTTCCCATGGAGCTGTGTATGTGAGTGTGTGAGTGTGTGTGTGTGTGTGTGTGTGTGTGAGAGAGAGAGAGAGAGAGAGAGAGAGAGAGAGAGAGAGCTCACAGCCCAGGGCTCGTGTGGCATTCCTGCGGAGACAGATTTACCGAGAGTGAAGCTCACGGGCTGGTGGTTTTGACTGTGCAGCATCTGTTATAAAAACAAATGATCTACAAACACAGCATGGAGGCCTCCGCATGAGGAGGGAGGGGAGAAGCTGGAGCTTCAGCGCGAGCGAGCATCATGACACTCTACCTGGGGGAGAGGGGTGCACAGGGACCACAGTGCCGTGGGTCTCTGGGATGGTCCAACCCTGCTCACAGGAAGCTCGACCCCTGGGGAACTTCCAGGGCTCAGGCAGGGCAGCATCAGGACCAGCCTCCAGCTGTCCCCTGCCGCCTCTCTAGCCAGCTCCTCTGAAAGAACTGGTTCCACAGTTGTGGGCCCTGGCTGGCCAGGCTGCCGGGAGCTGCTTGCTGGGTCTGTGGGAGCCAAGACCCAGCTTCTAGAAAGGACCCCGCTGCCCCCCGGCATCAGGGCTGAGCCCCTCTGGGCTGTCACTAGCTGTCACAACTGGCCCCCGCTCCAGCCTTGACTTAGAATTATTGAACCCATACTATGGCCTCCCATCTCCGCAAAAAAGGAGGCCCCGCGGCAAAGTGGTTCCAAGTCAGGCTGCTGACTGCCAGGTCAGAAGTTTGACCCCACCAGCTGCTCCTCGGGAGAAAGACAAGGCTGTCTACTCCCATAAAAGGTGACAGTCTCAGATACCCACAGGGGCAGTTCCACCCTGAGCTGCGAGGTCACTTGGAGTCAACACCGACTCCCTGGCCATGAGTTTGGATTTTTTTTTTTTTTTTTTTGGCAGGGGTGGGGTGGGGATTCTCTGACCCAGCCCCAGCCCTGCCGGTTCTGTAGGACGACTGAGTTTGCTCCATCGACTGAAAGAAAACAAACATTCTCAACTCGTGTCCAGACCCGGAATCCAACGCGGCGTCCACCCCTCCGTGTTGGCGAAGTCTCCCGGACAAGCGCCCAAGAAGGTAAACAGGTTTAGGTAAACACGCCGATTCATGATTCCAGCGTGCTCTCGGCCTTCCACGGGGCGCTCACTGTGCGTCTGTAATGTCATTACCGACATAACTTCTTAGGAAAACTGAGAAAGTCTGTTTTTAGCCCAGACATGCAATTAAGGGAATTAGTAACACGATACCCGCCCCCCGGGAGCGCCTCGGAGTGGGATCTCAGTGGCCGTGGCCGGCCTTACAGCGCAGGCCAGGCCGCAGTGGGCACTGCAGGCCCAGGCGGCGGCTGGGGACAGAGGGGGCAGTGCACACGGTGGCAGAGAGGGGACAGTCCCCGCGTGGGGGCCATCCCAGTGAACGATGCCCTCTTCCTGCCGTCTGCCCTGGCCGCTCCGGCCGCCCCTCTCAAGCCTTTTCTGGTCCTGGAGTTGGGAAAACAGAGGAAGGATTTAATTTTTAATTTCAGGATTCCTGACAAAGACTGTGCTTCTGATAAGCATTGGGGGTGCCAGCACAGATCTCCAAGACCCCCCCGGTTGGGGCGTGGCCACTGACCTTCTGAGGTTGGGCCTGGGCCATTCCTGCACACTATGGGGTGTCAGGCAGCATCCTGGCCTCCTCCACCCATGATAGGTCAGCAGGGCCCTCAAGCTGGGGGGACCAGGCATGTCCCCGGATGTGGCAGCATGTCCTTGGGGTGCACTCACTGGGTTTGGAAGACCTTCCTCGGGGGCCATCAACAGGTCTTGACAGCCATGGGCAAGACGCCCAGCCCCCTGAGAGTCTCCCGCTCTTTGTTGACCCAAAGGGAACAAGCCCCACCCTTGCCCTGACCAATAAAGCCATGAGGATGGTCTCTGGCCAGGCGTCCACGGTGATGGCCACTGGAAGCAGGAAGGAGCCCCAGGCACGGGCCCGGGGTCCCTGAGCATCAAGGCAGGTGTGTCCGACCAGGTGCCCAGTGGTGTTTGCAGGGACCTCAGACGAGGAAAGCCCGAGCCGTGTCTGCTGAGGGAGCAGGTGCCCCCACCCCCGGCGATAGTGGAGGGTCAGTGTTTCAGACCTCTCCCCCTGGGGGTGCAGAGAAGTCTGCCCAGAGCACCTTCTCAGGGACAGGCCCTTCACCACCTAGCAGGCGTGCCTCCAGAGGCCTGTCCACAGGAGAGTTTGAGACCTCACCTAGGCCCTGTCACCTGAACCACCTGGGCCAGGCAGGGCTTTCTGGGGGCCGGGCTCCCCCCAGCAGGCACTCTGGATCTGCCCCTGGCCTGCTCTTCTCTGCTGCACTCACAGCCCCCGGCCGACACCCTTCTTCTGGAGACCCAGGGAACAAAGGCTGTAAGGCAAGAAAGGGAAGCTGCCCACGTGGCATGTGGCTGTGTGGCCAGGACAGCCCCAGAGTAGCCGTGCTGGCCGGGGGGTGG
>NW_022106189.1:46403294-46406629 GCF_000313985.2 Echinops telfairi
GGGGGTGGCTGTGGCTAGGGGAGGGGGGCTTGTGCATCTCCACACCACTCCCCACACTCCCCCTGAGCCGGCAGGGTCCAAAGGAAGAGGCCCTGTGTCCGAGTGTCTGATTGTCAGCATCAGGTTTGATGTCTCATCCAATACCGGGAGGGGGCTGGAGGGGTGGGGTGGGAGGGGGTGGGACAGGATGGCTTGGGACAAGGCTGGCGGGCTGGCTCTGAAGAGGACCCAGCAGGGCAGTGGCCCCTGAGAGACAGGACAGATGGACAAGATGGAGGAGGGGTGAGGGTGGTAGCCAGGCCCCAGGCCCCTCTCAGCCAGTGGCCCAGCTTCAGTCATACCTTGCTTGTTCCTCTCAAAGAGGCATCGGGGCCCAGACTCCCTGAGTTCAAGTCCCAGCACTTTCACATCTCAGCGAGGGCAACTCCAGTTACGGATGCTCCTGCCAGCTAACTGAGCGATTGGAGGTGGTGTCCACCCAGAAGCACACAGAAGAAAGGCCTGGAGACTTGACCTGTGGTCATGGGACCTGAGCTGTGGTCATGAGACCTGACTATGGTCATGGGATCTGGCCCATAGTCATGGGGTCTGACCAATGATTGTGGACCTGACCCATAGTCGTTGACATGACCTGTGGTCATGGACCTGAGCCGTGGTCATTGGGAGCACAGGTCTGCCGTGAAACACCTGGGTTGGTCCCGAGTCTGAAGCTGGAAACACCGAAACCAAATGCACCACGGGCTCACAGCTATACTACAGGACAGAGCAGAGCTGCCCCTGTGGGTTTCCAGTTTCCAAGGCTGTAACTCTTCACGGGGGTGGAAAGCCCAGCTGTAGGGGAGGGAAAGGACTGGGCAGGGAAGCACTCGATCTTGCTGAGACCTGTCCTTTGAGATTCTTTCTTGTCCCACCAACATTGCAGTGTTAGGTTTTCAAGCACAGAAACATTATATAGATTCACCTCCATTCTCCAGTGGTCAACATTCTGGGATAATTATTTCATTGCTTCTCCATCCATCCATCCACCCACCCACCCATTATCCATCCATCCATCCATTCATCCACCTACCCATCCACCCACCCATTATCCATCTACCCATCCATCCATCTACCTATCCAACCATCCATCCATCCATCCACCCATCCATCCATTCATCCATCCACCTACCCACCCACCCATCCATCCATCTACCTATCCAACCAACCATCCATCCATCCATCTACCTACCCATTATCCATCTACCCACCCACCCATCCATCCATCCATCCACCCACCCACCCATCCATCCATCCATCCACCCACCCACCCATCCATCCATCCATCCACCCACCCACCCATCCATCCATCCATCCACCCACCCACCCATCCGTCCATCCATCCATCCATCCATCCATCCACCCACCCATTACCCATACACCCACCCACCCATCCATCCATCCATCCAATCCATCCCACCCATGCACCACCCATCCATCCATCTACCTATCCAACCAACCATCCATCCATCCATCCATCCATCCATCCATCCATCCATCCATCTACCTACCCATTATCCATCTACCCACCCACCCATCCATCCATCCATCCACCCACCCACCCATCCATCCATCCATCCACCCACCCACCCATCCGTCCATCCATTCATCCATTCACCTACCCATCCAACCATCATCCATCCACCCACCCAACCATCTACCTATCCAACCATCCATCCATCCATCCACCCACCCTTTTCATGCATCTATCATTCCACCTGTTTATCTTTCTTTCCATCAGTGTAGCTATCTGTTTTTCTATCCATCCATCCATCCATCCATCCATCCATCCATCCATCCATCCATCCATCTACCCTCTCCATGCACCTATCCATCCATCTGCTTATCTTTCATTCCAACCATGTAGCCATCGGTTTGTCTATCCATCCCAGCCACTTGTCCATCCATTCATCCATCTACCATCCATATTCCATCCATCCATCCATCCATCCTATCCCACTGACTTATCTTTCCATCCATCCATCCATGCATGCATCCACCCATTGTCCCTCCCTTCCTCTGTCTGTTCATCCCACCCATCTATCCCTCGGTGTGCCCACCCATCTACCAGGCATTTGTTAGTGAGGGCTGTCGCTCTTAGAGAAGTTGTGGATGGGCAGAGAACGTGGGCAACAGTGCAGAGCCCCCACACGCCTGCATTCGGGTTCTCCCCGTGGTGGCATCAGAGGTACCTGTGGCACACAGCAGTGTGGATGAACCTTCATTCACACAAGCCCGGGCTCTGGCGGTGCCTGCTCCCATTGGTCGCCACTGGGGAGAACAGGTGCCCTTGTGGTCCCCTGGGGCAGGGGGAGGGAGTGTGCTCCTGTCCACAGCCAAGCTGGCCAGAGCACACCTGGTGTTGGAGCAGAAGAGACCGGGACTCTACACGCATGGCATCCCTTTCTTCACGGCCACTCTCAGGGTCCTCCTCACGCCCTGGCCTCTGGGCACACACAGCCCTCACCAGGGGTGCCTGGGAGCCAGGGCTCTGGGGGAGCTGAGAGGGGGAGGGGCCCTGGGCCAGACTGAGAGGGAGCTTGGAGACTGTCTTCTGCCCCGGGAGGGGGGTGGGCTAGAGGCGCCAGCACCTGTGCTTGGTGATTCTCCATTATGTCTGTCTGCAGGGCTCTGACACTGCTCTGCAGTGCAAGACTGGTGGGAGGTGTCGGGGTGACTGTGGTGACTGTGCCCCCGGCCCGGCCCGGCCCGGTGGATGCGACAGACTCCCCTCACACCGCTGTGGCTCCCTGTCTAGAGAGGCAGAGAAGGGGCTGGCTCAGGAGGCTTCTCCCTGGGTGGTCTGCGTCCTGATGTGCAGACCCCTCCCCCAGGCCACCCACATCTGGAGAGGGAGGTGGGGTGGTGGCTGAGGCCCAGCTGTGAGGGGGTTCATGTACCTGGCCACAGCACCTCGGCCCACACTGGGAAACCGACCCCAGGGACGCCCCCCTTCCCCACCCCTGGTCAGGCCCAGTCCCCCTTCCCCCAGGGGTTCCCTGAGGACCCTCCTCTGCACTCTGGAACCTGACTCTGATTCTGCAGTGTTGCCCCCGCCGGGCGCGCCTCCGGACCCCCACCTCTCGCTTATGCTCAGCGGCCCCCCTTGGTCCTCGCTGCCTCTGAGGACGCGCCCAGATGAAGAGGGGTCCCTCAGCAGCATGTTCCAAACTGCCCGTGCGATTCTGCCCGTCACCTCTCCTGCTCGCTCTCCTGCATCTCTGGTCCTGCCCCCACCCGGCCGCCCTCTCCTGCAGCCCAGCCAGGCCCCAGGCACGCACACACGCACGCACGCATGC
>NW_022106189.1:46407341-46442178 GCF_000313985.2 Echinops telfairi
CCCCCCCCCCGCTGTCCGACCGGTCTCTGGGGGTGACTAAAATACCCAGGAGCATGCAGCACCTCGAGGAGCAGGGTGTGCAGGCCCGCCTTGCGCTGCCCACTAAGGAAGTTCACATATCTGTGCCCTGTTTTTTTTTTGTGGGGGGGCATTGAAGGATCATGGATCCTGGGCTCTTCTGGGAGCTAAAGCCCCCACCACCACCACCATGTCTCGTCACCCTGGGGCTGCAGGGCTACCCTGTCCTCCACCAGTGCTGCACCACCTCCCTGCAGCGGGGACCCCACGAGGGCAGGGGGTGGGGGTGGGCTTTGAAGGAGCCATGGGTTTTCTGGTGGGAAGGCGATGTGATATTCTGGTTCATCCATGCTCCCAAAGAGCCACCGAAATGAAGCCGACGGGGACCCTTTCTGGCTGACTCCTGTGTGTGAGCCCTGGCGCAGAGCCCCCAAGTCCTCGTGGCACCCCACCCACACACCCCTCCATCAAGTGTGTTGTTTCCTTCCTTCTAAGCCCAGACAGGCAGCCCCAGGTGACTCGTGCCCAGGCAGAGCTACAGGGAAGCAGAGCCTCTGGGCAGTGCCCAGGGCCGGGGGGGCAGCTGCCAGCGTTGGTTTCAAACGGTCCTGCCTTGGTGGAGAAAGAAAAGTGGCCTCTTGGGAAAAAGGTGGCCCCATCCACCTCAAAGTTCTGGCCATTCACAGAGCAGCTGCCGAGCTGCCTGGCCGACTTCGGATGGGTGCAGGGAGGGGACCTATCAGCCAAGCAGCACCCTAGCACCCCATCTCCCCCAAAGCTCTGCACTTAAACCTAGTGTTTGCATCAACAGGGAATGAGCCACATGCCAACTGAGGAACCTCAAAGGACACTGCTCTCCAGAGAGACTGGACGGCCAGCCACGGAGGGGGCCTCTTGTTTGGTGAAGTTGAGGGTCCGCCAAACTGAGAGACCCCTTCTGAAGATGGACGGGCACCGTGACCACAAACCAAGATCGTGAAGACGCCAAGAGGCCGGGCAGTGTGTGGTGGTTCGGGGCACACAGTGTCCAGAGGGGCCTGACATGCCCTAGCACTTCAGAACACCCCCAGGGCAGAGAGGGGGTCGGCTCCAGAGGCGCGTCCCCCACCAGCTCTTCCCTAAGCCGCCCACGTGCAGCTCGGTTCACATTGCTGTGTCTCAGGGAGTTGCCAGGTGTAACAGCCCCCCCCCACCACCACCACATGCACCCCTCCCCCCTGCCCAGGTCTTATCTGGCTTCAGCCATTCCGCCAGCTAGGACATCAGACGGGGGTGGGGGAGGGGTTGTCATTTCCCAGAGGTTCCCCCCACCACACACACACTTCCCAACAACCTCACCGGGAGGCTAGAACCAGGCAATGGAAAAGAACAGCAAAGAGGCCTTTGGCGTCTTATTTCACGGGCAGCCAGTTTCTGGAGCCTCTCAGCCAAGGAGGAGGGCAAATGCAGTGTGCTGTCCAGCTGTGGGGAGGCAGCCTTCCCCCGGGGCTCAGGGCTTGGGGCTTGGGGCGGGGAGGAGTGGGCTTCGGGACAGATGGCTTCTCAAAGCAGACCCTGGAGGGCCCTCCAATGCCCTGGGAGCTGCTTCCTCCATGCTGGCAGAAGGAGCTTCCTTCAGGAAGTGCCCTGACATTGTTCTTGGTATTCCAGAAATTCCCTTGCTCAGGAATGTCGTCCAGGAGGGACACAGGGCAGGGGCAGTGCAGTCTGAGGGTTGGGGGGAGGGCAGGGACGTGCAGACCACACCGGGTGACACCGATTCCCCTGCCTATGTCACTTTGTCCTGGGTTTCAGTAGAAACCTGTCGTGCTTTGTAATGATGTCTCTGTTGATGGTCGTACCAGCAGATACACACACGTTTCATGAGCCCAGCTTAGGTGCATCAATTTACCTGCCGGGCGAAAGAGCCACCTGTGGTTACCTTTTGAGCCTCCTCGCCGGCTCTGGACAAGGCTGTCCTTACTCAGAGGAGGGCCCAGATCATGTGGGGGCTCCGCGTGGTTTTGGTGTGCTGCTCACACAGCATCCCGACCACACAAGGTCCCGTTTCCCTGAACGTCCACTGGGTGGTGAGCCACACAGGGCCGTCCCTTTTGAGAAGACCCCATGTCTCCCAGCAAGGTGATGCCACAGGAATCCGGCCGCAATTCTAGCAGATGACAGGTGAGTGACCCTGCTTGGGGACATGGGGCCTATGAAGACAGGCTCAGCCCAGTCTACAGAGGGCCATGTGGACAAGGGTAGTCGTTGGGTGATTTGAGTCAACTGAACACGCTAGGCCAGGGGTGGAGTCAAACTGCCAGTCACGTGGCAAGTGGATGATACCTCCTGCCACGGTTCCAGGGACCTGGATCACACGACCTGCACCCACCAGCCTGGGACCTCCCTGCTTCCCGAATAAACTTCCCGCAGCATCAGCCCACAGCTCAGTGGGTCTGGAGCAGGCCTGGCTGGCCTCGGACTGGCTGTGGACTTGAGCTGCATGGGGAGTGGCCTTCGGTATGTTCGGGTGCTTCTCAGGACATAGAAGAGTGTCACTGGATTTGTTCCTCTGGACGACCTGCCTTAGCACACCGCCTGAGTGATGCTCCGTTGGGATGAGAAGAGAGGCAGAGGGACAGAGGGAAGATGGCCGGGGATCCCCGGGAGCTGGCAGAGAGGCAGGGAAGCCGGAGGAGGCGGTGGCAGGGACCACGCCCTGCTCTCAGGCTCCCAGCCTGTAGAACTGTGGGTTCTGATGAGGCGCCCAGGCCGGAGCGTGTGTTACGGGAAATGGAGACGGGTCCCACGTAGAAGCCAGTGGGGCTCCCACAGTCACGTTGGTGACATGACTTCAGGGGCCACACAACGCAAGCCTCAGGCACGTGCCAGCATCGGCACCAAGTGTCTCCTGTCCTAGTCCGGGGACAGGAGTTGGGGTACGGCTGGGCTGGGCTCACTGCACAGCTGTAATCTCCAGGGGGGCCAGGGCCGGGCCTCTGCTGAGAACTGGAACTCAGAAGGGGCAGGGTCCGCTTCCTGGCTCAGCCTGAGACCACAGCTCCTGTGGTCATTGATGCAGTGGTTGTATTCTGTTGGCCGGAGGTGACTCTCAGCTTCAAGGGGCCCCAGGATTCCTGCCTGCTGGGGCTGCCCAGCATGGCTGCTTGGTCCCTCCCAGCCAGTGAGGGTGAAAGCGGCCCCCACAAATGGGTAAATCTGTCTTAATGTAAAGCAGCCCCGTTGGCTGTTGCCCCGCCCAGGGCCAGAACTTCAGACTCACTGCAGGAGAAAGAGGTGCTGTCTGCTTCCCTTCAAAGGGATTGACAACCTCGGAAACCCACCGGGGCAGCCCTGCTCCGTCCTACGGGGTTGCTGTGAGTCCGCATCAACTCGATGGCAGTGGGGTTTATTGAGACCTTGGGTACCACACAGGCGGCACCCACAGGACATCCGCTCTGGGTCAGAAGTGAGTCACGGTCACCCACCCTGAATGGCGTGGGCAGAGTGAGGGACCAGGGACTGGGTCGTGGCCCCTCCCTCTCATGGTGAGGAGGCCCAGCAGAGAAGCTGCACACCACCCTAAGCCTGGAGTCACTGATCTATACAGTCCCAGTAGGGGAAGCTAGAGGGTGTCCTGGAGGGCAGGAACCTCAGACGGCTGGGACAGGCTCAGTGGCGACATGCCCCGGCTCTCGCTGCCCATTGCTAGGTAACAGGCGCCCCACAACTAAACACTGGGATCCGTTTGCTCATGAATCTGCAGCTTTGACGGCTGCTCTTGGACTGGCGTCAGCTGGGCCCACTCAAAGTGGGACTGGCGTCGCCATTGGGTGGTACACCCCATGCCTGGTGGGCACTGACAGGCCCAGGCCTCTGCAGCAGCAGTGGCTGGCCAGAATCCAGCAGTGACCTCTCTGTGTGGTCTGGGGTGGCACCCAAGAGAGAAAGGGTTCAGGGGAGCTACAGCACCTTCCTGATCTGACCCGGAAAGCAGGGGTCACTTCCAATGCCATCTCTCTGCTAGGAGGCAGCCACTGAGCCAGCCGGCACCCAGGGAGGGGGCTCAGATCCCACTGTCCCAAGGGGAGAAGGTCAAGTTCTCACCCCCATGCCACCCTCAAACCAGGAGCCTGGGGAGCCCGGGGGTGGTGGGGTCCTAGGGTCCCCCAGGGCCAGAGACATAGACGTGGGCTCAGAGCTCTCTTCTCAGGCAGATGTGCTGCTAGGAGATGGGCGAGTTTCCCGGGCCTACCCCAATCCTCTGTGCAAGGAACCAGCCGCACATGCACCGTGTCACCGCGAGGCTCAGGATGACCTAGCTGGGTGGGTTCATGGACGAGGGACGGTGTTGGAGAGTGCCAATGAGACATCGCCCCCCACCCCATCTCCCCAGACACCAACAGAAAGACCTCTGCCCAAGCCCCCTGTTGTGGCCACTGTGTCCATCCATCTTTCCAGGGGCCTTCCTCTTTCCTCCGCCCGCTCCTTCACCAAGCTCGGCATCCTTCTCCAGGGACTGGGTGCTCCTGATCACAGGACTGAAGTCCAAGGGACCACAAGGCCCAACAACTGCTTGCCACAGGGTGTGCCCGAGAGAGAGCTGACGCCAGGTATCTGGGAGGGAAAAGGGTTCTGAGAGTCCCGTGGGTGGCATTGCTCGCAATAGCCGGGCCGTTGGAACAACTCCAATGCTCCTCCATGGGGAGGTGAACATAGCCCAGCCCACCCACCCACTTCTGTCCGTAGGAGCAGCCGTCAAAAGACTGAAGGGTGCCTTGTGCTGGGTCCATCTCTTTCAAGTGGCAAAAAGCAAAGGTGTCCCTTGAGCACTCCCTCAGGTACGCCCGAGCCAAGCCAGGGCATCCCCATCACCTCTGTGCATGTGCAAAGTTGGGCGTCGAATAAGGAAGACTGAAGGGGACTCGATGTGTCTGAATGAGGGGCGTCGGCCTGGACACCCACAGTCCACGGACGGCCAAAGAGCCAACAATCTGTCTCGGGAGAAGTACAGCCAGAGCGTTCCCTAGAGGCAAGGATGGCAAGACTTGGCTCTACAGACTTTGGACGTATGGTCAGGAGAGCCCAGCCCCTGGAGGAGGACATCGTGCTTGGGGCAGCAGAGGGGCAGCGGCAAAGAGGAGGGCCCTCAGGGAGATGGATGGACGCAGTGGCCGCAACCGTGGGCTCCAGCGTAACGATTGTGAGGACAGCACAGGACTGGGCCGAGATCCCTTCTGTTGTCCCCAGGTCATTGCGAGCCAGGACCAACAGGACGGGCCCTGAGCAGCAACCACGCCCTTGTCCACTGTGGGAAGGTGTGACGGTCAGCACGGACAGACCTCAGCAAAAGCCCCAGGCCACCAGAGGTCACACAACCAGATGGCCCATTGATAGGGGATGCTCAGACCAGACGTGTCCCTAGGAACAGACATATCAGGGTCTCCAGAATGGGGGGAAGGGGTGTGTGTGTGTGTGTGTGTGTAAGCTAAAGAGGTGGCCGTGGTCCCATATAGTGTGTGTCCTGCACACTCACTGCAATGAGATGGTTACAATGGTGTGTCTCGTGTGCATTTTACCACGATAAGAGCAGTCTTGGTGGTGGAGTGGGGTAGGCATTGGGTTGATTACAAGGCCAGCAGTTCAAATCCAAGGGAGAAAGACTCTGCTTTCTACTCCTGTAAGGTGTTACAAGCTCGGAAACCCCCGGGAGCAGTTCTACCCAAGCCTGTCAGGTCGCTGAGTCGGTAGCTACAAATTTCAAGTCAACCTGAAGGTCTGTCAAAATGGAGGGTTGGAGTCTACCTGTCAGTCAGGTGACAGTCTGATGCAGCCTCGGCCTCCTGGTGGGCGTGGCCTTCTATCAGGAGGGCCCTGGGAGCCTCCCCTTCTCTCTCTGCTTCACCTTCCTGTTGGCTGACCCTGGTTGCTGCCAGAGCCACTGCCACTGGATCCACAAGACTCGGCACCCACCAGCCTGTGTCTCCCTGCATTCGGCGTCATTTACTTGTGGCTGCGTGTGTCTGAAGAGGGACTGATGGACTGGTGTCGGACCTAGGGATGAGTTGGACGGGGCTGGGATGCCTTTCTGATAGACAACTACTTCTCGATATAAAAGCTCTTTCCTGCACATATCTGAGTGCCGCCGAATCTATTCCTCTAGTCAACCCGGCCTGATGCAGTCAGCATTGACTCAATGGCAGTGAGCATTTGGGATTTTTTTCAGCCATAAGTTTTAGAGATTGTAAGCATCGCTTTAAAAGCATTGCTCCTCACGGTAATATGAAACCCCACCGTCCACCCCCTGTGATAGACACCTCCATCCTGAAGGCTCCGCCCACAACTGGGAATTCTTGTTCCAGGTCAACCAGGCAGCGGAGCCCCCGAAGGCCAGGTTGCACCCACCCCCAGCCTGGCCAGAGACACCTGTGTTGGTTCAGTGCAGCGCATTGGCTGTGTGGCCCATTGCAGTAGCCCAGTCGCCATGGACAATAGCCATCACTCCGTCCTCCCACTTCTCAGGTGCACCCACGAGGGCAGCTTGATTTTCTGTGATCAAGCCCTGCCCCCACACTGAACAGAGGCCTGTGTCCCCAGGGAAGCAGCCCAGGAGCCCACTCCCTGCCGGCGGGCAGCTGTTTCAAACCAGCCCTGAAGGAAAAGGAACCCGGATCACAACAAAGGTGAATTGTACGCGGCCCACGCTGGGCAGGCGGCGGGTGGGACGGGCCCACGTGGCTTCAATTAAAGCCCGTGTAGCTTTTCCTGCCTGTGGCCCCGTGAGGAGGACAGGGTGACCCTTGGCGGCACTGACGGCCGCCGCGCTCACAGGGTTGATGGTCTGTCCAGCTCAGGCCACCAAGGCCCCTGTCCAGTTGGTTTTCAGAAGGAGGCATCGCTGGACTCGGACTTGAGAGCAGCCCAAGGCCTGGTGCCCTTGTGGGGCTGCTGACTGGGGCTCAGGGATGGCGGCACCTGCACTCAGCACCCCTGCTGTGCCTGCCCTGTGGGTGCTGGCCGTGGGCTCCAGCAATGACCATGCAGGGAAGATGCTGGTGGCAGGGACGGCGCCCTTCCTGAAGCCAGCAGAGCCTTGGCCGATCCCTGCCATCCATGCCTTGGCTGGGAGTCCGGCCACCTGCCCAGGCCTTGGCCCCTCGAAGGTGCGTCATCACCGGCGATGGCAATAATGTCCACACAGGCTGCTGTCGCCAATGATGACCGTGCTGTCCACATAGACTGCTGGTCTGCGGAAGGAGCTGCCTGCACATTCCCAGAGCTGAGATGTCCACTGTGACCGTGAGCATGGGGACACCCTGGGAGGGGCGAGGATGGCAGCCTGAGGCAGCAGACTTACCGGTCAGGGAGGGCCTCCCGGAGGAGTGACCCCAGTGGAACCTGCAGAGTGTGGCGGGGGAGGTGCAGCGCATGCACAGAGCCACAGGGTGCACCCTGGGAGTCCTGGCCCCCAAAGAGGGGCCGTGTGTACAGCAGGCAGGGAGGCTGGGTAGCTGCAGAGCCTGGCCCTGTAGCAGTGGGCCCTTTGGGAGGGGTGGCGTGGTGGGTGGTGGCATGATGAGGGGTAAGGGTAAGGACCCTTGGTCTTGGCTGGGGGGCAGGGCAGCAGGGGAGCTGTAAGCCAGGCAGGGACCCAACAGGTGGATGGTGGGAGGTGGGCATGGAGGGGATGTCGGAGGAGGGGAGGGGCAAAGATGCCCTTCCAGCACTCCTGTGGGCCGACATGGGTGTCCACTTCTGGCTCCTGGGGGTGCTCACCGATAGGACCACCTGAGGGAGCCAGGAGGAGGGCAGAGAGAGGAGCGGGCTCATTCATCTGCATCTTGGGCAGTCTCTCCTGGGAGCTCCCCTGTGACCAGCATGCCCCTGCCCTTCTCCTCCCTCTCCCTGAGTGCTGCCAAGCTGGTCCCCTGGTCCCCTTAGACCAGCGGCTCTCAACCTGTGGGTCGCAACCTCTTTGGGGGTCCAACGACCTTTTCATAGGGGTCACCCGATTCATCACAGTAGCAAAATGACAGTGATGAAGTAGCAACGAAAATAACTTTATAGTTGGGGGGGGGGTGTCACCATCACAGGAGGAACTGGGTGAAAGGCTTGCGGCATTAGGGAGGTTGAGAACCACTGCCTTACAGGCAGGGGCGGTGCCAGCTCCAACCCTGTCTCTCCCTTTCCTTCTCCTCTGTCTGTCTCTCTCCATCTCTGTCACTGTCACGCTCTTTTCAGCCCTCGGCTATGTCAGCAGGCACAGTGGTGGCACGTGGGGCTGCTAGCCGTAGGGTCAGCAGTTTGAAACCACCTGCCGCTCCTCGGGAGAAAGACGAGGCTGCCGACGCCTATAAAGAGTGATGTGGTCCTTACATCATCTGGTGTCAATTTGAGGATTCAGAGTGAAGGGGTGGAGTCTAGCCTGTCAATCAGATCACAGCCAATGAGGCCTCTGTGTGGGCATGGGCGTGGCCTTCTCCCGAGGATTCTGGGAACTCTGGTCTTCCTCCTTGGAGGCGGGAGACACTCTCTCTCTGCTCAGTCCCTGCAAGACATCCTCATTGACAAACCCCATGGAGACACAGGCTGGTGGCAACCAGAGCCCTGAACTGAAGGAACCACATGGAGACAGACCCTTGTCAGCGCTGAGATGCTTACAACACCACTGGATCCACATGACTTCCCGCCCACTGGCCCGTGATCTTCCTGCATTTGGCGTGGTGCATGTGTCTGGTGAGTCTGAAGAGGACTTGATGGATTGGTATGGGACATATGGGCTAACATCAGACGTATGGACTTGATCTCGACTGGGCTGGCATGTTTTCTCAATGTACAATTACTCTTGCATATCAAGTGCTTTCTTATACACATGAGTGTCCATAAATTTGTTTCTCTAGTCCACCTGGACTCACACAGTGACAGTCTCAGAAACCCACAGGGGCTGCTCGGCCCTGTCCTATGGGGTCGCTGTGAGCAGAATCAACTCAAGGGCAACAGGTGAGGTTTGGGGGTCTGTACCCCAGGCTGGACTTGCACTGCAAGCTGGGAGCCACAGCTATGGGGGGTGGGGCGGGGGCAGTCTCAGCCTCTGGGGACCAGTCTCCCCCTCAGCTCCCTCCACTTGTCACAAACCCCGACGCCCCAGTCTTGCCGCTCCCTAGCTTCGAGATGTGTCTGAACAGAACAGAGCAACATGCAAGTCCTCGCTGAGTACGTGGGAATTGATAAAGACCCTGGTAGCTTCATGGTTATGCGTTGGGCTACTTATCACAAGGTCGGCAGTTCAAAACCATCAGCCGCTCTGAGAGAGAAAGATGGGGCTTTCTACGCTCATAAACAGTTATGGTCTCCCAAACCCGCAGGGGCAATTCTTCCCTGTCCTGCAGGGTCGCTGTGAGTCTGCGGCAGGGTATTTGGGGTGTGAGTTCCGGCCCCTCCTGGGAGCCCTCTGAACTCCCACCCAGGGGATCAGAACTTGTCCCTGGGCCACAAGGTCACACCAGGGTGCACCTTCAACAGCGATGTGAGCCCAGAGATCTCAAAGTCCTTTCCCAGGGTCCTCGCAGTTCATCTAGAACAAGAGCGAGCGGACTGACCAGTCCACACCTGGCCCAGCGGCTCACAGGTGTGGCTGCTACCTACCTGTGTGCGGCCATGGAAGCGGGGCTCTGACCAGGCTGGCAGTGGGGTGGGTAGAGGTGGGTCTAAGTCCCTGATTCCCAAGCTTTGCTGGCTGCAAGTCTCTGGTCTGTGGCCTGCACTGTTTGTCCAAGTCTTGGGCCGGACTTCACTGCCATCTGCTGTCACCAGCTCAGCCAACAGGGTGCTGGGCAGGGCTGCCCACAGGAGAAGGCAGAGGTGGCCTCTTGTCCTCACAGGGAAGGGGTCGCTGGCTCTCCCCCAGACCCCAACACCAGCCAGCCCAAATGGCTTGCTCAGGGGCCTGGGTCCTGGCTCCTCAGGAGCCCCCGAGCTGCCAGAGGCTCAGAACCCCCACCTCTGCCATGCCCTCCAGCCATGATGGTGGGTGCCCCCTCACCCTCCACCCCCAGTAGGTCATACTCCGTGAGGTCCCAGTGGTACCTCTGGCTGGGGAGGCCCTCTCAGAATCAACTCCAGATCCCTGTCCTGGATGGTCCCCGGCTGAGTGAGGACAGTCACCGGGTCACGAGGACCTGACCTTCCGAGACTGGCCCTGGTCAGGTATAGACTCAACATGGGCTCTGACCACTTTCTCAGGAGGCCGCACGGCCCCTGGGCCAAGTGTCTCCACACAAGCCCCAGCCCTCCTGAAGAGACACTCAGGGGATGGGCATTTTAACCCCCTTGTGCCTGTGGCTTCCTGGGTGGCCCTGTGAATGCCACCTCCTCACGCCAAAGACCCCATTCTCTTCTTCCAAGGGGAAGGGGTGCAAACGTGGCAGGGGAGAGAGGGTCAAGAGCCCCCAGAAGCCAAGGGGTCAATGCCAAGGCCGGTACCTGGGGCGCTGCTTGGTGGTGGGTTGTGGGAGCGGGCCCAGACAGGGCACCCCAGTTCTTTCCTGTCTTTGTAAAACTCGAACCTGTGAGGAGCTTCATGCAGAAGTTGAGTCTTATGCCAGCCAAGCAACCTACGCGCAAACAGCGCAGGAATCCAACCTCCCAGCTCCCCCCTCTCTAACTCGGACACCTCCTGGCACTGTGGTACCTGGCCGACGTCTACCAAGTGGTCAGCACCGTGCCTGACCCGCGGCCGAGCTCCACACGGACATCATGACTGTTTGGGCCGCGTGTCCTCAGCCTCACAGCCAGCCAGTCCTCCTGTGGCCCTTCCTTCAACTTTCTCCAGGAGCTGACGAAGAGGGCCCTGCTGCCTGTCTGCCCCACTCGAAAGCCCCGTGACTTCAGGCAGATGCATCCTGCATTCTGGATTTGGGAAAGGGGTCAGTGCTCGGAAAGTCCCCTGAAAGAGACCAGAAGCTGGAAGCTATAAAATCCTGAGCCATGACATCAGGAAGAGGCAGCGCTGTTTACACCAGACGACACGTCTTCCAGTAAACCGGGCCTTCCCGCCGCCGGCACCCACGAATGCCGGGGAGGCCCTGCTCTGGAGGCCCAGAGACCAAGGCTGGCTGTCCTGTTTGGGGCTGGCCACCGGGCTCAGGCGATGGGCACAGATGGGGGACTATTCTAAGCATCTTTCTGGCTTACCCCAAAGGAAGTATGGGACTTTGTCCAGGCTTGGGGTGGCAGCAGGGGCAGGGAGGGGCTCCCAGGGGGCTGGAAATGCCGCAGCTTAGTGGAAGAGGCTGGGGATTTTCAAGCCCCTCACCCCCCACCCCCAGCGGGAAGTGCTGGTTCTATCCCTTTCCCACAGAAAGCAAGACTCAAGTCTGCTTCACACCCGTCTTCCATCTTGACAGTCTCGGAGAGGTCTCGGCCACATCAGAGGAGGGCCCTGCCATGGACGGAGCCACTGTCCTTCCTCCCAACCCTGACCCACGGCTCCCTCTCCGCCCCATGGCCAGCAGCCTTGCTTGGCTCAGCTGAGGCCGTGTGGTCCACTACTGGCCAGGGAGATGCAGGAGGTGGCCCCCAGAATGCTTTCTTTATAACTAAGGGGAGATGGGGGACAGAGGGTCCCCTTTTTGATGCTGGGCCCGGAATGCCTGCCGTCAGGTGGCCAGGTTGAAGGTAAAGCTGCGCCCGAGCTGGCAGCGCAGGAAGATGGAGAGCCCTCATGGCTGTGATGCCAACGCCCCTTAGCCTGAGTCCCCCAGAGACATGGCCACGCCCTCTGAGCGCCCTGCCTGCAACAGTGGGGTTCCCGCTGGCTCAGCCTGGTGCTGTCGGGTGCTGTCCGATCCATTCAGACCTCAGCGACACCGCAGGATGCAACCCCGCCCAGCCTGCGCCCCCTCACCGAGGTTGCTGTGTCTTAGCCCGTGGGCACCGTTATGACTTCTGTCCATCCCCTCGAGGGTCCTCAGGTGACACCAAACGGTCCAAAATATGATCTCATGTCCCCCAAACTTTAGCCACTCTGCTACCCACCCTCCTACCCCCCCACCCCCCCACCCCCGCCGGTTGTTTCCTGGGCTGCCGGCCCCACGAGGGAGACAGTCCCGGAGGTTTGCCTGGCCAGAGGTGCTGCCGATGTCTGGAGGTGGGCCGGCTGGCCTGGACATGGAGGAGGACCAGGGGGCACCTCAGCAGGAGCTGTGGGGCCTGTCTGTCTGTCCCCTTGCCTTCTCCAGGGCTGTGGGAGCCTTCTCTTTCCAGCACCCTTGAAGCCGGGCCGGGCCGCTCGCCTGGCTCCCTGGCTGTCTAAGCCTGAGGGTCCACTGTCCACTGCCCTGCTGCAAACCTGGCACCGAATGCAGAGACAGAGCCGTGGGCTGATGGGGCCGGGACGCCCCCCCCCACCCCCGCCTCCCCCAGGTCCACCTCCATCTGGGCAAAGCCCTGGTGGGGGTAGCGGTTATGAATTGGGCTGACAACCACAAGGTCGGTGGTTTGAAACTGCCTGCCCCTCAAGGAGAGAAAGATGGGGCGTGTGCTCCTGTCAAGAGTGGCCCCTGGGGGCTATTCCCCAGCTGCTTGAGGCAGCAGAGAGCCCCAATAAATGGGACCACTGCTATTTGGCCATTCTCACTTCTCATTTGCTGGAGGCTGCCCCAGATCTCCCCCACCCCCTACCCGGGCTATGTTTATCCCATGCATCTGCTAATGACCTGCTGGGACTCAGGGCAGGGTCTGGGGCTCACACCTTCCCAGATTTGGAGGAGGTAATTCACTCCCCACCCCAGGCCTCCTGCCAGACCTGGGGGGTGCTGTGTGTGTGTTAAAGTCAACAAGGGCCATTTCTGGGTGTAAAGTATCTCACTCAATGGCAGCCATCAGGACATGAAAGCCAGCCTGGCCACAGAGCATGGGAGGTGCCCGTCCACTCTAAACACAGAGAGGAGAAGGTCCTCACTCAAACCAGCGCAACCCACTGGCCCTGGAGTCCATCCGACTCTTAGAGGACATAGGGGCTGCCCTCTGGGACGCCCAAGGCTGCAAGTCCTCGCACAACCAGACCGGCTGCCCCAGCTTGCTTCCGCCATGCAGCTGGTGAGTTTGAACCGCAAGCCTTCTGGCGAGCAGCCGGCGCTTGACCCGCAGGGCCACCAGGACTCCTAGAAGGTGCCCACCAGTTATTTAGCATCCGCCAGCCTCCCAGGACTCTCCCTCGATGCCTGGGTGGTAAGGGCGGCTGGGGCAATGAGTGCCCACCCTTCTTACATGGAGGGGCCCAGAGTGACCCACAGTACCGCTCACTTGTGAAGGAGTCCAGTCGTGCATGCGCTGGGTGAGGTGTCCCACGGCTGACCAGTGAGTAGGTCAGTGGTTGAGCCCACCAGGTGCTCAGGGAGAAAGGCGAGGCTGCCTGCACCCCAAAGGGTCGAGGACCCAGGAAGCCAAAGGAGCAGTCTGCTCTGCCCTAGAGGAAGCGAGTGGGTTGGGACCCTCCAGGGTTTGTGGGCTCGCCTGGGCTGGCTTCCTTGTTGACTGTGATGATTTCAGGAGGCTCTCAGCACCTGACCCCTGAGTGACTAAGGAGGAGGAGAAGGGCTCACGTAGTGTCGTCGCTAGGTGTTGTCACAGCCAAAGGTTGAGGAGGTGGCTGACTCTGCTGGTGTGGGTGGGTGTGTGACGCTTTATACAAACGAATGGGGTATCCCCACTCTTTCCACCCCAGAAGGTGTGTGCAATGGCCGGAGCTCCAGCAGCCACCTTGGGCCACAGAGGATGGAGGAGCCCCTCTACAGGGCGGAGCAGAGAGACTTCCAAAGGCTTCCGTGGAGCTCCCAGCCGGATCCCTCCGCCCTCCCCATGTTGGGGCTTTCGCGTCAAGGAGGAACAAGACTAAAATATTCCCAAGACGGCTGCTCAGGTTTAAATCCTCACTCTAGGACCGCGTGTTTTGGTTGCCCCTAAATTCTGCCACTCAACAGATAACATTTGGGGTGGGGGGCGTGGATAGATCACTGAGGTCACAAGGTCATTCTGAGGGTTAAAGAAATACAAGGAGCTGTCAACTCTCTTCACGGAAAAAATGCCACTCTCCTCTCTTTCCATTTCCCACAGATGTTCTGACAGCCCTGAGGGGGGAGCCCCGTCACCCCCACATGCTCATGAATCATCTATTCACCGACCGGGACCATAGCTGTGGGTGGCCAGACCCTGTTTGGACTTCAGGAGAGAGAGGGAGAGTGGACATTAACATCAGCCCAAGCTTGATCACGACAAGGTGACCATCAGCCAGGCCTCCCGTGTCCAGCCAAAACCTTCTCTAATTCTCTGCTGGACATGGCCATCTGTGGACCTCACAGACCACACAGAACTTCCAGGGCATACTTGGCAGTTCAGGCTCAGGAATGACTCAGGATACAGTTCCTCCATCAGCGCAGTTTCTCGGATGTGCCAGCAGGAGGAGCCCACGCTCTCTGCCCTCCTCAGCTGCTGGGGCCCAGCTGTGCTTGAGGCCTGGCCTCCTACTCTCAATGCTTGTGCACTGGAGCCCGTGGTCCCCTCAGCCCAGCCTCTACTCTGCTCCGGCAAGTGTCCACTGAAGGCACTCACTCAGACTGGACGGCCAGCCTTCTGCCCCAAGGCGCTCTGCTCCCATGGTTTGCCTGCTCACCCTGCTGCCTCCCGTCTTGGTGTCCCAAGGGACTTAGCGATGCTTGAGGCTGCTTCCTGCTGACTCCAGAGCTGCAGCTCTCTGCCCCCTGCGTCCCACGGGCTCTCAGTACGGGGACTCTCGATGGCAATGAGCTTCCCGCTCTCTGCCTCTGGGGTTGGCTCCCTTGCAGCCCAATGTGATAGCGGATCTGATCCTAACTCCTCCTCAAGGGCTCACGTGCCTTATTTGCATGGTCAGCAGGGTGTCCGGTCCCCTCGGTGGACTACAAGTGCCTTCTCTGGAGCGTCATTTTGTGGGTGTTGGCCAGCCAAGGCTAGAAAAGCCCGACCCAGTCCCCCTCTGTGGCATCGACCACGGCTGGCAGTGACCCTATAGGACTGTGCTTTATGGGAGCAGAAAGTCTCCTGCCTCCCTCACGGAGCGGCTGGTGGGTTTGAACTGATGGCCCTGCAGCGAGTCGCCCAACGTCCAGCTCAGGGTTCCACGTGGGTGGATTCAGTGTCTGCTGTGTGCACTGCGTGCAGGTGGGTCTCGCTGGGGCATCCCTCAAGACCCACCTCAGAAACACAGCTGGGCACGGGACCCTCCAGACATCGTCTAACGTTGGTGCTTGCGTCCGGCCTGCCACCTAGGTCAGCTGTCTCAGTCCTCTGTCAAGGGGAGTGCTGACCCTCCTATGGAGAGTGGGCCAGGCCTCGTGGGCTCTCCCGGCCCACCACTGGCTGGTGCAGACAAACCAGCTGGGCCCCGTCGACACACTGTGTCCCTCTACACCTGCCAAGCCATTGGCTGCCAGCTCTGCCCAGGCCATCTCTGGACGATGCTACCTTCCTGGCCAGCTAGAAGTCCTGCCATTGTATACATGTACACTGGCGTCAGGAGTTACAGCGCCTGTCGATGCTGGCCCCTGGAGTCCAATCTCAGTGACCCGTGGCACTGACAGCTACGGGCCCCCTTGGAGGCCCCCTTTGCCGCTGCAGCACATCCCCACTCTGCGTGCCCTGATGCTTCCCGGGATGGTCCCTAAGCAGCCCTCATCAGATCTCTTGGGCGGAAGCCAAGCGAGAAGCGACCCTGAGAACGCTGGCTGTGTCTCAGGGCCCAGCGGCCCCCGGAACAGCCCTCTGCGTCAGTGCGCCCCAGAAATAAACACACTGAAGTGCCCACAGACTCGTGGCGACGGCCACAATTAGAAGCACCCTTGGGGAGCCCCTGGACGTGGCCCAACCTGGGTCCCAGGGTGGTCTGAGGGCGGGGAGAGAGGTTCTCAGCAAAGGCTCCCTCCTCTGAGCCCGCACTCCACTGGGGAGACTGGGCAGGCGGGGGGAGCCGGCCCACCCAGATGGCCCTAGCACTTATGGAGATTCATAAGCAAGCCTCCGTGCTTGGATGCTGTCCGAGGACTTGTGGTCGCTGGACGCGCCTCTTGGACAGTGGGCTGGACCCTCAGCCTCGGTCCCAGCCACCCCGCACGTCCACTGCGGCCCAAGAGGGTGCTGGCCTGGGATCTGGGCTGGAGACTAAGGGGCAGAGAGAGACTGCTTAGGGCTGGACCACGAGGAGGTAAAAGCAGACCTGGGGTGGGGTGGCGTGGGGAGCCGCAGGAAGTGGTCTTGTGTGGGCCTCCGCTCCCGGGATGCATGGTCCTTGGTTCAGCACGCGGGTCTGCAGAGCCCGCTGGTCCCGTGTGTATGTTGGTCTCGCAGAGCGAGGGCGGCCACGCAGACTGGATGGAGCTCCCCGGCACAGGGAGCTCCGCCGGCCGGCTTCACACGCCAGGGGGATGAGCCAGCACAGCTCCTCACACGCGATTCCCAGGCTGAAGCAGAGGGTGATGGCCATCTGGCTGGCCCTTGTTATGACCGGCCCAGGTGACACTGACGTGCAGGAATGAGCTTGTTGACATGCACCTGACACTGCTGAACACATGGCTGGTGACTCAGAGCAGGGCCTGACCGACCTCCCCTCTCCTGCCACGCGGCCCGGCTCAGAGCTGACCCATGCCCTTCCTGGGAGGTCCAAGTTCTGGGCTCCATCCACCCCCACAGGGGGACTCAAGGGAAGACAGGTCCAGGATGTTCTCCGACCACATGACTGCCCTGGCTCACTACCCCCGGCCGGCCGTGCCTTCATTACGATCCTGGAGATTGGGGCCGTGGCCCTTGTGGTTAGGTGCCAGCAAGCTGGTTCTGACTTACGATGGCCCCGTGCACAACAGAAAAAGTACCACCACCTGGTCCTGCACCGTCCTCACAATTGCCCTTCTGTCTGTGCCCAGTGTCGCATCACAAAGCACGTGGCACCCCAGCCACGACCACGCACCTAGTGTCGTTCGGGGTGTGGGTGGCATTCCTCATACCATGCGGGCATTCTCCGACTCCGTCTCCAACACACGACCCTGAACTTAATGACTCCCCCCTCCCCCAGATGAAACCTCCTCACCCCCGTGTGCGTCCCCTCCCCGGCACCCCAGGCTGGGGCTCAGTGTCACGGAGTCAGTGCTGACTCAGAGCAGCCGGACATACAGCAGCCGGAGACACCACCCACTGCTCTACCATCCTCACCTTTGACCTTACGGTTTCATCCATCGCTGCCGCCCGTGTGTGTCCATCTCCTGGAGGGCCTCCCTCTCTCCCCCCCGCCCCTCCACCTCACCGAGCAGGACGTCCCACTGCAGGGACGGGCCTCTCCTGACAACGTGTCCCAGTATGTGAGCTGAAGTCTTACAATGCTCGCCTCTAAGGAACTCTCTGACTGTCCTTCCAACATAGATCGGTCTGTCCTTCCAGCAGTCTGTGATGTGTTCAATGTCCTTCCCCAGCACCGCAGATCCGATGTATCCATTCTTCTTCGGTCTTCCTTACCCAGTGTCCCGCTCTCATGTGCCTACAAGGCAGCGGGAAGGACCGTGGCTTGGGGCGGGCACACCTCAGTGCGCAAAGGAACATCCTTGCTTCTTGACATTCTAAAGAGGGCGCGTGCAGCGCACCTCCCAATGCAATGCATCCTTTCATCTCTCGACTGCCGCTCCCATGAGCAGCTACTTCCTCGGCTGTCCCAGGGCCCTGGGTGCATTTCTGGTCAAGGAGGCCAACCTGAGGCTTTCTGGGAAAGCTTCCCCCTCTTCCCCTGCTGGACACCCCGCGGGAGAGAGACGGGAGAGTGCAGTGGCTATAGGCCAGTTAGTTGTCCTGAGCCAACTCCGAAGTTTGACCCGCTCCTTCCCAGCCCTCTGACTTCTGTGAGTGGCTCCTGAGTCTCTGTCTCCTTGTCGTAACACAGTACCCTCCTCATGGGTCCAGGAGTTCCTCTTACATGCCAGGTCCCTGGAACACCGCCTGGCTCTGGGGAGGGAGTGTGGGTGCTGGCCATTCTGGATGGAAACTGTGGTGCAGAGACAGACAGCTCTGACACCCTGACCACAGCCTGTAGGGTGCCTCACCTGCCACAAGTGGCCTGCCTCCTGACCTGGGTCATGGGAGGCAAACGTACCAAGTTTGTTGGAGTGCATCGTTGGGTTTTCTATGTGATTCACAATTGGGTGGCAAGTGCCCAAACCCCGGGATGGTGCTGACCGCCTGACAAAAAAACCACAGGCTACATAGCGTGCAACCAAAGCCCGGCAGCCTTTCTGACTCCTATCCCCATGGACAGGGACGCCAACCTCAATACCCCAGCCTGCTCCCAGGTCAAAAGCTGTCTGCCCATTGTCTCCTGGGTAGGAGGAGGGCGCTTCTTCCGAGGGCTCTGGGGAAGGATGCACAGTGGCCCCCAGAAACGGGAGAGCAGCCCCGTCCCGTACACATCGCTTTCCTGCATCTTGCGTGTTGTTGGAGGAAGAGCACTCGTTCACCGCGTTGCACTGGAAATCACCGTTGGCCCTTTGGAGCTGAGGGTGTCTGGGAAAGCCACCCTCTCTTCTCACTCCGAAGCTGGTCACACCAGGACTTCCATCCGGTTCATTCCGGTTCGACCCCTTGCTAAGCAGGCAAAAAGACCCCCTAGGGATATCAAGTAGATTCTGACTGAGCTGCTGGAGTTCTGCTTCCACCGCGCCCTCTCATTAGATCTGCGGTTTTGATCGAGCACCAGACCCTATCTGAACCTCAGTGGGCTTATCTGAAAAACAGAGTAACCCCCAAGGTGTCTTCCCAAGCTTCTATGGCTTCCAATGCCACGGACGCTTAGCAATGTTCCTTATCATAAGTCTTCGGACATCATCAAGCGGGAGGTGCAGCAGAGCCCGTTATCCCAGGATGACGCAGCAATTGTGTTTTCCATCCACCTGTTCTTCTACAAGGGGACCCTGGTGCTCCCCCTAGTGCAAGTCAAAGTCTGTGTCTCCCCTGAATCTGGCAGCCTTGAGGCCTCCTTTATCCAATAGGTGTCACGGGAACCATGCTGAGTGACTTGTGACCTTTTCCTGGCTGCGTAATAAGGCGCTCATCCCGAGGACACCTGGCCAGAGGGCCATGCGTGGCTGCTCCAGTCCTCTGCCCAGCTGAGCTCCAGACAACACCCAGCACCAACTGCCAGTCGTGTGACTGCCCTATTTTGAATCCCCAGGTCAGTTGACATGGGACACAGTCAAATGAAGAGATGCCCACTGAAAACTGCCCGGCTGAGCCCTTCCGGATTTCCTGCCACCTCAAACCAAGTGTGCAATAACCTGGTCATTTAAGTTATTACATTTTTTAACTCCGTACATAGAAAGCGTATCCAGAACAGAAGAAAACACCACTCGGTAGATTATTGATGAGAAACACCAGGATTCTCCGGGAGCTTACACAGGAAGCGCTCACGTGCTTGTGCCCCCCTGGGATGACCCACCACACAGCCAGGTGGTCATCACACTAGAGCTCAAGAGAGACAGCACTGCGGTCTCTGCGCACTCCATCGGAATTCCAAGGGCAATACCACTAATGCAGAGTGGGTTTCTACTGGGTGTTCCTGGGATCCGGCTCTGTGCCCTGTTAAATGGCTTCAGCTTCAGCAGTCACGCTAAGCGAGTCTAGTCTGACAGCCACTCAAAGGGTGGAAAAGTCCCACGTGGCACAAGCCTCGGAGATGCTGAGCTGGAATGCCCTTCCAGGCAGGTAGGTCGGCGTCTCTGTGGCTGCGCCCCAAGGTGTCAACCACTATGAATGTTCTTTCCTCCGCACTGGGGGTCCCCAGGGGTGAGTAGACCTGGCCCAGGAACTGATGAGCATGCAGGAGCCGTTTGGGCAGTCTCTGTCTGCAGGGGTGGTGAAAACCCACCACCCCATCACGACTGATCCATCAGACGGCCGCCGTCCTCTTCAGGAGGAGAGGGCAGATCCTTGTGAAGAACTGCTTCAGGGCTCAGCCACCAGGTTCCAGATGCAATCCGCTCCAGGCACCCGCCCGCCTTGATCTCCTCTCAGAAATCTGCTGCGCTGTTTGCTGTGTCTCCTCCTGCTCCTGGAGGAAGACCACCCCCAGAGAGAGAGTCCCTCAGGGGCGGGCTCCACTCCACAGAGCAGGAGGCTCCTCTGCAGCCCTGGGAGCAGCACCCTGGGGGGCATAGGGGCCCCCCAGAATTCCCAGTTGATTGCTGTGGAATAAGGTTTTCCACTGCGGTGAAGTTGGTCTCAGGCAGTCATGGGGCAGTTCCACTCCATCCTATAGGACCCACGAAGTTCAGCATGACCTGAGAGCAGTGGGTTTGGCTTGGGCTTTGGGGTGGTGTAAGGGGCTGAGCACCAGGGCTGGCACTCCGAGGTCAGTTTCCAGCACCCTGTGTACCTACCCCTGTCCTCATTCCTCAAGCATGCCCCTGGAGTGTGGGGGGCCTCCAGAACAGCCCAAGGGTGCGTCTATCACATGGGGGTGACATGCCAATCTGAGCACCCCCCAACCCCCAGGCCAGTCCCTCTGAGACGCTGAAACATGGCTGACCCAAGAGGCAACCTCACAGAGGGTGCCCCCCACCCACCACCCCCTTGGAGGGCATAAGGGCACAGCATGCAGGTCCCTGGGCAAGAAGGTCCTAGCAGCACCAGAAAGGAAACCCCAGGTCCCTTGAGCTGGCTGCTGCAGCTCCGGGCTCAGACCAGAATCAGGATTGACTGTCAGGGCCAGTTGCGGTGGGGATGGGGGTGGGGGTGGGGGTAGGGATGTTGAGCAGACACAGGGGCTGCCTTTGGCGCCACTGATTGCAACGCCTGCTTGCTCATTCAAGGTGGGTGTGAATTAGGTCCCTGTGTAATACCCAACCTAACCCTTTGTCAACTCACTGGGCCTCAGTGCCTGCATCTGCATAATGGGGGTCTCAGTGGGGTAGCCCACCAAGGGTGCTTAAAGCCACAGTGTCAGGATCAGACCGCATCACAAGACTCTCCCTGCGGGGCCGGAGCAGGGCTCCCAGAGGCTGAGACTGCATGGGAGAGAGGGGCTGCCTGGTGAGCGCGGCGAGGCGTGGTTGGCGAAGGAGGGTGCGGTGCTAGAGGGCCCCACCGAGGGCCTGGGCGCATCCCAAACCGCAGGCCCGCTGCTGCTCGCTTCCCTCGGCCCTTTCCATTTTGGAACCCCCTTCTCAACGCCCCCCACCCCCAGCCGCTGCCCTCTGACCCCGGGGGATCCACTGCCAGCGCCCCTGTGCCTGCCGCAGCCCAACACAGGACCCGGGATTAGCCCCAGTGCCGGCTTGCGCCCCGCGATCCACCCCCAGCCAGGTTTACGCTCACGCGCTTTCTCGCCGCCTCTCAATTCTCCTGGTTCCTCCAGGTTTTCCCCAAGACCCACCTGTTTTCTCTGGTCCTTGGTCCCCTTGTCCTGTCCCTCCCCAGCCCACCTGCTCTCTCTCCTTCGCTGGGCTCCTGGGCTCCCCTCTCCCTGGTATTCGCGCCCTCCTCTCTTGACCCAGGCGGTTCCCATCATGGGGACCCCTAGCTTGGAGTGTTTCCTCCTGGGGTCCCGGTGTCTGGGAGGCAGGGGGAGTCGGTCCGGTCCATAGAGCCCGGAGTAACAGTGCGCCTCTCCCGCTTTGGAAGAGCATCACCCCGGAGCCCGGTCCCATTCGTGCCTCCCCGCATGCACCTGTGTATTAAACTTGTCTTTCCCCAGGAGAGGGCCGGGGAATCGGGCAAAGGGAAAAGGTGCCCTGTGTTCCAGGGAAGAGAGGAAGAAGGAGACAGGGCCGCTGCCTTGGCCCAGGTTGGGCTTCAGGTTAAAAAGCGAAAGGGACGGCTGTGAAAGTGGAACCGATGGCCCAGAAGTAGGGCTTTTGGGCCCTGAAGTCAGAGCGGGTGGACAGGCATATGGGGGAGCCGGCCCAGCTGCACCCTGCCCTGGCACTCCTGGAGCAAGGCCCAACCGTGGCCCAGGTTAGAACCCCACAGCCTCCCCTCTCCCCTCCCTGTTTTCTGTGAGCTCTGGGGGTGAGGGGGTCTGCTTCCTGCCCCCTCCCCCTGTCATTCCATCCAGTAGAAGGTCCTATGAGGAAGTCCTTGCTCAGACCACCCCAATGGGTCCAGAAACCCGCACCCTCATCTCTGGGGCCCTTTGCCGGGCCCTCGCTGGGGACCATCTGGCTCCTCAGACCTACAGTGAGACTCCACCAGCCTCTTGGAGGGCTGAGACTGAAGTGCAGTTCTTGGACCAGAAGGTGCTCCTGGCACCTGAGTGTTGCCTAGTGCCAGCATGGCTGTCACAGGGTCCCCCGTGTGGACTCCCAGGTGAACCCCGGCCACAGACAGGACCTGAAGACCCCGCCCCAGGCCTGGCATGGAGCTCTGTGTTTGGTCAGGCTCCACCAGCAGCATGGGGAGGGAGTGTGTGCTGCCCTGGACCCAGCCAGGGGCTGCAGTCCCTCTGTGAACTCCTACCAGCAGAGGCAAGGACTCCTGGTTGGCCAGGAGCAGCCCATGTGGGAAAGGCTGGGGGCACACACTGTGGGGCTGTTTTGTTCCTCCCCTCTCCCCAAGGGACTCTCCTCCCAGGTGCTCTTCCTCAACCCCCAGACCCCACCCCCACAACAGAAGGGGAGCGAGGGGTAGCCCAGGCATATGAAGGGTTATATTGTAGAAATGTCCAAAGGACAGGGGAGATGGCGAGTCCCCCCCTACAGCCTGCCCTTGAGCCGTGAGCATGAGTGTGTGCTCCTGCTGGTCTGTGGAGACACTGTGTGTGTGTGTGTGTGTGTGTGTGTGTGTGTGTGTGTGTGTGTGTGTGTGATAAACGCCCACCGTGTGAAAAGCTGGGATTTTGTCCAATTGCTTTCCCCCCTTCTGGGCCACTTTCTAGGTGTTTTTGACGTAAATGAGCTCGATGTTTGCAAACCGTTTCAATAAAAATGGTCTGTTTTTTAATTAAAAGATCATTTTATTGGGTCTCTTACAGCTATTATAACAATGTATGCATCGGTCATATCAAGCCTATTTGTACCTATGTTACCATCATCATTTTCTAGAGATTTACTTTCTATTTGAGCTCAGGTGTCACCTTCTCCCCCCCACCCCCCACCCTTGTGACTTCCTGATAAATGATTATTATTGTCCTATCTCACACGAAGGAGCATTGAAAGCCGTTGGACTTTCTGGGAGCAGACGCTGGTACTCCGTGAAGAAGAGACTGGCTGGCGGGGGCCCTGCACCTCCTCCCTTGGGCTGGGGGTGGGCCAGGCTGTAGTTCATGGGTGTCTGTCTTGCCCCTCCTCTGGGTCTTGCCCATTGATCTGTTAGGTGGTAGACTATTGGAGGACTTTGAATGACGCAGGCAGGAGAAAGTCAGGGCTTTCTACTCCCACAAAGAGTGGCCGTCTCGGAAGCCCACAGGGGCAGGTGTGCCCTGTCTCGGAAGCCCACAGGGGCAGCTCTTCCCGTCCCGCAGGGTCCAGGGTGGCTGAGTCAGCATGGGGTTGGGTTGGTTTGAGGTGATCACTGGCCTGGGAGACTGATGGAGTTATGCTATAGGATACTTTTTCAGGGGAACACCTCAGTCAGTCTCCCCTGCAGCTCCCCAGCCCCCTGGTCCCATGCTTCTCTGAAATGGGAGGGGGGAGGAGAGGCAGGATGGAGTGAACCTGAGCCGAAAGCACAGCCTTCCGACTATCCCATCTGATAGAATCTTCTGGAGAAGGGGTGGCGGGACACCACGTCCAGTGTGGGTGATGATAGTCCTGAGCCTCTAAGAAGCTCCTGGGGGAGCTGGGGTGGGGGTGGGGGGGCAAGGGCACAGCCAGAACAAGGGAGCTGGTCTTTCAACCCCCCCCCCCCCTTGTAGCTCCCCAAATGGCTCCATTCAGCCCAATAATTACACCGTTGTTGTTAGTAACGGAATTGGCCAATCAGCCAAATTAAAGCCGGCAGGCTGATAGCCCCTCTTGGCCAGAGTCACAGACAGCCTGAGCCCTCGGTGGCTTAGCAAAACAAAGCTCCTGCTTGGGGCGGGGAGAGGGTGGGTGCCTTGGCTTAAGAATGTTATCAATTCCTTTTTTTAAAAAGAGATGTGGGTGAAACTCTCAGGTCCACAGTGAGGGAGTGACGATGTGTCCTTTGGTGCCCCAGCTCGGCCATCGCTGCTCCCCTTCCCAGATCCAGGGCATCTGTCTGGGCTTGGGGGATGTGCCCTGCTGTTGAAGCCCCCAAATAAAACAAGGACAAGCACACAATTGAAACCCCACCTAGTGCACAGCGAGGGGCCAGCCTGGTCTCCACAGGACCGGGCCCTTTCACAGGAATTACCTGTTTGGGGCTACACAGTGCGGACGGTCTGAATTTAAAATGTGGTCACTGAGAGGCCTGGGATAACAGTGTCCGAGTGGATGGAGGTTGAGTGCCTGTCCGTTTTCCCTGCTTTGTCAACGCTGCGAAGTCCATTTTGTGACAGGCATTGAAGGAACAGGGCCAGAGGGATTTTTTTTTTAAAGGGACCCTGAAGCAGCCGAGGTTTGTCAGCCGCTGGGCTTGGGTTTGTGCTGCGTGCAGCCCATTTCCTGTCCCCCCTCCACTCTGCCCAGGGCTGGAAGTGACTGTGGACTCTATTCCAATATAGAGGGGCTGAGGGAACCCCTCACTGGGAACTCAGCATCAAACCCTTGGTTTGCATCACGACAGCCCTGCCCCCATTGACCTCGAAGATAAGAGGTCTCCAGGGATGGCCCAGGCCCCCAGCCTGGTGCGACACTCAGAAGGGCACCCCCAGAAACTAGGCCCACCAGAAGAGCACTGTTCCAAGGCTGTGTTTCCTTCCCCTCTGCGTTGTGGCCTGAAGAAGGCTCACTGAGCAGATGCGTTTCCTCCTCCGGCAGTTCCGACAGATGGTGCTTGGTGGGCCGCGTGATGGCCAGGGTGCTAATGCCACTCCCCACCACCCCCACCCAGCCCTCTCCACATCCCTCCTGCCTCCTTCTTCTAGCCCTGCTGAGATCAGCCCTGGAGTTAGCTCTGCCCTTGGGATGCCAAGGGGTCTGTTATTCTAGGGAGGACAGAGGTGCATCTGGGCCATCTGGGTCTTAGAGATGAGTTCACTCCCGGACCTGAAGGACCGTGGACTTGCGGGTTCTGCCCGTCCACTTGGCCAGGAAGCCTGGTCCGTTTCATTATTTCCACTTTACATCACCTTTGTATTAAAACTTAAACTCTGAGCACCCTGGGGTTGCGGAAGGCAATGGCAGTGACAGCCCCAAATCCGTTTGCAGCATCCCACGTACATAAGGTGACCAGATTTTAACATTGGTAAAGCGGGACAAAAGCGGGACACCATTGATAAAACTCATATCCTGGCGAAATAGCCACATGGCAACTTACCCTAGCTTGATGTGCATTCTTTAAAAAAATCGGGACTTTTTTTAAAACGCCGTGGGACGCAGGAAAAATTGTTAAAAATCGGGACTGTCCCGCCAAAAGCAGCACATACCTTACCTTACACATCCAGGAAGCCTTTTCGAAGGCTTTCCCGCTGGTGGACCCAGGATGCGAATCATCCTGCTCTCTGGCAGAGGCCTTGGAGCTTGGACTGCCCCCACCCCTCCAGGGCCAGCCCCGGGAGGGGCCGTTTCTCTCTCTCTTCACTTTAAAATGAGATCTTTCCAGTAGGAAATGTCTTGGAGATGATGTTGGTGACATAGGTACAAATATGCTCAATATAATTGATGTATGGGATGTGATAAGAGCTGTAAGTGCCCCCCGTAAAATGATTTAATAATAATAAAAAAGAGATCCTTTATCCATCACAACCCCCCCCCCCCACATCTTACCTCCCCCCCTGGGAATTGATTGTTGATGTTGGACTCTCAGCAGGGTTGGCGCCACCATTGACAAGGCGCTGCAACAAGGCCTCCTTCACCCCGTACCGTCTGCGGGGACCCTCAGTCCTCCTCTGCGCCAGGACAGCAATCATCTGCGGCCCAGGGTGGGTTGGCAGTGCTGCCACATCAGGCAGTGCACTGTCATGATGTGGCACCCACACAGACAGGCTCTGGGGGCCCAGTGACGGTGCTGGGGAGTCACACAGTCCCAGAGCACAGGTTTGTGGTGACCTGCAATGGCTTTCAGGACTGATACAAACCATGGGCTGACTTCCAGAACGCCTGCCCCTTTCAGGACAAGCCCCCCTTTCTTTCTGGTGGGTGAACACAGGCCACACCCAGGGTCCTCACTGGCAGCCCCAAAGTGCTGCCCACTCCTGGCTTCCTCCTCTCCCACCATCTTCCAGGAGCAGCTCCGGCCCACTCACTCACTCGCCTTCCTGCACACAGGCAGCAAAGGCCAGTCCCCCGCCGCCGTCCAGTGTGTGTCTGTGTTCCTAGTTGTGTGTGTATGTGTGTGCACACGCCTTTAAAGAGCACTCAAAACACACTGCCACCCAGTCGATTCCGACTCTCAGCAACCCGCACGGCAGGAGAGACCTGTGCCTGTGGCTTTCCCGAACTGTCACCCTCCAGGGACTAGAAAGCCTCATCTTTCTCCCCCAGAGTGACTGGTGGGTTTCTGTTTTGTTTTTCTTTTTAAGCAAAAGGGAAGAAATTTATTGGAGCCCATACGGGAAACCCTAGAGCGGCCCAGCATCCCCTACTGTGTAGCATGCCCAGCAAAGTGTCACACCATTCACTGTACCCCCATGCCCCAGAGGGACTCCCCTCGGCCGAGCCCCAAAGCCCCAGGACTGGCTGGGGGTGGGGACTGACTGGTGGTTTTAAACTGCTGACCTGGTAGTGAGCAGCCCCGGGTCAGCAGGCCTGTCCTTTAAAGACCAGGGGCTCGTCTTCTCCGCTCCAGAGAGGAGATGTGTGAACTGAAGGCGGGACTGTGTTTCTTGGGCCCGCCAGCCCCGCTCGGCCAGTCTGCATCCACACTCGGAGTGGCTCAGATCACGTCCCTGACCTCCTGCACGGAGCAAGCCACAGCCTCGCCCCTCCCTCCAAGCAGGGGTCGGACAGCTGTCAGGTTCTCAGCAGGGGTCCTCTCAGGCAGCACTTGGGTGCCTTCTAATCCACGCCTGCCCCTGGGGACATGACGGGCATCAGAATGAAAGTCAAACACCACCCGCCCAGAGCCGTCACGATTGTCCTCATGTCTGAGCCCATCCCTGGCGCTGCTGTGTCCATCCATCTCGTGGGGGCCTTCCTCTTTGTCACTTTGCCAGACACGGTGTCCTTCTCCAGGGACGGCTCTCCCCTGACAGCCTGTCCAAAGCTTGTGAGACTAAGTCTTGTCCTCCTTGCCAGACTCTAAGGGGCGCTCTGGGGGGTGCTTATCCTGTGAGCAGTCCACCACAGTGTCCCAATGTCCTTCTCCGGCGGCACCCCCTTCAAAGGCGTGGATTCTTCTTGGGTCTCTGACTCAGGGCCCGCCTTTCAGATGGGGTGATGGAGAAGACAGACGCGGGCACACTGTGGACCCCAGCTCGGCATCTTTGCTCTGTAGTACCTGAGAGAGCCTTGTGCAGCAGACTTGCCCAGGGTGGTGCGGAGCTTGAGTTCTTGCCTGCAGCTCCCAAGGGGCTGATTGTCGGTCCGTTTTAGGGATCAGTGTGCACAATTCACTCCGGAACCTGCCACGTTCTGGTAGACTTAGTAGACTTCTTAGTGGCCTGGCTGGCCACTCCTGCCGAGCTGTGCATTGTCCCTCTTGCAGTCTGACCCCGGGCACATACATCTGCACTTCCCCAGGCCTCCTCCCTGGTGTCAGGCCCTTTCTGAATGCACGAGTCCCATCCTTCGACCCTTCCCCGATGCTGCTGCCGATTGTGGACCCTTCTTCCACACCCAGGCCACAGGCTCAGCCCTGGGAATCAGCCCCAGTCCCTGGTCCTCCACCCACCCCTTGGGCTGGTCACACCAGCTTCAGGCCCCCGGGAAGCCCCCACCAGAAAGCTGGGCCGCCACTGCTGCTGCTGCTGCAGAATCAAAGACAGCTTTACAGGCAGGTTCCAAAACAGTGGGGGGAGAGAGAGAGAGAGAGAGAGAGAGAGAAACAGAGAGAGAGAGAGAGAGAGAGAGAGAGAGTGTGTGTGTCCGAGCCCCATCGCTGCCCACATTACTGCCATCGGGAGACTGGGCTGGGGGCCGAGGGGCTGTAACTGTCCTGTGTCCCTCCTTCCTGTCCTCTGGTGCCTGCATTTCCTGCACGAATGTGGACCACCTTTCTAACGAGGAAAGCCGGCTCAGCCAGAGCCTGCTTTCATGCGCCCACTGGGGGTGGATCGCAAGTACCTGATTCTCCAGCTAGGTAAGCATGCAGCTGGTGGGCCTGGGGGCAGAGTGGGTGTGGGTGTGGGTGTGGGTGTGTGGGGGCGGCTGGCTATTTGGTGGGCTTGGGGCTTCTTTCTGGGATGGTGAGCTTGCTGCTCCCCGAGACAGCCAGTGCTGCCCAGCGTTGGTGAATCTACTAAAAGACAGTGACCAGTGCTCGGCTTTACAACACGGAGAACCTCTGATGGCATAGTGGTCACGCCTTGCTCAAGGCTGGGATGCTCAGCGCCAGCAGATGCTCCACAGGAGAAAGATGAGGCTGTCTGCTCCCCGTAAAGACGTGCACCCTCAGACACCCACAGGGGCAGTTCTACCCCATCCTGGAGGGTCACTGTGGGCCGGCATCAACTTGGGGGGCAGCGACTATGTTTTATTTTGTTTGCAGCTTTACATGGGCTAACCCTATGGGATGTGGATTCTACCCCCATTAAAAAGAGAATGAAAGCCCCTGATACTCATTGTTGTCAAACCAACCACCCAACTAGGTGTCTGTCTGTCTCCCACTGGGGCACAGTGGTGACTGGCCAGGGAGGAGCAGCTGGACAGATGACTGCGGCTCTGTGGAGGTCTCAGTAAGAGATGCCCATGGGCCTCTGTCCCCACAGGAGCCCCTGGGGCATGCCAGCCCCCTGCCACACCTACTTGTCCGCTCCCACAAGTCCTGAGCAGCTCCGACTATCCCCTCTCTCCCCCCACGTCCTCAAACCAGACCTTCCTTCACCTTTGCTGCCATGAAACATGCCCCCCACCCCCGTTCTACACCCCTCTTCCCTGCACTTGCTACAAAGGATGGTCAGCAGGGGGATATGAAATGGGAGTAACCCCAGAGGTGGAGGCGGCTGCAGCTGGGGAAAGAGGTGTAGCCCCCCACCCCAAAGTGATAGAGGGCTGTCAGGTCAGCTCTGCAGACTGCTCTCAGAAGGTGCCCACTTCCTAGGGCCACTGATCCCCACAGACAGGGCTGAAACCTCCCCGTGAGGGACAGACACCCAGGCTCTCTGCCACAGCCCTGCCAGCATCTGCTGGATGCCCCACCTGGGCTGCCTCTCCTGCCTCCCCCTGGGGCAGGCGCACACCACTGACACCCACCCAGTTGCACACACTTATGCTCGGGCACTCACCTGCACTGACATGCACCAACCCTCATACACTCACATTCGCCAGCGGATGCACACACACACACACACACACACACACACACACTCACAGCCACCCAGTCCCAAACTCACACACACCTTGGATGCTTAAGTCTACACTCATACAAACACACACCACTGGACACTTGCACACATGCACACACACACACATCAGCATTTATTTGAAAGTGCACCCAGCAGACTGGACCTTTGCACACATGCACGTGGGGCATGTGAGCATGCACATACTTCTTTGGACACTTGCAAGCACATACACGCACACACGTGTGCGCACACACACACACACTTGCCCAGAGGAAAGGAGAGGGCCTGTCTGGGCCCCTGGCCTGGGGGCAGCTCACATCTGGGAGGGGGGCATTTGTGAGGCAGGTGAGTCTCAGTAAAGGTGCGGCGGGGGTGGGGGGTGGGGTGGTAGAAGGCGCTGGAGAAAGAAGCCAGCCTTGGTTTCTATGAGCCGGTTCTGCATAGACACGTCCATCCGTCCGCCCCTCTCCTCCCGCCCCCTGGTCCCGAGCCCTCCCCGCCTGGCCCTGAGGAGGGCCAGCTGGAAGGAGACAGGGCCCCCGCTCAGTCGTGCAGACGGTCTAAAGTAAACACACTGGTCACCGGCCGGCAGCTAGCAGCCTTTGGACAGATGAGCGGCTCTGGGCCGGTGGGGACCACACACACACGAAGCCCCTCGGACCACACAGGCTCCGCCTGCCCGCCGGCCGCCACCCGCCACACGCACTTTCCCGAGTCACACGCCGGACACCTCACCAGCAGGCCTGGGTTTCCGCTGTTCCACACAGGGTGGGGGTGGGGGGTGGGCTCTGCTTGACCCTGTTTGCAGAACCAGCCTGCCTGCCGACACACCGGAATGCCGAAACCCCAGGCGGGGACGCAGCGCTGAGCTGCGAGGCAAAGGGCAGGTCCTGGGAAGGACACAGCCCCGTGGGCCTCCTGGAACCCCTCGAAGCCTGAGTGTCCCCACTGTGAGCTGCGTGGGGCGGGGGCGGGCCAGACCTAGGGGGCCTGCGGCATTGCTAGATGTCATGATCCTGGTTCTGGGTCACGTAGGGCACAACAGAGCGATGCCACCCCAGCCCATCCTGTCCGTCCCCACACCCTGGGCCTTGTGTGAGCCCATTGCTGCAGCCACCGCGGCCACCCCAGCCCTGCTCTGTACCAAGCCTGCTGCTCTCCTCCTGGGCCATTCCAGGGCGTGGCTCCCTAGACAGATCTGCCCCTTCCTCCAGCACCACAGCCCGCTCGGCACTCTTCCCGACACCGGCGTTCTCGGGCTTCCTCACTTCATCCTTGCAGCGGGTGAGGCGGTGAGAACACCTCAGGGCACAAGGGACGCCCTTGCTTTCAGCAACTGGGGTGAGGCGGTGAGAACACCTCAGGGCACAAGGGACGCCCTTGCTTTCAGCAACTGAAAGCGGTCCTTTGCAGCTGCTGCGCCCGAGGCACTCTGTCATCGTTGCTTGACTGCGTCTCGCACGGGTGTTGACCGTGAACGGGTCCAACGAAACCCTTGACAACTTTGGCTGAGTATCGATCGACCCGGTGCCTATCGGTCCTGTTGTGAGGATTTTTGTTTTGTTTTTGACAGTTTTGTTAGCGCTTCATCCACATGTCATGCAATTCGACCGTTCGGTCCCATCTAGGAGAGTTGTCCCATCATCACCACGTTCAATTCTAGAACATTTTCTTCTCCCTTGTACTCATGGTGATTCACGTAATGATGATTTTTTTTTCTAATAGGGGCAAAAATATACACCACAGAACATTCTCCAATTCCACTGTGTCAACTCGTCTGGTTCCAGGCCACTGACTGGACTCTCTGTGGGGTAAACTTGCGTTTTCTGGGTGTTGGGGGGCAAGGCCTGCTGAAAGCTGTGGTCCTGGCTCTTCATCGGTGAGGGCTTCAATCCTCCTGGCTTTCAGAGAGCCAGGCGCTGTCATCGGCACGTGGACGCCTGTCCAGGAGGCTTTCTCCAACCCCGATGCAAAGAACCCAGCGTTCAGAATCAGTGAGTGTCGTGGTGAAAAGACAAACCCTGCCGCCCCACTTTTGCGGGTTTCGAACCACTCTGTAGTCCCTTGCTCTGTCCACGTGATAACCCGTGGTCTGTATATGGCCCGTGTGAGCACAGTGCAAGGGTCTGGGATTCCTCTCTTGGCGATATCATTCCTCACTTGTGATGACCCATGCTGCCCAAGGCCTTTGCCTGGTGGACAGAACGCCACCAGACTCCTTTCCGGCATGCTCTGGTTTCAGCCAGGGCCATGGGCACCTGACATCAGCAACGGCATGTCCTCTCCTGAATTCTCCCTGTCCACGGAGGCTGCAGCCGGGCGTGAGTTCTCTGCTGCAGAGATAGTCCTTGCGTGTGATATTGGGTGACACCGCTGGTCCCCTCAATGCGCCGTCGGGCCATCGAAATGGGCGCGGCGGTGGATCTCCTCCCTTATCAGCCGTGTTCCTGGGTGCAGAGACGTGAGCATGATCAGTGGCGCCTGGTGCTTTGCACCCACTCTGCCCACCCTCTGCCGGTCCTTGGAGCCTCGTGCTGCGTCCAGGCCCTTCCTCCAGTGCCGCTTGGATGTCTTCCTTCCACCACTGGTTCTTGGCGAAGCTGCCTTCTGAAATGGTCCAGCGCCCACCAGTTCTTTCCAGGATGGCAACCCCGTGTGGTCCTTCTGTCTCTGTTGTGCCCGTCCTGGCACCGTCTGATATTGTGCCCACTGTTGTTAGGTGCTATCAAATCGGCCCGGCTCACGGCCACCCTGCACGGCACGGTAGGAAACATTGCCCAGTCCCGCCGCCCCCGACGTCCATCATGGTGGCCGCTGTGTCTGCCCTTCTGGTGAAGGCCTTCCTGTTAGCACTCGGTGCTTTGATTTGGTTCTCTGGTCCTTCTGGCTCCGGCCTTTCCCAGCCCCCAGCCCCTGCACACTGCGTCCAAGGCTTCCCCAGGCCCCAAGGAGCCTGGCCATGGCATCTGCAGCCCAGCCCCTGGGCCTGTTCCTCCTGCCCATCAGTCGCTGTGGCCACTCAATGCTCCAGGGAGCTTCAGAGTCTGCTGGTCTCACATCTGCTTTGCCGGAGACTCACTCCACCTCTCCCGCCCCGATCTTCATCTCTGTCTTGATAATGACTCTTGGCTTTCTTCCTGCTGATGTCTGGTGCCGCCCCACAATGTGTCTCAGGGCTTTGGTCATCAGCGTTCGCCGGGCCCGACCTCTCCTGGAGATGGTGTCTGCGCCCAGGTGGCAGAGACGCACGCTTGGGCTTAGGCTCTGCTGGACTTGGTCTTGCTTTCTCCCACCTCAACCGGGACGTGCAGACAAGCCCTTGGCGTTCTGCTCAGAGGTCATCCGACCTTGGCCCGGCCGAGATACCAACCTTTCCCACCCAGCCTTTCCACAGACATGGCCGATTTCATGTCTCTGTGCTCCCACGGGGCGATTCGTGCGCCTTGGCTCCGTCCACGTGCCCCTGGAAGGCACAGTCTGCAGCCTCCTGGGCAGCCCCTCTCTCGCCCGCTCTGCTCCACACGGAGGTGAACCAGGGACTACATGCCGGTGGTGAGGGAGGCCTTCCTGCACCCCACACTGCCTGCTGCAGCCAGAACGGCTGGGCCTCCTGCCGAGGCAGACAGGAAGCCAGCACTGATGTGGGGGTGGGGGTGTGTGTGACATCCACAGACACTGAGAGAGAACCCACTAGGATCTTGTCAGGGATTGTGTCCCCGCCCCATCCCCGTCCCCCCCATAAACAAAAGGACCATGCCGACTTGGCCAAGTTGTGCTTCTCAATAGGCCATCCTCCTCCTCCATTGTGCCATCTGATGTCATCCCCTGCGGGCTGTAACTCCTCCCCTCTGCGATGTGGACAGGGCAGGACACCAGCTGCAGGGCCAGCCTGGATCGGGAGTCACTCCCACTGGGGACATCAGCCAAACCAAAGCAAGCCTCGTTGCCTCAGAGTCCATTCTGCCTCGTGGCCACCCGGCATGGCAGAGTGGAACCGGCCCACTCTGCAGGGGTCTGAGGCTATGGGTCTGGGGCGCGGGCTGCCCATCTTTCTCCTTCAGTGTGACCACAATTGTGTGGTCGTCAGCCCAAGTCTGACCCACAGTGCCACCAGGGGCCTTCTTTTGAGAAGAGCTTCAATGAGTGAGCAGATACCAGACGTGCCCACCAACAAGGAAGGAGACATCAGACTGGCCCACCACCAACAAGAAAGGAGACATCAGACTGGCCCACCACCAACAAGAAAGGAGACATCAGACTGGCCCACCACCAACAAGAAAGAAGAACCAGGAGAACAGCATGTCCTTTGGACCCAGGGTCCCTGCACGGGGAACCTCCTAGACCCAGGAGACACACACACACACACACACACACACACACACACACACACACACACACACACACACACACACACACACACACACACACACACACACACACACACACACACGCAATGCCTTTCCCTAGAGCTGACACTCTGAACCCAAACTTCTGGCTCCTAAGCCCTGAGAGACAAGATTCCTTTGTGGCAAAGGCACCCACAGGTGGTGTTTCTGTGACAGGAGCCCAGGAGGATCAGCACTGTTGGTTATCCACTTCGGCACTCACCGGGCCCTCTGGCTGGAATGAGGACTCAACCCCAGGGAGATTCAGTCCCTTTGCCTCAGTTGACCCGTCCATAAACTGCCCACCCCACCCCATCAGCCCAGAGTGGTACGAGGATCACCTTAAAATGTGTGTGGCCTCTGGTCCTCGGTCATCAGGAGCCACCTGCCTTTCCATCTCATTGGGAGAGACAGCCTGGGGGATGAGGAAGGGAGATCTTATGCATGAGGGGGGGCAGAGCATCCCACTAAGCCTGTGGGGACAGGGCTGTTGGGGACCAGAAGGGCAGACCCAAGTCCTCAGCCCGTCCTCACTCTCGCCTGCCCATGCAAGGGCCTGTGAGTTTCAGAGGGAGCGGGTAGGCATCCCCGTGTTATATCCACGTGGGAGGTGTGGTGATCTCATGCCAGCCACCACCTGTCTGTCAGCAGAGGCTTGTGGGCTGCTGTGTGGCTGTGCTGCTGAGCGCAGTTCCCAGGCCAAGACGTCCAGGGAGAGAGGCCTGGCGGTCAGCTTCTGGACACACATCCGTGGAACCATTAGAGACCCTCACGCCCACGCAGCCAGCGATCATGCGGAACTAGAGACCACCACCCAGAACTAGAGGCCACCACCCAGAACTAGAGACCACCACCCAGAACTAGAGACCACCACCCAGAACTAGAG
>NW_022106189.1:46443126-46461124 GCF_000313985.2 Echinops telfairi
CACCCAGAACTAGAGACCATCCCCCAGAACTAGAGACCACCACCCAGAACTAGAGACCATCACACCCACGCAGCCAGCGGTCACACAGAACTGCATTCCAATGTGGGTCTGTCAGCACCCATCCAGGGACAATACAACCAAAGCTGGTGACAATAGGGGGCCAATTCCAGGAATGACATCCCTCAGCCCCACTTCCCAAAGGTGTGACAACCTCCCCTGCTCCAGTTCCCAAGGGCCTAAGGACATCTCACAGCCCGGGGTCCCAAGGGTGTGATGCGTGTCACTTGGCTCAGCAGCGTCTCTGTGCCAGGCGCCCCCCAAGTTCACATGCTTGAGTTCCTAGAACCCCCTCCCCTCCCCTGGGGTCTGGGGCTACCACATCCTCCCTCACCCACAAGGAGCCCTGGGTGGTCCAAAGGGCTCAGGGACCCAACAGAGGGAGCTCTGGGTCTACTCCCAGGGGCCTTGGTTGAAGGACCTGGTCATCCTCTTCCAGGAACCCCATGGAGCAAGCTCTACTCAGAGGCCCACGGGTCGCCTGGAGTTGGGGTCCACGTGAAGGGAGCTGTTTGGAATCCCTGCCCCAGGAAGTAGAGGCTCAGAGAAGCTTGGGGTTCTGCCTCCAAGGTGGGCCCGGAAGGTGTCAATGGTCTGAGGCTGGAAGACCCCAGTGAATGTTCCCTCTTCCCACCAGACACTGCCGGCGGCTGAACAGACAGGCAGTGAAGCGTGCCAGGCCAGAAAGCCAGGCCCGCTCGCCGCTCGTTCACTGGCTCGCTCGCTGGGACTGACATCCGCCTGTCAGGCCCCACAGGCACAACCCAGACCTTCCACTCCCTGTGCGCCAGGCCAGGCGCTGCTACTCCCGCTGAGAAACACGGAGGTCATGACCTGCCGCTTCCCCCTGCCCTTTCCTTACGAGGGCGGGGGGACCTGACAACAGCCCTGTTATTTATGTCCCTAATGCGAACCAGAGCACAGGCACACACTGGGCAGGAGCCTCACACACACACACACACACACACACACACACACACACACACACACACACACACACACGTCCCCTGCTGGCTCTGGAGCGTGACACTGGTCCAGGGTGGGAAGGGAGCATCCCTGAACTGGGGAGCCTCCCCTAGGCCGCATGGTGGTGCTCACACAGCCCCAGCAAGGTCCACAGCCCCACGTGGGAGGTGGTCCCTATGCGACTCCCCACTCTTACCATGCCCCTGACCCCTGGGGGGCTGCAGGGACCAAGAGGAGGGTCCTTGGGGGGTGGGACTCCACATTGTCACCAAGGCAGACTTCATATGCCTCAGAGGGGGGTGAGATAGTTCAATTCCCCTGGATACAATTGAACGGCTCAAGTACATGGCAGGTAAATTACATGCCAATGAAACTGTTGGGATAAAAAGAAGAGAGAGAAAGATTGAAGAAGTGAAGAAAAAAAATACCCCTGGGGAGTTTAACCTAATTTAACCTAAGTGCTCAGAAACACCTCTGTCTGGGGCCGGGTTCCTTCGGTCGGAATCCAATGCTATGTCCTGTAAGGAGCAGAGCACAGGGTCTCAAGGCCCAATGGTGGCCAGGGGGCCCTGGATGGGACAACCCCTGGGGAAGCCAGGGTAACAAGGTCACTCCAAGGGTCCTCAACTCTCCAGACCCTGTGGTAGCCAAAATTCTGGATCCTGCATGGCCTCAACCCTGAGTTCTGACCACCCTCCCTCCCTGGCTGTCTGGCTGTCTTGCACACCTATGTCCCACCAACTCCCTGTCTCTGCCTTCCTGGGTCCCCACCTGTCTCCTGGCACTTCTCTCCCTGTCTGACTATCTCTCTCAGAGCCTCTGTCTCCGTCAGCCTCGCGGGACCTCTGTCCTCTGTCACACACACACACACCCCACCCCACCCCCCGTCTCTGTCACTTGGCGTCACATGCCCGACTGTTGCATCCTGGGGATTCCAGTCCTTGTGGGGCGAGGAAGGAAGCCTCCCCGTCCCAGTCCAGGAGGGCGATCGTTTGGCCAGCTCTCAGCCTCCTCCCTGCTTCCTGTGTATTTCTGAGAGGTTACAGGGGGGGTCTGTGGCTGGCCCTGAGGGCCACAGGGAGAACTGGGACTGGGGTGGAGAGGAATCTAACACAATCAATAACCACAAACCCACTGCCATTGAATCAGTTCTGATTCATAGCGACCTCACAGGTCCGGGCAGACCTGCCCCTGCAGGTTTCCGAGACTCAAACTTTCTACGGGAACAGAAAGCCTCCTCTCTCTCCCAAGGATCAGCTGGTGGTTTTGAACAGCTGATCTTGTGGTTAGCAGCCCGAAGCAGAACCACACCGCCACCAGGGCTCCGTTTATGGAGAGACATCGGAAAAGGCCCCTTTCATTGTCAGCTTCACTGTCGATCGGTGTGTCTCCTAGGACCCCTGCTTCTGGCGTGGGCTCATCTCTGAGCAGGGAGCTCTCGGGCAGCCTTTGGAACCCCAGGCTCCTGCTTACACCAGAACAACTGGGTCTCAGATAGAAACACCCACACTTTGTTTCCAACCCACATCAACAACAACAACAACAATCCAACTGATCCCCCAGACCTACACGTCTCCCTCCAAAGAAAACCAAATACCTGCCGTGTCGTTCTAAATATTTGACATGAGAGACTGCAAGCCCGGGGCTGGGATGGGCGGAAGGAGCCCTGCTGGAGTAGCGGTAACTCGCCAGGCTGCTCACCGCAAGGTCAGTGGTTCGAAACCTCCAGCCGCTCCTAGGGAGAAAGATGAGGCTTTCTACTCCCGTAGAGCATCAGGGTCAGACACCCGTGGGGGCAGCCGTGCCCTGTCCTGAAGGCAGCTAGGAATGAGCATTCACGCCACGGCGGGTGAGTTTGGCTCCAGATGGGTGTGGGCGGGTCCTAGACAGACAGCACCGGACATGGGGAGAGCAGCTCTGATGGTGGGCACGTGGTCTCATGCATGGTCCAAAGCCATGGGACAGGCCGCCCAGAGCCAACTTCCGGGGGCGAAAATGTCCCTGGCTTCATTCATCAGCAGCGGTGAATGTAACAAGGTAACAATGCAGGCGAGGGGAGGGGGCGGGCCTCGCTCCTGGGACTTCCTGCCAGAGCTGGGAGCCAAAATCGGCTGGTCCCCAGAGCCCAGGAGAGAGGGGAACAGAGGGCTGCCCTGTGTCCTTTCACGCCGCCCACCATGGCCTGGGGCCCAGAGGCAGGGTCGGCAGGGTGCCCCTCTGGGTGCCGTGGGTGTGCATGCCCCCCCCCCCCAAAAGCCTGCCTGCCTGGACCCTGAAGCAGAGGTCACTCAAGGTCCCTTCCAGGTTCAAGGGGTGGGGGGTATTTGGCAAGGGAGTGCCTGGTGGCAGTGGCCACGGAGGCAAGCCGTGACTCAGGACGCTTCTCTCTCCTCTCAGAGTTCTCGGCCTGGAAAATGATCCCGCTTCCTCTGCCAAGGAGCCAGGCCCTGCACAAGTGACCTTTCAGGGAGTCTGCTGACTCCGTCCTAGGGCGTTGGAGATTCTTGAGTGCCCTCACAGCATCTGCCCCCTGCCACTGGGTGCTGACCCAAGCCACTGCCAAACCCCGATGGTGGGAGGCTGTCAGGGCCCAGCAGGGTCCCTGGACCAGGCAAGAGGGGACATGTAGGGGAGGACAGGGCATGCCTCTTTCTGGAACTGTCCGTAAGGCAGCTCCGAGCTGATCTCACTCGGTCCTACTCCTGTGTTCTGGAAATGCCTTCCTGGGGCCAGCACCGGCCGCACTGCCTTCCAGCCAAAACCAGGGCCATTCCCAAGCTTGGTGGCCTCCTTGCCTGTGGGCCGTGCCACAGCCTGCACCACAGCCGGCAGGGGCTCCGTCCACACCAAGCCTCTCTCTTATGGGCCCTGTCAGTGATCACTCTGCCAGCGTGCGGGGGCGGGAGTACGCCTGCAGGCCTGGCTTGACCTCCCACGGCTGTCCTGGGGGTTATCCTGCAGAGGCCATGGCCAAGCCTCAGCTCTGTCTGTGTGAGCCCCATAGTTACCTCCTTCAGAAAGACCGAGGATCGAGGGGAGACTGAGGAAGGAATGAGGGGAAACAGGGTGCTTCCCCCCACCAGGAACGTCATTCCCCCAGGACGCTGGGTACTGGTCCCTGCAATCAGTTTTGGTTTTCTCAAATATGTATGTGCGCCTGTGAGTGTGTGAGTGTGTGTGTGTGTGTGTCTGTGTGCGGCTGTGAGTGTACTGTGTACCTGTGTGTGCCTATGTATGCAGGTATATGTGCATGTGTGTGCACCCGTGAGTGTGTGCCTGTGTGTATGTGCACCCATGTGTGCCTGTGTGTGTGTACCTGTGCCTGTCTTTGCGTGCACCTGTGTGTGTATGCGCACCCATGTGTGTGTCTGTGCCTGTGTGTGCACCTGTGCCTGTGCATGCCTGTCTGTGTGTGCATGGGTGTGTGCGTACTGTGTGGCTGTCTGTGTGCATGTGTGTGTGCCTGTGTGCCTGTGCGTGTGTGTACATGTGTGTGCATACACACATGATGCACATTCTACAAGCCCTACCTGGGGGTTTTAGGCTCTGATCTTCTCAGGGGCCCACCTCACCTCTGGAGGAAGACAGGGCTTCCTCCTCCCAGAAGAGCTGCAGGTTGGGAAGCCGTCTATGGAGTCCCTGTGAGGCACACTCGCGCAATGGCAGCGAGTTTGTTTTGTTCCCTGGGTTCTGTCACAAGCACGTCCTCCAGGGCCCCAGCCCCTTCGGACACGTGCTCCCCGGGCGGCTTCCATGCCATTCCCCGAACATGCCCCGTCGATCAGCCTCGGTCCCATGACGTAAAGCAATAAATGAAACGTAGCCGAGGGCAGGCTTCCTCTGCTGGTGGAAGGGGAAAGAACAGTGGCTGGGTGGCTATTTGTGATTTCCTGAAACTGGGTCCAGAATACGAGGCTTTTTTTGTTTCTCTAAGTGCCTTCTTCCTGGTGGGGTTCCAAATCTTGGCCCAGCGGTGACCGGAGGAAGGGGTGGGCCAGGCCCCTTTCCTTGGGGGAGAGGGCAGGTTCCGTGGGACCCACAAGAAGTTTATTGGGGTGGTAAGGAAGGGGAGTCATTTCCTCTGCCCGGGAGGAGGTATGGGGGGCCTGTTCCTCAGTGCTGGGGGTCATGATGGAAGCTGGCTGGGGAGTGCCTGTAACAGGGCATCCCCAAGTTCTCCCAAAGTTCCCACCCCAGGGGCCCTGCCCGCCTTGACCCTCGGAAGCTCAGGCCACGTCGTCCATTAGCAAAGAGGCAGTTTCCGCCCTCAGAGCCCAGTGGACCTCAGTGCTGAGCCCCGTGGTCAGGAGAGTCTGGCCTTTCGACCACCCCGAGGGTAGCTCTTCCTGAACTGGGGTGCTGGTGAGGGCAGCGCTTCTGCATTCAAACGCGGTGGTCTCTGTTGGTGGTAACTCCCTTTGCTGGGGCGCCAGAGACTCAGAGCCGGAGCTGCACACCGTTATTGCTGCTGCTGCTGTTCCGTGAAGGTAAGCCTTCATCAGGGAGGGGGTGTAGGGGGGCTTTGGGAGCTGAAGGTGTGGCGCAGAGAGGGGAGAGGCATGCTCCCTGGGCCCTGACTGCAACCAGTGTTCCCCCACCACCACCACCCGCTCCCCCGTAGCCTTGAAACACTTTCAGGGTCTGCCGGTTCGGCTGCGTGGAGAGTAAGCTCAGACCCCACAGAAGCACTCAGCTCACCCCCTCTGACCAGTGAGACTCTCCCTGGACCGGCCTGCAGACCCCAGTGTGGCCCCCTGAAGCCCAGATTTGAGGCAGACAGCATGGTAAACACCTATTTCCTTGAGGGAAGTGGAGCTCAGCTCTCAGAGCGGGGGTAGGGTGTCTCCTGGACTATCACTGGGCCTGCGTGAGCACCCCATGAATCCGGGTGTGGGGTGGGGTAACCCCATGGGCTACTTGGAACACCCCACCAATCAAGGGGGCACTCTGAGCACCACCGGGCATGGGTGGGCTCCAGCTGGGTGGAGAGCCCCCCCCCCCACCTCCACTGTGAGATGGGTGGACACCATGTGACAGTGTTGGGTCTGGGGCCCTTGGCCTGACTGGGCTCCCCCCGCCCCCCAACACACACACACACACACACACACACACACACACACACACACACACACCCCAAGTGCCACAAAGCACTGTTCCCCTGGAAGCCTGCTCAATCCAAATGCGCAACTCGGACCCCAAGATGGCGATGGCCTCCCTGGGTGAGGACAGGACCTGAGTGATCCACGTCATCCTGGTCTGACCTCTGAGCCGCCCTCGGGGATAACGGCAGAGCGTGACACCAGCGAGCAGGCACAGCCCCAGGAGCCAGGAGGACGTGAGGAGGACCTCTGTCAACGCCACACCAGACTCGGCACGGCACGCTTTCGACACCGTGAGGCGGTGTTGGCGTGTGAAGCCGTGGCCCCCTGTGAAGCCGTGGCCCCCCGTCAAGGCTGCCCGGGGACAGGTCAGTGTCACTGAGGATGCTCCGCAGCCCCCTGGACACATGGCCGTCTCCAGTCCAGAGCCCTGTTTGCCCTGCGCTCGGCAGTCATGAGAAATTGCTCTTGCAGTGAAATCATACACACTTCCTGCCAATGCCGCCAGTGCCGGGGTGACTGTGATGTTGGTGCCATGGGCCTCGGCGTGGCCGGGTGTGGGCGGTGTCTGGGCTTGAGCCCATCAGTGTGGAATGGGGCAAGGTCCCCACAAGGCAGCCCCTTCACGTGGCAGATGGGAGGCGTCTGCACAGGCGTTGGGGTGGGGGTGTCGCTGCGGTACCAGGAACAGTGTGGTCGGTATTTCACGGTGGCTGTGCACGAGCTTCGGAGACCCCAGCTACTACTCACCAAAGCGGGGTGCAGGACACTGGGCTGTGCTGTGGCAATGGACCTTGATGCCCCCTGAGACTGTGGTCCCGCCCCCCAGGCCCAGCGACTCGCTCCTTCGAGGTGTTGGTGACATCTCAGAAGTTCTCAGAGCTTTGTACCCAGTCCTTGTCCTACAGGGACCCTTGTCCTTGGACCGGGCTGCCCTGGGGACATCCAAACTGCCGCCCTCATGTGCGAGCCCTGCTGAAACGCTCCTGCCAGACAGGGCCACTGTGCGGGGCCGGTTTCTGCACAGAGTTCTTCTCAAGTGCCCGAGAGGGGACCCTATTGGGAGATAGGTCTTTGCAGATGTAAAGGCGTGAGCTGGGGGTCCTTTAGGAGCATGGTGGCCCCTCCATCCAGCATAGAGGAGACAGAGGAGGCCCTCAGGGAAGGTAGCCGTGCCCCCCCACCCCCACCCCAGGCACCTGCAGAACCTCTCTCAGAGCCCCCCAGGAAGGTCCCAGCAGCATGCCACGCACACACCCCGACCGCCACAGCTGCTCAAGGGTGGGATGAGGACCCCGAGCCTCTGCTGACATTCACTGCTAAGCTGTGGCCCACCTGCATCTCCCCTGAATGCCCTGTGCCCTGCAAGGTGCCCTGCAGGTTGGGGGCTGGTGGGAGGCATGTCGCAGCCCCCACATACTCACAGGGCTCTGGCTCCCACCAGGGCTGCTCTGGCTCCTCACAGACCCCCATGTGTCCTCTGGGCCAGGGCCGGGGAATGAGGCAGTCTCGTAAGGGAAAGACAGACAGAATGAGTACAGGCAGCAAAGGAGGCGGACGCGTGACTTCTGTGGGTGCTTGGGCTCGGTGAGGAGGTGGCAGCTGCCGTTAGATCAGGCTCCCGGGTCCCTCCAGGCCCCGTCACTGAAAGATGGACTCACAGGGCCTGGGGAGGGGCCAAGAGAAGGGACAGCCAGCTTCCAGCGCCTTGCTCCTTGCAGGGGCGGGGAGGGTGGGGTGGGGTGGGGGTGTTCCACATGGCCTGCTGCTCCCAGAGAGGCCTGCCCAGCAGATACCATCGGGGTGGGTGATAAGGGAATCTTTGATCTCACCCCCAAGCAGTCACCAGGGAGTGGGAAGAGTGACGCCAGGCTCGGCCACCAGCCCAGGGCAGCTGGGGCCCTGCCCCTTGGCTGGCCAGCCTCAGCTCCCTCTCAGACCAGGATGCCCCCACAGGCCCAGCCCCTCCCCCACACCCAGATGGACTGGATCCAGCCAAACCTCTGGGATGAAACTCCAGGTGCCAAGCCAGTGAGCGCCTCCTGGAGGGAGGGCATTTCCACTCGCCTGTCTTGGGATGGACATGGTCAGCACACGTGCCCAGGGGCTTTTCCTCGCAGATCACCAGAGTCTGGGGGTGTGGGGGGCGTGGCAGGCAGTCAGGACTCAGGAAATACTTGCCAGTTGCATGGGTGGGGGGCAAGACTGTGCCACCAGCCTTTCACCCTGCCTGCCTGCCCACTAACACCGCCTGGTACGGCTGGAAGCACTTTGCCTGAGAGGGTTTCTGACGGGGGCTGTCCCGCCCCTGTACCCCCACCCGAGAGGCCCGGTCTGCAGAGACTATCCCCCACTAAGGCTGACCCTTACCTTCCCTGCTGGGGTGGGCTAGGAGTCAGAGCCTTCCAGAAAGATAATACCTTTGGCAGTGAATTCGCAGAAGGCCCATGGGGCTTCCGCCAGGACCACCGAGCTGGCACTAGACATCCTGACTGCCCACAGCCCCAGCCCACTGCCATCCATTCAGCTCAGACCCAGGGCTACTGTATGACAGGGCAGAACTGCTCTGTGGGGTTTCTGCGCCATCTTCCCAGCGGCAGACAGCCAGGCCTTTCTTGCGTACTTCCACTGGGCGGGGGTGGGTGGGTGTCTAAACCAGCCTCCAGGAGAGGGCACAGTCTGCAGCAGCTGGTGGCATGGAAGGTGCCAATGAGACATTCCTTCTATAGCCCAGCAACAATGGGCTTGGGCGGGATGTGTTAGTCTGGCTGGACTAGAGAAACAAATTCATGGACACTCATATGTGTATAAGAAAGAGTTTTATATCAAAGAGCAACTGTATAGTAAGAAAGTATCCCAGCCCAGTCCAGATCAAGTCCATAAATCCAATATTAGCCCATATGTCTGATACCAGTCTATAAATTCCTCTTCAGACTCACACAACACATGCAAGGACGCCGAGTGCAGGAAGATCACAGGCCAGTGGGTGGGAAGTCTTGTGGATCCGTGGCGGTGGAAGCATCTCAGCACTGGTGCGGGTCTCCATGTGGCTCCTCCCGCTCCGGGGCTCTGGCTTCACCAGTGTAGTTCCGTGTGTCTTGTCACCAGGAAGACGGAGCAGAGTGTGGGTCTGGCCTCCAGTGAGCTCTTTATCTCCATAGCGCCTACAAATGAGGGCATCAAGCTGCAACCTGATGGACAGGCTAAACTCCACCCCTTCCCTCTTCATAGTCGCAAATTGACACCAGACGATGTGATCCCCACCCGGGGGACCACTGTGTGGATGGTGCAGGACCCTGCGGTGCTTCTTCTATTGTGTCTGGGGCCACGGGGCCCCGAGCTGACTCAAAGGCCCCTCACCCCACGAGGTAGTCCTGTGCCCCTGCTGGCTCTTCAACTGCGGTGCCGCCTGACAGCCAACGCGTGCGATTTGCTGGCACTGCATGCCCGCTATGCCCTGAGTCATCCATACCCACATCCCAGCACTTTTCATCCCCCCAGACAGGACCAGTGCATCTGTCCCGGAAGAAGTACGGCCAGAGAGCTGCTTAGAGACAGGGATGGCAAGACTTCGTCTTACCTACTCTGGACAGACAGGTGGACAGGAGACCCCAGTCCCTGGAGAAGGACAACACGCTTGGTCAGTGGAAGGGCAGTGACAGAGGAAGGCCTCCAGGCAATGGACGGACATGAGGGCTGATCGATAGGCTCAGAGGTAGCAATGGTGAAGATGGGCAGGCCGGGCGGCACTTCCTTCTGTGTGCATTGGGTCTCTGTGGGTTGGAACCGACCCAACAGCCCCTCACGACCACGGCAACCAGAAACTCAGTAGCACCCCTTCAGCAGTAACCCCCTCCCGCCCTCCCAATTGCCCTGAGCCAGATGGCCACTAGTCTGCTTTGGCCCCCGGGAGGCCTTTGCTGTTCTGGGTGCTTAAGAGGGCCCTGGCTACTGCGTCTGTGATGGACCTATTGTACCCACAGCATGCCTTCCAGGCTCTGCCGCAGGGCAGGTTCCAGCACTTCATGTCTCCTCCTGGGTCTTGTTGAGCTGTGAGCATGGGCCAGACCAGGAGCACCAGCCATTGCTTGATGGACACCTGGTCCTGGCCCCTGGACCATTGTGAAAAGGGTGCGCCGGAGGACAAGCATCTGTCGGAGAAGACCCGGAACCACTCCCATACCGTGACCTTCCACAGGGTTCTAAGCCTGTGGGTCTTGAGGGGAGCAGACAGCTCATCTCTCTCCCGAGCAGAGGCGGATAGCTTTGAACTCCCAAACTTGTGGTTGTGAAAAACAAAACAAACTCATTGCCGTTGAGTGGATGCCGACTCACGGCGACCCTACAGGACAGGGTGGAACTGCCCCTGTGGGTTTCCAAGACTGTCCCTCTTTGCAGGAGCAGAAATCTCCGTCTTTCTCTCATAGAAAGGCTGGTGGTTTCAAACCACTGACCAGCTGGCGATCACAGTCCCAGGTAGCTACTTCCAACTTTTGGGGACAGGTTCCTAGGAGTGGAATTGTTGTGTTCTATGACAATTGTACGTTTGACTTTTTAAGGTCCCACCAAACTGTTTCCCTAAAGCAGGTGCATGTCTTCTGCACTCCTACGGGCAATCCAAACCACGCTCCCTGCATTAAGTGGATGACGACAGTGGCAGTTACAATTCCACGTCAACGCGATCAATCGTGTCGGGGTGGAGTCTAGCCTGTCAATCAGGTCACAGCCTGGTGATGCCTCCTTGTGGGCGTGGCCTTCTCGGGAGGATTCTGGGAGCTTCCTCTCTTTCTCCCTGGATGGGGGCCACACACGCTCTCTGCTTCACAAGCCACGTGGAGCCATGCTGACACCTGCGAGAGTCCTGGAGATGCTTCCACTGCCACTGGATCCACGAGACTTTGTACCCCCTGGCCTGTGATCTTTTTGATATTTTGGGCTAAGAGATTTACGGATTTGATTTGGACCAGGCTGGGATGTTTTCTTGATATCCAATTATTCCTTGATATAAAGCTCTTTCTTACACCTGTATGAGTGTCTCTGGATTTGTTTCTCTAGTCCACCCAGCCTAACACACCAACTCACAGCGACCTAACAGGACAGGGTAGAACTGCCCCGTGGTTTTCCGAGATGGTAACTCTCTGCAGGAGCAGGAAGCCCCATCTTTCTTCCAGCACCTACCAACAGCGCCAGCAATCCGAAGAGCAGTATGGGATGCACGTTGGACTGCTCCCCCCACGGCGAGAGTGGTTCAAACACACTAGACGCTCTGGAGAAGTGAGATGAGGCTTCCTACTCAGGGAAAGACAGCATCTCAGACACCCACGGGGCAGCTCCACCCTGTCCAACAGGGTTGCCGTGAGTCGGAACCCACCCGATGGCAGTGGTCTGGTTTGGGTTGTTGCTGTTTCGAGGTTTCTCCTCGGTCTGTGAGGGTCTTTAGTCCTCCACATCCTCCCCAATGCTCGTGACTGTCCATTTCCTTGGGGTTCTGAGGGGAGCCATGCCGCCAAGTGCGAGGTGCTACCTCACTGCGGTCCGGATCGGCTCACAGGGCTTCTCAGGCGCTGCTGGACATGACTGGAGGACAGGCGCTCAGCCGTCATTTTTCAAAGAAAGCAAGACACCCTACCCAGTGCAGTCTGTTTCACAGAAAATCAGCACACGGCTGTCAACCCATTGCAGGGGTGTTGGGACACTGCGCGTCTCTGGCCACGTACCTTCCTGGGGGTGGCCCTCTGCCATCATCCCATGGGGGGTGAGGAAACCGAGGCAGAGAGTGAGTGGGTGCTGCCTGGGTCCCGTGAGGAAGGAGCTGGGACCCTGTGGCAGTGACATCGTCTCCTGTCAACTTGCAAAGAAAGGGTGGAGTCTGGCCTGTCCATCAGGTTGCAGCCTGATGACCTCATTTGGAGGCACCACGGAGATAAATTGCTCACTGGAAGCCAGACACACACAGACTCTCCCTACAATACATTCATGCTGACAAGTCACATGGAGCTATGCTGATGAAGCCAGAGCCGTGGAGCTGGAGGAGCCACGTGGAGACCCACACCAGCACTGAGAAGCTTCCACCACTACTGGATCCACAAGGCTTTCCACCCACTGGCCTGTGATCTTCCTGTATTCAGTGTCACTGCATGGCTGCATGGAATTTACAGATGAGTATTGACATGTGGGGTAGTATGGGGTAATATTGGACTTAGGGACTTGATCTGGACTGGGCGGGATGTTTTCTCAGTATACAATTAATCTTTATATCAAGTTCTCTCTGACACACATATGAGTATCCCTTGATTTCTTTCTCTAGGCAACCCAAACCAACACAACCCTGGTGTCAACTGAGGTGTCCACTCCAGAGTCCATGGGCCACGGCGGCAGTGGCCTGGTGTGGGCACTGCCTGGGAAGTCATGCCATCCCCTGTCTCTGTGCCCAGTAGCCTGCGCTCCTGCTCCTACCACAGACACTCAACAGAGAGTATGGGGGACACAGGGGAACAAGTGCTGTTTACAGAGCCGCCGTGGTCCCCAGTACAAGGTCCTGGGACTGTGAGCCCCTCCCCTCATCTCCATGGGTGTGGCATGAGCAGGTAGACCCCCCTGGATCAGGGAGGAAGGGGTGCTGCTCCCCATCCCCTTGTTTGGGGCTGCTGAAGGTGCACCTGGGTCTGTGTACGGGGCTTGACCGAGCCACTCGGGGGATGTCAACAACTCGGAGGTTGTTAGAGACTTTCCGGGGAAACGATCGTGGGAGGAATCGGGCAGTTCTGTCAGGAAGACCTCACAAGAGCTGAACACAGGTGACTGAATGACCACTGTCCACAGGCAGGTGAGGGCCAGACATGGGGCACGGGGACAGCTGGATGGAGAAAACCTGAAGAAGTTAGACGGACAGACCGGAGGCTTTTTGGCCACATGGAATGGGCTGGCACCGGGGTTGTGGGAAGGACTTGTCCGACTGGGCTCCATTGGTCACTGCTGGACACCATGGGAGTCACTGGACACCACTGGGGCTCACCCGCCTTCCATGGTGACGGCCACTGTGTCCATCCATCTTGCTTTCACCACCCCTCCACTTTACCAAACTCAATGTCCTTCCCCAGGGACTGGTCTCCCCTGACAACCTGTCCAAAGCACGTGAGAGGAAATCTCGCCATCCTGGCCTCTAAGGAGCGCTCTGGCTGTACTTCTTCCCAGACAGATTTGTTTGTCCTGCTGGCTGTCCGTGGGACTGTCAGTGGCTGCACCAGTACCATTGTTCAAGTACACCATTTTCTTTCAGCCTTCTTTAACCCAGGTCCACTTTGACATGCGCAGGCAGGGACTGCAAACACCACAGCCCTCAGTGAGACATCCCTGGCTCCTGACGGCTTCAAATCTGCTGAGGTAGATTCCGCAGTCACAGAGGAAGCGGGGCTGTGGCTACAATGTGTCTCCTGTGGTTACAATGGGTCTTCTGTGCCTACAATGTATCTACTGTGGCCCCAATTTGTCTCCTGCATCTATACAATGTGTCTCCTATGGTTACATTATGTCCACTGTGGCTACAATGTCTCCACTGTTGCTACAATGTGTCTCCTATGGCTACAGTGAGGCTGCAATGTTTCCACTGTTGCTACAATGTGTCTCCTATGGCTACAGTGAGGCTACAATGTATCACTGTGCCCTACTGTTGTAACCAAAGAATAAAATTAAATCTCCAAGCAGTAGCGGAACACATCTGAGTGAGACCCCCAATCTGCCAACAGTGGTTATCCCTGCGGGGGCTGGGGGAGGGTGCTATGGGGAGGGGTTCACTTTTTCACGTACACGTGTCTCAGAAACGAACTCACTGCCCTGGGGTCGATTCTGACTCTGAGCATCCCAGCAGGACAGTAGAACGCGTGGTGGGTCTCTGAGACTGTAACTCTTTAGAGGAGCAGACAGCACCTTTCTCCCTCAGAGCGGCAGGGCGGTTTGAACCACTGACACAGTGGCTAGCAGACCCACCTGTAACCCATCACGCCAGCAGGCCCTTTATGCTGGTCTGGATTGATTGAATGCATTAAATAAGCGCGGATTCCTTTCCTCTTTAAAAAGACAATTCAAACAGAGGAAATACATTGAACACCCCCTTAAGGGCATTTCTGGGGGTGAGGGGGGAAAGGAGAGGCTTGGGTGAGCTCAGTTAGGAGGGTGCCCTGAAAAGCTTCTGGACCTCAAAGCCAAGTGCCCTGCACACTGACTCCCCTCCAGCCAGAGAACCAACAAAGGGCACAGCAGGGGGCTCAGGGCCTGGAGGGCGGAACTCCCTGAGGCTCCTTTCTATGTCCAACCAGCCAACCATCTCCAAGCAGAGTGGGCAGACCCGAGTGCCCCCTTTCGGACCTATCTGGTCCCTCCTCTGATGTCCCAGGCTCAGAGCAAGCGCTACAGCGGCGGCCAGGCCGGGCAGCTGAGGCCAAACTGGACGGTGGCAACGAAGCCATCCATCTTCATTGAATTCCTGGAGCGTGCCCCAGGCTGCTCGGCCAAGGCATGCCAGGGGTCAGTGCCCCTGAAGATCTGCCCAGATGGGAGGCTCTCGGTATCCTGCAGGACAAAGCTGCTGGGATGGCCACTGATGTCCCCATCCTAGAGGGGGCCCCTGGACCTCCATCTCCTCAGCAATGAAAGGAAAAACGGGACTTGCTGGGTGGGAAGAATGGCACCTGACGGAGGCTGTGGTATGGGCAGACAAGCTAAATGGTTAGGGTTGTGCTGGGTCTGTCTGACGTTGAAAAAACGAGGCTGCCACTCTGAGGATGCAGGTGCGTCTGACCCAGCCCCAGTCTTTCCCGTCAGCTCCTATGCATGTGGAAGGTGAGGGAAGAAGGAAGGCGGAAGAAGAATGGGTGCACTTGAAGGGTGCTGCCGGTGAAGAGTACTGGCAGTGGAGAACGGACAGATCATCTGGGAGAAGCACACAGCCAGAATGCTCCCCAGAGGCCAGGACGGGGAGACGTCCTCTCACGCACTTTGGACATGTTGTCAGGAGAGACCCGTCCCTGGAGAAAGACGTCAGGCTTGTCAAAGTGACAGGGCAGCGAAACAGAGGAAGGCTTTTAACCAGATGGACTGGCACCGTGGCTGTGGGGGGGGGGGGTGGGGGTGGGGGTGGGGTTCCAACCTCAGAGCCTTGGGTGGAGGGCGCAGGTCAGGGCACTGTTACCTGCTGTGGTTCATGGGGTGGAGGTGCTCAGGGGCTGTGCACACCGGGACCCTGAGTCCTCCTCTGCCGTGTCCCCAGCACCCACAGAGCATTAAGCACCTAGACGATGGCGGAGAAATGGCTGCCCAACAGACCGATTATCCGCTGGTAAGTCATCACATTGATGGAGGCACTGGTGACCCTATACACATGGAAACGGATACACAGTCCATTACATTTGACCCCTGGGGTACACCTTTATCTAGCTATCAATCCATCTATTTAAAAAGCTTCTAGGCAGCAAAAGCCTCCCTTTTCTCTTCAAACGTGGTGACTGTGAACGAGGTTTAGACAGCAGATCACCAGTTTTGTAGTCAACAACCCCAAGCACCTCTAACGGGGCCCCACGGCCTGCCCTGGCCCCGCCCCTCCCTTCTCCCCACCTCCTTCGTTGGGGAAAGTGTCTCCCCCCTCAGCCCACGTTTACACCTGTTCACCGCATCCTCTCTTTCCCCCCCTTTTCTGAAGCTTTGAACGTTTGGGGTGGGAAGTCCTGCTCTGGATCCCGGCACAGGGCAGGAGGGAGGGGGAGGCGGGGGAATGGTTAGCATGGCTTTGCTGAAATGATGACATGAGACCCTCACTCAACATCCCCACGTGCAGGCGCCCGCACACCCCAGCTTCATCTGCAGTCCCTGCTCTCAGGCCACGTTGTGCATAAAGCATGCTGGCCCCCTGAAGGCAGGAACAGTCAGGACCAGGACCCCCTACGAAATCAGGGACACAAGCTGGGTCATACTCGGCCAGGGCTGGGACAGACCCCTTCCCTGCTCCGCTGAGCTGGCGGGGGACCTTACTCCTGGTGGCACCCACATTTTTCCTAGTTGAGGACGCCGTGAGTGTCCACTTGATTGGGCCCCAAATTGGAGGAGGCCACAGAAGAGGAGGGTGCTGAAGACACCGAGAAGGAAGCCCCTGGTCTGACACAGTGCCCGCTCAGATGGGCCCTCCCCGTCCCTGGAGGCTCACATCTGTCCGCCCCAGTACAAGGCCCCATCGGGCGGCCAGGCCTGCACATCTGCCAGCGGGACCAGCCCCTCTGCGCGCGCGCGTGCACACCCGCCAGCAGCTGGGTCGCCTTCCGCGCTTATCTGAACGGTTCCATTTACAACACCATCTCGCTGCGGTTTTACTGTTCATTGTGAAATCATGTTTTACTTTTAAAACGCACTCACGGTGGAACCAACCTAATTAGCGACCGAAACCGAAGTCGCACAGTGGAAGAGGTTTCCCTTCGGCCCCGCCGCACTCCACGCTGGCGGAGGGTTGAAATCAGATCATGCTAAATCTGATTTGCAATGGGTTAAGAGCGAGGGCCCCGCTTAAGCACTTTAATTGGTTTCAGTGACCTTGTGCCGGAAATACGGAACTCTTTAGGAAAAAAGAAGGCGAGGAGAAGTAGCGGTGGCCTCTTGGAAGACGAGACCCAAGCCCCCAGACGCAGCTTGCCGGCTGGGGCCTTTCCCCCCACCCGCCCCCGCACCCTCCTGCCCTGGCGCGCTCACCTCGAAGATGGAGGAGAGGCGCCCCTCGCTCGCGATGGGACAAATTCAAGACCCCGGAAATGCGAGCGGACAAGCGAGCGGACGAGCGCGCACAGAGCGCGTTTGCTAGGGGAATGAGTCGCCGCGGCGCGCGTCTGTCTGCTGGCCTGCGCATGGCAGTCTTCCAGCCCAGGGATGGTGACAGTCCTCACCAGGGTCCCCGGAGTCCTCGCTGCCCGCGCCCCACCCCCAACCTGATTCCCCAATTGCAGTTCCAGCAGGCCTTCCCTCCTGGTGGGGTGCCCAGAGCAAGCCAGCGGGCAATGGACGCCCTGTTGGCTGGTTTCCAGAAGGGATCTCTGGCCTTTCTTCCGCGTCTTAGTGCGGCAGCTCCTTAAAGAGCGGCTCAGCGCGGAATGGAAACACCGGCGGCAATGCAGCTGCTCTCAAATCGGCACAGTGGAACGAACCGACAGATGAGCGGTGCCATTTAAAAAATAAAATAAAATTAATTTCCCACCGCAAAGTGCATGGTTTGCCAAATCTCAGGAGAGGCGGCTCTTTCCATTCAGCCCAGCCTCCTGCCAGCGGCCATGTGCCCTCCAGAGTCGCTTTCCCTGCTGGCCAGATCCTCCCTGAGTGAGGGATCCTCCTGTGAGACCCTGACAGCGGGCACGGCCTGCTCAGGGGGTCAGGCCTTGCGAGCTGCCGCTGGGGTCCTGGGTCTGAAACAGCCCGTCCTGCAAGCCAGCCACAGCAGAGGGCTTACAGCATTGCGTGGCTCCAACAAGAAGCCTCGTGGACGCACGATGAGGCACCGTGGGCTCCAGAGAGGCCACTTGTCCGGGGCTCAGCCCTGGATTTGGTTCTTCAAGCCTCAGTTTCCTTATCTGACCAATGAGGGTAACTGAGGGGATGACCCACCACATCTCGCTCGACCAGCGCGGGGCCGGCGCCCTGGGCCCGCAGCTCTCTCCGGCCACTCTGCTGCCTGCCCTCCTGGTTCCAGCCACATCAGCCCCAGAACCAGCCACTCACTATGACCCCTGGGCTCCCTGGAGTGCTGCAAGCCAGCGATTTTACACCCAGATTTAAGGGGAGTCAGTGGGAGAGTGGAGCGAACTGGGTTGTGTGCTCTGGAGAACAGGACCCTGTGTCTCCACCTG
>NW_022106189.1:46461270-46469894 GCF_000313985.2 Echinops telfairi
GCTCTCACTCTCTCCTCCTGGGCCAGCTTGTCTGCCCCCTCAGCACCCACATCCTCCTGGGACCCCCCTTTGACAGTCTACTGTTCTTGTACTTGGGCTCTCAGTCATACCTCAAATAGCCATAAAACACGGCCCCAGGGGGACCTGGCCGGCCTCTGGTAGCCGCCTCCACTTTTAGATGCCACAAAGTGAACTGTCCACAAACCACAGAGCACATGGCGCCTGCCAGCCCTCCCTCCCTCCTACATGGGCCTTCGCCGGACCATGGGCAGGGCACAGCTGGCGCATGGACATGGGTCTCAGAGTGGTCTGTGGTGCCATATCTGGGGGCATCCTCGTTGGTGCCCCTGCTGGGCCATCTGGAGGGCATGACCCTCCATCTGTCTCTGACCCTGCCTGTCCTTGGCTGCCAGGGAAAGCAGTGGCAGTTTTGGGGTGTTTTTTTAATGACTCTTTTTTGTGAGCCAGCATGGGTCTGTCTGAGAGTACTTTAGTGGGTTTCTCGGGAGCCTCTGTCCTATTGAAATGAGGGTTATGCCAAGTGTGAGTGGAGTCCAGCCCTGGCCTGACACCCTCTCCCCTCAGCTCCCCTGGGCTCCTGCTGCTCAGGACACAGGCCCTGGGAGGCTGGGACTGCCCCTGAGCTCAGGGTCACTCTTCCTGAGTGGCTAGGCTGAAGGAAGCCCTTTCCTCCAGGCCCACGGCTTCAGGCTACCCACTCTCGGCCCCATCCATCTCTGAGGAAGACCCCAAGCTCGCTGCCCCCCTCAGAGGTGGGGACATATCTGAGTGTTCTCAGAGAAAAGCCCCAGCACTCACCCCATTTCACAGGAGGGAAAACTGAGCCCCTGACAGCCCACCACCACCTTCACTGTGCACACAGACCCCATTGGCCAAGGGGCCTCCTGCTCTCTGAAGGTCCTCAGCCAGGGGACCCTTCCAGAGTCCTCTGGGGCTGGATCACTGGCTTTGGGTAAAGATGAGGTGAAATCCGATATGGGGGAGGAAGTAAGAAGGACACAGAGTCCAGGCCCTGGGGACACACAGCTGGCGGTCATGGTTGTTGGACTCGGTGGGGTCTCGGTGCTGGGCTTCTGGGGGTGCTAGATGAACAGTGAACAAGCGAGCCCGGGCGGCCCCACCAGAGGTGAGGAGCCCACGGCAGCAGCCTAGGGTCAGCGCAGCCAGCATCAGCCTGTTGTGAAAACACTGGCTGTCGCCAAACCAAGCGGTCACCAGGCGGTAACCGGAGCTGGCCGGCCCCCTCGCCTGACCTTTCACCCTGATTCTACTAAATAGACCCAATTATTGCATTTGTCTGTCATCTGAGCCACAAATGACCCATTCAGGTCAGGGTGGGGAGCCGAGATTCCCTGACTCCGTCCTGGGGGCTGTTTAATTGTGTTCTCTGGGAAGAGTGGATGCCAGGCTGGGCTGCGTCCCTGCCTCTCACGGTCTCCTCACCTGCAGAAGGTGTCTGGGAGGCCAGCAGACACAGCTGGGACCCTGATCACTGTTCACCCACGCCACCATGCCTCCAATGCTCACCCAACCTTCCCACTTCTAGCTGTGGACATAGTTGGACTACATTTCCCAGCTTCCTTTGTTGTCTGGAATCGGGGACCATGTGACCCATTCTGGCCAGGCAAGTGAGCAGGCATGATGTAGGGGCTTCCTCCAGCCCCATCCTCCTTTCCTGTGCCCACTTGCTGCCTGAATGGAGACTGCCCCAAAGGCCTGGAAAAAGGGCGGAGCCACAAGAAGGAAGGAGCCTGGGTCTCAGAGTGACTCAATGGAGCACAGTGCCAGGCAAACACCCACTCTTCGTAAGGTACTTTAGTGGACCCTGGAGATTTGAGGATCGGTTACCTCAGCTCTTGTCCAACTGGCTCGTTAGACTGGGTGGACTAAAGAAACAAATCCAGGGACACTCGTATATGTGTAAGGACCAGCTTTATACACATATATCCCAGCTTTATACACATATGTCCCAGCCCAGTCCAGATAAAGTCCCTAAGTCTGATACTAGTGCACAGTCGTCCTCCAATCTCAGTCGTCCTCCAATCAAGCAGCACCTGACTGACAGGCTAACTCCGCCCACAGGTTCCTTTGGGAGCCAAGTTGGCACAGAAAACCTAACTGTGGTAGCTGTATACTTTGGTGTCAATTTGAGAGGACTGCGAGTGAAAGGGTAGAGTCTGGCCTGTCAATTAAGATATAACCAATGAGGCCTGTCAATTAAGATATAACCAATGTGGGCATGACCTTCTCCTGAGAATTCTAGGAATTCCTGTATTTCCTCCTTGGAGTCAGGAGAGACTCTCTCTCTGCTCATTTCCTGCAAGACATCCCTGAGGAGAAGCCACATGGACCTTCCCTGATGCAGCCCTGGAAACTGCAGGAGCCACATGGAGACCCCTGCCAGCGCTGAGATGCTTCTATCGCCACTGACTTTGCACCCACTGGCCTGTGATCTCCCTGCATTTTTCATCATTACATGTATTTTGTGGGTCTGAAGAGCACTTTATAGATTGGTATCAGACATATGAGCCAATATCAGACTTAGGGACTTGATCTGGACTGGACTGGGATGTTTCCTCAATATTCAACCGCTCTTGTATATAAAGCTCTTTCTTATACACCTATGTGTGTCTGTGAATTTGCTTCTCCGGTCTGCCCGGACTGACACGCTACCTATCACACCGCCTAATGGCCTTGGCAACAGAGCCTCATTTTTATTTTTGGAGGCACTGTGCTAACTGGAGGTCTTGCAGCTGAGGCTGGCGGTGGGGGCATGGGGGCACAGCTGCATACAACATCTGGGAGAAGGTCCTAAGAATGTGCCTTAGACCCTCCTGCTGCCTGGAATATGAATCCGATGGCCGGAGTTCCCGCTGGTTTTGCGTATAGTGAAGCCAAGAGGTGGGACAAGTCTGAGTCCACAATGACTGTGGAGCCACCGTGCCCACTCTGGGATGCCTCTCGGGTGTCTTGCTTTGCAAGAGAAAAATAAACCCTTCTAGGGCAGGGCTCCCTGCGTATTTAAGATCCTTAGCTCGCAGAGGCAGTTCTAACCTGTCCTATAGGAACAGAAGTTTTTGCTTGTTTGTTTTTTAAGTTAAGGTCCTGGGAGGCTGGTAGTGCAGTGAGTTACACACTGGGCTGCTAACCACATGGTCAGCAGTTTGAGTCCACCGGCCAGTATTCAGAAGCAAGATGATGCTTTCTCCTCCTGTAAAGATGTACAGCCGCAGAAACCCACGGGGGCATTGTACTCTGTCCTGTTGGGTGGCTAGAAACTGTCATCAACTTACAGCGGCGAGTCTGGCTGTTTGGGGGCCTTTCTGTAGGAGCTCCGGTGGCACAGTGGTGATGCGTTAGGCTGCAAACACAGGGTCAGCAGTGTGAGCCCACTAGCTACTCCTAGGGAGAACGACGAGGCTTTCCACTCCCATGAAGAGTTCCAGTCGCGGGCACCCCCAGAGGCAGGTCTGCCCTGTCCTGCAGAGTCACTGGCTGTTGGAACCGACTGATGGTCATGGTTATGATGCAGTGGGCTGCCCACGGCCAGGTCAGCCGTCCAAACCCACTAACGGCTCCTGTGTTCATCTGGGTTGACTAGAGAAACAAGTCCAGTGACACTCATGTGTGTCCGAGAGAGAGCTCGATATCAAAGAACAATTGGAAAACATCCTAGCCCAGTCCAGATCAAGCCCACAAGTCTGATATTAGACCACATGTTCGACACCAGCCCATAAAGTCCTCTCTAGACTCACCCCAACACATGCAATGATGCCGAACACAGGAAGATCACAGGCCCGGGGTGGAAAGTCTGTGGATCCAGTGGAGGTGGACGCATCTCCAGGGCTCTGGTTCCATCAGTGGGTCTCCACGTGGCTCCTCCAGGTGCAGCAGAGAGAGAGTGTGGCCCACCTCCAGGGAGAAGGAGAGGAAGTTCCCAGAATCCTCCTGATTAGGCCACACCCACAGGGAGGCATCAGCAGGCTGTGACCTGATTGACAGGCTAGACTCCGCCCCTTCATTCTTTTATCCGTGGACATGAGATGGTGCAACTACCGCAGTCCCACAGGAGAAAGTGGTGCTATCTACTCCCATGAAGAGTGAGTCTCAGAAGCCCACAGGGCAGTTCTACCCTGTCCTGCAGGGTCCCCGTGAGTCAGAAGCCACTCGATCGTGGGGAGTTTGATTTGGGAGGGTTGGTTTTTTGTTTCTTTGAAAGACATCCAAAGGAAGCTAAGACCAGGCATGACGAGAGGAACATATCTGCAGCTGCCTGCCACCCCAGAGACACGTTGGAACACACTGTTTGGAATAAGCCCATGTGTGTGGGAACCGGAGTCCCAGTAGCGGTACTTTTTGACTCACCCTGGCTCTAGGGGGCTAGGTGGGTGGGTCTGGCCTCGCCAGCTGACCTCAAGCGGTCTCCATAGCATTTAATCCAATTCCTTTCTCCAAACAACCATTCGGGGCCACTGACAACAGCCTCCAACAATGCTGGTCTAGCGATTCCCAGCCCAGGAATGGTCTACAGGGGAAACCGCAGGGCCGGGGTTGTGGCAGCATTACCATAATTCTCCTAATAGCCAGGGACAAAACAAGGGTTTTGTTGGGGGTGAGGGGATGCTCAATCTCCAGATTACTAACTGACTCAGCCAGGGACTGGAGCCTGGCTTCACAGTGGCTGCCTGGACCACTTTCCACTCCCACATGGTTAGGGCATCAACTGGGGTGCATCCAGAGCCACGGGTGGTCTCAGGTCATTGGGTTTGGAGGAGGGCAGAAGGGCAGAGGGGACTGAGCCCTGGGGACTTGGCCCTGGGGCTTCCCCAGGCACCAGGCTCCTGGCACAGTCGGCCGGCCCTGAGAAGCTGATGTACCCAGGCCCACGGCTACACTGTGTTATGAGGGAGCTGCTCCGGTGTTGGGGGAAGTGGACCCCAAGGCCTCTGTTTCCCACCCAGCCGTCCGATGGGAGACTGGGAATGAGGACGAAGCCTCTCTCCTGGATGAGCGGCTGTCGAGACCAAGCCGTGGGGCTACCCGGCTGATCGCTGCCTTCCAGGAACATGACTGGCACAGCGAGGGGCCGCGGACTCGGTTCTGACTCACAGCAGCCCGATCGATGTACAACACATCCTCATGGCTGGGGCTACGTGTAAGCCCAGTGTGGCAGCCACCATGCCTGCCCATCTCATGGAGGGTCTTCCTCTGTTTTACCACCCCTCTACGTGACCAAGCGGGATGTCCTTCTCCGGGCTTCGGTCTCTCCCGACAACAGGTCCCGAGAACGCAGCCGGTGGGTGTGATGCCATGTCCCCATGCCCTCTTTGAGGAGCACCCTGCTCTCACCCAAAGATGTGCCCACGGCTCCCTCCAGTCCTGGCTCTTCGAGGGCTGGCTCCGTGCCCACCTTGCCACACACCCCATCTGACTTTGGCCCATGGCCTGCCCTCCAGTGGAAAGAGCAGCCTCTCTATGCTGCTGAAGTGACCCCTGGGGCCTCAAATTCCCTACCTCACTGCCCTTGAGGCCCTTCCAACTCAGAGCCGCCCTGTGGGCCAGCGACCGCCCCCCTGGGGTTTCCGTTCATCTCTGTGGAAGCAGACAGCCTCATCTTTCTCCTGTGGGTTCACACGGCCAGCCTGTCCATGAACGGCCTGGTGCTCAACCCTGGGCACCACCAAGTCTCCTCTGGATGATGGGAGGTGGCACTGAAGGTGAGGCCAGCCACCCTTTTTCTATTGGGGGCCCCCCATCCTCCTGAGAATCTACAACCACCTTGCCCCCCATTATAATACATGAGGACCACAGCCTGGCCTGGCCACCCCCCTCCAGGGAGCACCGGTCCCCACGTGAGTCCGGAGGCCACTCAGGAGTGAGTCAGGAGCCAGCCGGGCAAGGATCGGGCCAGGAAGTCTTGGGTCTCCATGGGAACCGCTTCCTCCCCACCACGGACATTCCAGTGCATCCAGCAAGCCCTGAATCAGTGGCAGCGACTTCCAGATGGCAGAGTCTGCCTGCAGGCTGAGCCGGAAGATTCTAAAGACCAGGTGCATCACTGGCTCTGGGAGGCGGGCAAATCCACCCCATAGTGGACACAGGTTTCCGGAGCACCTGCTCTGGGCAGGAGCAGGGCACGGAGCAGCAAACGCAGCCAACCTGGATTCTGCCCTCAGGGAGCTTTAACACCACCACCACCACCCCCGCCCCTATCCCTCGAGAGCACCCCAGGCCCCCTGGCCCTACAAAGGGAACTTCTCAGGCCACATTTTAATGTCAGTGCTGTCCTTTTACAGCTCCCCTGTCTGCCTGGCAAACCTCCCTGTGGTGTTTCATCTTCTATGCATGGTCACTGTGTGTCCTTCACTGCTAATACTGTCCCCATGGGCCCAGCCCGATCCACTGCTACTAAGTCCATTGTGACACACCTCACAGCCAGGGACCTGGGGCCAACTCAACGCGACCCTACAGGACAGGGTAGAGCTGCCCCTGTGGGAGTCTGAGACTGTGACTCGTTAGGGGAGTAGAAAGCCCTTCTTCCTCCCGAGCATCGGCTGACCTTGCACTGAGATGCCCGGTGCATGACCACTGCAATGCCAGGGGCCCAGCTGTCACATGGTGACCCTGCTAACATTTCCCAGGCTGTCCATCCGTATGGGTTCAGCGAGCCCCATCTTCAATCAGTTTAAAAGCATTCAAATCAGGCAGATACCTTCTCTGCCTGCAAGAAATTAAGTAAGTAAGAAACCAATATAGACATGCCAAATCAAAGCCTGCTGTCTCTGAGTGGATTCTGACTCACGTGGCCCCGTGGAAGGTTGTCAGGGCCGCATATCTCTATGGGAGCAGACAGCCTCATCTTTCCCCAGAGGAGTGGCCGGTGGGCTTGAACTTCTGACCTTGTGGCTATCAGTCCATCCTGGAAAGGGAATCATATACTTCTTAAGAACACACACAGCAAAGAAGAAATCAAAGGGAACATGACCACGTTGGCTTAAAGTCACCCACTGACGGTGCCCAGGGGGCACAGCCGCAAGAGACGCACCAGGCACTGTCTGGGAGGCGGAAGGTGAGGCACTGCCCTTGTCCCCAGGGGCTTGCAGCATCTTCTTGACTGTGTGAGTATGCTCACCCAAACCCCAAAAACCCCGAAAAGAGGGTGCCAAGGTCAGGGGAAGCAAACAAAGAAAACAATGGGAAAACATCAGCAAGACAAGAAGACGGTTCTTTGAAAAGAGGAACAACACAGACAGACCACTGGCAAACTCAACAAAGGAAAAGGGAAGAAGAGATGCAAACGCCCAGAATGAAAGATGGAAACGGTAGCATGACAACAGATCCGAGCGAAAAAGAAGGAAGAATCACATGCGACTGTGCGAAACTGTCCTCGGACCAATTGGGCAATCTAGAAGAAATGGACAGATGTGCAGAAACACACCACCCGCTCAAATTACTGCAGACAGATATTGGAAACCTCAACAGACCCATACGAAAGAAGAAACAGAGCAGGTCATTCAGAAACTGCCAACCAAGAAAAGTCCAGCACCAGACGGTTTTACAGGGAATTCTACCAAATATTCAACAAGAACTGGCGCCAGTACTACACAAACTCTTCCACCAGAACACAGGCAAAGACAACCAACTCCCAAACTCATTCCACAAAGCTGGCACCACACTGATACTCAAACCAGGCAAAGATCCCACAAAGATTGAAAATTATAGACCAAGATCCCTCATGAACATAGATGCTAAAATCCTCAACAGAATCCTAGCCAATAGAATACAGCGGCAGATGGAAAAAATAATAATCCACCAGGGCCAAGCTGGGTGTCATTCCAGGTATGTAGGGCAGGTTCTACACTCGAGAAACAATCAAGGTAATCTACCACGTAAACAAGGCGGGAGACAGTGCCAAGGTCCAAGGTTCCCATAGTCTTTGGGGCCACGGCGGGCAATGCCTTGATGCACACACTCACTGCTTGTGCAAGACTGCTTGGTGGCCCCACACCGAATGACAGGGAAACTCAGCACCTGGAGAGGTGTGGGAGACTGTAGAGTAGTTCTTGTGGGGGGGGGGCAGTGGGAGGGGGGATGTTAGAGCAACTCATGCACCTGGGCTGGAGAAGGATCGAGTTCTGGAGCCAGCAGCCTTGCGATGCCCTCTTACACCCTAAGAATATCAGAAAGGGGAGAGAAAATCAAACTCAAAGCAAGTATAAAGAAAGAAGATGAATTAACAACAAATCAGAGTTGCTGTCAATCAAGCAGAAGACAGAAACCCACTAAAACAAGTCAACCTCAAGGACACTGCCGTCGAGTACATGCCAACGCATCTGGACCCTGTAAGGACAGGGGAGAACTGGCCCTGTGGGTTTCTGAGTCTAACTGTCTATGCACGTCGAAAACCCATCTTTCTCCCAAGGGGCAGCTGGTGGTTTTGAGCTGCTGACCTTGTGGTTAGCAGGCCAACCAGTCACCCACTATGCCACCAGGGTTCTTACAGGAGACCACAGAGCAGGGAGGAAAGTCAATGAAGCTCCAAGCTGGTTCTTTTTTTTTTTTTTTTAATCAATTTATTGGGGCTCATACAATTCGTCACAATA
>NW_022106189.1:46470732-46471892 GCF_000313985.2 Echinops telfairi
ATCTTCAGCGTTTATGCGTGGAAGGTGGTCACACAGTGATGGTTTTTGTTATTTGGTGTCTGCTGCCTGTTCCCTTCAGCACGTCGGGTCAAGCTGGTTCTTTAAGACAATCTATAAAACAAATAAATCTCCTGCCGGACCGATAATAGGGACCAAATGTGAAAAGAGACAGAAATAAACAGCATCAGGGAAGAGAGAAGTGACATCACCACAGATCTGACAGAGTGGAAGGGCAACAGGGGTTATTGTGACCAAATTTCTATCAATACGTTCCTTGAAAGACACAAACTCCCGAAGCTCAATCGGGAAGAACCAGAGAGGTTTCGTGTCTGGCAGAATGATGGGATGTGGCATTTGAAAACCTTCCTACAAGGAAAACTCTGGGGCCAGATGGTTTCACTGGTAAATTTGGCCAAATGGTAAGAAGGAATATGGAACAGTTGTACACAAGCCCTTCCCGAACACGGGAATGAGCTCCAGCCCCAGTTCTGACCCAGACACATCCAAGGACGTTCCAAGGAGAGGAGGAAAGATCCCCGCAGACCAGTGCCCTCACCGGCCGATCCTGCACGGAGGCAAAAATCCGAACCCCAATGCTAGCAAACCAAAGCCAATCATACACCAGAGAAACTGCATCATGGCCACGTGGGCATAGTTCCGGGATGCGGATTCATGTAACTGTCAAAATCCAGTCAACGTGAACACCTACGAACTAAGAAAAACTGGGTTGTCTCAGGAGACGAAGAAAAGGCCTTAGCAAAAGTTGACATCCATTCTTGATAAAAATTGCTTGGCAATCCACTCAAGTCCTCCCTCAATGCAAGAACGATTTCTCCTATTAAACTGGCGTTCCATGATGCACACTTTCCCGACACGATCGCTGAAGACAATGCGGATGCATAAGCAAATGTGGTGAAGAAAGCTGATGGTGCCTGGATATCAAAAGATATAGCATCTGGGATCTTAAAAGCTTGAAGGTAAATAAGTGGCCATCTAGCACAGAAGCAACAAAGCCCACACAGAAGAAGCACACCAGCCTGTGCGATCAGAAGGTGTCGAAGGGATCAGGCATCAGGCATCAAAGAACAAAAAAATCATAACATTGTGAATGAGAGGAGGAGTGCGGAGTGGAGATCCAAAGCCCATCTGTAGGCAACTGG
>NW_022106189.1:46472972-46497358 GCF_000313985.2 Echinops telfairi
ATGGATGGATGGATGGATGGATGGATGGATGGATGGATGGATGATGGATGGATGGCTGGATGGCTGGATGGAAGGATGGATTGTGATAAGAGCTGTTCGAGCTCCTAGTACAATGATTAAAAACAAATGCTCAGCGAACTAGAAATGCAAAGTGCTCCCTTTGACCTGACGAAGGCCACTGGCGTGAGCTCTGCACTGGCGAAACAGTCAGCGGAGGACCAGACTCTGTCCCTCTGGAGGTCAGGAGCAAGCTTCTCTGGCGGCTCTTCAGGTGGCTCTGGAGGAGCTAGTCCACGCAACAAGGGAAGAGGAAGAAATGAAAGGCGTGCAGTTCAAGGGTCCATCCACGGGGCACAGACGGATCTGCTGAGCTGCACAATTGGAAATGCATGACCGGCATTTGCCGTGGGTCAGTTTTGCCGCACGCCCAGCCGGCCTGACCCCCGGGGGTTCTGAGCCTGTGACCTCAGCACTGGAGAAGCACATTGCCAGATCTTTCTTCCGTGGAGCTGGTGGGTGGGGGTGGGGTCGCACAACCTTTGCCATGAAAGTCACGAGCACTCTGTGCTCGGAATGAGCCTCTCAGTGTAGTTCCACTCAGTGTGTGTGTGTGGGGTGGGGGGTGGGGGGGCAACCAAGAGACTGCACTTAGACGCATGATTCCATCCGTATAAACTCACTTCTATAACCTCTGGGAGCCCTGGGGGATACATGTTGGGCTGCTAACTGCAGGGTCGTCAGTTTGAACCCACCAGCCCTCTGGTAGAGAGAGTCCTGCTCCTGTACAGATTCACAGCACAGGAAATCCAAAGGGCCGGTCTCCTCTGTCCTCCGGGGCCGTCTGTGAGTGAGAATCAGTTTGACAGCGGTGTGTCTGTTCTGTTGTTTTTATGCGACATTCAGGAACAGCCACAAGGCTGGAGCGGGGGGTGGCTCCTGAGATCGAGGCCTCCAGGGGGACACAAGAGCCTGTGGTTTGGGGGGGATGGAGGGGGGGCCCCCCGGGCGCAAGGCTGGGGAGACTTGGAAAGAGGTTGCTGTGTGGCCCGGGGAAAGTTAATTACCCTCTCTGGACTCCGCTCCTTGAATCTCCTATTTAAAAGAAGGGATTTCCCACACAAGTCTTTTAACCAGGCAGCCAAGTCCCCCAGACTCAGTATGTGGCGGTCTTGCTCCCCAGGGCCCCTGTGTCCATTGTGTCAGGACAGTGGGGGAGGCAGGTGGCCCAGAGAGGGGCTGGACTAAGGCCACCTTCATTCTGGTCTGCGGGGCCAGTTCCAGAGGTGGGGTATTTATACCACAGGAGGCCACTCGAGAATTGGGGGCATTCCTACAGGTGTCTGTCACTCAGAAATGACCATCTGTGGGAAGAGGGACGTCACCATGCCAATGGGTGGGTTCTTGCTGCATCCCCCCAGGGCATCAGTTACCCAAGGTCGAGGGCCAACCTTGCCTTGCCGGGCACTTTGCAGACGCTGAAGAGAGGCTTGTGGAGGACAGGCGGCCCCCTCTGCCCCTTCTCCAATTGCCCAATGTCCACCTGTGTTGCCCCCCCCCCCAAGCTTGCTTGGCGTACACAGCATATACCCGACTTCCAGAAGGCCATGTTGTGGGCCGAGTCCACAGGGCGCGTGATGTGCTTGCAGTTGGCACCGAGTCAGGACCATCCCGAGGGCACGGGGTGACCCGGACGACAGGCCGGGGCATGACGCGAAATGCTTACTATATTTAAAGTTGGGAAGAGGAGGCCATCCAAGTCCCCAGGACAAGCCACTGCCCCGAGGCTGGCCGCTGGCCCCATTGTACTCGGTGACCTTGGGCAAGTCCCTTGATCTCCCGCGCCTCGGCTTCCTGAGAGCCCGCGGTGGTCTGGGACGCGTTCACAAGAACAACAGGGAAAGAGCTCAGCATGCATTCTTGGCACTTTCTTGGAGGTCACTGGTGTGTGTTGGGGGTATGGATGCGAGCACGTTTGAAGAGGCGTTTCCTGTAGGTGTTTGTGCAAGTCCCCCCCTCATCCCAACCCACCCCATCAGGCTGGGGGGGTCGCCGAGCAGTGAGGTTTCTCCTGCAATGCACTGTGGGGGGAGCGAAGTCCACGCGGGCCCTATTTTCGTACGGCTTTCCCTGAAATAGAAGGCAAGCGGCTGTCCAGCCTTGCTCCCAGAGGTCCTCTCCCCATGCGTGCACCCACCCTCGGAGGAAGGACCGGCTGCTGGTTTCCTTGACAGATTTCCTCAGACCCTGCCCGAGGAGAGGGGGCGGGCCTGGCCGGAAGATGCTCTCTGCCAAGGTCCTCGGGCGGCCGGGGGCGGCCGGCCCCATCCCTCTCAAAGCCCTTTCCACCCCTCCCACAGGGCAGGGAGGACTTCGGACAAAGGGATGGGGAGGGTCTCTGGTTCTGCTTAAGAGACCCCCACCCCCAAAGCATGTCGGGAGGACCGTGGCAGGTGAACCCAGAAACAATGACGAGAGATTATCAGTGAAACACAGGGGTGGGCTGGAGGCCCTCCTGGAAGGCCTAAGCACCCATCAGAAAGAAAAGCAGCCGCCCAACAGAAAGCATCATGGAGGACAGAGGCTCCTGGACATCTGTGAGCATCCCAAGGAGCCCTGGCGGCACAGTGGTTAACACAGTGGGCTGCTCACCGCCAAGGTGGGCAGTTCTAAACCACCAGCCACTCCTCGGGAGGAAGATGAGACTTTCTACTCCTGTAAAGAGTGACAAGTCTCGGGAACACACAGGGGCAGTTCCACCCTGTCCTGAGCGCCCCGAGGGGTTGGCTGTGGGTCTGAGGTTGGAGTTGAGTGCTCCAAGACCGTGGTCCTGGTCCCTCCAGGTGCCTGGCTCTGGCGATGACGTTTTCATAAAGCACCCCCCACCCCGCCCGCCCCGTGTGATCCCCAATGCTCACGTACATATTTGCAGCATCACCCTCCACAGTTTGGAATGGGGCATTGCAACATCCTACCCTTGTGTCTTTTTAGCCAAAAAAAAAACAAAACACCTTTAAAAAAAAATTGTGCTAAAGATGATCTTGCAGCATGTTTGTTACTTCAGCCTACCTTGGGCACGCATCCACTCCAGGGCACCCAAAGTCACCATCCTCCTGGCTCGCTGCCCGTGAGTGGATCCTGGCACCCAGAGACCCTACAGGACGGGAGAACTGACCCTGTGGGTTTCCAAGACTGGAGCTCTGTATGGGAGTAGAGAGCCTCATCTTTCTCCTGAGGAGCGGCGGATGGCAACTCTTTATGGGAGTAGACCCCCTTCCAGAAAACCAGAGGGGTTTTATCCCCCACAACGGAAACCGTTTGGTCTTGTCCTGCCCGGGGGCTGGGGGTGGGGGTGCTCTGGTTCTGAGATCCGGATTGCCTGTCCTGGTAAGTGTTGTTAGGATATCAAAGCAGACCAGAGCCACCAGCAGTGTGAGTCCTCAGTGAGATGGGGGTGGGGTAGGGGGGTGTCAGAGGAGCTGGTCTGAGAACATCTTATCGTTCATGCGGATTCCCAGCAGCAGCTAGGCCACTCCTACAAGGGCTTTGGGAGGGGCTGGCCAGCCAGCTTCCCACCCCTCTCCTGGGGTTAGCATCCTAGGCCCAGGGGACCCCAGTGACACTTTATTGGTCCCTTATCTCAGGGGCCACGGCTGGCTAGTTCAGCAGCGCCATAAACCTCGGCCGACTGTTTTATGTGCTTTTCCCACCGTCCTGCTATGATGAGAGAGAGCCGGCATCCGGGGACTTTCCGGCTCGGATCATCCAGCCATGGGCAGGGGTCTCAGCTCCCAGAGGGCTCCGCTCCAGGTTCCTTCTCTGTCGGGGAAGCAACAGCAGTGGAGACACACCTGTCCTGGGGCAGGTAACTCTGGAGGTGGCAGGGGTCCCTCTGGGTTCTGTGCCCTGCAATGGCATCTTGCCCGCCAGTGCTGGTCCTCCTCGGAACCAGTCTCACCAGGTCCACCAGGGGATGGTTTAACAAACCCCCGGAAGATGTGGGACCAGAAGGAACCAGCTTGAAACCCGGTCGTCCCTGCTGACGGCCAGTGTCTATCTCAGTGGCTGAAATGCACCTGAAACCAGTGTCCCAATTGTCAGCAAGCAGCTGCCTGGCCAGCGTGGCCCTGAGTTCATGCCGAAAACCACCACCCCGGAAAGGCACTGGGCAAGACAGGCCAGCACCGCAGACATTAAAATGCCGAGCACCAAACTCACAGCCCTGGAGTCAATGGCGGCTCACAGAGACCTAATGGATGGGGTAGAACTGCCTCTGTAGGTAACTCTTTATAGGAGTAGAAAGCCTCATCTTTCTGCCATGGAGCGGCTGGTGGTTTCAAACTGCTGGCCTTGTGCTTAGTAGGGTTAAAAAGGGCAAGGGGTGCAGTGTTCTTGGTGGGCAGTCAGCTTGCCCCCCTGCCCCCTCCCTCTCTTCTGCCATCACCACTCATCTGGTGCCTGCGAGTTCTCTTAGGCTATTAACTGCAGGTCGGTGGTTCAAACCCAACAGCCACTCCATTGGAGGAAGACAAGGCTGTCTGCTCCCACAGAGATGTCAAGCCTCAGAAACCCGATAGGACATATCTGCTTTGTTCTGTAGAGTCTCTGCGGGATGGGCATCCCCCCTAGCAGTGGGTTCATTTTGTTTGTGTTTTGCATGCTACCTCTTCCACCAAGGCTGAGTGCAGTATGTCCCTGTCACCAGGGGGCCTGGGTGAGTCCAGGCCACCCCACCTGGAGAGTCTGCAGGTTAGGTCTAACGTGAGTTTCACCTCAGTGTTTAAATCAAGTTTAGAAAAGTGTCATGGTGCAAGGGGGCTTCAAGACGTTGCAGGAATGGAAAGATAACAGAATTCTTCCAGGGATGTCGTGCTGCCCCTTGGTAAGTGCAAATCCTTAAGCCCCGCCCCAGTGAGTCCCAAGGACTTTCATTCTTCATGAGCAGTGCCGTGGGGGATCTGACGGAGCCCTGGTGGCCTAATGGGATGTGTTCTCACTGCTAGCTGCAAGGTCAGCAGTTCAAAGGCCCCTGCTGCCCTGCAGGAGAGAGATGAGACTTCTTGCTGTACTGAGTCTGGAAAGCCACCTGGAGAAGTTCTACCCTGTCCTACAGGGCCACTAGGAGTTGGAATCGACTCGGTGGCAGCGAGTTTGTGGGGTGATCTGATGCAGAGGGCCCCATGGACCACGACGGCCCCAAGTCACAAGAGGACGCGGCATTCAGACGCCGTGGAGAATATTGGTTTCACCATGACCGCCAGGGTGGTGAAGGGTGCGGAGAATCAGAGGAAAATCGTTCCCAAGAGGCCTTTCTTTACTTGCCAACTAGCCTTGACCCAGAGCCTGGGCTGCTGAGCCTCACGGGGGGTGGGGGTGGGGGTGGGGAGGGTGGACAGGGGTGCATGTGCTTAATCGATCTGTTTTCATGAGGAGAAGCCAACCCGGAACTTAAAGATGGTGGAAATTGTCTTCTCTTTGCTTCTCTGGGGGCTTCAAGGTTCCTAGACAACTCTCATCATCTTCCCGCTCCAGGCTCCCCGCGAGCCTCTGGAAGTCCCTCTGGGGCACATGGGAGAGCAAAGCGGGGCCACTTGGGCTCCCACTCACACCTGATGGGTTCATTCCAAGCAGAAAGAGCTTACACTCATCTCTGCCACCCGTGGAGGGGGGGTGGGGCAAACTCTCAGTCTCCTTCAGGTGCCTTCAAAACGGTAAGTAAACACAAAGGTCCCATCAACGCGGCACCTTCCAAGGGATCTGCTGGGTCAGTTCACCCGAGGGAGAGCGGTCGGCTCAGAAAGCCATGGGCCCTGGTTGGTTTCTGAGATTCCAAAAGGTTATCTTGGGAGATGTTTCTGGAAGGATGAAGGAAGAGCAGCACCCGGGATCGAGTGTGTCTGCTTCCATCCTGACAACACGCCCCGCTCCTTCTTGCCGAGCCTCGGAGCACCCTGCAAGAACATCTCTGGGAAGACTCGCCTCCTCCAGCCTCCACCTCTGATCTTGCCCCTCAAATGTCCTTCTGCATGCCCCCCCCCCCGCCCCCAAACTCAAAGTATAGCCGGAATGCTCCTTAGAGGAAAGGACAGCGAGACTTCACCCCAAGTACTTTGGACATACTGTCAGGAGAGACCAGTCCCTGCAGAAGGACAGTAGGCTTGATAAAGTGGAGGGGCAGGGGTGAGATGAGATGGGTGGACACCGTGGCTGGGACCACAGGCTCAAACAGAAGAAGAGTCATGAGGGTGTGGCGGGCCGGGCAGTGTTGCAGAATTCTGTTGTACTTCAGGTCCCTGTGAGTTGGAACTCGCTCAAGGACACCAAATACCAACAATCTCAAAGATGATTTAAAGAGAGCCTGATATGAGCACCCCTACCCCCACCCCAAGACCCCAGGATGTCCACTCGGCCACAGGGACTAGGCGTAAATCGAAGAACACAGAATTCCTTGGGGAAAGTCACTAGAGGTGGAAACCCTTCCCCTCCCAGAGCATAGAGAACTCGATGGAGCATGTATCCAGAGGCAACCACTTCCTGTTGGAGGATCTTCGTTCAATAAAGTGTGCTAAAAGGCAGTAGCCATACTTTTCGACTCTCCCCTGCACGGGGAGAAGCAGGTGGGCGGGCTAGCGCTGGTGCTGGCCAACCACAGAATAGTCTAGAGCCTTCCTTCACAGGTGTTTGCTTAGAGCGCCCGAGGTGGGTGGCAGGGCTCCCTCAGTAGGCAGGGCCTCGCAGGTCCAGCCCCACCTCCCCTCGCTCCAGTCTCCCACAGTGAAGCTCAGAGGCACGCGTGCCTTACCCAAAGCCACGCAGCTTCCCATGCAGCACCGGGTACCCCGGCTGCCCCGGAAAGGCCAAAAGCAGAGACCAGCCTCCGGCCAAGTACATGGTGACACTGACCGACGGAAAGCAAATGTGTTGTGCTGGGCCGCGCCCCAGCACCCTTCAAGCCGGTTTATGGCTTTCCTGGAGATGAACAGCCAGCCGAGCCAGGGCCCGTCAGAGAGCGGCTTCTTCGGTGACGTCAATGCCCCAGGACGCTGGGGAGCAGCATGCACTTTTCCTGCCCCGGGAGGGTGGGGTGGGCTGGGCTGGGCTGGGCTGGGGGACCCAGCCAAGGAGCCAGAGAAGAACGCCAGTAGGCTGGTGGTGAGCCCCCAGCACCCAGCTCCTGACGCAAGTGCTGGCCCAACTCGCGCACAGCCTTCTGAGGCCAGCAAGCGCGGGGGGGGGGGGGGGCACCCCATTAAATCTTGAGAGCTGAGATCACCCCAGGGGCCATTAGGCAGGCAAGCCTCCTTATTTTATGTCCAGAGGAAAGTTATTTTGGGGGAGCTGGACTTCCAGGGAAGGAGTTGATAAGATCTGATACCAGATTGTCTCTGAGGGTGGGGTGGGACTCAGGGGACAGCAGATGGACTTGAGAGAAGTGGCATAGAGGACAGTCTTGGGCCACAGAGATGCCCAAGGTGCCACCAGACTGGGTCTGCGAGCACACCTGATCCATGCCCGGGCTTGTCCGACAGGGTCGGACTGATCCATGCAGGGTCATTCCTGGGGCTTGCTTGTCCGGGGCCTGTGCTGCGTTCACCTGGCTGTGCCCAAGAAGCCAGTTCTCGGCTCTCAGACGGTACAGCAGCCTAGGGTCTTGGCCTGGGGGGTTGGGGGGGGGCGTGGAATATTCCTGCGCCGTAGGACGAGGGCAGAAGAAATGAGCATGTGCTTGCTCGGGCGGGCAAGCCACTGAGCTTGGCAGGACATGCCCTTGTTCCTGGGCAGTGAGTCCCCGGCCCACCAGGACGCCCGCCGTGGTGGTGGTGGGGGGCTTATGCTGACTTATTTTTAACTTTTTATTGGAAATCAGGTGAGGACGGACAAGGCAGATCGGTGTTCCTCTAGACAGTTCCCACCCACATCTGGCCTTGGTCATGGATTGAAGCCCCCATGATACCACATGCTTCACCCAGCCTTCTAGCCTGAGTCTTCCACCCCCTCCTCTCCTTCTTGCCGCCTAGCTGCATTTTGTCCTCTGGAGAGTGTGGTCCTTTGCTCTCCGGTGGTGGGTTGTAAGGACGGGTTGTCCTGGTGAGTCTCTAGCCGGCCAGGATGGCCTGGTGGTTTGGTTTGGTCTTTCTGACCTTGCAGGTCTTGTTCCGAATGTTGATCTTGCCCTCTGCAAGATCTGAGAAGCTGTGAGTGGTCGCCGGGCACCATCTAGTTCACCAGGTCTTGGGAAGGAGGAGACTGAGGTTCCTTAGAGAAGCAAGGCCTTCCTTTACCTCCCTTCTCCCTGTGGTCCCCCGCTCCCTCCAGCCTGCTGACCAGAGCTGGGAGCCTTTTGTGATTAAAAACAGTTGGTCACTAAGAGGTGGACACTAGGAGGTGGAGGTTCAGGGTTTCCAACCTGTTCTCTCCTGCTGAGAATTTGCCTTTCCACCCCAGATGGACTGAATCAGAAACAACATTTGAGCAAGGTCCTCCGGGGGGACTTACATGTAGGTGCACTGTCATCCCATGAGGGTCCCTCAGGATGACTGGGGGTCTTGTTCAACTGTTGACTTTGATTCAATCTCTCTGGAGTGGGAAGGCACATTCTCAGCAGGGGGTGGGAATGAACTGGTTCGAGGTGCTGGGTGAATTACAGCATGGCCCTGCTGCCCAGGCCACCCTGTGCAGCTCTGGGGACCTTCCGTGTGAAGGGTGCTTGGACGATGAGCTAGCTCTTTGGAAATGCAAGAGGTGACATGTAAGGAGGCCCCTGTGTCCTAGATTTTAACGAGCAACACATGGTCACTGCTTGGCCAGGGCTTTGGGGCCGCAGAGAATGTTCCAGATGCTCTACAAATGCTGGGTGTCGCAAACCCTAGGAGGGGGTCAAGCCCCTCGGGTTCGCTCTCATTTCAAAGACCCGGTTCATCACGTCCACCATGCCAATAGGATAACAGGGGCTCTCGCCCTCACAGAAACAATCCTAGAGGGCTCCCGTCATAGATGAATCATAAAGGTCAATCTCTCTCTCCTTCCCCCTCCCCCGTCCCCTCCCCGTGCCAGCATTAGGGTGGGGGTGTGTGTGTGTACCAGAAGCAGTGATGACGGCGACAGTCGAGAATGAAGTAGATGGGGCCTTCCGGGTTTCCCAACCAAATCTAAATGGTTTGGCCGCACCACCCCGCCCATTTTAACGCCCCCACATTTCATACGTGGACAATGGACAAGGAAGCGGGGCTCGGGAGGTGGATCAGCACCTAGGATCTCCGAGTCAGTGTGAGGGTCTGAGAGACGCACCTTCCTCCCAGTGGGAATGGGCCCTGAAGTTAAGACTCGAGCAGGAGTCTCAGCTGTGGGTGGTCTGTCCTTGGTGCCCCCCCACTCCCCCACACGTACACTGGTGTCCTCAGAAAGCAGGCTCGGTGCTCCTCCCAGGCTCCATCTTGTTTCCTCACCCGTTTCCTGCCTCCTCCTCCTGGACGCTCCCCACACGCAGTGCTGGTGAGCGGGAGGGCTGAGCCCAGTGTCACCACCATCCCAGCAGGACTCGAGGCTGGGGGTCAGCGGCCAGGACCCCATGGACACAAGGCATGGCTCGTCCCAGACTCTCCCACCACCTCTCCTTCCCTGAGGGACTTCAGTGTACTTAGAGGTTCCTTTTCTCATGCTTAAGGAAGGCCCTGTGTGGGCTGGGGTGACGGCCCCCCTCCTGCTACCTCCCCCCTCTGCACAAGTCACTTCTGCTCTGTTCACTGAGCTTCCCACCGAGTCAGCCAGTTCCAACTCTAAACTCCCTCCAAGCGATTAAGAAGGGAAGTAGCGTCTGGTTGAAGTGGGGCGTAGGGGTGGGAAGGGTGTCTCAGAACCCTGCCAAAACACTCAATGTCCTTCCCAATGTGGCGCCACCAGCCAGCCCCGCAGGCCCTCGCTTGCTGCCATCCAGTCCATGCTGACTCAGGGCGACCCCGGTCTTTTTCCCTCGGGGCTGCTGGTGGTTTCGAACCGCCAACCACGCGGATCACAGCCCGACTCATCACCTCTGTGCCACCAGGCTGTACTTCCTCAGCAGCCATCAGGCCGCCATCAAGTGCCCAACCACCACAGGTGGTCGAAGGCAAGGATCTAGACCAGTGGTTCTCAACCTTCCTAATGCTGTGGCCCTGGAATACAGTCCCTCATGTGGTGGTGACCCCCCCACCATAAAATTACTTTTGTTGCTACTTCATCACTGTCATTTTGCTACTGTGATGAATCGTCATGTAAATATCTGATAGGCAAGATGTATTTTCGTTGTTATAAATTGAACATTAAAGCATAGTGATTAATCACAAAAACAATATGTAACTATATTGTGAAATATTTATTTCTAATTACAAATAAGTGAAATGTGGTCTTGAAGCATGGTGTAGCATGGGTAACAGTCTTCACGCCTGTACTCGTATGTGAGAGTATCTGCGTGTGGGCGGACCCGCCGGGAGATGGCTAGAGGAGCGGTGTCTCGCTTCCTAAGACCATGGTAAATATGGTCTTAGGCAACCCCTGTGAAAGGGTTCTTCAACCCCCAAAGGGGTCTTGACCCACAGGTTGAGAACTGTTGATCTAGAACATTCCATCTTCTCCAATGGCTCATGCCGGGCAGTGCTCCCGGACACCAAGGGAGCGGGCAGAAAGGAAAAGGAGGCGCTCGGTCTCCTGAGGTCCCTCTCCCAGGGCAGAGCCCTGCAGGGACTGGGACAGATGGCATTGGACATGCTGCTCCCTCAGATCCAACTACCAGATACAGAAAGTGGAGTGGACGCAGCAGCCCAGAGGATGCCCCCAAAGCTGCCCCAGCACCACCGTCGGTCAGTGATAATTAACCAGGGCCATAGTGCGTGCATGGTATCTGTGCCGGCTCAGAGAGGACGTTTCCACCCCACTCTCCGGGGAAGCACGAGCCCCTGGGTGGTGAGGGGCTGCTAGCCTTAGGGTGGGCGGTTCAGACCCACCAGCCGCTCCTCAGGAGAAAGCTGAGGCTGCCTGCTCCAGGAAAGACAGACAGTCTCAGAAACCCTTTATCGGATCAGTGGGAGTTGGAATGGGCTCTGTGGGTTTGGGATTTTTTCCTTTTTCCTTTTTTCGGTTTTTATAGGGAAGCCGTTTTCGTGGGACCCCCTCGGCCAGGAGTCAGAATCAACTCAATGGCAGTGAGCTTCTGTTATTTTACGAATTTAAGGGAGGAGGTCTGCTCCGCTGGAGAGAGCCGTGATCTGATGTGCAGCCACTTATTTTGCGGTGATTCTGCATATGCCCCCCCACACACACCAGGGACACACCCCTCCCCAACCAGCCCCCAGCCTTGCGGCACAGTGGGGACCCCTGTGGCACTGCTGGGCACACGCGGGCCGGGCGCAGGCCAAGCCTGGCAGAGGCCTTTTCAAAACCAATGGAGTTTTTTGTTTTTTTTTTTACCTTTTTTGCCAACAATTCCGTGGACAACATTTGTTTTCTATTTTCCTCCGCGCATGCATGTGTGTGTGTGTGTGTGTGTGTGTGTGTGTGTTTTCATTAAATCACTGTTATAAACTCCTCAAAAGTTTCAGTTTATTCAGTGACAATTAGTTTATGGCATTTCTGAAGTGGATTTAGATTCGAGTGATAAAATTACAAGCCAAAATTACAACCATAATGGAAAATACTGGTTCATGCCTGGCCTTGGAGACCACAACTGAAAGATTAGGGGTGGCTGCCAGTAAGCGGGGGAACTGCAATCACAGCGTACGCTCGGCTCCCTGGGGGGAGGGCGTGCGGCCGGGGGGGTGGGGGGGGTTGGGGGAGCCTGTCACTTCCTCCTGCCGGTGGCCTGCCCGCCTGGCCTATGGACAGGTGGACAGCAAAGGGCCCCTGGGGACACTGGCATGCCCCTGAAGGCCAGCCTGCCTCCTGAGCCTCCCGACGGAGCCCCCCTGAATCCCAGCAGCTCTCTGCATCCCCCTTGCTCGGTGTTCAGCACAGATTTCCGGAGCCGTTTCCTGTAGCAGCCGGATGGAGCCATTTGAACACTTCTGCCGGGAGGTTCTGGAACAATCCGAGGGCAGGGCTGACTCTGAACTTGCGCAGGAAGGGCGACACGCGCCAGCTCCCCCACCTCAGCATCGTCTTCTCCTGGGCGGTTAGACCCTGACCGTCCCCTTCCCCTATGGGGGAGAAAGGACCCCCAAAGGAAGGGACATGGGTTGTGTTTCCACCACACACATCCTCGGCACCGGGCACAGCTGGGAGAGAGGGGCCTGGCCCTTGCCTTGACAAGGGGCTTTTGTTCTGGTGGGGACACCAGGTCCTCGCCCTCACAGGGGCTTGTATTTTGGTGGGGAGGCAGAGGGTGTCAGAGAAGACAAAACATAGACCTTCGTATTACAGAGAGCAAGGAACCGGGCGATGTAATCGTGTGTGTGTGTGTGTGTGTGTGTGTGTGTGTGTGTGTACCTGGCTGAAAGGTAACAGTGACGCTGCAGGATGCTAAGGAGCCAGCCCAGTGGTGGACGGAGACCCCTTCCCAGGGAGCTCTAGGGCCTGAAGTCAGATGACACTGGGGCCCCGCAGGGCACAAAAGAGGCCTGGTGTGGGCAAGCACTCAGACTGGTCCCTGAGTGGCGTTGGCAGGTGGAGGGGCGGTCGGCTCGCCCTCTCCTTGCCTGCAGCCTCGGGCCCTGCCCCCTGCTCCTTGAATTGGGACTCCGGGGGCACAACCATCTTCTTCTGCCCATGTGCCGGCTCCTGCCACCGGATGCACAGCCAGGAGACACGTCATCCTCTCCCTGCTCTCCTGCTGCAGCCAGTCGAGGCGGCCACACTGTCGGTCCATCTTACCCTCTGCCCCTCTACTTGCCCGGGCACAATGTCCTGCTCCGGGAACTGGTCTTTACCGACAGCGTGTCTGATGTGCATGAGAAGTCTCGCCACCCTCGCTTCTCAGGAGCATCCCGGCTGCACTTCTGCCGACACAGACGTGCTGGTCCTGGGGGCAGTCCTGGCAGCACCGTTGTCCACATGCACATCTACGGAGAGAGGCGGCCACACAGCAGGGCGATGCCCGGCCTGGTCCTGCACCATCCTCACAACTGCCATGTCTGAGCCCAGTGAGGTGGCCGCTGCGTCCATCCGTCCACCCGTCTTGTCTCCAAAGACTTTTCTGGACCAAACCCGGCGTCCTTCTCCGGGGACGGGTCCCTCTTGGTGTCATGCGCACATGCATGGTCTCCGCACCCGGGACTTGATTCTTCCACACAGATTCCCCTGGCCTTGACGTGAGCGGTTTCCTAAGATCCTGTCTTACAAGGAGGTCGCTTTGAGGACTACTCGGGGGCGCCTGACCTGCGCCATGGATTGTCCAGCGCCTCCCGTGCACGTCCAGGGAGGGAGGAGTATCAGTGCATTTGAACGGTGGTACTGGACAAGCTACTGAAAGTGCCAGGGGCAGCTGAGAGAGCGAACAGGTCCGTCCTGGAAGAAATGCAGCCAGAATTCTCCCTAGAGGCCAGGAGGGTGAGACGCGTCTCACCTACTTTGTACGTTGTCAGGAGAGGCCCCCAACATCGCGCTGGGTCAAGTAGAGGGGCAGTGGAAAAGAGGAAGGCCCGGGACCCGAGGGGTGGACGCAGGGACTGCAACGGCAGCTCGAACGTGAGGGTGGTTGAGAGGATGAAGGACAGGGCAGTGTGTCCTTCGACTGTACGCTGGGGTCGCTGCAAGGGGATCCTACCCGACAGCACTTCGCTGCAACAACCTACCCCAGTGGTTCTCAACCTGGGGGTGGCGACCCCTTTGGGGATCAAATGACCCTTTCACAGGGGTCGCCCAACTCATCACAGTAGCAAAATGATGAAGTAGCAACGAAAATAATGTCATGGTTGTGGGGTGTGGTCACCACCACACAAGGAACTGTATGAAAGTGTCAAGGTATTAGGGCCTCTGGGGTTCCCACAAGATCCCGTCTACACACAGGCGCGACTGTCTCCAACAGGCCTTGGCCAGCCCTCCACCCATTTGTGGGAATCAAGTTTTATTAGCACCCACCCTGAGAAGTGGGTGGAAGTACCACAGTAAGCTCAGCAGGAGTGGGGGCATTCTAGGGAGAAGGCAGTGGGGGCTAAGGGGCAACTGAAGGACATGAGCCCCCCCTGCCCCCCCCCTCGGTGCAAAGCAGGTACAGGGGTGCTAGGGAGGGGAGACAGGAGAGAGGTACAGGGATCTGCAGATGGGACTTCAGCCCACTCTGGTCTCCTCACAGATACGCTCACACAAAGCCAGCAGACTCTAATTAATTGTTCACCATCTTTCGGGGGCATGGGGATGGCTCTGCCTCTTCCACACATGTGCACACGTGTCAAACACTCCCCAAAGGAGGCGGCAGGAGTCATCTATGGCCCACACGGCGGCCGCTCAGTAGTCACCAGCCACGGACACCCTAGCAGCAAGCCGTAAGAAAAGCAAGAAGACGTCTTTACCTGTCTCCAAAGTTGGAGGCTGATGGAGGTTGGGCTCAGCAGGGATGGCTTTGTGCCCTGTGTCTCTGGTCCTCTCCTAGTGCCAGTGGGCTAGCCTGGGTATGACCTTCTCACAGGGATGGCATAGGGGCAAGACAGCAGCACACGCAAGGCTCCTGAGGGTCTGGGCTCCAACCTGGCTTGTCGGCCACATCCACTGCAGCCTATCAATCAGAGCAGATCACGTGGCCGCGCCCCTTGTCAAGGTAGTTCCAAGTCACAGCAGCACCTCGCAGCAGCACAGCGCCGTAGAATGTCCTACATGAAGTCTTCACGGAAGGAGCCACGGTGGCCCAGGGGTTGAACACTCAGCTCTGGACCAGAAGGTCGGTGGTTCGAGCCCCCAGCTGACCCACAGAGACGGTTTGCTGCTTTGGAGGAGTCCAACCCTGGAAACCCCCTGGGGCAGTCCTGCTCCGTCCTTGGCCGCTCCACGTCAGAACTGAGCAGACAGTCACAGGTGTGTTTTCTGCTTTTGTTTTGTCATCTTTATGGGAGCAAGTTGGCAGTTCTTCGCTCTGTGGAACCCCCAGTGGGTCCAAATTGCTGGCCTCTCACTTCACGGCCAAACACTTGGCCCCATGAGAGCAGGGCTCCTGCCAAAGTCCAGAGGGAGAGAGTGTCCTCTGCCCACGAGCCAGTGCTCTCGGGCACAGGGGTGCACCAGCGACGTGGACCTGTCCTCTGAAGAGGAGGACGAGGAGGATGGGGAGATTCGGTTGACGTCAGTGTCCCCGGTGGCCGGTGAAAGGCGGGCTTCTAGCCATTGCCCCCAGCCAGACGGACGAAGAAGGCAGACCCAGAGCCTGGTCCGGGAGGCGCGTCAGAAGCCACCTGAACCAGTTGCCCCGACAATGTCCTTGAGCTACAATGACCCTCAGAACCACGATCTGGATCTTGGCTCCTCTCAAGCTCCAGGTGGGCTGCCCCGGAAGCTGAAAGTTAAGGAACTCGGCCCTTCTGCTCCTTCCTTTAGGTGTCACGTTCCCCCCGCCCGCCCCACCCCAGCCAAGGAATCACAGCCCATCCCTTCCTTACCTAGCGTCCTGCACACGGTTCTACTCCCGTCCCTCCCCGGGGCAAAAGGGGGTCGCAGCCGCAGGCCAGCCGCTCGGTGCTACGCAGTGTGGAAGGGACTCACGTTTGATGGTCGACAGGCACCTTTGTTTGGACTGGGGTGGAAATCAAGGCCTGTCTTGGCTCAGCCCATCACAGCCCTTTACAATCTGTTAATGAGCAGGGCTCTGCAGGAGGCCCCACCCAAGCTGTGGCAAGGTTTTGTCCTGGCTCAGCCCAGACTTTCCTGACAGCAAGGTGTTCTGGGAATCAGAAGAGGGCTCCCTGGCTTACTTCCCAGTACCCCCAGAGCCCTGAGGGTGCTGTCCCAGCAACACACACCCTCCCCCAAAGATGGGCCTGTGAGTGCTTCAGCATCTTTCTTTCTCTGTGCTGCCCTGGACCACTCCCCACTCCCCTCCCCAGCACCCCTGCACCCCCTTTTCCACCAGGGAGCCTCGCATCCTCCTGCTGCACCTTGGCTCCCACTGCTCTTCTCCCTAGGACAACCCCTTCTTGTTTAGCTAGGTCCACTCCCATCCGCTTCTCAGGGTGGACCCCCCCCCTTGCCCCTCCCTAATATATGGGCATGGCTGTGTGCTAATAAAACTTTATTTACAAAAAACAGGTGGTGGGTCAGATGGGCCTGCTGTAGATTGCCGAGGGTCAAAAAAAACACCACTCCGAACTCACTGCCGTTCAGTCCATGCCAACTCCCAGGAGCCCCGTAGGACAGCGCAGAACTGCCCTGTGGGTTTGTGAGATTTATGGGAATAGAAAGCCCCATCTGTCTCTCGACGAGCAGCTGGTGGTTTTGAACTGCTGACCTTGTGCTTAGCAACCCAGCTGTAACCTCTAAACCAATAACCAGGCGGTTGTTTTCCCGCCAGGGGCCACTTGGATTGCAGAACATCCTTCACGGGTCCTACAACATCATCACCTTAAAAACGAGGCTGCTGTGTCCGGTCAAGGAGGAGCACTGGGCATGCAGTGGATTCCCGTTGGGTTGGGACCCGCATGGTCGGCAGTTCGAAACCACAGCTGCTCTGAGGGAGAAAGCCTGGGCTTTCTACCCCAGTCAACAGGGACCGTCTCAGAAACCTGCAGGGGCTGCTCTGAGCCAGCGAGGACTCGATCGCAGTGCGTTTTGTTGGGGCAAATGTTTCATGAACTCACCCCTGGTGTCGCCCCGAGGATCCCTGGGGGTTGAACGGGCCACCCCTTGGGTTGCTACCCACCAGGTCAGCGGTTCAAAACCACCAGCTGCTCTTTGGACTTTCTACTCCCGCAAGCAGTTACTGTCTGGGAAACCCATGGGGGCAGGTCTACCCTGTCCTACGGGTGGCTCTGAGTCAGAATTAATCGACGGTGGAGAGTTTGGTTTGGCAGGGTGTGTGGTGTCCACCGGTACAGATGGTGTCACAGTCCCCCACCCTGTTCCAGGCCACAGGCTCCCAAACATTGTTGGCCTAGCACCCCCCACGCCCACCACCGTCATCTCATTCCCACATTCATACCCATCCTGTGCCCATCTCATGCCCACCTGATGCTGTCAGCCTCCCCAGATCAACCCCAGCACGGGGGTCCCCAAGCCAGCTCAGCGAGGACAAGGGAACGGGCTCAACTCTGACCGTCCTGCCTGAGCCAGCGCTGCCTGAGGCTGCCCGGGGCTCTAAGGCCAGGCGGAACAAGACACGGAGGAGCGCCGGTAGTAGATGCTTCTCCTGCCGGCGTGTCTCCGGAACAGTCCCTGTGTCTGGCTGTCGCTAGCCCTACGGATGTCCTGGCCTCCCTCCCCGCCGCCCCCCAGGGAAACTCAGGTCCGCCTGGAAGGACCGGTGAGACCAGCAGTGTCAATTCCCTCTTGGTTGAAGATGCTGCTCCTGCTTCCCCATCTCAGGCCAAGGACACGACAGGCCACGAGTCCCGGGTCTGCATTCGAACCCCAGAGATCTGCCCCCATGCAAGACAAAGACCCCGCTGTGAGCTCAACCCCTAGGCCCAGAGCCACGGAAACATGAATTCAGCCAGAACAACTGCATCTGCTTTGGAAGAAGTACAGCCAGCATGACCCTTAGGGTCCAGTACCATGAGGGTGCATCTCATGTGCTTTGGAACTGTTACCAGAAGAGCCACGTCCCGGAGAAGGACATCGTGCTCAGTAAAGCACGTCGGGTGACATCAGAGAGGAGGGCCCTCGCTGCGATGGGTGGACACAGTCACCGCAGCAGCGCGCCTAAGAACAACTGCATGGACCGTGCAGGACCGCTTCCTCCCCCGTACCCGGCACCTCCCATCACCCAGACTGCAACGACGACAAGGCAGCTGCACCCTCGGGAGTGGGACCATGGGAACGAGGCCGAGCCAGCTAGCGGGACCTGTGCTGTGGGTTTAAAAGAATGCGCGAAATCTTTAACACATGTCACACCTGTTGCCCTCCTGTCGTGGTGACCCCCCGTGTTTCAGAAGTGAACTGTGCCCATCTTTTCCTTTAAACAGCCCGGAGCCCCCACTGCTTCCCCAGGGGTTTATCATCCACCAAATAGAGGGAGAGCACCACGCACAGGCAGGGGCAACACGACGGCGTCTTTAACAAGGATGCACAGACGTCCGCCATGATCAAAACCAGGTGGGGAGAAGGTCATCAAGGTCGCAGACAGACCTGGAATTATCTATGCTTGCTTTTTTTCAGGGGGCGGGGGGTTGCTGAGGGTTTTTTCCCTTCTTTTCCTCTTTTTATACAAACTGTGTTTTCTTCTGCTGGGTCTGTGGTTGTCGTTTTGCCTGCCTATGTAAGAGGCATGGGACGCAATGGGGCAGATGGTTCCAGGGGGACTCGTGGGGAGGAGGAGGCGGGGAAGGGGCAGTGAGCAAACCACGCCTTAGACGGGGAGCAAGAAGGGAATCAAAATCAACAAGATGGGGGTGTTGGGGCAGCAGCAGTCTAGCTGGGAGGAGTGACTAAGGGGCAGAAGGGGGAGCATGATGGCGGGGCGGGAGGAAGGTTAAAGGAAACAGGAAAGATCTAGGAAGCAAAGCTATGGACAGAGCTATAAGCATAAGTGCACATTTGTAAACATATTCATTCCTAAAAACAGAGGTATTGACCTATAGACATGTATTTATATGGCAATACATTGAGGAAGTGGCTGGACTTTGGGCCTCTACTAAGCCCCTCCCTCAATGCAAGAACACTTTGTTCTAACTACCTGGCATTCTTTGAGGCTTGCCCCCCAGCATGATCGCTGAATACAACATGGGTGCATCAGCAAATGTGGTGAAGAAGGCCCGGCTATCAAAAGATCTAGCATCTGATGTTTAAAGGCTGAAGTTAAACAGCGGCCGTCTAGCAGAGAAGCAACAAGCCCACACGAGAGAAGCACCCCAGCCCGTGTGTTTCAGATCAGATAACAGGTATCAGGAGACCCCAACCAAAACAAAGATAAACATTGTTGAGAATGAGGGGGGTCCAAGCAGAGACCCGAAACCCATCTGCAGACATCCCCTTGCAGAAGGGTCACAAGGAAGGGATGACTAAACTGGGGCGCAGTATAGCCCCAATGAAACACACTATTCCTCTAGTTCTTTGAGGCTCCCTCACTCCCCACTATCCTGACCCCAGTCCTGCCTTTCAGTTCAGGCTAGACCAGAGCATGTGCACTGGTACAGATAAGAGCTCACAACACACAGAATCCAGGTCAGATAAACCGCTCAGGAACAGAAATGGGATTAGTGATACCAGGAAGGTTGGGGGAAGGTGGGAGAGGAGGAGAGGAAGGGGGAACTGATCACAATGATCGACACATAACACCACCACCACCCACGCCGAGGGGGATGAACAACAGAAATGTGGGTGAAGGGAGACAGCAGTGAGTGTCAGATATGAAAATAATAACAATTTATCATTTATCAAGGGGTCATGAGGGTGGGAATGGGGGGAAGGAGGGAAAAAGAGGAGCTGATACCAAGGGCTCAAAGAGAAAGTAAATATTTAGAAAGTGATGGCAACATATGTACAAATACATATGTTGTATATACATATGTATTGATATGGATGCATAGATTGTTATAAGAGCTTGATACGATGGATGTATGGGTTGTTCTAAGAGCTGTAAGAGCCCCCCAATAAAATGACCTTTAAAAAACCAAAAACCCAAAGGCGTCAGAAGTGTAAGAAGCATTTCCTATAAAAAGTGGGGTCTGTGCTGCCACTGTTGACGAGCCCACAGGCTAACTTTTCCGTAAGCGGCAGGTCAGGAGCTGGACTCTGTGAGGACACAGGTGGCGTCGCGGTTGGAGGGAGACTCATTAGCACCTGCGATAGGCAGATGGCATAACCTTGCTCGCTGGAGGCCAGGGAGAGTCCCAGGGCTTGCCGATGAAGACCAAAGACTGCAGCCTTCAGGATGGATCCAGTCTCAGCACACACACACACACACACACACACACACACACACACACGTGCGCACGCATGTGCGCGTGTGCAACTAAACCTAATGCCCTCACACCTGGACCAATATGCAGCAGCATGATCAGTGGAGAAGAGATCGAAGTTGTAGGGATTTCATTTCCCCCGGATCCACAATCAACCCCTCAGGGACGTGGCAGTCCAAACTTCCAAGGATGGGGCAGATCGCCCCATCGCTGATCGCTGCCAATGACCTCTCTCTCCAGTGCTGAGGGCCAGAGATGTCACTCTGAGCACTGAGGTGCCCTTGACCCAAGCCACAGTGCTTTCCAAAGTCTCACACCCATGTGAGGGCTGGACAAGGAACAAGGTGGACGTGAGCGTGCGGACCTACTTGGATTATGGCTTTGGGGAAAATGTTGACTGGACCATACATAGAAGGTCAGGAAAATGAGGCAGACCTGCTTTGGAAGAAGTACAGCCAGGATGCTCCTAAGCAATGGGGAGAGAAAAGAAGAGAAATAAGTGAGGGTGGAGAGACTCAGCCTTGTGTACTCTGAACATGTCATCAGGAGGGAGACCCGTTCCTGGAGATAGACATCCTGCTTGGTAAAGCAGATGGTTAAAGAAAAGTGTCCTCGGACCCTCAAGGAGATGGTTGACATAGTGGCCACAGGATTGGGCTCGACCGTCACAACAGTTGTGAAGCTGGTGCAGAACCGGGCGGTGTTTCCTATTGTTATTCCAGGATAGGGTGAGAAAGTACTGCCGTTCAGGTTGCTGCTCATACCCGACACGGACTTAATCCAAATGGGGCCAAAGGCAAACCCAGCACGACTGAATCCATTCTGACTCGCAGGCCTGCTCTGGGTTGCTAAGATTGTAACTCTCTGCAAGAGTGGAAATCTTCGTCTTTCTCCCTCGGAGCAACGGTGTCTTTAAACTGCCTAACTTGAACCCACTGTGCCCCCAGGGCGCCTTGCTTAGTGGACGGCTGCAGACCAGTGCTCTCAGGGACACATTTGTCTCATTAGGGTATGGTGTGGATGGAGTTGTGTCCCCCCCCCAAACACATGTCACCTTGACCTGGCTGTGATTCCGTTTTGCGGTCTGATGCGATTAATCCATGTATCTTCAATCCCACCCCGAGGACGCTCCAGAGGCAGTGTTCTGCATGCGGCAGGAGCTACAGGATCAGGTTAGCTCTGAGTCCAGCTCCTTTGTGCTGTCAGGGGATTAGGTAAGGGAGCAGGAGGCGGGACCACCTAGAGCCGAGCAGGAGGAGCTGGGAGCAGAATGCTTGCTTTGAGCGCGGAGTCCCTGTGCTGAGAACCTCCTAGACTTGGGGGAGTGGGGAGGACCCACTCATGGAGGTCTTCAACCGTCACCTCCAGGTGGTGGAACGAGACACAGGGACTCTCCCCTGCTTCTCCAGCCAACACTCTGAATTCAGACTTGCCGTCTCCTGAAAGACAAAAAAATAAGCTTCTGTTTGTCAAAGCCCCACCCTTTTGGTATTTCTGTGGTAGCAACACTTGACAGAAAAACAAAACCACGTGCCTTCACACCAACAGGCCCCATCGAAACAAGGGCTGCTGGGCGGCTCTACTGGGCCAGCTCCATTCAAGAAACAAGGGTTCCTGGGCGGCTCTACTGGGCCAGCTCCATTCAAGACAGAGAGCTCCACTTTGCGGAGGGTTAGACAACTGAGCGCTGGGATTCCTGAGGAGCTGGTCATCTCGACGGAGTCCTCAAAGGACACAAAGTAATCTCGATGAGGAAGGAGTTTTCAAAAAACAGCAGACTATTTTGGTGAGACAAAGGGCAGGAAAGTTGCAGGAGGGATCCCCGCACCCCCTGCACCCCCACCCCATGACAATGCGCCTGCTCGTTGCTGGAGAACAGCTGGGACTGTCCTACAAGCAGTTCACTGGGAAACGTGTTCCGTTCACCCCTCAGCTCTTTTCTTTTTGTCAGCAGTGGGCATTTCATTCGCACAGGTTACTGTCCAGTCACCTCTGGAAGAGCCTTCCACTGACAGCCCTGATCTGACCACGACCTTCACACCGGGTTTAGTTCCCAAACCCAAAGATGACCTTATGGGAGCGCCCTGTGGGTCGGGATGGTGGAGGCACTGCCTTGGAGAGTGCCGACTGCAGGGCCTGTGGCTGCCCATTTGGGTATCTTCCTTGCCTGAAGGCTTCCAGCAAGCCCTGTGGACCAGTGGCTACGGGTTGGGTTGCTAACCACAAGGTCAAGCGTTTGAAACCGCCAGCCGCTCGGAAGGAGAAAGACAGGGCTGCAAAGTGTCGCCATCTCGGAAGCCCACGGGGCAGTTCCACCTTTCTGTAGGGGCTGGTCCACCCTGCAGGGTGGGATGTGTCGGACTCGACCCGATGGCAGGGGGTTCAGGGTAAAAGGCGTCTACGATTGCATCCCGATACTTTCTTTACTCCCCTCCTGCTCCCCGTCCTCGGTGTCCCTGTACCCCAGAGCCAGCGAGGGGCTGTGGTGTCCCCGAGATTCTATTTCACTCCCTGCTCATCACCCCAGAAAGCTCGTGGACGAGAACAAGGCGTTCCCAGCCGGGTGGATCTGATTTTGGCCATGGAGGGGTCAGCGGGGCCCCTGGCACATTGAATTTTCCACCATTATCCAGAGGGAACAAGCTAAATATACTTTTAACAGCAGTACTCTCAGAGTGGCACGTGTCCCACGGACACCCCTCCTACCCTGTTGGTAGTTTTGTGGTTTGTGTTTTTCTGAGCCCCGTTTGCAGGGCACTGTTGTGGGGACACACTGTGGGAAGACATGGTCGGAGAGAGGCGGCTCCTCCCTCCCTGCCCCCTGCTGCAGGCTCCTTTCAGCCACCTCTGGTGAGTGGCTCTTCCTGCTTCAGCACAGACCACGGGAGGAGCATTTATAGGGCGCCATATGTTTGCCTTCCAGGGAGGAGAGCCCAAGTCCTCGAAGACACCCCCACCTCACCCCAGGCTACCATGATGGGGGAGGGGGTGGAAAGGGACAGGTGGGAGCAATGGAAGTTGAACCGAGGCCAAACTCAGGACAGGCACAGGGGGCCACTGCAGCAGGTTCCAGAACCTTCTACCGACGGCAAAGGGACATCTCAGTAAATCAGCAGGGCCTCTTTGATGAGGCTGGCAGGCCCTGGGCCTATTTTTAAACGTTTACGACCCTGGATTTGAGAATCCAACCAGCAAGGATTGCCCGGAGCCGTGCAGAGCAAAGCATTTTTTCCGCTCCCCCCCCGCCCCCCCATCTTGAGTGGTAATCCATCATGATAAGAGGCAGGGGGGAGATGGAGCCAGGCCCCCCGCGGCCCCCGCTGGCAAAGCCGTGTAAGTGGCAGGCACCGCAGGCCCAATCCATTAACCAAAAAAGGCTGCTACGCCGGGCTATTCTCGGCACCGTCTGTGGATTCCCTGCGCTGCCACCTCCCGCCCGGCCCCATCCTGCCCAGGCCAGACCTGCTCCTTCAGCACCGTCGCCCAGCACCCCCACGGGGCTCCCCGGGCCACCAGCACACAGCAGCACAGGCCAGCAACTGGGCCCCAACCCGGTCCTCGCACAGTCCCAGAGGCCAGGGTGGTGGTGAGGTGTGACTCACGGCGACCCCCACGGACAGCACGGCCCAGCCCTGTGCAAGCCACCCAGTCACTGCCAAGCCCAAGCCCGGGGTTGCAGTTGCTGCCTCCGTCTGTCTCCACGAGGGTCCTGCTCTTCCTCACCGACCCTCTCCTTCTGGAAGGTGGGCGTTTGAAGTCCAGGTGTGGGCAGGGACCAGCTCCCTCTGAAACTCCAGGAGAAGGCCCTTCCAGCTTCGGGTGGCCTCGAGAGTCCCTTGGCTTGCGGCCCCCTCATTCCAGCCACTGCCTCCTGTTTTCTGGGCCCTGCTCCCTGGGCTTCTGTGTCTGCGTGAAACTTTCTAATAAGGACGCCGGGCATTGGGTGGAGAGCCCGCCCCACGGGAGCATGACTTCATCTGCACTTGAATAAGTCCCTGTGCAAAATCGTCCTGCCCCCACCGCGGTGGCTCTGTAGGTCACATGGGCTGGGACGTGGACAGTTGAATGCGGCACTGCCATCCAGCAGCTATTACAGCTGACCCTGCAACTAGACGTGGGTGGGGTGCCCACCTCCCTCAAAGTGGAGAGCCTGTGTGTCGTGTCCAGCCGACCCTTCCACCATGCAGGTTTGAGCTGCCAGAGCCCACCGGAGGGCGCCTGGATTTTGCTTCCTGCTGCTGGTGCCCTGAGCCCAAGGGTGGGCAGCCACTGCTCCCAGGGAGACCATGAGCCTCCCATGAGGCTTCAAGCAGGTGCTAGATTGTCACAGCATTTGAGGTCCCCGAAAGGCTGTTGGTAGGTGCTGCGGCATTGGTCCCGACG
>NW_022106189.1:46497489-46509434 GCF_000313985.2 Echinops telfairi
ATGTACAACAGAAGGACCTGCCCCCCAGTCCTGGTCATCCTCACGGTCGCTGCAGTCACCATGTCCGTCCATCCATCTCCTTGAAGCTCCTCCTTGTTCTCCCCGACTCTCTGCTCTGCCAAACAGGCTGTCCTCCCCCCTCACAGCTCCAAAGACCCACGACAGTCACCCACCAGCCAGCCACACACAAAAACCACAAGCACACTCGCTGCCATCGAGCCCATGCTGACTCTTGACGGCCCTACAGGACGGGGCAGGGCTGTCCCTGTGCGTTTCCCAGACTGACGCTCTTCAGAGGAGTAGAAAGCCAAGTCTGTCTTCCATGGAGCAGCTGGTGGTTTCGAACCGCTGACCTTGTGGTTAGCAACCCGACATGTAGCTACTGAGGCTTGGGGGGAGGGGGTATGGGGAGGTCAGGGAGGGAAACTCAAGTATAAACGAGCCCCTGAAGCACCACCCCTTTGTGCTCCCAGATTAACTGTATTCCGTCATCTCCTTGCCCCATCTTCTCCCAAATCCTCCAAGTCTGTACAGAAAGCCCGCCGCCTTGACCCCACAGACCGCCGAGCGAGACAAATGGGGAGAAACAGGAGGCGCGCACAGCTTTTCCTCTCTGGCCCGGAGACAGCGGCCATCGCATCAACTGGAAGAAAAACCGCATTCTCTTTTGGTAGTCCTCACCCCTCCCCTTCAAACAGCCAGAGCTTGTAAATCATTCTCCAGCCTGCCCTTGCTAACCCTGAAATTCATTGCCAAGGATTTCTACACCCCCAGGCCCCTATGTAAAAGACTTAATCCAAAAAATAAAAAATCATAACATGTGGATTGCCTTATAACCTGCTTGTCCTAAATCTACAGATTATAAACACAATACCTTGAAATGTTTCCTGGGGACGGGATGTCTCCCGATGTGAAGTTGCTTCTTGTGGGCCCGCCCCAGCCTTTATTTACTCCATTTCCTGTTACGAGGTATTTAGGAGATTGCCCGTTTACGTTTGCTTGTGTTTCCGAAATATTGACGGCGCTGCGGTGAGCATCCATCAGTGTAAATATTTATAGCATTTCTGCGTATTTCCTTTGAACCAATCCCTAGACATAGAATGCTCGCCTCAGAAGGTAGGCCTTTTCAAGACACCAGATACCTTTTGCCTAATTGCCCTCTCCCCCTGAAACGTGTATGGGTTTACAGCCCTACCAGCGGTATACGGTAACGTCCTTTCCTCAAATGACTGTCTGAAGCACTGCCATTGCCCCCTGGCTGAGCCAGCCAGCCGAAAGGACACTGTGCGTCAGCTTCCCTTTGGTTGCCACCGGGCATATTTTGCCATGTTTGCTGCCCGTGGAGAGGTAGATGGTGAGATGGGTGAGCGCAGAGCAGCTGCCACCACGGGCTGGTCACATGCAACAGCGGTGAGGACGGCGCAGGCCATGGGCTCCCATCTGACAGCACCGTGAGGACGGCGCCGGACAGGGCGCTGTTGGGCTGTGTTGTGCATCAGGCTGCTGTGGGTCGGGAGGGACCCAATGGCATCCCCCAATGACTACGTTGCCAGCTATTTGGATGTCTCTGTTGTGAATTGCTTTAAAATACCCTCTGCTTTCCAAGCCCTGGTGGTACAGTGGCTACGTGTCCCACAGCTAGCTGCAAGGTCAATGGTTCAAATACCCTTTGCCTTTTGCTTATCGGGGTACATTGTCTGAATCTCACCGCTCTGCAATATTTACCTGCGTGTGTGGATCCTCGTTCTTATTCGTCTCGCGATGGCGCGGGTCCCTTCTTCGTCCTCGTCCGCAGGCTGGCTGGGAGCGTCAGACTGCACATGTGCACAGGCTGCAAGGTTGTGCCCAGCCGGGTCAATGCACCTGAAAAGAGTGTTGCATGCGGTCATCTTTCAGCACCGTTTCTTTTTCGGTGCTTTTAAAGGTAGAAAGGCAGGAAATCAGGCAGCGGCGGCGGCGTGGTTACATGCTGAGCCGCTGACCACAAGGTCAGAAGTTGAGAACCAGCAGCCCACCAGCAGGAAAAAGACAGGGCTCTCTACTCCTGTGAAGAATCCCCCAGGGGCCCTCCCACTTTGTCCTACAGGGTCGCCACCGTCCCTCAGCCTCCACTCGATGGTTCCATGCTGTGGGTTTTTGACTGATGTGGACAAACAGGAACCCCAGTGGCACAGGGAGCTAAGCGTTGGGCTGCTAACTGAGGGGTCAGTGGTTCGAACCCACCGGCTGCTCTGTGAGAGAAAGGCGGGACAGTGGCTTCTATGAAAATCGCCGCCTTGGAAACTCAATGAAGCAGTTCCATTCTGCCCTCTGGGGTCTCTGTGAATCTGGGGTGCTTTCCGGTGGGAGGTTGTTCATTGGGGTGTCTGTGGAGGGTGGGGGGCTAAGTCTTAACCATTAAGTCTGGGAAAACCTCCCATCACCCAGGAGCACGGCAACCTCGCTCAGTTAGCAAAGGAAAATTGACCCACCCCAGACCGGGCTTTCCTGGGCTGTGTGCGTCACCCACCCCTCTCCCTGACTCCGGAGCCTTCTCAGGCTGGCTTGCTCGGCTTGGCAGCTGGAGTTCTAGGATAATGAGAGGTTTCTTTTCTTCCCCCAATAATCAGGGCATCTCTTTAAGCAAGTCCGCATGGCCGGCTTCTCAGTTCAGTCCCAGGGGCAAATCTCAGGAAAGGCTCGTAACTGCTCCGCTAGCTTCTCCAGCGGATTGCCCACAATCACGCACCGGCCGGGAGCAGCTCAGAGGATGCTAAGAGACGTCTGGGCTCCACTCTATGCTTTATAGCCACCTCGCTTGGCCCGAAACCACCACAGGACCCCAGGCTCCCCATTCCAAAGCCTCCATCCTGCAAAGCCACCCCTCCTCTGGGCCTTTGGCCTGTTTACAATTGCAGAGGCTCATATATCATTAGAAGCCCCAGGCTCTTCCTGGCCGGGAGACCAGACTCTGAGATCCTGGGCCTTTGTCAGAGGCTAGATTTCCCCGCTCCACCCCTGGGGGGCTCTGATTCAGTGGGTCTGGCCGGGGCCCAGGCATCTGCATTCTGCATCAACGTGACACCCCGGTTGATTGCAGGGCTGCCCGTGGAAGAACTTCTCTAGGTCGGCATGCAGAAGTCTGGACCAGGGAGCTGGAAAGGGGAGGTCTGCATGGAGGGTCTCAATCCCAAGAACAGGGTCCTTGGGTGGCCCTCGGGTGGCCCTCGAGGACCTCTGTGGGCCCTCCAACATCTCAGACCCCACCCCATCTTCCTTCTCACACCCTTCCGATTTGCAGGGCCCACTGGGTAGACAGAGGGACGCCTGGTGGGAGAGGGACACTCTGGAGATGATCCTTCAAGCAAGGGTGCCCCCACCCTCCAAAATGCATGTGGCCGCCCCCACCCCTGTGCCTGCAAACCTGGCCCTGTCTGGAAACGCAGCCACACCTCCCTTCCCTGAACTGACCTTCTGCACATGGAAGGTTTGTGACCGCCCCACGTGGTCGAGCTGGTCTCTGGGCACCATTCTCCCAAGAGCAGGTACTCCCTTTGTGCTCCGGGACATTCTCGCAAGTGCGCAAGCTGTTCTGAAGGCTGCTGCACACAGAGACCAGAGGACTGTGTCCATGCCCCGCATCTGTGAACTCAGCTGCCCCCATGGGCTTCTAAGGCTGCCACGCATTCTGGGAGTGGACAGCCTCACCTTTCTCCTGAGGAGCAGCTGGTGGCTTCAAACTGCCGAGCTTATGGATCACAGCCTAATGTGTAACCACGGCACCACTGGGGACAGGTGTGTGCGACTCTCCTGAGCGCGATGCTGGCTGTGCTGGTGGCAGGAGACAACTCCCAGCTCGGCCTACAGAGGCTTCCTTGGTCACTTGGATATGTTCACACCAGAGAGGGCTCGGTCCTTACCCTCCTCCCTCTGAAGGTGCCACATCAAAAGAGCCCAGTTGCTTTGAACACGTGGAGTCCTGGTGGCGTAGTGGTTATGCGTTGGGCTGTGGTCTGCGTGGCTGGCGGTTCAAACCCACCAGCAGCTCTGCGGGAGAAAGACTGGGCTTTCTACCCCCGTCAGGAGTTACGGCTCAGAAACCCATCGGCGGTCACCATGAGTCTGAAGTGACTCAGTGGCAGTGAGTTGAGTTTTGGACACACCCAAGGCAAGACAGACACCACCTGAGTCCGTGTCTACCTGTCAAGGACCACCAAGGGGGCTACAGCATGCGAGAACCCTCCCCTAAAGGGTCCACCCCCAGAGTCCAGCTTCCACACCTGTGAGGCGGCAAGCCGCTGTTCTTCAAAGCTGTCCACCTGTGTGTCTGTCATGGAGGGGAGTCAGACGCCCAGAAGAAGCACTTGAAGAACTCTTTCAAATGACTCGAGCCTCCACCCAAACCGGAGCTGCTGACCTGGGACTTGTCGAGACTGGTTACAAGAGCTAAGTCACCAAGTGTTCAGGAACCGAGCTGGTGGGAACAGACCAAGACATTGTGCTCAGGACGTGGTTTTCACCATGACCACGCTCTTGCTTGTCTTCAAGGGCCATCCTACATGACGGCCTCGGCGGCCATGGAGCTGTGGGCAGAAGGATCCTGGGGTGCCGAGTGACCAAACACACCTGTCCACAGCTCGTCCACAAGCAAGCTATGACCTTTGGCTGCACTGAGGTGGGAGTGGTTGTCACCATGATTGGTCACCATTGTGGCCCTGGCCCAAACCTGGATGAGGACCGCCCATCTGAAAGGACTTGGTTCCTCTTATCTCAGTGTGGCATCCGGTCTAGTGGTTCCAAACACAGGGCTGACGGCTTGTGTCTTTACCTGGAGAGAAGTCAGGGCCTTCCCACCAAGTTCCCCCCTGTTCCTTCTGCAGGGAGGGATCCGCTCTGCAGAGACCGCCTGCAGCTGAAGAGTGGGAAGGTAAGGATGAGCTGGAAGTGTTTCCATTGGGCCTTGGCTGCCAGGAAGTTCAGAGTCAAGTTTTATGTTGAAGTACAATGCCTGGCTCACCCCAGATTCCTGGAAACCGATCTGCCTGGCTTCCTGATTCTTTCTGACCAGTCTTTAACCTGCAAGGAGCCCTGAAGGTGTAGTAGATTATGCATTGGGCTGCTAACCTCAAGGTCAGTATTTCAAAACCACCAGCTATTCCACAGGAGAAAGATGAGGCTGTCTGCTCCCACAAAGAGACAGTCTCAGAAACCCACAGGGGCCGTTCGACCCCGTCCAGTCGGGCCACTGTGAGTTGGGATGGTTTCAATGACAGAGTGTGAGCTCTTGGGGCCTGCACATGGTGGCTGAGTCATCGCACGGACATGCACACGCCTCCTACTGAGCACGGATGTCACATCAGCTGAACTCCGGGGCCCTCGCAGCGCGGGGCCATGTTTAAATCAACTAGTGAATTAATAAAACAAGACTTACCACTCCCCTACCATGGGTCTGCCTCTGCACCAGGCCCTGGGACAGATGTGAAAACACATGAGTTTTAGCCCCAGGGAACTTGCAGTTCAGATGAGGAAACAGGTTTGCTCATAAATAACTAAAACCAGGCCAAGACGACCGTCATAAACATCATGTGAATAGGCAAGTATAGCAAACACGTATGATTCTGCAGAGAAGATGGATGGATGGATGGATGGATGGATGGATGGATGGATGGATGGATGGATGGCAGGATGGATGGATGGATGGATGGATGGATGGCAGGATGGATGGATGGCTGGATGAGTGGATGGGATGATGGGTGGATGGGATGGAATGTATGTATGTATGTATTCAAGGATGGATGGGTGGATGGATGGATGGATGGCAGGATGGATGGATGGCTGGATGGATGAGTGGATGGGATGATGGGTGGATGGGATGGAATGTATGTATGTATGTATTCAAGGATGGATGGGTGGATGGATGGATGGGTGGATGGGGTAGGTGAATGTATGGGAAGGATGGATGGATGGACTGCATGGCTGGGTAGACAGATAGCTAGCAGCCATTGGGTTGACAGTGACCTTAAGTATCACAGAACAAAACACGATGCTCCTGAGTCACCTGTTGACCGCCAGCATGTTCAAGTTCACCATAGCAATGACTGTGCCCATCCGTCTCGCCAAGGGTCACAAAGTTAAGATTGTGACAGGTGGGGCAGGGGGATGCTTTGAACAGAAATGGGAGCCAAGAGGAGAGTGTAAAAACCACGTGTGGCATTTGGGGGACATGGATGGATGGGTGAGCCATTCCTTACCCACCATCACCACTACCCTGGCTGCAGTTTTAACCAAAACCAACACCAACTTCCTGCCACCAAATCCACCTCGACTCGTGGTGACCCCACAGGACAGAGCAGAACTGCCCTGTGGGGTCCCGAGACTGTAACTGTTCACGGGAGGAGAAGGCCTCCTCTTTCTTCCTCAGAGTGGCTGGTGGTTTTGAACTGCCAGCCTTGTGGTTAGCAGCCCAGTGCATTCCCACTGAGTCACGAGGACGCCTGCAGTTTTAACCAGGATCACATTCTCCCTCCCTCCCTATCTCTGTCTCTCCTACGTGAAGTTACTCCCAGCCCTCACGCACCCTGGCCCTCCGTTCCGACTTTTTCCTGAGCTGAAATCACAGTCCGCCAGCCCTGCTGGCAGCCTGGCCTGTTGTCCTTGGCAGGACGGGGCCCGCTGCCCAGCCAACAATAAGAGGAAGATCACGTTGGTTTCAGATCTTAATTCTGAAGAAAACGCCTGCGGGGTTGCACTTTCTGCAAAATAATGGGGAAAATGGGCCATTCCAAGAATTGTGTGGGGGCCCCAGGGGGACGTGGAGCCAGTTAATAATTGTGACTTGTTCAAAGGGCCTGTTTTCCAGCACCTCCCCACCCCTATGCCCCCCTAGGAACATAAAGTGACTGAGAAAAGCCCTTAGAGCGTGGCCTGAGCCAGAGGGGACGGGGCCCTGGGAGGGGACGGGACCTTCCAGGGCCCAGGCCGCAGCCCAAGCAGGATGGGTCAGGAGACCGGGGCCAGGTCCCTGAGACAGCCTTCCCCAGGCTTTGGTCTGGGCGGGCGCCCATGTGCAGGGCCCCCTGGGCCTCTGCAGCACCTTGGAGAGTCTCTTCTGAAAAAGCAGGCCTGCTAAGAACAGGACACAGCAGAGAGGAGTCAGCCCCAGTGCCCAGCCCGGCCACCAGCTCCTCCAACAGCCTGTGGCCAGGCCCCTCCAAGGACCGTGCCCTGAGGCGATGACCACACCCAGTGCTGCCCCTGCCCCCCACCTCTCGACAGCTTGGCCCGTGCCCCCCGACAGCCTGGTCCCCTGAGTCTGGGAAGCTTGCTCCTGCCCCTGGTTCCTAACCCTGGTCTTCCACATGGGCACCACCCCTGGACAGCCTTCCTGCCCCTGCCCCTGGATAGCCCCCCACCCCTAATCTTGGGTAGTCTGACACCTCCCCCTGGACAGTCTGCCCCCCACCCTGGACAGCTTGACCGCCCCCTGGACATCTGGCCGCACCCCTGGTCTGCTCTGGGCCCCTGTGTGGTCTGCAGGGCCTCACAGGTGTTGTCTGTGCCTGATTGAAGGAGAGACTGAATGGCTGTAAGGAGACAGGCTTGTCAACCGGGGACAGGCAACTCTCTGAGGTCCCTGTGGGTCCCCAGTGACAGGCGCCCACGCACTATCCAGTGTAGGGATGGGCAGAAGGGCCAGGGCAGTCATGTCCCCAAGCAGCCTCCGCCGCCGCAGAGTGGCAGTCCCGGGTGGGCCGCCGTGGCTGGTCCTACCTAGGGTGAGGGTCCTCTCAGTTCTAGCCTGGGCATGTCCCCACCTCTCATCACTGCCATGTGTCTCCGGAACCGACCACCAGAGCTATGGGTCGGGTTCAGTCCTGGCTGGTGCTGAGGGGCGGGACCAGCGGTCAGTCCTGTCACCCCGAGGCTCTCAGTCACTGGGGCAGGTGACCCCGTGACCCCAGCCCTCACTGAGGGAGGCCTGCCTCTAGCAATCACTGATAGTCCCAGCCCCGTCCTTATCTGACCTCTGGCAACCTTCCTGGGGCTGTGACCCCAGGATTACCTGGCCCCGGAGCTGCACCCAGCAAGGACTCATGCATCAGCCAAGACAGCTGGCCACCCTGGATGCCCCACATGCGCTCGGTGGGCCGTTCCCTGCATGCCAGTGGCCCGTGACAAGCTGTGGCCATGACCAGGCCAGAGGTGGACTTCGGGCGTTCTTATCTGCCGGGTCGCAAGGACACTGGCTCAGCGGGGTGATGCTGGCCCGGCCCCTAGGCTGTCCCTTCCCGGGACAGCACACCCTTTGGTGGTGAAGGACGGCTTGTCTGCCCTTGGGGAGGGGAGAGATGGCCCTGTGCTCTTGCTGAGAACACAGACCCGCAGGTCTCTTGGGCAAGCCTCTCAGGCTGCCCTGAGCATCCCCTCAGGCTGATGGGGTCTGCATGGTTGGGGCTTTGTCTGCTGGGCTCCATGCAGAGTAGAGGCCCACCTGGACAGTGAGCTGTGGGGAGCAGGCCGTGTCTGCAGAGATGGCCACTCAGGGCCTCCACCACCCCCACACACACTTTGTTCACTCCCGGCCACCCCATGCTGCATGCTTCTGCTCACACTGCGTCATGTGACCCTGGGCCCCCGACCAAGCCACAGCCATGAAGTCGAACTCTGACCCTCTGAGGCCCTGTGGGACCGAGCAGGGCCATTCCAGGGGGCTCCCGGGATCGTGAAGCTTTCAAAGAACTGCCCATAGGGCATGTCAGCTGCTCCGTGGGAAAAAGCTGAGGTCATCGGCTCCCAGAAAGGTGAACCCTGCGGGTCAGTGCTGCTCTGTCCCACGGGGTTGCTATGAGGGGAGCTGAGTTGCTGGCAGCGGGTCTGAAAATACCACGCTCACTGCCATCGAGGGGATCCCCACTCAAAGTGTGTTAGTTCAGGGGGACCAGAGAAACAAATTTATCAACACTCATGTGTGTATAAGAAAGAGCTTTCTACACAAGGGCAATTGAACCTTGATAAAACATCCCAGCACAGTCCAGATCAAGTCCATACGTCCGATATCAGCCTACCCGTCTGATACCAGTCTATAAAGTCCTCTTCAGCCTCACGCAGCCAGGCAATGATGCTGAATGTAGGAAGCTCGCAGACCAGTGGGTGGAAGCCTTGTGGATCCAGTGGCAGTGGAAGCATCTCAGCGCTGACATGGGTCTCCACGTGGCTGCTCCAGCTCCAGGGCTCTAGCGTAGCTCTGTGTGTCTGGTCATCAGGAATACCAAGCAGAGAGTGTGTGCGCCCCGCCTCCAGCGAGCTATTTATCTCCATGGCGCCTCCAAATGAGGTCATTAAGCAGCGACCTGATTGGCAGGCGAAACTCCACCCCTTCACTCTTCATAGTCGCAAGTTGGCGCCAGAGGATGTAATAATCACACATAGCAACCTGTGGGACAGGGCAGAAAAGCCCCGGTGAGATTACCAGACTGTCACTCTCCGCAGGAGTCGAAAGCCTCCTCTTTCTCCCAAGGAGAGGCTGCCCGTGGTTTCAAACTGCTGACCTTGTGGTTAGCAGCCCAGTGTATAACCAATGCCCCACCAGGGCACCTGAGATCTTGAGTCAGTCACTGTCTCGGTGTCTCTCTGTCTCTCTCCCTCTGCCCTTTAAGGGGTCTCAGGATCGTCGGCGGTCTGCGTGGGGCGCTCTGGTTTGGGGGATGTGGGATGGTGTACAGTGTCCAGCCTCCCTCGCTCAGCATGGTGCTGAGATGCACCCAGGTGGCCTGCTGAGGCCGGCAGCTGGCCACCCTGTTGTTGTGTCACATTACCCCGGACACAGTTACCCAGAGCACAGCAGTGGCCTCAGGTGCAACGTGGGGACACAGGCTTCGTGGCACATGCGGATGCCTGTCTGAGGCTGGGTTCTCTGGCGTTGTGGTGAGGTGCCGTGGGTCAGTCTGACTCACAGGGACCAGATGTACAACAGAACAAAACACGGCCCGGTCCTGTGCCCACCTCTCGACGGCTTCCGTGTTGGAGCCCATGGACACGGCCACCAGGTCAACCCTCTTGTCAAAGGTCTTCCTCTCTCCTCTGCTTGACCGAACAGGGTGTCCTTCTCCAGGGACTGGTCTCTCTGCACAACATGTCCAAAGTACACGAGAGGAAGTCTTGCCAGCCTCGCTTCTACAGAGCAATCTGGCCGTCCTTCCTCCAAGATAGATTTGGTTTTCCCCCCGTTCATGGTACTTTCAGTACGCTTCGCCAGCACCACAATTGACATGCTCCGATCCCTCTTTGGTTTTCAGGAGTCCGTGTGCAACGTTCACATGCACGGAAGGCGAGGGACAATCCCATGGCTTGGGTCAGGCACACCATCGTCCTCAAAGGAACACCCTTGCTTTTCCGCACTGCACAAAGAGGTCTTGTGCATCATCAGCTTTACCGAGTGCAATGTGACGTTTGCTCTCTTGACCGCTGCTTCTGAGACCGTTGATCATGGGCCCGAGCAAGACAAAGTCCTTGAAAACTTCAGTCTTTTCTTCCTTTACCATGATGTCTAGTTATCTGGAGAGTCAAATCCAGCGACATTCTTATACACATCGATACAGAGAGGCTGCACATTAAGGCAATGGCTCATACCATCCTAGAGGCAGACAAGCTCCTCTTCTATGGAGCCAGACATCAAGAATGGAGACTTCTCCTGCCTCACGTGAAGATAGTCAGGTCAGATAACAGGCTGCTGACTGCAGAGGTGAATGGGTCCAAGGATGGCAAGTAAGACAGCAGTGTGCTCGTGACTCCCAGGATCAGCAGGCAATTCAACAACAGGTCGCTGGCTCAAGTCTGAAGAACCAGGTGGTCAGAGTACGAGCCAGACGCGAGACCCAGCGAAAAGCAAACCAGCCTTTCCACGGCATCCACTGATATTGGAAGCAGGCCACACCTCCAGGGAAACATCCTTTTCATTGTTCATAGCAGATCTCATCACGGAGTGGATGACATGATATTAGTCTCTCATTGGGGGGCGAGGCGAGAAGGTGGTGACTGTGCCTGAACTGCCAAACCCCTGGGGAGTCCTGGCCCAGCCAAGCTGACACACAGCCTTATCTGGCACAGCTCGCCTGACTTCATGTCCCTCGAAGGGTGTCTTCCCATGGTGGGCCTCGGGGAAGGCAATGACAGGCGATGCTTACACACAGGGGACTTCAAAAGCTCGTGGGAGTTTTCCTTTATCTTTTCGCTGTGCTTTTCTGGGAATGGTTTGAAGCCCCCTTCTATTCCTTGGGGTACTTTAGCCGGTGCATTCTCTGGGAAATTCCAGCTGCTGCTGGTGGTGCTGGTGCTGGTGGTACTGGTGCTGGTACTGCTGCTGCTGCTAGGTGCTAGGTACTAGTGATTTCAGTGGCCTCTGGCTCATAACAGCCCAGTGTGGAAAGTAGCACCAACCCCAGGGGGTTCCCTGAGCAGCCTTCTTTCGGGGAGAAGACTGCCACCTCTTTCTCCTGCTGAGCTGCTCGTGGGTGTGAACCCTGAACCTCTCAGTTACTGGCTGCATCCCTGGAAAATGACTCACCTCACTTTTCAGTGAACTACCTGGATCATTTGCCTAAATTAAAGGATCAGAGCATCTTTTCATAATGAAAAAAAAACCAACTAATCAAATGCCTTCAAGTTTCCAAACTGACCCAATGACCAAGGGGGATCCCTGAGCACCTCCCCCCCTCTCCCACTGTCTGTGCCCCACAGAGCAGCATCTCTGTCTCTCGCCCCTGCTTGGAAGAGCCCAGCCCAGCCCAAGGCCCTGGGGCAGCGTGTCCCTCCAGTGTCTGGAACCAATTTGACAGCCTCCTGAACATTCTCGACCCTCAGGGGCCGCGGGCTGACCCAGCCCTTTCCAGAGACTTGACGCCGGCGTTCTCTGAGGTCCCGTCCGAAATGGGACCTGGTAAGACTGCATCCCTGGGGTCCCTTTCTCC
>NW_022106189.1:46509534-46515439 GCF_000313985.2 Echinops telfairi
TGTGCTAGAGTTAGATAATGTTTACAGTATGAAGAGAAACTGAACCAAAAGAATATAGATGTTGAGGTCATCAGCTTCTTTTTGATCTTTAAATTCAAAAACCACCTTTGCCTGGAGGGTATGTGTGTGTGTGTTATTTGTTACTTTCCATTAACTTTCCTTTATTTGAAAATACTATTTCTAGAGCTATTCTTGGCTCACACAATTGACAGCCCTCATTTCCAGATGTTAGGGCAGCGTTGAGTAGTGGTGGGGCCCTGGACCCCTTTTGTCCCCCAGGCTAAAAATTCCCCAGGGGTTTTGGATTGTGCTTTGTTGTCAGAAAGTGGCTGTGTCTTCAGGCCCTGCAGCCAGATTTTAAGTGTTTTCCCAAAGAAATTACTGATTCTGAAAATAGTCCATCCTTGCCTGCATAATTTTTATCACCTGATAAATGATTCTGATTGGGACTGTCAGCATAACAGTGGGCACCTACCTGAGGGGAATGTATGAGTGGCAGGTTGTAGTAAGATTTTATCCATCAGCCTGAAATCCTAGATGAATATGTACGAACTCACTGAGGCTCTCCCCACTGCTTTTTAAGATAGGATATTCTTAGCATTTACTTATACCGAGTCAAGCTACAGTTCACTCTGAGTGAACGGCTGGTTCTGGGTCAATTAGCACATCAGATTTAAAAATGATAAACACTGAAACAGAGGGAAAATGCAAGTAAATCCAAGTGGATGGAATTTTGTACCTGACCTTGTTAATATGTCTGAGCTATTACTTCTAGGACTGTATAGCAGGTGTTGGTATTTTCCCAAACAGCAGTTTGGTCGTATTTGGTATGATCTGCTTAGTGTGGTGTGAAATTGACATTTCAGAGCTCCAGGCTGCCATTTACAGTGACCCATTTCTATTAATGAACTTTTTGCTTTTTTTGCTTACAGACCCATATAAGCTCTTAAACATTGATTCTCAGATTTGAATTGTCATTGTTTCAGAGATGATAGTTTTAATTTGCCCCCAGTATTTCATGTATTTAGTATCTATGTGAAATGGCTTCTATTTCCCTCTTTCTTAAGAAGCTTTTAAGTAAGAAATAATTGTTTTAGACTTTGGAAGGTCAATTCATTAATTCCTCTGCCTTCAGTTAAGAGAAGGCTTAATTCATCTCAGACAAACTTAATCTAGCTCCTTAAAATATATATATTCAAAAGGTAATCATGGTTGAGAGTAACTGTTTGCTGAATACCTTAAAGGTTAGCTCCCGTGTTTACACAGTGAAAAGACAAACATGAACCAGCGTGAAACTGTCTTGATACCATACCAAACCTGTCACAGTTTCTCTTCTCATTGTAAAAGCCTCATCAACTGGAAATCTTACCTAAGCAAATCAGGATGTTAGACTGCTGAGCATATTCGGGCTCTTGCTAAAAGTCTTTGTTTTCTATGAAACCTTTCATTGTTAACCCACCATGAAAAACATCACTATAAGGACGAATCAAACAAATATGTGAGGGGAAAGAAGGGGGAGAATCATACTTAAGAATTTTAGAGTTTAGCATTTTCTTCAGAATATTTGTATTTGTCTCTCCCCCACCCCCACCCCCACCCCCACCCCCACCCCCATCCCCGGCAGCCCTGACCTGTTGTTTTCATCTGGCCGCCCAGACGGGCACTTGGTATCTCTGTACTCAGACACTCAGAGGCCCGCCCGTCGGTCCGTCAGCACCCAGCACGCGGCTGTCAACGGCGAGGCTGGCTCTTTGTTCAAAGGCAGCCACCTCCCTGCGTGGAAGGCCCCCCGCTGCTCGGCCTCCACTCAGGAGGGCCTCCATCTGGGGCCAGCCCAAGAGAGGGCAGGGACCCGCCATGAGCGGCGTCTGGACACCCAGCCTGGCTGCAGGCACCTCGGTGGTTAGTGGTTGGTGATCCTGGGAAGCTGCTTCACGGCTCAGAGCCCCCTCTGAGGGCATGGCAGGTCGGCACCTGGGCCAAGGCCCTCGTGTCCCCCGATGCCCAGAGGGGGCAGAAGGCAGAGACCCTTGGGGCAGCCCCCCACTGGGAAGGCTGACCTTAGGAGATGGCCTTGGGGGTCTGAGCCCTGGGTTACACATGGGAGATTCAGGCCCGGGCCTTTTTCTCCTCAGTGCCCCCTAACCCCTAGGCCCCCAGCCCATGGGCCCCAACCCGCAGGGCTCAGCCCTGCAGGCCGCTGTGGAATCCATCGTATGAAGCTGCTGAGCCCACACTCCCCCTCTGGATTGGACTCGCTGTGCGAGGCCCAGCCCCCAAACACCACCAGGTTCTCCCTCACTCCCCGTGTCGCCCTGGAATTGGTTCTGACTCCGTGAGCCTAGAGGACAGGGTACACCTGCCCTTGTGGGCTTCCAGGACTGCTACCCTTTTCAGGACCCAAAGACCTCATCTTTCTCCTGGGGAGCAGCTGGTGGGTTTGAACTGCCAACTTTCTGGCTCACAGACCAACACATAACCACTACACTACGAGGGCTTCTCAGCAGTGCGTGCTTCAGTCTCATCTTTCTCCCAAGGACCCAAGGTTTGAACTTTGGGCCTTTGGGTTAATAACCAAGTGCTTTCACCACTGCTCCTGAGCTACCAGCCAGATGACACTCCTTTCTCTCATCAGGAGCCGGAGCCTGGACGGGGCCACATGGGAGCTAGACAAGGAACAGGGAAGACCGAGAATCGAGCATCTGAACCATGGTGCTGGTGAAGAATGCTGGGCGTGCCGCGGACAGACGGATGGACAGGACCCGCCAGTCTGTCTGGGAAAAAGTATGGACAGGTGCTCCTTAGAAGCCGGGGTGGCAAGACTTGGTCTCACATGCTTTGGGCATGTGGTCAGGAGAGACTCATCCCTGGAGCCCATGTCCATGCTGCCTGGTTAAGTGGAGGGGCAACAAGAGCGAGGGAGGCCTTCGACGAGACGGATGGACACAGTGGCTGCAGCAATGGGCTCCAGACAGCAGTGAATGTGGGGAGGGGGTCCATGGTGGCTGTGCCTCAGAACCAACCACAATACTGCATCCGGAAGGGGTGGAAGGGCTCAGCTGCCGGCCTACATGTAGATGGTTCGATCCCACCAGCCGATCCTCAGGAGGAAGATGAGACCATTTGTTTCCATGATGACAAATCCACAGAAACTCATGTATAAGAGAGAGTTTTATATAAAGGTTAAGTGTGCATCAAGAAAACATCCCAACCCACTGCTGCCCAAGCCCACAAGTCCAATATTAACCCACTAACCCACATGTCCAACACCAGTCCACAAAGTCCTCCTCCATCTGACAAAACAGACACAATGGTGCCCACTGCAGGAGGAAAGCCGAGTCAGTGAATGTGTAAGCATCTCAGCGCTGTCAGGAGTCTACACATGGGTGCTCCAGAACCCGGGGCTGCATCGGGGTAGGTCCATGTGGCTTCTCCTCAGGGATATCTCGCAGGAAGTGAGCCTTGCCAGCTGAAGCAGGGAACTGCTAAGGCAGCTACACCTGGTCCGACCATCACAAAGCAAGAGACCCGAGAACTAGAAAGGCGAGGCTCACAGAGCCATTTATCCCTGTGCCCTTCAATTAACCCCACATGTGTTTAGTGGCCAGGTTGGCACAATAAACTAACTGCTTCAGCAGCCTTGGGGTCCTTCCGCCCCATTCCCTGGGGTCGCTGTGAGTCACAGGGGGACTTGGCTGCAGATGTGGGTTTGGTGCAGACCCAGCCCAGAGCACTCACACGGAGACAGGCTGAAGGGTTTGCCCATCTGCACCTCCCACAGACACCTGGGGACTTGGCTTCTCTGGGGATCTGACAGTGAAGCTTAGCGCCAAGCTCCCTACGGGACCCCTCTGCCACCGCCATCCAAGGTCAGAGCAAAAGAGTGCCCCCCCCCCCAAGCCAGGTGGGCATTGGAGGACTCTCATCCTGGGCCTACCCCAATGGTGGGCAGCACAGCCCTGTGATCTCTGTCTTTAGGGACCCTGAAGGCACATCCGAAGGCATGGCCGGAATTGATCGCATAGGGCTGCCAGGGCATCAGGCTCACCACTGGCATCTTCACCGGAGGATGTGGCCAGCACCCCCCCCCCCAGGGGCCCTGCTTCCCACAGGAAGCGGGGCACCAGGAGGAGAGGAGCCATCACCGAGGAGCCGCTGACTTGCCCAGAGGGGGCCTCCTCATGGAGGAACAACATGCTTGAGGAGGGGCGCCCTGACCATCCCCTGCGCCACTCCAGAGACCCACGCCGCAGAGCAGCCAACTTCCTGCCGCTCAATGGGAGAAAACTTTGGGATTAAGTCATCATCCTGTCATTTATTTCTCCCGACCACAACAGCCAGGCCTGCCGAGAGGCTGGCAGCCCGTCAGCACCACAGAACAGCCGGGCAGCCGCCCCAGGCCCCGGGGAAGTCACAGATGGCCCCATCAGCCACTGACGCGGAGCTGGAGGGAGGCCAGCTGGAAAGGCCCAGAGCTGTGTCCCTGGGTGGAGGAGGCTCACCCTGGTGGTGCAGCGGGTGGAACATTGGGCTGTCAACCACACGGTCAGTGGTTCGAAACCACCAACCACTCCAAGGGAGAAGGACGAGGCTCCCACACAGAGTTACAGTCTGGGACACACACTGGGCAGCCCTGCCCTCGAGTCGGAATGGACGGATGGCCGTGGTCCTCACATCATCTGGTGTCAGTTTGGGACTGGAGAGGATTAAGAGTGAAGGGGTGGAGTCTAGCCTGTCAATCAGGTCATAGCCAATGAGGCCTCTGTGTGGGCGTGGCCTTCTCCTGAGGATTCTGGGAAATCCCCGGTAGTTCCTCCTTGGAGGCAGGAGACACCTCTCTCTCTCTGCTCAATTCTTGCGAGACATCCCTGAGGAGAAGCCCCATGGACCTATCCTGATGCAGCCCTGGGTGCTGGAGAAGCCCCGTGGAGACAGACCCCTGCCAGCGCTGAGATGCTTGTAACGCCACTGGATCCAAAGACTTCCCTCCTACTGGCCTGCGATCCGTCCTGCCTTCGGCATCATTGCATGTCTTCCGTGAGTCTGAAGAGGACTTCACGGATTGGGATCGGTCATATGGGCTAGTGTTGGACGTTGGGGCTTGGACTGGACTGGGTTGGGATGCTTTCTTAATGTTAAATTACCCTTTATATAAAACTCTCTCTGATACACGTATGAGTTTCTGTGGATTTGTTCCGTTAGTCTACCTGGACTCACACAGTGGCCGTGGGCTTGGTGGTGTTGGTTTGCTGGGAACCGAGCACATTGGACCTCAGACCTCACACCGGTTTGCACCCTGCTGGCAGGGCCCCACCTGCTGTTGGGTGCCGGGCTCAGCCACTTGCCACCAGGGTGATTGAGATGGAGCGGGACCCGGCGCTGCGAGCTGACAGGAGCGGCTGCTCCAGAACCGAGGACCCTCGGGACGTGGTATGCAGTGGGCCCGAGCTCCAGACCTCTGATCCAGCCATGCCAAGGCAGGTCTGTGGACGGGACCCCAAGGAGAGTGTCCCATGGCGGGCCAGGCCCCCAGACAAAGCTTAGGGGCCAGGTCAACACCACGCAGTCAGAATCTCTGTCCCTGGGCTCGTTTTCAAACGGCGGCGTGGCGGCAGCGGCAGTCACAGCGACCCGTGGCACACCCGTGTGTCAGCACAGGACTCTCAGTGCACACACTCATGGTGCCTGTAGGGTCTGGTTTTCCGGAAGTGGTTTGCCAGGCCTTTCTGCCAAGACCTCCCTGGGGCCTCGGCCCCCAGCCTTTGGGATAGCAGCTGAGCTGAGAACCACTGGCTGAACCTAGGGAGTGGGCATCATGAGAAGAGGCCGGAGGGGGAGGTGGGCACGACGCCACTGCCAACTGCAGCCTCTGTTGTGTGGGCACCACCGCTGTGGGCTGAGAGGG
>NW_022106189.1:46515539-46551652 GCF_000313985.2 Echinops telfairi
GGGAGGGGTGGGTGCTGTGCAGGGCTCAGCCGAGCCCAACGGTGGCAGATGGGACCACCACACCAGGTCTGTGTTGAGTTCTCACCGCAGCCCTCCAGGTATGCTTACATGCCTCTACCGATGGACGACTCACTACGCCCTCGGGCAGCCCTCATGGAACAGCTGTGACGCCGGGCAGGGGAGGGTCTGCACGCTCTTCCAGCATGACAGTCCTCACTTCCCTTGCCCGCCATGAGCTGCTTGATGGACAAGCACTGAGACGGACAAGCCGAAGGACTGCCCTGAGCAGCGAGGCACAGCCCCCTGAGCCCTCTGTCACAGTCCACTCTCTCCTAGCCTGCCCGGTCCTCTGTCCACAGGCCCCGGGTTGTGTGTGTGTCTGCTGGAGGAGAACTCAGCAGGGTCCCTGTGATAGTGTGTCCTGCCACGGGCCGAGGTCCAACCTGTGCAGGCGGAGAACCCAGGAACCCAGGTAAGCATGACCTTGTATGTGCTTACTGACTCATCCACAGTGAATAGTGTCCCACAGGGCTGTGAAACACATGTGAATGTGTAGCTATGGACTGCTGCTAAGCAAGTACACAGAGGCCAGCCCACGCTTACCTCTCCTGCTGGGGAATCCAGCACTGCCCGCTACGCACAAAGGAAGAGGGCTTGGACTCCCATCTCCATCCTCCCGTGTCCTGATGACCCCTCCCAGGCTGCAGCGTCCACGGGGGACAGTAGCCCTCTGATGGAGTTGGGGCTGGCGTGACTAGTGCCGTCCCCACCCTGCTGCCAGGGGCTCTGAGCTCTGCTTGCTTCATTAGAAGAGAAGAGGGACCCTTGGGTGCGGTTGCCAGGTGCCCCCAAGGCTGGTCCAACTCGAGACCCCACATGCACAGAACTGAACACAGAGGGACCTCCTGGCAGACGGACGTCCCCCGTCACCCAGACGAGTCTCGCCGGGCACCTCCTCAACGTGTGGACATGGAGGACGGAGGGAGGTGAGCCAGCCCTGCTGTGGGTTCCATGTGGTGGAAGCTGGGCAGCGATTGTGGAAGACCAGAGAGCGATGGCTCAGAATGACGATGGCGTTGATGACCAAGAGAGCCTGCCCCATGGACGGCCAGAAGAAGGAACAGGTCTGGGAAGAAGGACAGCCGGACCGCTCCTTAAGGCGAGGGTGGGGAGATGGGGAAGGAGGGCGGCAAACAAGGGTGGGGGGCCCTCGGCAGGATGGACAGACACTGTGGCTGCAGCTGTGGGCTCAGCAGTAGCCACGTGTGTGAGGAGGTACAGGACCAGTCGGGGTTGGTGACCATGTTGCTGGAGAGCCGGGAGCCCAAACCAGCTCATGGGCACCTGCCCTGGGCAGCGGCACTGCCAGGTGACATTGCTGTGCTGTGCACACGCAGGGGTAGGCACTTCACCTAGCGATGCACAGGGTACCTGGGTCATTAGCACCACCCGGGGTCATGGGGGGTGTCGGGGTTCATACACCCAGCCCCCACCCGGTACCCCAGAATTTGAATGTGCACTTCACCCAGACCCTGGCAGTCCTGACACTGACGTGAGAGCCCTGATCCAGGAGCCACTGTGGCAGGGAGCCAGGGCCTCTGGGTCCCCCGCCCCACCCCAGGGCGGACGGCACTTGTCATTGGTAGGGAAAAGGGTGCCTGGGTGCTCCTGGAGCCTGCACTGGAAAGACGCCCTGCTCCACTGGGAAGGGGAAATGAGGACTTTCAGAGCCAGGCTCTGTGTCCTGTTTCCTCAAATGCACGAGGGCGGGCAGGAGGGGCAGAGGCAGCGTAAGAGAGGGAGGAGGGGGGAGGAAAGAGGGAGAGGAAGAGGGGAAGGCAGAAGCAGGGAGGGACGGAGGAAGGAGAGAGACTGTGGCCCTTGTGGAAGGCAATGAGGCCACACTGGCATTTGCCACCATGTCAGGATGGCCGAGCACGTGGTGAGGAGCCGAGTCCGGGCTGTTCCCATGTGGGCACTGACCTCCCGCCTCCCCGGCTCCTGTGCACCTCGGAGCAGGGAGAGGTCAGAGGTTAATCATGACATTTCCTAAGAGGGGAGTCCTGGCCGAGGCGCAGGGGGTGGGGGAGAGAGCAAGCTTGTCAAAGACACGCACTTGGATTGAAAACAGCCGGGTGGTTTCAGGGGCCCCGGAGCTCAGGTTGAAGGTGGTGGGACCGGCCTCTGGGCAGTCTCAGGGGCAGCTGGCTGCAAGGAGGTGGGCAAAGCCCTGAGTGGGCGCCGGTGTGGACTCGGATGCGCACTGCACAGTGGGGAGGTGGGTGCCAGGCAAGCACAGGTACTTCTTCCCACAGGCTGAACCGAAGCTCCCGTTTGTCTCTGCCCTCTCGTGCTGCATGAGGCGGGCAGGAGGCCCAGGATGGGGGGTGGAGGGGATCCTCCCAGTGGGTCCTCTTCACTAAAGGGAATATTGAAAGGCTTTGACCCTGTCACCTTTTTGGTTTTTGTTCCCCAACAGTTGTATCGGCACAAATTGACAGATCATACCAGTGAATAGTTCCGTCACTCGATCACATCCAGGGGAACCACACAATCATCACTGCATCTGTCTTAGAACAATCCCCACCCTGTGGATAAATCGCCTTCTAAGCGAGTTGTGCATTCAGGATCCGTCTAGTGCTCCCTCCCGCCCCCCTGCCTTCATGATTTGCTCCCCAAGCCCCCTTTCCCGCCCTGTCATGCACCCCCACCCCTGCATTCCCTATCACACCTCGCATCAGTTATTGTCACAGCACATCCACTCCTCCTGCGCTTCGCAGCTGGGAAACCCCCCAGAACACAATGACAACCAAAGGATGAGATCGCAGTAGTGTAAAGCCCCGAATGCAAACACTGTGTGAGCGGAGAAGACCCTCAACATTCAAGGAGCCAGGGAAGATGTGTGTGCTGTGGACCATCTATGAGATACTTGCCCCAGAACAAATTCAGGCCTCGTCTCCTGAGAGGTCACCTGGCCGAGTGTGGAGTGCGATCCGGCATCTTCAAGGGGACAGTGGTCTCTCTGCCTGACGGTAAGGCTGTCTGAGACCGTTGCCTGTGACCAGACACTCTGCAGATGGGCTAGAGGCTCCCACTGCCCTCCAGCACCTTGGACAACGTGGGTGTTCATCATTACAGCTCTGATACCTTCCCCTTCACCCCGTTTGAACTTTCTAATTGTCATTTTGGATCACACCGGCCGGTGGGCTTCTCCATGTGGACTTGGTCGACTCCTCGCTCAGAAGGCTGCTGCTTCTTCGACTACTAGCCCTTCAGCATCTGTCGCCTTGTGCTCTCCGCTTCTCCAGCCTGAGTGTCGCAAAGAGCCCCTGCTTCCTGAAGATGCTGACACTTGCTGACACGTGCCCTCGTCTTTCTGGTTCCACAGGGCCAGTCCCAAAGGTGGCCAGCGTCGAAGAACAAAAGAAGGCAAGACAAGCCGCAGTCCCTGGCATGGAGTCCAGGCTGACTCACAGCACCCCCTGTGGATTTCCGAGGCTGTAACTGCTCACTGGAGTGGAAAGCACAGGCCTCCTCCCTCGTGCCTGCTGGTGGTTTTGAACTGCCGACCATACGGATGGCAGCCCGGCTCCTAACCAGCAGGCCAACGGAGCTCCCAAAGAAAGGAAGAAAACCGGCAAAAGGCTGTCAATGCATCACGGCCAGTAACCTCTAAATCAGGCCCTGTTCTTGCTGAACAGTCCAGCCACGTCCACGCGCCCGCGTGTCGTTCCCGGAGTGGGTAGTATCCTCACACGGGGCACCATTCTCCGACTCGTCTCCAACACACGACCCTGAACTTCATGCCTGACCCACCCACTCCCAGGAGAAACCTCCCCGCCCCCGTGCGTCCCCTCCCCGGCCCCCCAGGCTGGGGCTCAGTGCCACAGAGTCAGTACTGACTCGGAGCAGCCGGACGTACAGCAGCCAGAGACACCACCCGCTGCTCCACCATCCTCACCTTTGACCTTACGGTTTCATCCATCACTGCCGCCCGTGTGTGTCCATCTCCTGGAGGGCCTCCCTCTCTCCCCCCGCCCCTCCACCTCACCGAGCAGGACGTCCCGCTGCAGGGACGGGCCTCTCCTGACAGTGTCCCAGCCCATGAGGCGGGGTCTTCCTGGAGAAGGTTAGTCACACCGCCTCACCGGCTGGGGAAGCAGGAGACGAGAAGCTGTCGAGGTTGTTTAGAAGGGCCGGGCCCCAGCAGACCCCTCCCCAGAACCCTGGCTTCACCACGTTCTCTTGGTTACTGACGGAATCACAGAGGCAGACAGACAGACAGAGGGAAGAACGGAGGAGCGGAGAAAAAGGAAGAAGAAGAGAGCCTAGAACAGGGATAATCGAATGTGTAAGCACACACCTGTCTGTGCACACTGCACTCACACACAGACACACACCTGTGCACTCTACACTCCCACAGACACACACACCTGTGCACACTACACTCCCACAGACACACACACCCGTGCTCACTACACTCCCACACAGACACACGCACCTGTGCCCACTACACTCCCACACAGACACACACACCTGTGCTCACTGCACTCCCACACACACACCTGTCTGTGCACACTGCACTCACACACAGACACACATACCTGTGCACTCTACACTCCCACACAGACACACGCACCTGTGCCCACTACACTCCCACACAGACACACACCTGTGCTCACTGCACTCCCACAGACACACACACCTGTACCCACTACACTCCCACACAGACACACACACCTGTGCACACTACACACACACCTGTGCATTCTACACTCCCACACAGACACACACACCTGTGCACACTACACTCCCACACAGACACACACACCAATGCATACTCTACACTCCCACACAGACACACACACCTGTGCACACTCTACACTCCCACAGACACACACACACCTGTGCACACTACAGTCTCACACAGACACACACACCTGTGCACACTCTACACTCCCACACAGACACACACACCTGTGCACACTACACTCCCACACATACACACACACCTGTGCCCACTACACTCCCACACAGACACACACACCTGTGCACACTCTACACTCACACCTGTGCACACTACACCCACACACAGACACACACACCTGTGTACACACTCTACACTCCCACACAGCCACACACAACTGTGCCCACTACACTCCCACACAGACACGCACATCTGTGCACACTCTACACTCACACCTGTGCACACTACACTCACACACAGACATACACACCTGTGTACACACTCTATGCTCACACACAGATGCACACACCGTGCACACTCTATACTCACACATAGACACACACACCTGTGCACACTACACCCCCACAGACACACACACCTGTGCACACTCCACACTCACAGACACACACCTGTACACACTACACTCACACACAGACACACACACCTGTGTACGCTATACTCACACACAGACACACACCTGTGCACACTCTACACACACAGACACACACACCCGTGCACACAGGGCCACACCCCACCCACATGTACGTACTCACACACACACTCGTGCATACACACACAGCCACAACCCACCCACGTGTACACACTCACACATATTCACGCATGTACCCCACCTCACACACACTCACTACCACACTCATACACCCCTAATCTCTCACACACACTCACACACACACCTCTCTTATGCACACATGCCCCACCCACATGTATACAATCACACACACATTCATGCACACACCTCACATACATGCATACACACACTACTCTCACAGATGCACATGCACCCTTACACACACACTCACACATCACACTCATGCACATCCTGTCTCACAAACACATCACTTACCCGCATTTACACCCCCACACTCTCTCACACAGTCACAAACCCACACTCACTCTCACACACCCACATATATACACACTCATGCACCCCCGACTCTGTCTCACACTCAGCCACCTCCACAACCCCCTGACACTTACACAGAGGCCAACTGGAGGGACCCCTTAGTGTATAAACAAGAGGTGGGGGTGACCCTGAGCCCCGACGGTGGTGGCGACAGTGATGAATTGGTGGCATTATCTAATTTTCCACTGTTTTCATTAGAGACCTGCCTCTGAGACCTTGCAGCTGGCGGCCCCACCGCGCTGGGCTACAGAGGACGGCTCCTGCAGCCAGGCTCGCTGGCCACCCCACCGCCTGCCTGGGCCATCCTTTGAGCCCGGCCTTCCCAGGGAGGGCATGGCACAGCTGCCCCTCCTCCACTGAGCACCCTGGCAGGGAGCTGGCTTTGGGGCATGTGCCACTGGAGGGGCACTGGGGAGAGGCCAGGCACCAAGCCGACCCCATGCAAGGGCATCTCCTGGGGGATGGGAGAGCTCAGCAACTCCTGGCTCGCTTTGGCTCAGTGTCCCCTGTGCCCAGTCCTGCAGGGCACGAGCACACAGCTAGCCCAGAGCCCACTCACCTCGGCTGTTGGCAGAGGCCCCCAGACTAGAAAAGAGCTAGGAGTGGGAGCGCTGAGAATCCAATGGGTGAGACCTTGGTGTCCTGCCTTGAGCTGTGTCCCCACCTGTGCAGGCAGGGGGAGGCACCAACTAGGAGCCAAGCCACCCCCACCCCCCTCAGACACAGCCAACTCCTGGGCTAGTGCTGGACCCCTGTCTCTGTCGTGATCACCCCTGGTGGGGGCTGGCCCAGCCGTCTGCAGAACTCTCCATGTCCGGAGCGCTCTGCAGGGGCATCAGTCAGGCATGGCGGCCCCTCTGTCTTTAGCCCCTTCCTGTCAGCAGGACCAGCATAGAGAGGCTGCCCAAAAGATGGCTGGGGGGCCCGGGAGGAGATAGCGCCCCCCACTGAGTCGTAGGTGGGGAAGGATGGCTGTGCTGTACCCCATGAAGAGAGCTACCCCCCCTCCCATCCAGAGGCTCAGGGAGGCCTTGGAAGACACTTGTGGTCAGGTAAGTTTTTGACCTTGATATTGCTCCGCTTAGGCTCACACACAGTGAAGGGTCCCGAAACACTGGAGTGGACGGTCACGTGACCGTGGTCATGAAGTGACCCAAGACCAAGACGCAGTTCCTGCCCACGAGTCCGTGCTGACTCATGGCCGCCATGCAGGACAGGGCAGAGCTGCCCGGGGTTGTCCGAGACCATCATTCTTGATGGGAGTAGAAAGCTTCTTCTTTCTCCCGAGCAGCAGCTGTGGTTTTGAACTGCTGACCTTGTGGTTGGCAGCCACTCGCGACCAGGAAGCCACTAAGTCCAAGTCTCATTCCCATGGAGTCGATGTGGCCTCGTAGTGACCCTATAGGACAGGGTAGGACTGCCCTGGGGGGTGGGGGTGGGGGTGCTGCCAGAGCCACCCTCAGGGGCACCAGCCCACACACTCACCCCCTCTCCTGCCTGTCCTCCCGCCTCTCCCCATCTCTCCCCACCTCTATCTCCTCTTGTGCTGTGACTTCTCCCTGCTCACCCTCTCCCCAGCCCACCCCAGCCCACCCTCTCTCCCTCTCTTCTTCTCGTCTCCCCTTGCGCCTCTGATACCCACACCCTGCCTTGTGTGGGGAACACGGTTTTCCCTTGACGAACCCCACTGCCCTTTGAAGAGTGCACCCTGCAAACTTCCCAGCCGAGGGGCCCTGTGAACCGGGTCTGCCCTCTAGAGCAGGGCTCGGCACGGCCCCAGTGGACTGTGGCAGTGGGGTACTGCTGTGGCTATATAGCTTGTGGCCCCTTGTTGGGGGCTGTTGAGTCTCTCCCAACGCTCAGTGACCCCATGAGTCAGAGCAGCCGGCGGGGGCTTCCCAGCCTGGGATATTTAGGGGAGCAGGTGGCCAGCGCTTTCTCCTGCGTGACTTCTGGTGGCTTCTCACCGTGGACCTACTGTTTGGAGGCCCAGGGCTTAGCTGCTGCACCTCCAGGGCCCCCATGAATCCCTGGACCTGGAACGTCATCCGTGTGCAGAGATGGAGCCCCCTGGGGGCCAGGGAAGTGGGGACAGAGCGGCAAAGGGCAGGGTCAGCTGAGGGAGGGGTGAACAAGACAGTGCTGGAAGGGTGCTGTGGGTTTGAGACCATGGGTGTGGGGGCGGGGGCGGGGGGCACGCGCAGACAGAAGACACGAGTCCTGAGCTTCTAGTCCTGAACCTGCCTTCCATCCTCATGCCACCCTGTGCCCCAGGCTCAGCCCAGAACACACGCAGGGAGCCCCTGCCTCTGCCAGCGCGAGGGAGGACGGAACGTGCCCTCCCGAGTCACCCGCAAACTGGCCCTCCGGGAGTCGTCCCAGCGCCTATAAACTCAAGTTCAACTCCCGGAATTAAAATAACACACGCTCACAAGGGATGACTAATGCCCTGGGGTGCGGGGTGCTCCCCCCGGCACCCTTCCCTGGGAAACTCGGCGTTCCCAGCAGGATTGAGGGCCGCAGCTGCCTGCTCCACCAGCAGACCTTGTGCAGACGCCCCTGGGGCCCTGCTCGGGACACCTGTCCTCGGGAGGAACAGGCCTCGTCAAGTAAACACCAACCTGCAGCCGGACATCCTGGGCCGCCGTCAGGCCACCTCCTTCCTGCCGTTCCATTCCGCCAACCCCCCCTCTCGGAGCAGAGCCGTCCTGGGCAAGCTTCCCGGAACCCAGAGCAACCTGGCCGAGCCCGGAGAGAAGAGCGTGATGGTTCCCCTCATGCGTCCTGTCAGGTGCTCCCCGTCACGTGCTCCTCGGCTCCAGGGTCCTCCTGTGGCCCAGCTCCAGGCCGGCGCCTTCTGCTTGGGGGCCGGGTCCAATGGCGGCGTCTCTGGCTACGTTACTCACTCGTGTGCGGCAGGAGCCACCATCTGCGCACCACAGCACCAGGACCCTCCCCCAAGGTGGCCAGTGGCTGCCCAGCCAGTACCAGACTACCCCGCCCTGGTCCACTGTTCGAACCACTCCTTCAATGACAGACTTGGAGCACAAGGGATGCCTGAGCCCAGGGCTCCAAGAGCTGCCTGTTGTCAAGTTCCCCTTCCCCGCCATCCACGCACGGAGATCCGAACCGCAAACCCCACTGCTCTCCAGTGACCTCCAACTCCTGGCCCACCGTCAGGACAGGACCGGGCAGCACTGCCCCTGTGGGTTTCCCAGGCTACCTTCCTCTGTAAGGAGGAAGGCAGCAACGAGGCTGGCACATCAGAACCTGCACAGGCCTTTCTGTGACCGGCTGGGCACTGCACCTGCGCCCGCCTGGGGCTCCTGAACTGAAGACGGCAGTTTCCAGAGACCCTCGGGAGGCAGAGCCACAGTGTGGAAGGATCCAGCACGGGCATCCCTGCTCCGTAGGGGCAGTTCTCTGTGCATCAGGGTCACCGTGAGGACAGCTGGACTTGCCGGCAGTGGTTTGGCTCCTGTGTGCCTTCTGAGAGCCCTGGTGGTACAGTGGGTTAAGTATCGGGTTGCTCACCTCGAGGCCGGCGGTTCAAACCCACCAGGCACTCTGAGGGAGAAAGATGAGGCTGCGTGCTCTGTAATGCATGGTGGCTCCAGAAACTGCATGGAGGGGCACTCCCCTGCCCGATGTGAGTCGGGAGGGACTGAATGGGTTCCCAAAAAGTGCCTTCATGTGTCCCCATGGGGTCCCTCCAGGACAGCACCCTGACCACCACCACCTCAGCCATAAGGACTCAGAATCAATCCATGCTTCCCTGAGGAACGTATGTGGTGCAGACAGATGTGAGGACAGGTGTGGGCTCAACCTGTCCCACGCAGGCAGAGCAGCCACCCGGCCACCACCTTCCGAGATGAAGAGCAAAGCCTCTCAAGGGAAGAGCAGGACTCTCTGGGGGCGGGTCTCTTTTGCATCTGCGGCTCCACCCTCCACACCTGCCTGGGCCGGAGGGCAGCATCAGTCTGGGCCACCCACCCTGTGGAGAACGGGTGCCGGGGTCAGTCAGGCTCAGGCAGAGGCACTATAAGAGGAGGCCACCAGGACCCGGCAGCCCACACGGGGCAGGCTCAAGTCTTCCTCGGCCTCCAGGGGGACTGCCCAGCTGCCCTCCACATAGTCAGGCCCCTCCGGCCCCTGGCCCCACCTCCTCTGAGGATGATGCTCTCAGACGAGGTTGAAGCTCCCTTGTTAGCTCCAGCCAGGGCAGCAGGAAGGACCATTGCATGTTCCTGGTGGGGCCACAGTCTGGTGCAGGGACACATGGAGGCCCTGAATCCTGCAAGCATGTGGGGAGGGGGGGGCAGACCTTTATTACGAGGAACACACCCTGCCTCTTGCTCCTGCATGCATCACCCCAATTCCAGTCTGCATCCTGTCCCCACCCTCCAACCCAGTTTTCCAAGCCACTAAAATCCAAACTCACAAATCAATACGAATACTGTCATCAAGCCAATGCCAACTCACAGCGACCCTCCAGGACAGGGTAGAACTGCCCCCTGAGGGTTTCCAAGAGTGTAGGTCTTCGCGTGAACCGACAGCCTCATCTCTCTCCCAAAGAGCAGCTGGTGCTTTTGAACTGCTGACCTTATGGTTGGAAGCCCAAGACGCCACCAGGACTCCTTGCCCTAACTTAGCACCGGCTGAGCCATCTCCCAGGCCTCCAAGCAGGTCCAAACCCCAGCCGAGTCTGCTGCCCAGGGGGCCCTGCCAAGGCAGGGCATGGCTCCATCGTCCCTCTGGGCCCGCTGATGTTCCCACGCCTGATTACAGGGCCAGCGAGGCCGCAGAGCCAGCCACCCCGGAGCAGACTCCGCCGGCCTGAAGAATGAGCAGCCTGAGCCGCAGAGGCGTGCAGATCTGTGATCTCAGGCTACAGCCCCTCCCTGGCTCCAAGTCTCCCCAGGGCTTCCCGGCCCAATTGCCAAGTTCAACACATGCATCTACTGGGGGGGTGCCGCTGCTCATAACAGCACCAGTCCCGCCCCGGTGGCAGAGGATGCCCGGCCCACGAGGAGGAAGCCCCGGGCTGTGTGGACTCCGTTCCCTGGCCCTGGGAACCTATTTTGGGGACTGGGGATAAATGGCTTTTCAGAACGGTCCCCACCTCCCTGGATAAATGTGATTTCACACTCGGCCCAGCAGCCCTGGGAAAGGCTGGGCACTCACACTGGCTCCCCATGAACAGCCCCTTGTGCCTCGGAGCGCAGCGGCTCGGCTCGGAAACCCCGCTCTGCCCACGGCTGGTCTGCTGGCTGTCGGGAGGATGCGTGAGCCCTCAATGGACCATTCAGGGCCTGCTCCCCTCCCAGAGCTCATGCGGCCTGGATGTCCAGAGTGCTCATCCCTCACAGCCCTCCACACTGCCCCCAGGAAGCCCTCTGAGACTTCCTCCTGAACCTGCTCTCAGCTCCTGGCCTTGTCCAGGATCCTGCCCAACTGTGTGGATGGACTGGAGCCAGACAAGTGGACCGAGGCTCTCAGGATGGGGAACCACGCCTGCAGGGGTGGGGGACAGTTCTACTCCATTCTATAGGGTCCCTGTGATCTGATCCAGCTCCAGGACAGCCAGGGAACACCCTTGTCCTTCCCGCTGCCCACAGCCACCCCCTCTAAGCCCACGTTGGGGCCACACTCCGGGGCCCTCCAACTAAGTTGGCCCATGGCTCCTGACAGGAATGCTTGTGGGTGAGGCTGTCGGCTGTGAGCGTCCCTCTGGCTCAGAACCAGCGATGTTCCAGATGGTGGCACTCCGTCCTCCTGGGCACCCAGGTTACCCAGCACCCTGTCCCCCCACGATGGGCACAGGGCAAGAGAATGACTGGCCTCTGTCCTTTTCAGCCATGGCCATCATTACAGAGGGAGCACCCCAAGGGCCCTGACCACAGACATGCGTCCTTGAGCCTCCGTCGCTGCCTCCCCGGGCACTGTGAGAGCCTGCCCTGCCCAGCGCCGAGTCCATGAGACTTGGCCGGACTCGCTCTCTGCCAAGTGCTCAGCAGAGACCTGAGGTTTGCGGGGCTCCCCATCGTCACCCCAATTCCTGCTGATGGGCTCTGGTGGGTATGCACTCTGGCACCCATGCCCCATCCCTTCTCCGCCCTGCCTTCTCTGTTCCCGCCGCCCCGGCTGCGGCTGCGCTTGCTTGGCAGAGGCCCCTGGGTTCTGACGCGTGCTGTTTGACACTCGGTGACAGCTGACAAACTCCAGGAGCCCCATCAGGAAGGTAGGACGCTGCTCCGTTTCCCCGAGGCCACAGAGTTTCGGGGTTGTGGGTTTTGTTGGTTTTTTTTTTCTCTGAGCCTCCCCACCCCCTTCCATCAGCTGCACTTTCACAGCTCAGGAAGTAGACGGGCAGTTGTGCATGTTTCCAAGAATCCTGCAGGCAGGTTCTCGGAGCACGAGACATGGGGAACACGGACCTTAATCCCAGTTTCGAACGCCAAGACTCAATAGCCTTGCAACAGCAGATCTGGCTGACACCCAGGGTGGGGGAGGGCAGAGGAGCCAGGTCAGGCCGCCTGACCCCTTCAAGGTTCTGCCACTGACCAGGCAGCCCCCGGCCTCTCAAAGTCCCCATGCCCCCACCGTGGTGCAGGGACAAGAGTGTCCCCTGCTCAGAGGGCTGCCAGGCAGATAATGACCCTGACCCACAAATAATCTTTACCTGGAGAAATGTTCAGTGTCTTAGATGTCTGGTGCCGGTATCACCGACACCACATGGGAGGAGCTTTGCAGAACAGAAATGTATTTTCTCAAAGTTTAGGAGGCTAAGCCATCCCCAGTGCTACTCATGTTGACTCCCTGTAGCGCAGAACGAGCCACACCCGGCTGTGCGCCATCCCCACGTGGTTACGGCTGAGCCCATCGTTGCAGTCAGGGTCCATCCATCCCTGTGTGCCGCCCTCCCCTTTGCCAAGCAGGGTGGCCTTCTCCAGGGCCTGGTTCCCCGACCGCCTGTGCAAAGTGTGCGAGATGAAGTCTCACCCTTCTTGCTCTCACCACGAGTGGGTTTCTTCTTTAGTCAGTCCGCGGCGCTGCCAATAGGCTTCCAGCATCCTTCAAATGCCCCGATTCGCCTGCAGTCTCCCCTAGCCAAGCTCCAGCTCCCGCCCGCAGAGGAAGCGATGGCGGGACGCGCGGTGGTTTGGGAGAAGTACACCCGAGTGGTCGGGGCGACATCTTGGCCCCTGAACATGTTAAAGAGGCCTTGTGCAGCAGACTGGCCGGTGCGATGCATCCTTTAGCCCCACCTGTGGACTCCAGGACAAGGAACCCCTAGACCACTTGAGCCTTTCCCCCGAGCATCACAATGTGACTTATTGGTCCGGGTGTGAGGAGGTCGGCCTTCTTTACATTGAGGGGTCACCTCCCCCCGCCCGCCGGGGAAGACTGCATTCCCGGATCTTTATCAGTGAGGGCTCCTGTCCGGGGAGCAGGGCCGTCTCCTCTGCACATCACAGATGTTTCAAGACCCTTTCTCCAGCGTTGACGTCGCATTCTGCTCCACACAGCCATCTTCTTGGGGGTCTTTGCTCGGCACACAGACTGAATAAGTCCGGCGGATGCAGCCCTGACCCACAGCCTCCCTGATTTCAAACCACTGGTGTCCCCATGTTCCGCTTGAACACCGACTCTCGATCGGTGCCCAGCTCCTGCCTGCGCGCAGAGACCTGCTTTGGCATTCCTGTTCTTGTCAAGGCTGTCCTCGGTTTCTTTATGATCCACAGTCAATAAAACACGAGTCAACGCCTTTCTGGTCTTCTCCGCCTCCAGCCCAGATCCTTCTGACGTCGGCAAGGAGAGCCCTCGCGTCCTCTTCGGAATCCGGCCTGGGTTCCTGGCAGCTCCCCATTGATGGCCCGCTATCGCCATGACTGAGTTATCTTCAGCACAAGTCTACCTGCTCGTGACCGTAATGGCACCGTGGAGTCATGTCTGCACTCTGTGGGGCCGCCTTCCTAGTCAGTCAGTCAGCTCTTCCAAGTGTCTTGGCGTAGGCGGATGAGCGTCTCCAGAGCTCCATCAGCTTGCGGAGACTTTCCCATTGGTATTCCGTCAAATCCCGGAGCCTTGTTTCGGGCTAAGGCTTCCAGTGCAGCTTGGACTTCTTCCTTGAGTACCACTGTTCTTGATCCGGCACTACCTCCTGACTTGGTTGGCCGCCCACCCATTCTTACGGGTGCGGGGTCTCTGTGCATTCCCTCCACCTTCTTCCTGTGATGCTTCTTACCTCATTTGGCATTCTATCCAGAAAGCCAATCAAATTCGCCGCCATGAAGTCCACCTGGCTCACCCCTGTGGGTTTCCAAGCCTGGAACTCTCTGCAAGAGTAGAAAGCCTCCTCATTTCCCCTCAGACAGGAGATGCTGACGGCTTCGAAGGGCTGACCTTGTGGTTGGCAGCCCAGCGTGTAACCAACAGGCCACCAGGCTCCCTAAGGGACAGGGAAAAAGACCAGTCAGAGAGCTGGTGGACATGGTGCCACCACAGTGGGCTCAGACATGGCGAGGATTGAGGGGGGCATCGGATGGGGTGGTGTTTCCCTCTGTGGTGTGTGGGCCTGCCGTGATCAGGAACAGGCAGCAGCTCATGACGGGCGGACAGGAGAGACAGGAGACTGAGGGATCCCAGCTGAAGCGCGGAAGGCCCCCCGACCCGCCGTCCGGGGCCTCTCTGGAGCTCCGTCTTCCCTGGAGGGATGTTTACAACTTGCCAGCTTGATTCATGACCCCTGGCCCCCCACCCGTTCTTCCAGGCAGCTCTCTCCAAAGGCGAGCTCTCACCTGGCGTTTGCATAGCGCAGGGAGCAGAATGAGACAGAGACAAACCGCCTGGCCCCGAGGTCTCAGACCAGGTCCCGCCGCAGTGCCGCACACAGATGTGACCCGAACCAGGTCTGTGAGGCCACTGCCTGCTGTCCCCGGGATGCGTCTCCCTCTGTCCCTGTGGCCAGGTGCCATCGAAGCCGTTCTAAGGGAACCTCTTTGGGGCATGCCTGGTGACTCCCAGTTTGCCCAGCTGGTTTCCAAGACTGGAGCATCGCCGGGGGCTTCCACTCCAGGGCTCATGTTTGGGGTTCAAACTCGGTCCTTCCTCTGGACTTGAGAAAGCCTGAGTGGACGGTGGGCGCCCCTCGGAACTCCCCATGGCAGGGGGAGCTGCTTTTCCCTGGCCTTCACCTCGCCCCAGACTTCCCGTGAGGAGTGCTGGGCCCTGGGGCTCTGAACAATAGCTTACAAAGGTCCTTGGTCGCTCGACCTCTTTCCCCCGCTGCACGTTGCTGAGGATAGACCAGCCCCACTGGGGCTCTCAACCCCATGGTGCAGACCCAGTTGAACACCTGCCATGAAGCTGGTGTGTTCCCATGGCAGCCCGGAGTAGTGCCTGTTTCCTTGGGTGGGGTGGGGCAGGTAGACCTGGACGGGGACTCTGAGGCAATGCCTCCCTCCTGTGAGGCTATAGAGGCTGCACGGAGGTGGTGGAGAGACAACGGGACCACCCACCCAAGCCCGCTGCCGCCAGGTTGATTCTGACTCAGAGCGACCCTACCGGACGGAGTAGACATGCACCGGGGGGCTCAGAGCCTGTAAATCTTATGGGTGCAGGCAGCCTCGTCTTTCTCCCACAGAGGAGGTGGCGGTTTTGAACTGATGACCTTGTGGTTGGCGGGCCTGACTGGGGCTGGGGGCCCATGTCCAAGATGGCGCTTTACACGGCTGTTGTTCGGAGTCCTCTGTTCTCTGGCACATGGATCGCCCCGCTGGGCTGCGGGGGCACCTGCACAGCGTGGCGGCTGGCTCCCCTGGAGGGAGTGGTGCTGGCCCCGCGGGGTGGACTTCACATGCTGGTCGAGCTGTGAGGGCCCCCATCAGTCTCCACCCAGCTCCAGAGGCTGCAGGAGCGTTGAGTTCTGGAACCTGAAGCTGCTTCTGCATGTGGCCCCCCTGCCTGGCAGACACGCGGGCAACTGATCGGACATTTAGGCTGAGAAGGAGGCCTTCATTGAGCCTGAAGCCTTGGGCTCCAGTAGATCCAGTCTCACCTGGGATTCTGGGGGGCCTTGAGAAGCCCCTCTGAGGGGTCCCATAAGGGAACTGAGGCATCGCCTGATCACTGGAAAAGCAAGTATGTGTCTACTTCCCAGAGTGCCCTGCAACTGACCTGCCAGTGTGACCGCCAGCTTGGTCCCCACCCAGATGGCAGGACAATGAGGGCTGGACATTGTGGCTGTGGAGGTCACTGATGTACCCCCAGAAGGAAACTACCATGCGGCAGGCCCTTTGTGCCCCCAGGAAGTGCCTGGTGAGGGGATGATGTCTTGGGAGAGAAAGGTCATGTCCCCAAGGCCGCACGTGCTGGCAGAAAGAGCCCACGTGGCAGATGGCCACCTCAGCCCCTCTGTGCTCTCCGAAGCAGGCTGGTCAGCCTGCAGCTGCATCAGGAGCTCCTCTGGTGAGGCGCGTGGTCTTCATCTTCCGGCCCCTTTGGGTGGTGACCTGGGATGGTGGGAGGAAGCAGGTGGTTTGGGACATGAATGCCCCCCACTGGAGGGCACCACGCAGCTCAAAGAGTTACTTTCTCCACAAGCTCTTTCCAACGTCACAGCCTTTTGTCAAGGGCGCAGACTACCCTTGAGCGCCCTTCCACCCATGGACCGCTGATATTCAACAGAGGGTCAAAGTCCACGCAATGAGGAAGGGCCATCATGCCGACAAATCACATTGGAAAAGCCAGATGCCCGTTCACAGAAAAATGAGACAGGATCCACACCTCACACCGTACACAAACACAAATCATAAGGGACCAGAGACCTAAAGCTTACACCCCAGACTGTAGAACTCGTGGGAGAAAAATCAGCCACCAAAATTGGGGGGGCGGCCCCTAATGGAATATCCAAACATAACTTAAACTGCATAAATACCAAACAAACCAACAAAATCCCGAAATATCTGAGACCTCCTGAAAATTAAACAAGAAAGGAGAGCGAGCGAGCGAGAGCGCCGGCGGACTGGGAGCAAGTGTTGGCTAGAACACATCCAACAGAGAGCCCATCTCTAAAGTTCAAAGAACACACTTCAGCAGCAAAAAGACAGACAATCCACTTTTTAAAAGACGCTTCCCCGAAGGACACGTTCAGGCGACTACGAACGCGTAAAAGGATGTGCCTTGCCCTTAGCCCTCCTTGTTGTCAGGGGCTGTTGGCCGGTCCCACCTCATTGAGACCCTATGAACACAGGGCAAACATGCTGCCATCCAGCGTCAATTTGAGGATTCAGAGTGAAGGGGTGGAGCCTGTCAATTAGGTAGTAGCTTGATGACCTCGTTTGAAGGCACTAAGGAGATAAATAGCTCACTGACACATGCTGACTCCCTGCTAGACATCCCTGGGGAGAAGGCACATGGAGAGACACTGATGGAGCCAGACCTCTGGAGCTGGAGGAGCCACATAGAGACCCCTGCCAGCGCTGAGATGCTTACAACGCCACTGGATCCACAAGACTTCCCACCCACTGGCCTGTGATCTTCCTGCATTCGGCGCCATTGCATGTGTTTTGTGAGTCTGAAGAGGACTTTATAGACTGGTATCGGACATATGGGCTACTAATCGGACTTAAGGACTTGATCTGGATGGGCCTGGGATGTTTTCTCAATATTCAACTGCTCATGTCTATAAAGCTCTTTCTTATAGACATATGAGTCTCTCTGGATTTGTTTCTCCAATGTACCCAGGCTAACACACACTGCCTGGTCGGTCCCGTGCCAGCCTCACAACGGTTGTTGCATTTGAGCCACTGTTGTAGTCACGACAGCTGTCTCTCTTGGTGAGGGTCCTCCTTTCTTATTGAGCCTCCACTTAAGCCAGCGTGATGGCCTTCTCGAAGACTTGTCTCTCCTGACAGCGTGTCCACAGGACGTGAGACCAAACCGCCTCACTTCCAGAGAGCATTCTGGCTACAACTCCTCTGAGATGGGTCTGTCTGTTCTTCCTTCCGGCAGTCGGCGGTACTGCCTGTCTTCTTCACCAGCACCACGATGAAAGGGCATCAATTCTTCTCTGATGGTCCTTGCTCAGTGTCCGCCGTTCACAGGCACAGGGGGCGATTGAAAACACCACGGCTGGGTCCTCACGGGGACAGCGTTCACTGCCCCGAGACTCTCAAGACATCTTCTGCAGCAGGTTTGAGAAACACAATATTTCCTTTCTTTGCTGCTCCTTCCACAAGCGTCGGTGGCAGGTCCAAGGGGAATGAAGTGGTCGGGAGCATCCATCTTTCTCCAGGGATGGTGATGTTGTCCCGTGGGTCTGTTTGTGGGGAGCTTCATGTTATTTGCATGAGGAGTAAAGACGGTCTGTGTGGTCATCGGTCAGTCCTCTTCACTCCCCACTAGCGAGGTTGTAACATCTGCAGCTCACATGCTGTCAGGGAGCCCCTCCAATCTGGATGCTGAATTTGTCTTCATCTAGGCCACCTTGCCAACCAAAACGGCAACGAGATGTCACCTCACCCCGGCAATGGTGGCACTGACCAAAACAAACAAGATACAGCCAAACACCTTTTGAGATGGAGCTACTGGACATGAAGCTTAAGAAACATTGTCTTGGGAAAGACCTTGACCCATTGGCATGACATAGTTCATGAAATACCCACCCTATGTCCCACACACTCACCCACTACACACATACACACTCCATGCTCACGTAGATGTACATGCGCATGCACTTCCACACACACACCCACATAACTTACCCCAAAGAGCAACATCTGATCAAAAACTAAGAAGGCAGCCAAGAAATCAGTGGGATGAGGACCACGAGGAGTTGGCTCCTGGTCTACCAGGTGGAGAACACAACAGGGTGCCCATGACTTGACCTCAAAGCCCATCTCTTCCCCCAGACACCCTCGGATCTGCCCCACCAGCTTGGCCAAGGGGCTGAACAGACCCTGGCGGAGTTGGAACCTGTTGGCCTCATGGGATAGCTCAGGTGTGGTCACGGGGGTGGGTAGGGGTTTCCACCTGTCCTGTGGCAGAGAGAGCCAGGCTGGGGACTGCCTCCTTCTCAGTTCCACCCCCTCCTCTTATTTCCTTCTTGCTGGGGCACGTCAGAGGCCTCCCGTCCTGTGGAGTTGAGTCACACCAGGTCTGATCGCCCCACCCAGCCCCAACCCATGCATGCAGACCTGGCCCAGCATGTGGTTTGTGGGGAATAACCTGCTTCGTGTCTTCCCAAAACCTTGAAAGCTGTAAATCAGATCTGGGCATTGGCGGGCTGCAGGGCTGGGGAGAGCGGAGGGGGAGGAATGTCAGGATCTTGGGATTATCAAGATTTGGATTAGCAAACCATTTCCTGAGTTCCCTGGGCTTCACAGATGAGGTCAGAGAGGGCCGGCCTGAGTGGAACCCATTAATCTCCCCCGCTGTTAGCGAGGAAACGTTGGAAAGCGCAGGTGTTAACAGTCTCCGTGTTATTTTTGGGAGACTGTGAATTGAAACACTCACAGGAAGCGCACTGTTCCCCTGCCAACATCTGGAGTATCGTTTTAGGCAACAGAACTGAGGTTTGTGAGCAGAAGCTGGCTTTCAACGCACCTTGAAGGCAAGGGCACTTCACAGGCAAGAATTCTGCTCTGAGGTTTGGGGAAATTAAAACAATCGCTGTGTTCAGCCACAGTGCTGGAGAAGGTGGACCGCGGGCCTCCTCAGGAAAGCAACACCCCGTGTTCACAGCCTCGGCCCTTCTGACTCTGCAAACACATGGGCGCGTTCCAGTCCAGCAGAGTCTACGGGTGAGCGTGCCAGCAGCAGTCAGAGGTGTGCTGCCTCGGCTGATGATGGTGATGGTCGTGTCCATAGGGATGATGGCGGTAATGGTGGGGATGATGGTGATGATACTGGTGGTGGCGTGATGATGACGACGGTAACCATAGAGATAGTGGCGGAGATCATGATCATAGTGACAATGATGGTGAGGGTAGTGATGATGGTGATGGTGATGACCATCGTGATAATGATGGTGATAATAATGGTGATGGTGACCGAGATGGTGATGATGCTGGTGGTAACCATAGAGATGATGACAATAATGGTGATGGTGAGAAGGATGGTGATAGTGTAGTGATGGTGGTGACGCTGATGATAGTGGTGATGGTGCTGTTGGTGATAATGGTGGCGGCGGTGGTGATGGTGTTGATGATGGTGATGGTGGTGGTAATGATGCCGACGATGGCTCTGTGCATATTCACATATAAGATACGTACGAGCATGAAGTCTAGGACTACATATATGTTTGGGGTATGCACTCTTATGCAAGCACATCCGCAAGCCTTGGCCACGCAGACCTGTGTGCCTTGGTTCACGCTCTTGGACCCTGATGCCACCATGAGAAAAGCCCTAGTGGCCTGCTCCAGAGGGACACGCCATGTGGGCAGGAGCCAGAGGGCAGGGCCAAGGCTGCCCTGTAGCCAACTGACCCCAGACACATAAAAGAGTTGGCCAAACTGAGCCTAGATAATCGACTCAGGCCAGGGCTAACCACAGATGCACGAGTGAGCCCAGCCAAGCCTCTAAGTTTCCTGCTGAGCCAGAGAGCTGTGAGCCAGACTTGCAGTTCCCTTTGATACCACCGAGGCGTGGTGATGGCTGGTGTGACACGTGTGCAGCATTAGCGTGGCGGCACGCTATTTTCCTGTGACAGGGTGGTCCGAGGAGGCCGTACTGAAGGCTGACCAGGCCTGAAGGTAAGATAAACTGCATGCAAACTGTATGACAGGAGCCGGATGCCCAGCCTGGATGAGGAGGGAGCAGGCAGGGCATGGATTGCCCACTGGCGATGGTGGTGGTGACAGTGATGATGGTGGCTCTGGGGATGTTTATGCATGGACGAAAACAGAAGACACTCTGAGGAGGACACCCTGGGTGGGATCGGGGCACCCTGATGGAGACAGCCTCACTCCCAAGTCGCCAGCTCTGAAGACGTCCGGGAACTCCCATCCCATGACCAAGAGAAGACCTGAGCAATGTGCTGGATATGATGACAGCTGAGGTGGAGGTACAGGAACTAGGTGAGCAACTATCTTTAAGTCTTCCTGGACCTCCCACCCTTCACCCCCCACAACCTCCACACACCCGCACTTTTCCTCCGCAGGCACGGAATCCCAGCCTGACCCAACCTCCCTCTGGCTCTCTTCGCTTCCTGGGTCCATCTCGCCCTCTCTCACCCCACCGCTCCTGCCAACTCCTGCTCATCCCACAGAGCTCCTCCTCCAGCATCACCTCCTCCAGGAAGCCTCTCCTTGTCCCACAGTGCTCCTGCCTCTCCCGGCTGCCTCCGTCACTGCACTGAGAGTCTACTGGGTGACCTGCATCTGTCTGACCGCCCCTGTGAGGCCCACGAGGCAGGCACGCTGGGTGAAGGTTTAGTCTGCCCTACTGCGCTGACTGGCATGTCACCGTGGTACTGGGATTTCAAATCCCAGCAGGCTCGCCCCTGGTGGACAGGATTGGCGGGAGCTTCCTGACTAAGAGAGAATGGGGACGCGGCCCCGGTGATCCGGAAAGCAGGCAGTGAAAACCCAACGTCGCACGGCTGAGCATCGTCCAGTCAGCCCTGAAGACGGCCCCGAGGCTGGAGGCCCTGCGGCCACAGGATCACAGAGCTGCAAACGTAGACTAGAGTTAGCCAAGGCTTGGGAAAACGGCGCAGGGCTCGGCCATGGTCGATTCTGTTGTCCAGGGGTCTCCACGACTGGACAGCGACTCACAGCAGAGCCAGCCTGGGCACCTCTCACTGTCGGGCAGGTGGCGGCCTCCTTGGGCAGGTGAAGACTCTGAGACCCGGAGAACACGCTCACCCAACCAAAACCAGCACGGAGCAGAAAGCAGAGACAGGCTTCTAACTCACCCACCCCGACGCCGGGGTCGCCATCCTGCATTGCCACCCCAGGGAGTCGCTGGCCTTCGCGGGCATGGCATTTCTGGGGACAGTCATTAGACACACCTCTTGGGCACAGCCCCTCAGAGGCTGAGACAGAAAGGGCTGGAGGGGCGGTTGGGGACCCCGCCTGGCACCCCAGCCCCCTCGCTGACTTGAAGGCTTTGGGGAATGTGGACATGGGCCTCAGGGCTTCCGGGCTTCCTGGCCTACTTGGGTTTTCCCAGCATGGCAGGCAGATGGCCCCTGCCAGGCCCTCGCCCGGGCTTTGATGCCACACTGGCCAGTTGGGTCCTGGTGAGAGGACACTTCCCACATGCCACGTGCCCACTGTCCACCATCCAAGGACCCAAGGCCTCGGTCCTTGTGGCCTCATTAGAAACACTCTGGCTGCCCACTCCCGCCCCCACACACATACCCAAGCCTAGAAGAACAAGGGAGAGGTTCTGATGAGCCTGCTGGCAGAGGCAGTGGACACGGATGTGACCAGTGACTGCAGCCATAAATAGTTGCTTTTCCCTTGAACGTTTTTACAGTTTTTACGACACTCCCTCTTTCCCCGGGCAGTGATTTAAGCTAATGTGTTACTCCCACCACGCGCTCTGCTCACCTGACATCTGTTCAGACGCCTGGACGGCAGGAGAAGAGTAAATCTCCCAGGCTGCCGCGGTTTGGCCTTGTCGTGTGCCGCCGCTGAAGGCGCCGTGACCTCGGTGTCTGCCGCGCCGCCGCAGCCAGAGAACCCAAGCTCTGCTCCTTGGGGGAGACGGCATAAATCATGACGCCGGCCACGTGGGAAAGGGCCCCTGTGTTAGTCTGGGTGGACTGGAGAAACAAATCCAGTGAATACAAGAGTAATTGTACATTAAGAAAACATCCCAGCCCAGTCCAGATCAAGTCCCCAAGTCCAATATCAGCCCATATATCCAACACCAATCTATAAAGTCCTCTTCAGACGCACAGACCACATGCAATGATGCCCAGCGCAGGAGGATCGCAGGCCAGTGGGTTGGAAGTTTTGCGGATCCGGTGGCGTTGTAAGCATCTTAGTGCTGGCAAGGGTCTCCACGTGGCTTCCCCGGCTCCAAAGGACTGGGTGCATCAGGGTAGGTCCCTGTGGCTTCTCCAGCTCCTAGGGAGTAGCGCATGTGTCTCGTCAGTAGAGCGTCTCTAGGGAAGAGAGCAGAGAGAGACAGGAGTTCCCAGAATCCTCAGGAGAAGGCCATGCCCACACAGAGACCTCATTGGCTTTGATCCCATTGACAGACTTCACTTTCAATCCTCTCAAACTGACACCAGCTGTAACTACCACAGCCACAATGGCGTGGACACAGGCTGCGGTTTGTCCTGCACTGGAATGGGACACATCTCTCTCGTCCCATCCGCCGGGATCACACGTCTATGTCTCGTGTCATCAGAGGTGGTCAAGTGGGCTCTGACTCACAGCGACTGAGGGGCAACAGTGCCTGGCCCTGTGCCCCCCACATCCTTGTTCGTCTGCGTGAACCCCCTGTGGGGCTGCCACTGTGTCCATTTATCTTGTCCAGGGCCTCCCTCTTTTTCGCCACCCTCTGTTTGACCAGGCACGGGGGTCCTTCTCCAGGGACTGGGCTCTCCTGACCTCCCGTCCAAAGCACGTTATCCAAGTACGTGCTTTGACCTCATGTCCAGGGCTCCTTCACTCACTTCCAGGAACTCAACAGGCCGGACTAGAACTGCCCAAAGTACATGGGACGGAGTGGAACCATCCTGGAGCCTACGGGGAGTCCTGGCTGTGCCCTGCCTCCAAGGCAGGTCTGTCTGTGAATCACGCCTCAGGTACCAGCCACGGCATCCTCATCTGGAGGACGCCGCAGGGAGACGGGATGCGACTTCCACACCAGGATGTCAGCGCTGGAAAAGTTGCCCAAGTGGGATTGTGTCTGAGTCTGGTGTCCTGTAAAGGGATAGAAGATGTCTCTGCTGGAACTCGATTACCCAGGATCCAAAGCGAGCTGGGGAGAAAGCCAATGGGAGGCGGCTGGCTGTACACACAGTATTCCATTCTCCTGCAGAGAAGAGGATAGATGGGCCCCCCCGAAAGCTGGTACTTCCATGGCATGGACAGGGGCCCCCAGTTCCCAGCCACTGGCTCTCCTCCTCACAGTCCAAAATGACTGCCAGCACGCCACCCATCGGATCCAGGTTCCTCACAGCAGGACGGAAGACAGGACGCAGGAAAGGCCACCGCCTTCCCTCCTTTCCTCATGAAAACCAAAGAGATGCCCTGCCGCCAGGTCCATCCCAGCGCACAGCCACCCTGTTGGACAGTGCAGAGCTGCCTCTGTGGGTGTCTAACACGGTGCATCTTTATGGGGGCCGGGCACAGAGAGCCTGGTGGTTTCAAACTTCCGACCTTGCCCTTAGCAACCCAGCGTGTGTTTTAAGCGGTTTTAGAGTCATAACAACTCCCGGCCATGGAGGCCGTGTGGACTCATGGCCACCCTGTGGGACACGGTAGAACTAGCCGCCGTGGTGTCTGAGATGTCACTCTTTCTGGGAAATAGAAAACCCCGTCAGTTTTGAACCGCTGACCTTTATGATCAAAGACCAGCATGCAAACACTGAGCCACCACTGAGTGGACAACACAGAGTGGTCCTTCTTCTCTGTACCCTCTGCCCCTAGTCTGATGGGCAGGGCTCACCTATCATCATCAATGGGTCAATGCTGACATGGTGTCCTGCAGTAATGACAGGCTTCCGTCTGTCCCAGTCTTTCTTTTCCTGCTCAGGGGCTTCATCCAGGGTCTAGGAGCCGCTGTGTCTCCCGATGGGCCGAGAGGATCCATCCCCCTCCCTTTAAGGAGACTTCCTGCCGCGGCCATGTGACACCGCCTCTGGCTCCTCATTGGCTAGCGCTGGCTTACATAGCTGCAAGGGAGTCTGGAAATTTTGTTTCTCTTTCCGGGAGCCTCATGAACAGGACAGGAGCCCTCTTGGAGTGGTGGGTTATGGACTTTGCTGCGAACATCAAGGTCAGCAGTTCAAAACCACCAACTGTTCTGAGGGAGAAAGATGAGGCTTTCTACTCCCCTGAAGAGATACAGTCTTGGAAACCCACAGGGGTAGGTCTGCTCTGTGCTGCCAGGTTACTGGGAGTCCAGTCAAGGTGATAGAAGGGAATTCCTTTTTTGTTGTTGAGAGTGGACGGGGAGGATGTATCTGGGGATATTCACGCGTCCCCAGAGAGTAGGGCCACCCTGAGAGACCACCAGAAGGGGCTGGTTCCCTGGGCCAGGTGCACACTGTCAGCTTGCCCGACTATTGGCAACTCTTGCTTGCCGCCTGTCAATAAAGCTATCAGTGAGCACAAGACGTCCCTATCAGCCGGGGCCTTAGAAAGAGGGTCCTCCAGGCACAGTTTACAAAGAGACCCGACAAAGGAGGGAGTGAGGTCTGGGGGTGCTGACGGGACACCAGCTTGGGAAGGCGAGGGGCTGCTCAGGGAAGACCAGGCAGGAGTGGTGTTGGGGTGACCAGCAAGGCCAGCGTGTCAGCCTCCACTGTTGGTCCCCAAGCTCTGTGCTGTTCCTCACTCCCCGCAGTGCCCCCAACATGAAATAGTCGTGGTGGATGGGGTTGTGCCCTCTCCTCCCAGCCTGGAGGCCCACTGTGCCCAGCCACTTGCTAGAGGCCCGTTTCACAGGTGGACAGAGCTGTGGGTCCAGCCCCAGTGCCGGTGAGCTGCTGGGAGCACCGTGTAGGCGGGGCTGCCCAGAGCTGGCTGCTGGGCAAGACAGTTATTTACATTCGCTCTGACGGCTTGGGTGGTGAGCAATGGCAGGGCCTGGGCTGGCCAGTCCTGTGCATGCTGCCCTGGTTTCCATAGCAGACTGGGCTCGGCCGTGCGGGGCCCAGCACTGCCAGCTTCAGGGCAGGGTGGCCAAGAAGATGCTGTACCCCACATGTCCACAGGGTACTGGGCAACTTGTTCAGCGGACCCCTTAGGGGTGTTCCACCCTGGGTGCCCTGCTGCCGTGGGGCAGGTGATGCTGAGGACCCACAAGGGCTCCAGGAAGGAGGGATGGCCAGCAGCAGTGACAGAGCCAGGGACACATGTCCGCCCCCTCCCCCACGAGAAGTGAGTGTCTACTCCCACACCCAGGGTGGTCCCTCTATAGGGGACCCTCGTGGTGGCCCCTTTTCCCTCCCCTCACTTCTGCCTCCTGGGAAACAGCAGACCCTCTTCCGAGCAGAGGCCACCACCATCCTCCCTCGTCTGCCCTGCCTGCATGCTGCCGAGATGCTGGGAGCAGACAGCAAGCAGAAGTCAACAATGTCCCCAGCAGCATTCCCAACACCAGCAGGGTCTCCTGGGGGTGGGGGTGGGGACTCTGCAGAGCTCCCAGACTCAGACAGGCTCGGAAAAGCAACCCACGGAAGCCCACGATCACAGACGATCGCCGGAGGCGCGCACAGTGCTTTGGACGCGCCTGGAAGAGGGCAGGTGGCTGGAGATGGACATCGCGCTTGGGGAAGCAGAGGGCCGCGGACAAGGAGACGAGGGGAGTCCTCAGTGAGGTGGACGGGCACCGCGGTGGTGAGGACGCACACCAGCCCTGGTGAGGATGGGGAGGGAGCAGCAGCACGCCACTCTGGTCTGCACTCCGGGAGTGGGGGCTCGCCATCGCAACCAGTGAGGGTCTGCTTTCTGGGGGCACACTCTCTCTCACACGCCAGAGCGGCTCTTGTCTCGAGGCCTCTCGGTCCAGGGGTCTCCCCCTTCTCACCAGACAAAAGGCAATACCAGCTTCACTTCCTTCTCTGCCGTCATTCGTGGGGGTCCTGTGGCCAGCAATGGCAGAAAGACGGGCTCTCTGCTCCCAGAAAGAGTGACAGTCTCAGAAACCCATGGGGCAGCTCTACCCTGTCCTGGGAGTCGAAATCGATCAATGGCAGTGAGGCTGGTGGTTTTGTTTTTACTTGAGTGGACAGTGACGTCCAGAACCTGTCCCCTGTCCCTACAAAGCACAGCACCTCCTGCAGCTCCCAGCGTCCCTTGCAGCTCTGGGCAACCATGACTCAGGGCAGCCACCATCATCTTCCATCCATCCACCCACCTCTCTAAGCATCTATCCACCCATCTACCTATCCATCCACCATCCTGTTATCTATTCACCAATCCATTCCCCTATCTCTGCACCCACCCACCCATCCTTCATTCATCTATCTACCCATCTACCCATTTACTTATTCATCTATTCATCCATATACCCATCCATCTAGCCATCTATCTACTCTCACCCATCCATCTGTTCATTAATTTGTCCTTCATCCATCCACCCATTCATCTCCATCCTCTCACCACTCAACTGCTCATTCGTTGAACACCTGAGAGCTCGGCAGTGCATTTGGGCCAAAGACCAGAGCAGGGCAGACTTGAGCACCACCAGCCCTGCCCCCACCCGGCATTCAGGGCAGTAATCAGGGGGAGAGTGACCCACTGTTAGCTTGAGCTGGGTCCCCCAGAAGAACAGAGAGCTTGGAAGGTGAGCTCAGAAAACACCCTGTGAAGGCAAGATGGGAGATGAGAGCAGGGAGGGTCTGGGAAGAGACGGGCACTGCCACATTACCTGGGGCCTCCATAGCAAGGAGCCCGCAGGTGAGAAGCTGAAAGGCTGGGCGTTGTTTGTCTCACGGCTGTGGGGGCCGGACGTCCACACTGGGGCACGGGCTCTAGAAGGGTGCTCTGGAGCACTCAGGAACCAGTAGTCTTTGTCAGAAGCTGGGGGGAAATCTGGAACCAGGAAGAAAACTCCTCTCTGGGACGGAATGTTAAAGGGAGCCTGTGAGCAGGCTGAAATGCTTGCTAGGTGACCGCCTGGATCTACTTGTTGAGTGGAAGTGGGAGAAATGCAGCAATAAAGAGACGGGTTGAATTTGGCCACTGACACCTGTGGACTTGGTTTACAGGGAAAAAGGAGAAGATGAGAGCGGGTTGACTGGTCTAAGGTTCATGACCTTGTTGAGTATTGGTGAGAGCCCATGGTCTAAAGGCAAGGTGACCAATGGGCTCCCTGTGGAGGCTGAGTGAGGCAGCCCACAGTGAGTTGACCAGAACCCGACCAGCTGGAGACTTTTGAGCCTGTGAACTGGTGCATATTGTTGCTGACTTCATGGATGGCCTGTCCGGATTTGACTTTGCTTATGGATGCAGACTTCACAAGGGTCCAACTGGAATGAAGACTCCTCATGTCGAAAAACATGATTGTCTTCTCAGAGAACTGGGTGGATATAAGTGGGCAGTATATAAATTGGATACCCAAAATTGGGGAAGATAAAGGCATGAAGTGGTTGGCTTATAAACTTTCATAGGTGGGGGAGAAAAATTCACAGGATTATAGGGTTAAGGTGTAGGTGTTCCTTAATTGCAATTGTGACGCTAAAGAACAGGTGCCAGGTGGCAAGGGGTGGATTGAGTTAGTTAGTTTATTGTGCCAACCTGGCTGATAAACACATGTGGGATTAATTGAAGGGCGGAGGGATAAATGGTTCAGTGAACCTCACCTTTTGAGTTCTCGAGTCTCTTGCTTTTGATGGTCAGACCAGGGTGCAGATGCCTTAGCAGTTCCCAGCTTCAATTTGCAAGGCTGACTTCCTGCAAGACATCCCCAAGGAGAAGCCACACGGACCTACCCCGATGCAGCCCTGGGTGCTGGAGCACCGGTGTGGAGGCCCCTGCCAGCGCTGAGATGCTTACACATTCACTGACTCAGCTTTCTTCCTGCAGTCGGCACCATTGTGTCTGCTTTGTGAGATGGAGGAGGATTTGTGGACTGGTGTTGGACATATGGGTTAATGTTGGACTTGTGGGCTTGGGCAGCAGTGGGTTGGGATGTTTTCTTGATGCACACTTAACCTTTATCTAAAACTCTCTCTTATACATGAGTTGCTGTGGATTTGTTACTCTAAAGGACCCAGGCTAGTACAAAGAGGGTCCTTCCTGGTGACCCATCGGCAGTGCCCAGGGCCCCTTGACTGGTCCAGTCTCCCATTGTGATAGCTAGGTTTTCTGTCCCAGCTTGGCTCCTATAGGAACATGTGGGCGGAGCTGAGACTCAATTAGGTAGCAGCTTGATTGGAGAGCGACTGAGAAAAATGACTCGGAAGCCAGCCTCCCTCTCTTTCTCCCAGGAGGCGGGTCACACTCTCACTCTCTGCTTTCACCTCCCTGTGGACAAGCCACGTGGAGCCACGCTGAGACCTGCCAGAGCCCTGGAGCCACAAGACTTTGAACCCACCGGCTGGCCTGTGATCTTCCTGCTTTCGGCATCATTGCATGTGGCTTTGTGAGTCTGAAGAGGGATTATGGACTAATATCGGACTTATGGACTTGATCTGGATTGGGCTGGGATATTTTCTTAATATACAGTGACTCTTTGATCGAAAGCTCTCTTACACGCATAGGAGTGTCTCTGGACTTGTTTCTCGAGTCCACCCCGTCTCACACACCCGTGCTCTCTCCCCCATGTGTGTCGATGTCCGTTCTGCTGTCTCTGTAAGGCCCACTCAGAAGAGATTCAGTGTAGGACCACCCTCCTCCTGAGTGGCACCATCAGCATAACAAGAAAATACGGTCCCACTCACAGGCACAGGGGTTGGGGTTTCAATATGCTTTGCAGTGGGGGTGACACTTCACCCCAGAGCAGTCAGCAAGCAGGCTGCACCCTGTGGCCGACGGAAGCTCCGTCCTCTTGAGACTTACCAGAACCTGCCTTGGTCGGACTCACAGCTCCTCCCCCCTGGGGCAGGTGAGCTGGGGGAAGCTGTCCCCTGACTCCCTCCTGTGCGGACTGAGTATGCCCCTTGCTACAAGGAGCTGCACACGGCAGCGGGGGCTGGGGAGACGGGATCAAGGAGCGAGGTGAGCATGCGGGGCCCTCCCGTTCTAACTGTGGGCTCCTCGCCTGTGAGGTCTGCACAGGCTCAGACAGAGCCTGTAAGGACAGACGGACAGAGGCAGGCCACGGGTGCGGGCAACAAGGCTGCTAGGTGTGGAGTCCGCAGTCAGTCTGCGCAATCAGGGGAGGCCCAGGAGCCACATTCAAAGGATACCTACCTTAGACCCACATGACCCTCTCAGCTGGAAACCGAACTCACCCTCTGCACCCAACTTCCAGCCCAAGAATCAGACACATCAAGGGGGTCCCGCTCCTTAGGACCACCAGCCTTGGGAGACCAAAGAATGAGTGGGCGCAGGGAAGCACAGGGGCAGTGTGTAGACGGCTGTTCCCTGTGGGCACTGCCATCAAAGTCCTGGAACACTGTGTCGGAATGGTTGAATTTGCTCTTTCTCCCTGAGTTAGTCTGGGTAGACTAGAGAAACAAAGCCAGAGAGACTCATGTGTATAAGAAAGAGCTTTATATAAAGAGTAATTGCATATTAAAACATCCCAGTCTAGTCCAGATCAAGCCCATAAGTTTGATATCAGCCCATATGTCCGATGCCAGTCTATAAATCCCTCTTCCGAATCATGCAACACATGCATTGATGCCGAATGCAGGAAGATCACAGGCCAGTGAGTAGAAGGCCTTGTGGATCCAGTGGAGGTGGAAGCATCTCAGCACTGGTGTGGGTCTCCACGCGACTCCTCCAGCTCCAGGGCTCTGGCTTCGTCAGCATGAGTTTTATATAAAAGAGTAAGTGTGCATGCAGACAGCATCCCAACCCAGCCCAGTCCAAGCCCATATCTGACACTGACCGACAAAGTCCTCCTTAAACTCACAAAACACACACAATGACGCTGAATGCAGGAGGATCACAGGTCAGTGTGCAGAAGGTCTTTGAATCCAGTGGTGGTATCAGCATCTCAGGGCTGGCAGGGATCTCCACACAGCTGCTCCAGCACCCAGGGCTGCATCAGGGGAGGACCCTGTGGCTTCTCCTCAGGGATGTCTCACAGGATGTGAGGCTTGTTGGCTGAGGCAGAGAACTAGCCAAGGCAGCCACACACTGGTCCGACCATCAGAAAGCAAGAGACAAGATAGGTGAGGCTCGCTGAGCCATTTATCTCTCCACCCTTCCATTAACCCCACGTGTGTTAATATCGACCAGGTCAGCCCAATAAACCTTAACTATCTCAGTAAGAAGATGAAGCAGAGAGAGTCTCTGGCCTCCAGTGAGCCATGTATCTCCTTTGCGCCTCCAAATGAGGTCATCAAGCTGCGACCTGATTGACAGGCTAAACTCCACCCCTCCAATCTTAAACATCTCAAGTTGATAGCAGGTGATGTAATGACCACACTCCCAAATCACAATTTACAACAACAACAACAAAGAGTGACAACCACTCACCAACGAAGAGCCTGTACTGTATGGAACCAGCCATCTCTCGATGTGTGGAACCAGACCCCAGACCCAGCATGCTGCCTGCAATGGGCTCTGACTCATCACGCCCCCCCCACACACACACCCCCCACGCCACCAGGGCAAAGGAAACCATCCGTTGGGTGTCCGAGGCTCCCCACCTTGACAGAGGCAAGCCGCCTCATGAGTCTGCTCCAGAGCCACCGGGTGGGTTGGAATGGCTGACCATTCGGTGAGCCTATGCCACTGGTGAAGAAGGTCCGGCCTGCGCCAACAGCCCCAAGGCTGAGGTAGACGCCTTCGGGAGGAGGGCTGGCCCTCCCCTGCCAATCAGCCATACATGCAGGCCCACGCAGGGGTGGGGTGGGGGTCTCAGAGCCCTCAATAGCCTGGCTCTCTCAGGGAAGACCCCCGAAGACATTTTGCAGCGTGCCCAGTGAGAACTCTGACCCTAAGGGCCAGGCCAGCCATCGCCCCAGTGCCCGAGGCTACCAGCTCACCTGCCAGGGCTTTGAGGGCACAGAGGGGAGGAGTGTGCCTGCAGGCGGCACCCATAGCCCAGGGTACTGGGCTCACAGGGCAGAAGGTCCCTGGGGCCCCCTGGAGGCTGACTGCGCGGGCCTTGGCTCCCTCCCCACCACTGAGCCCTGCGCGCCTTATCTCTCTCCTCACGGGAAGGGAAGGGATTTACAAGGGGTGAAGTCACCCCGCTGGCAGCCGGCCAGCTCACATCCCCGCCACAGGCTTGTCTTTCTTTCTGGCTTGTCCTTCCATGGTCCCCGGAGCCAGAGCCCTGCCTCGCTCGCACGGAAAAGCAGGGCAATAAAGTCACAATGAAAAGGCTAATCTTCAGCCGGCCGGTGGGCTCCGCTCAGGGGGATCCTGGGCCCACCACCGAGCCTGCCCCGGGTTTATGCCCACCGGGGTCAGAGAGCCCACCGTTGGAGACCTTTCAGTCCAGATGGAGTGTAGAGTTGAAGACAGTTGTGTTGTGAGCCATAGGGGCTGGGCCTTATTTTTGTTTGCCAACATGATGAAATCCATTCATCCACCTCTCCGTCGGGCAGTTCAGAGACATGGGCCCTGTTTCCATCACTGGCGTGTCCCCCGCCGCACCCCCCGCCCCCCGTCCCTCTCCAAACCCGCCATCTGCTTGAACATAAAGTCAGCAGCCCACATTCAGAAGGCCCCTCCCCGGCCCCCTCCCACCGCTGGCAGCCCGGGGATGGTGGCCCCTGTCCCAGGTCACGCTGTGCTCATGGCTTAGTGGACAGGAAGGTACTCTGCTACGCCCACTTTCTCCTAAGCATTAAAGGACACTTAACGTCCGCAGGATGTTACAGAGAAAAGTCCCACCACAAAGCGCACCCCACCTCACTGCGTCCCCCGCCCCATTTCATCTGTGGCAGGGGCCCCATTCTTCCCATTCTGCCCCTGTCTGCAGTTATTCCCACGTCGTCCCCCCATCCTGAGCCCCGCACTCACTGCCCCTGCGGCACATACTGCCCCAACCCCCCACCCCTCCCCGCCCCGTCACCACAGATGCTCTGGTTTCCAGGCACATGGTTCATAGCAGTGAGGACAGACAGCAGGCGTCCTTGGGGGACTGGCTAGTTTGGCTCACGCAGCACACGCAATGCCGGCAAATGCAGGAAGATCACAGGCCAGTGGGTGGGAAGTCTTGTGGATCCAGTGGCATTGTCAGCATCTCAGCGCTGGCAGGGGTCTCCACGTGGCTCCTTCTGCTCTGAAACTCTGCCTGCCTCAGGGTAGCTTCACGTGACTTCTCCTTAGAAGCTATCTCGCAGGGAGTGAACGGAGAGAGAGAGGTGTCTCCCACCTCCAAGGAAGAGAGATACGAGTTCCCAGAATGCTCAGGAGAAGCCACGCCCACACAGAGGCCTCATTGGCTGTCTCCTGATTGACAGGCTAGGCTCCACCCCTGCACGCCAATTCCCCAAATTGACACCAGATGATGTCGTGACCACAGACGTTGTGCTGGTCAAGTGGAAGGTGGTGAAAAAGAGGGAGGCCCTGGCCGCAGTGGCTGCGCCCGTGGCTCAGACACAGGAACGCTCTGAGGCTGACAGCACCGGGCGCACGTCAGGTCGTGCCGAAGCGGAACAAGCCCGGGGCACCTAAGGACGTCACCAAGGACATGGAGTCCTGGCCTCAGTATGCACCATGTTTTGCAAAAAAACCAAAACATCTAAAATTAAGAAATCCCTCCATCCCTGATAGCAGTGCCCTCTGGGTGCCCAGCGGTGGGGTGGACGCCCTGAAGTCCAGGACCAGTCAGGAGTCTGTGTCCTTGTCATCGTGGGGGCTCAGCACAGGATGGGGGGTGGGGGGCTCTGCTGCAAAACCCAGGACCAAGCTGCCTTTCAGGGCCCATCACACCCAGTCAGCTGAATGCCAAAGCACATGTCGGGTGCCCCCCCACCCCCCTGACCCCCACCCACCCCGGCTCTGACAACAACGCAGACTCATTGTTCAGTTGGGTGAACAGAAAACCACATGTTGGGTGCCCATAAAAATGCGTAGGCACCAACTTCCCAGCTTTCCCGGCACAGGCGCTCAGGAAATGCCACCGGCTGGGTTTTCACTCTGCTTGCTGGGGGCGGGGGCTACAGAGGAAGTTCCCCTGCGTCCTGACAATGCCCTGGGCTAGGAGATGGACCCTGAGCGTTGTGCCCTCCAGGGACCAGGAGGCCTGGGCTGTTTTTGTGATTTGTTTTCTGGTTTTTGTGAGCCAGCTATTCAGAGTCATCGTGGGGTGCTGGTTTAAGCGCTGTGTGGCTAACCACAAGATCAGTGGTTCAAACCCACCAGCTGCTCCACGGGAGAAAGACAATGCTTTCCACTCTCCCAAAGAGGGGCCAGCTGGGAAGCCCACGGGGCGGTCCTCCCCTGTCCGGTCCGGCATCTCTGAGTGGGAGGGGATCCCACGGCTGTGCATGTGGGTCTGGTTGAAGTCACGTGGTGCCACTCGCTGGCCCCTGGGCAGTCACTGTGTGCTGGACACGACACTGGGCCTTCAAACCACACCCTCTGCCATCTAGTCCGTGCAGCTCCCAGCTTCCCTACAGGACAGGGCTGCACCGGCCCTGGGGCTCCAAGGCTGCCCTTCTCTGCAAACACAACCCCCCAAGTCTTTCCCCTTGGGCAGAAGCGGGTGGCCTCCAGCTTCTGGATCTTCTGAGCCACCAGGGCTACTTGACGGAAGGTCAAAATCAAGGGCAGGGCCACGAAGTCCATTCCCACTCATGGCCACCCTGGACAGTTTCAGAGGCTGTGAACCTTTGCGGAAGCAGCTAGAGGGTTTGAACTGCCAACCTTGTGGCTATCCGCTCCGCATGTCACCTGCTGGGCTCCTAGACCGGCCTTCAGAGGGAAGATATCCCAGCTGTCTGGGGCTGGCTAACCAAGCACCCCAAACTGGTGCTGACACCAGCCATGAAGTCATGGTGTGTGTGGCCAGGGCCTGGGGGACAGGCTTGGGGTCTTTCTTGCAAGCAGATGGCAACCAGAAATGAGAAAGAGGAGCAGGGGCAGGGCCTGGGGCAGCTGGAGGTTGGCAGGGCTCTTTCTGCAAGAAGCAGCAATGCTGCTTGGGCAGGCCTCTCCCTCACAGCACAACGGCCTGTGGCACTCAGACCACTCCCAAGACAGACAGCTGGCAGCCTCATAGGGAGATTGCTCCAGCTGTCCCACCTATGTCCCCTCCGGGGACACAGAGGACTGCCTATGTCAGGGGACCGGGCCGTGGTGCACACCTGTTAGTGGGAGAGGGTGCCGGGGGAGAGGTGACCAAAGTTGCCTCCAGGTGGACGAACTACAGCACAGGTAATCACCATCCTTCTCCAGGGGAGGCCTGCTGCCATGGACATGTGAGGGGGGTGCCCGCTCCCAGGGGAGGGGAGGCCTGGGGAGTGGCCAGTGGTGACTTAGACAGGGGAAACAGGCATGGTCATCTCGGCAGAGGCCAGGGGTGGGGAAAGCACACACGGCCTACCAGAAACAGGCCTTCCGAACCTCTCCCAACTCCACAACAACCCCACACATCTGTCTCTGCGCGGAGCTCTACCGTGGCGGCGAGCGCGGTCTGTTTGAAGCAGACACTGGGTGGATAAGTGTCCTTTCACCTCACGCTGCAGCCGTCACTGCTTGTGAGTGTTGCCTCGATCCGCCCAGACCAAGACTGGCAACCTTCCCTGAAAAGGGCCATAAGGGAAGCGCTTTGCCTCTGTGACCATGCAGCTCCTGCAGCCCCTGCCTTCTGCCCCGGGGCCTGCACAGTGGCTCATGGTGACACGGGTGAGGATGGCACAGGGCAGGACCCAGTGCCTGGTTCTCTTGTACGTGGGTCTCTGTGTCTCTGTGGGTCTTGCTCCCTGTACATGGGTCTCTGTGTCTCTGTGGGTCTTGCTCCCTGTACATGGGTCTCGGTGGGTCTCTGTGGGTCTTGCTCCCTGTACGTGGGTCTCTGTGTCTCTGTGGGTCTTGATCCCTGTACATGGGTCTCAGTGTCTCTGTGGGTCTTGCTCCCTGTACGTGGGTCTCTCTGTCTCTGTGGGTCTTGCTCCCTGTGCACGGGTCTCTGTGGGCCTGACTCCCTGTGCACGGGTCTTTGTGGGTCTCAGTGGGTCTCTGTGGGTCTTGCTCCCTGTACATGGGTCTCGGTGTCTCTCTGGGTCTTGCTCCCTGTACGTGGGTCTCTCTGTCTCTGTGGGTCTTGCTCCCTGTGCACGGGTCTCTGTGGGCCTGACTCCCTGTGCACGGGTCTCTGTGGGTCTCAGTGGGTCTCTGTGGGTCTTGCTCCCTGTACATGGGTCTCGGTGTCTCTGTGGGTCTTGTTCCCTGTACGTGGGTCTCTGTGTCTCTGTGGGTCTTGCTCCCTGTACGTGGGTCTCTGTGTCTCTGTGGG
>NW_022106189.1:46551752-46556028 GCF_000313985.2 Echinops telfairi
TGTGTCTCTGTGGGTCTTGCTCCCTGTACGTGGGTCTCTGTGTCTCTGTGGGCCTTGCTCCCTGTACGTGGGTCTCTGTGTCTCTGTGGGTCTTGTTCCCTATACGTGGGTCTCTCTGTCTCTGTGGGTCTTGCTCCCTGTACATGGGTCTCGGTGTCTCTGTGGGTCTTGCTCCCTGTACGTGGGTCTCTGTGTCTCTGTGGGTCTGGCTCCCTGTACGTGGATCTCGGTGGGTTAAGCCAGCACCTAACAACTGCATCATGCACAGAAGCAGACACTGACAAGCATGACACAATGAGGAGGCTCATCCCAATAAAACTTTATTTACAAATCAAGTGACAGGCTGGACTTGAACCACGAGCCCACTGGCTGACCCCTGGTGACAAGGAGGCCGGGCCGTGTTTCCCGTCGGTACCACCTGGGGCTCTCCTCCACCCACAGCTGCATTAGACATGGCAACTTTCTGTCCTTTGCCACAAAAAAGAGATTGCTGACCTTCAGCCTGCTTCCAGAGCCACAACATCAGCAGCTAAAGCCAGGCCAGGGGCCGACTGTGGGACAGACCCTCCATCGCTTGCACGTAAGTTCAGGTTGAATAAGAACATGGAAACAAGCCCACAAGAGCCACACTGCGAGCTTGAGACGCTCGTCTGCGTTTTGAGAACATCCCAACAACGGACTGGAGGCATGGGCCGCCAAGGACAGGAGCCCCGTTGGGCTGTGGGAGGACATCAAGAACATCGTCCGCAGAGGAAAGAAGAAGCCATTGGAAGACGGGGAAGCAAGACAAGCTCCGATGGATCTCAGCAGAGACTGGAACGTGCTTTCGGTCAGAGTCCCTGCGGCAAATGGAAGAAAGGATGCTGCCAGTGAGCTGAACAGAGAATGTCAACGGGCGGCTCAAGGAGACGAAGTAAAACACCTCAGTGAAACGCGCAAAGACCTAGAGGTAGGAAGCCAAAAAGGGACATCGCATGCAGCACATCTTAAACGGAGAGAACTGAAGAAAAAATTCAAGCCTTGAGTTGTGAAACTTAAAGATTCTGTGGACAAAATTTTGAAGGGTGCAGGAGGCATCACACGAAGATGGAAAGAATGCACCGAGTCTCTGTAGCAAAAAGAACCAGCTAGCCTCCCACATTTCAGGAGGCAGCGTGTGAGCAAGAACCAACGGTACCGAAAGATGTTCGAGCTGCACTGAAGCAGTAGCCAAACACAAAGCTCTGGGACTGACGGGAACACCAATGGGAAGATTTCAACAAGCTGGTAAAGCACTGGAAGCACCCACTCATCTCTGCCAGGAAATTTGGAAGACGGCTACCTGGCCGGCTGACTAGAGGAGAGCCTGTCTGCACTGACTCTGAAGAAAGGGGCCAGCAGAAGGCTCAAATCATAAAGCAGCATCGTTCACATCCCACGCAAGTACAATTTTGCTGAAGGGCGTCCAACAACGGTTGCAGCAGTACATTGACAGGGAGCTGTCAGAGGTTCAAGACGGATTCAGAAGCAGACGTGGAACAAGGGATATCGTTGCTGACATCAGATGGATCTCGGCTGCAAACAGAGAATATTAGAAAGATGTTTGCTTGCGTGTCGATGACAATGCCCAGGCATTCCACTGCATGGATTGTAACAAACTATGGATAACCTTGCTACGAGTGGGAATTCCAGAACGCAGCATAGTGCTTATTCCACCTGGATGTGGAATAAGAGGCGGTGTGGGAGCAGAAGGGACCAACGTGCCTTGGTTTAAAATCAGAGAAGGTGGGTACGGGGGCTGTGTCCTCTTAGCACACTTAGTGAACCTGTACGCTGAGCAAAGTATGAGAGCAGCCGGGTGGCGTGAAGAAGAATGTGGGATCGGGGTTGGAGGAAGGCTGGAGAGCCATCGGCGAGATGCAGACGGCACGCCTTGCTTGCTCAGAGTGAGGAGGAGTTAAGCACTTGCTGATGACCAAGGATTGCAGCCTTCGGGCAGGACTGTGACGCAGTGTCAAGAAGACCCAACTCCTCACCGCTGGACCCACAGCATCCTGGTGGCATACTGGTTATTATGTGTTGGGCTGCTAACCACAAGATCCGTGGTTCAAAGCTACCAGCCCCTCTGCGGACAAAGATGGGGCTTTCCACTCCTGTAACGACGCACGTTCCGGGAAACCCACAGGGGCATTGTACCCTGTCCTAGAGGGTCGCTGTGAGTCGGAAGTTACTATGGCAGGAAGGTTGGTTTTTTCGTTTGGGTTCTCCAGGACAGCGGACCTGCCTCCCTGACCTGAAGAGGGGAGTCGGGCAAGGAAGATGGGGCTCGGGAGCGGGGCGGGGTCAGGAAGCCATTAGGGTGTGCTGGCAGCAGGGTTTATTGCACTGAACTTCCCAGAAGAGCCCTGAGCCGTGTGCAGCCCTGGAGGAGACAGGCCATGGCTGGTCCTCCCCTGCCGTGCCTCCCCTCTGCCCACGCTTGGCTGACGCCTCTCATTCTCAGCCCAAATCCAGCATACAGAGGCCTCCGGGACCCTGCTTCCCACGCCCCATTCCATCTGCACGGCGGGCCCCCTGCCCGGGCTGAGAGGGCACCTCCTCCTCACCAGTGCCCGGTCTCCGGTCTCTGTCTTCACCACCTCCGTCCGGCCCAGTGTGTAGCTCAGCCTCCTCCCAGCTCCAGGTCGGCTTCAGAGCCTGGGCCACCTGCAGGAGCAGGCTCACTGAGTGGTCAGCTTGGGGACCCCACTCACACGCCCCACACAGACCTCTCGGGTCTTGAAGACCAGGCGTATCCTCTCCGGTGGTGGCGTGCAATGATCGTGTGCCTGCGTTTACCTGATACCAAATCCAGATCCAACCCTGAACACACCCGTCGGCCCCACCTCACCCCGACCTGCTGCACCCCCCACTTCCCAAGGCCCAGATGTCTGGCGTTGGGTACTCCACACATCTGGTTTTGGAGCGGAATTTTCCGGTTGTCATTCTCACATTTCCTGTCTCGGAGACGTGGGCTTCAAGGATGGACATGTCACACCTCACGCCCACCCAGGGATGCCACCCCCATGGAGGCCTCCCCCCGCCCTGCCCCTCGGTGAGTCCAGAAGGCGCCGGCAGAGGGGTGTGGCTGGACACACCAGGTTTCCCACGGCCACGGCCACTTGCCTCCACAAGTCTTCCAGGGATTGTGAGCGACTGCAGGATTGGATTCCACAAAAAGTCCCCGACACGTGACCAGGGGCGGCGCAGGAGCAGAGAGCTGCCCGCGTCCAGCCTCCGGGCAGCGTGTCCATCTGGCTTCGAGCTGCAGCCGGGAGCCAAGGCCAGGCTGTGGAACTTGGGAAAGATTTGTTTTACAGCCCCCTCAGTAACATTATCTTGGGGAAGACATTAACCCCGGGACTCTCGTGTTATATATTTGCTTTTATTATTTTCATCCTAGGGAGAGACTCGGAGGAGGGGTGCACAGCAGCCAAGCAGCGGGTCGGAGGTCATGAAAACATTGATTTTCAAGATGGCTGAATGGCCGTCTGGGGAGCACGCCTCAATTATGGAAAACAGACAGCCTTTCCGGGCCTCCTTCCCCAGGAACAAAAGAGACAAACCGGCAGACATTGATAAGCAGGGCATTGTCTTGTCCATCACGAGCTGGCCCCAAGGTCACTTCGCTTGGAAGCTGGCTCTGCAGTGAGTTGCCTGGGGCCCCACATGTCAGGGGAGGGGCCACGCCTGAGCCGAGCCCTGAGAGCTGCTCGTCCCCAGCTTCTCCCACGCCCGAACCCCCCCCTCCCCCGGGACCAAAGGCTGGAAGGGAGATTTCGGCAGGTCAGGTCCCCGGGTGAGATGCTCAGCCTCTGTGTCCTCATCAGTGAAAAGGAGGCTCGTGAAGTTTCAGTAGAGATTCTGGATGGAGGGAAAGGGGGCATCGGGCTGCTAACCCCAAGGCCAGCAGTTCAATCCCGCTAGCCACTTCTTAGGAGAAAGGTGAATTTGTCTGCTCCTATAAAAATCTATAATCTTAGAACCCCTATAAAGGGTCATGGTAAGCCTGAATCAACTTGATGGCAGTGGGCAGGTTGGTTGATTGCTGGTTGGTAGGTTGGTTGGTTGACTGGTTAGGTAGTTGTTGGTTGGTTGGTTGCTTGCTTATTTGGTAGTTAGGTAAGTGGGTAAGTTGGTTGGTTGGTTGATTTGTTGGTTGGTTGCTTGCTTATTTGGTAGTTAGGTAAGTGGGTAAGTTGGTTGGTTGGTTGGTTGTTTGCTTGCTTGCTTGCTTGCTTATTTGGTAGTTAGGTAA
>NW_022106189.1:46556128-46564926 GCF_000313985.2 Echinops telfairi
TAGTTAGGTAAGTGGATAAGTTGGTTGGTTGGTTGCTTGCTTGCTTGCTTGCTTATTTGGTAGTTAGGTAAGTGGGTAAGTTGGTTGGTTGGTTGATTGATTGGTTGGTGACAGAAGTCATTCCATTCACCAGCAGTTGATACTCTGGCTCCAACTGGGAACTTTGGCTCTGGCCCTCATTTGGCCCCTTCTGTTTCTTAGGGCAAAAATTACCCTGTAGTTTTGAAAGGGCATCATTCTAGAGGTGGTCAAAAGATCAGCAGTTGCCATGGGGAGGGACCGGGAGATGGACAGGTGGACACTGGGTATCTGGATCTCAGGGTTTCCAAGGCTACTTGCCTTTGTGGAAGCAGACAGGCTCCCATATCTCACACTTGGGAGCCCACTAGTTGGGGTTCACATTGCTCATCATGCAGTTAGCTGCCCAGTGCTGCACCCACAACACCACCAGGGACCTCATTCCTCTATGGGATCCTGTCATGGGATCAATCCGAGATGCTGAGAACAGAAAACTGCACAGGACTGGAGACGGGGCTACTGGAGTCCCCTCCTTCTGTTCCATTTCCCTGTAAAGCTACAACTGTTCCTTAAATGTATATAGTTATTTAAGCATAAATGTATGTTTAATATGTGTGTGTGTGTGTGTGTATATATATATATATATATATATATATATATATATATATATATATCCAATACACTCAGCTTAACACAAACAGGCTAAATCCAAAGAAAATGGTCAGAGGCATATCAGACCCAAACTTTTGGAAAGCCGTGGCCAAGGGGAAATCTTAAAAGCAAACACAGCAAACCACGCAGTACACAAAGCATAAGCAAGCTCCCTGCCAGGGAGTCGATGCCCACTCACAGGGAGCCCCCAGGACGGGCTTGGCACTGCGCCGGGCTGGGTTTCTGAGGCTGTCAGTCTTCAGGGGAGCAGACACCCTGGCCTTCCTCCCCCAGGGCAGTGGGCGGGGTCGAAGGGCTGACCCCACGCAATGCCTAACCAAGGCTCCTCCCATTCCCGAGATGGCCTCCTTTTCCTCCCTCCGGGAGAGGGGCAGGTTTGAATCACTGACCTTGCGGTTAGCCAGCCAACGCAGTCAGCCCCCTGCGCCGCCCCCAGGGGAAGCTGATTGTGAATGACAGGCTGTGTCTCACCGGTTATGATGGAACACAGAAGACACGGGGAAGATCTTTTAAATGCATCTGCAACAGAGCGTGAGGATGGAGACGCCAGCCGTGGTAGCGACCACCGAACCATCGCCTCCTGTGCCCTGAAAGGAGCCGGCAGCCCCCAGGCCACAGACCAGCGCGCCAAGGGCTGAGGGCTCTGAGGCCCAGGTGGAAATCTGCCTGTCCCCTCTGTCCACTGCCCCACGGTCCCAGGCCGCTTCCTCCCCCTGGCAACACTCTTCATCTTGAGCCCAACTGGCTCTTCGGGCCCGTCCTCAGGCAGGGAAGAGCCCAGGGAACGCGGGGTGCTTGCTTTAGAAGACGGGACCAGAGTGCTATGAGGTCACAGCCACAAGGCTCGCAGTCGGACCGCTCTGCTCCAGGTAGGTGGGCTCGTTTCAGGAGCTCGCATTCCGGCGTTTCAAAACACCTTCTGGAATCTTCCGGAAGGCTTCATGGTGTTCTCAGGGACAGTCGGTTGTGAACAGCCAGCATCAATGCTCCCCCTTCTTGGCCAGCACCTCCCACAGGGAGTCCTGGGAAACGGGGTGCCGCTGCTGGAGGCTGGCAAACAGGGTCTTGCTCAGACAGTCCCCGCAGACCCCAGATCCCTGCACCCCTGCCTGCTGAAGCTGTCACAGAGGCCTGACTGGGCATCCCAGCCACCAGAATATTCCACCTGGGAACACGGTGGGAACCTGGTTCCATGGCCCAAAGCACCCCCTCTGGGACATCGGAGCCCTCATTTAGAAAGAGCGCGTCAGTGGCGTTCTCGGGCCAGCGCGCTTGCCCAGCTCTGCCGGAGAGTGACGGAGCAGTCAAGACCAACAAGGCAAGTCTACATGAACAGCGACCGGGCCTCAGCACCATCCAGCTGGACAGAGGGGCGCTGAGTCCTGAACGGAGAGTTTTCCACCCCGGGAGGTGGTGCCCATGTAGAGCTTACCCTTCGGGTCAGCTCCCTTTGGGGACCCGTCCACAAGACACAGGAGGAACTCTCTCTGCAGAAGTGGAGCCCGCCCCTGCTGCGGCGGCGTGGGAAAGCGTGCAGCAGCAGCTCTGCATCCGCAGGCTTCCGCAGGCGTGTGTGCAGGTGTGGGAGCAGCATCTGCACAGTAAATGACACCGATTCTACCATCAGGCCGCCTGGGGATAAAGCCACAGTCCTATCCATCACCCCCTCGTGTTGAAAAGCACCGACGTTCGTTTGAGGACCAAGGCTGGGCCCGACCCAAACCATGGCATTTTCAATCGCCTCCTGTGCGTGTGGAAGTTGGACCCTGAGTAAGGAAGACGGAAGAGGAATCAATGCATTTGAATTATGAGGCGGGCAAGAATACTGAAAGTACCACAGACTGTCTGTCAGAAGGACAGAGAGACCGGTCTTGGATGCAGTACAGCCAGAATGCTCCTTAGCACACAGGGTGGTCTTAGCACAGAGACTTGGTCTCATGGACTTTGGACATGTTATTGGAAGAGACCCGCCCCTGGAGAAGGACCTCATGCTTGGTAAAGTCAAGGGGCAGCGAGAAACAGGAGGCCCTCAGCAAGACGGATGGACACAGTGGCTGCAACCAACCATGGGCTCACGCATTTAGTGGTACTGTATTCCCTTCTGCTGTGCTATCAGGTCTCTGTGAGTCAGAACACCCGGCCTACAGGACAGAGAACTGCCGGCTGTGGGCTTCTGAGACAGTACATCTTAACTGGAGCCGACAGCCTCATCTTTCTCCCTTGGACCAGCTGGTGGGTTTGAACTGCCAACCTTGAGGTTGGTAGCCCAGCGTTTAATGGACTGCTCCACCAGCGCTCCTTGACACACTGAGACGAAGGATATGCCTCCGGCTGATTAAAAGCTCCGTGAGCAGAACCAGCCCGGTCCAGTTCTGAAGCTGCATCAAAGGCAGACCCATTTAAAGAAAGTAATAGTACTGGTTCTATTGCCTTTCTTCCTTGGAGGTCAGGGGTCGGAGGGTACAAAGCACATTGGTTTTCCAGCCAGCAGTTCACATGACTTTGACACATGTCATTGATTACAGTCCCCACTGGGTCACCACAGTGTCCCACTTCCTCCCAGTACCCATCCTCCATCTTCCCCAGCCCTGCCTGCCTTCTGAGCTCCATCCTTGTGGCTCTCTGGTGTGGCTGCCCCACTGAAAGACCTGCCCCCTCACTGTGTCTGGAGGTGGGAATCCTTGTCTCCCCATGTCGTGTTTTTGGTGATCTGATCCCCCTTGTGTTTTCTGTTGTGCAAACAGCATGGATGAGCCGTACAGGAGACGGGGCGTGTCCTTGGACAAGAAGGAACGTATGCTCCATTGCTCTGAGGAGTCCAGCTCGCTGGGTCCGTCAGCCCAGCGGCCAGCATTGGCTCCTGGCATGAGTGGCGTGGGCAGTGGGTACAGCTGGGTGACTTGCCACGGACCAGCCCAATGGGAGGATCCAGCCACAGAGGAGGCATGCTGGGACAGCTGTTTCTCAGGAGGTCCTCTGGACCTGGGATATGGTCACACTCAGAGCTCAGTAGCACTGCAATGGGGGACAGGGCAAAGCCACCCACCCAAGGCCCCATGATGGTAGGTGACAGGGCAGGATTCGAACCCACCCAACTGACCACTAGGCACCACAGCCCTCTGACCACTCACAGGGGCGGAGAGCACAGGCTCAGGGCCCTAAGGACTGGACTTTCTGTCTAGCTCGCTTGATTCACCGTATGCAGTATTGGCCAGATATCCCAAACTCTCAGAGCCTCGGGTTCCACCACTGGAAAATGACTGTCTCAGGGGCTGTGCTACAGCGCCCAGCCAGAGCAGAGTGGGACTGTCCAGCCGGCAGGCCGTAGAAGGCCCACGCAATCAGCACCAGCTAAGATCACACGCCTCGCCAGAGAGAAGCCGCTCCCGCTGTCCCATCAGGGATGAGCAGATGAACAGTTGGACCAGTATGGCACAGGGTGTCACAAATGTCCAAATGGCCCTCGGCAGAAAAAAGGTCCCACACAGGAACAACAAGCGCTTCCCCCAACAGGCTTCCTGGGGTCACTGTACCTTCAAATGAACTGGCGAGCTCAAATTCTGTCTCTAGACGCAGTTCTGGAGGCAGCAAACGAAGCATCCCTTCTTCCTCAAGCCCCCAGAGGAGACGGGGAGATGTCCCATCGGGGCGTATGTTTCTAATAAACACCAAGTGAAGGTGGGACAACTGCGGGGACTGCTCAGCATGCTGGCTTCCCTCTAGGACACAGGTTACTGAAGTTGTCCTAGACCCAGGATGTCCCTGTCCGGGTTAGACCTGGCAGGCTGGCACCTTCCCAATGCACAGGCCTCCAGGACACCCCTGGGACCTGGAAGAGCACTGCGTGCAGCCAGTGGGGCTGCGCCCAAGCAGACCTGGCTCTCTAGTGACAGGCAGAACTTCTATTTTAAACAGATCTTTTAACCAAAGTTGCATAGGGACTCATCGGGTTGAATAACTTTAATAAATATTAAAAACAACAATTGTACACCTTTGCAGGTGTACAAGGAAGGGACAGGAGAAGAGGGCTCTCCCACCTCCTGGGAGGGCATGGCCTTGGCCATCAGGAGGGAGAAAGATGGTGGGCAGGAGACCCTCAGGAAAGAGAGGGGCCTGTCTCTAGGGGCTGCCAAGGGGACCTGTCACCACAGGTGACACCATGCTGACTGGACAAGTGCTCTGTGTCCCAACCAAGCTCTAGAAATGAAGGACTGTGCCGGGCCCTGGCAGCCCCACCCAGTGCCCCAGACAAAAGATACTGTCCAGAGCGGAATGGGGTCAGAACCATGGAGGGATGGAGATGCAGACCAAGAAAGGGAGGCCTGGGGGAGCAGGGTATCTGGTGGCACATCCTGGACTTGATGTCCACTCACTGAGCAAACCTGCGCCCTCCAAGCCTCTTCTGCCACCTGAGACCAGTCAGCCCCTGCCTTCAGGACAGCCACAGCTCATGTGGCCAGATGTCCCCCAGACCAGACCCTGGGGAGAGTTTCCCACATCAGACACCAGGGAGAGTTCTCCAACAACACTGGAGAATTTCCCACATCAGACATCGGATTGTTCAACAACAAGTGATTTTATCAGTGTCGGCCCGGGGTTACTGGGAAAGCAGGAAGCAGACCCAGGTATGAGGGTCCCCATGCAGGCCTCCTTCTTCCAGGGTACAGGACTTACATGCCTGGGACAGCATGTCCCAAGAAAAGGCCCCCTTCCACCCTCTCTTGAGTACTGATGGCACGTGATATGAGGCATTCCAGTGCCTCAGAGGGCCCCAGGAGGTGGGGACAATAGCACAGCACAGTCCAGCTCCCGCTGCATCCCTGGGTGGATGAAGTGGAGGAAGTCAGGAAGGCTTCTGAAGGGAAAGGATGTCAGGAGGGGCCTGGGAGCTAGCCAGGCATGGAGGAGGGATGCAGGCTACATCCTACTACAACACAGGAAGTGAAGAGTCACCCAGGTAGTGGCCCTGGTGTGAGGCTGGGCTGTCTAGAGAAATGAAGCCAGTGACACTCCTCTATGCACAAGAAATAACTACATATAGAGAAGTAATTTTATATCAGGAAGGCATCCCAGCCCAGGCCAACTCAAGTCCATGGGTCTGATGCTAGCCAAAGCCCTATTCAGACTCAGGCAGCTGCAGGCTGATGACACAGAAAAGTCAGGCAGAAGCAGGAGATCAGAGGTCCATGGATGCAGTCACACGGGTGGTGCATTCCACCACCCAAGGTGGTGGAATCATAGCGGGGCGCCACCAGCTCCCATGGTTGGCAGCCAACCTGGGGCCACCCCTGGAAGCAGGCACAGAATCCACAGGAGCAGAGAGGGTGGAGGGCAAGAGAGAGGAGGTGTTCTCAATGGCTCTCGTATAAAGAGGCCGTAACTCCAAAGAGGCTTCAACTAGCTGTGTGACCTGATTAATAGGCTGAGCCCCACCCTCCCTTCACACAGGTTCAGGTTGACATCAAACTCAACCATCCCCGTCCTCTTAGGCGTTTCTCCTACGCTGCATGGAGACAACAGCGTCCAGCTGGAAGGCTTCTTGGGCCCTGGTGACCCTTCTCCAGGGGTGACTCATCTCCTGTTGACTCATCCATCAGCAATAGCTAGGAGATGTGGTCACTGGCAAAAAGGGTATGACTAGAGGGTGTAAGGGCAGGGGCAGCATGGGGAGAGCTGACGCTGATGCCAAGTTGTCTGGGAAGCAACGAGGTCCCATCAGAAGACACACTGAGCCCTGACGAACTTCCTAGCGGAACAGCCACCAGGTTTATTTCTCTGACTCCCGGGCTCCCCCACTTAAAACAAGGCACGATTGCTGGTCAAGGGGATTTTGAAAAGTCACCAGCGTCCTGTATTGGTCAGCATGGTGTGGGTCATAGGAACCCCAGAAGCAGTTTTCTCTGGTGGTCAGCAGTGTGGAGCTGCATGGACCCTCTGCTCCGCAGAGCCCTCGGGGCTTCAGGCTCCTCCTGGCTCACCAGGATGGTAGCTTACAACCACTCATCACACTGGGGTGTTGTTCAGCACCATCCAGTCCCATGTTGGGCATCTGCTGGCCGTGTGCCCCACACGCTGAAACACGGCCAGCCAGGTTCCGCACCACCCTCCCAGTCCTCACCCTGTTTGACGCTGGCCCTGCAGCTTCTGTGCCAGTCCCACTTACTGGGCTCTTTTATCTCACTTCTCACCAACGCGTCAACTACACGTGGTGCTATTTGGGGCATTAGCTTTGCCGCTTCGTGCCATGGGTTAGCAGCGCCCTCGCTCCTAACAGTGTAGACGTCTCGCTGACATAGCCAGGGGTGGGGTTCCCGGTGCTTTCAAGGCCTCATTAGACCCAAGAACCAGTTGTAAAAACTCATCTTTGGAGTTTGTTTCTCTAGAACCACTCCTGGTACCAAATGTGTTAGGCTAGATTCTCTCCAGAAGCAAACCCCATGGTGCGTGTATGTGTCTGGCTCCAGACAAAGGTCTCCATGGAGAAATGGCTCACGCGGCTGTAGAAGGAGGTACGTCCAGTCTGGGTCCAGTCAGGCTTGTCCTGTCTCAACTAGCAGCTGTAGACGCTGATGAACAGGAAGCAGGGTGACGGTCTCAGTCTGGGGAAACTGAGGAAACAAATCCACAGACACACATATAGAGAAGAGAGAGTTTTATTTAAAGGGTAAGTGGACATTAAGAAAGCATCCCAACCCAGTGCTGCCCAAGCAAATAAGTCTAACATTAACCCATATGTCTGACACCAATCTACAGAGTCCTCCTCCATCTCACAAAACACACACAATGACGCCGACTGCAGGAGGAAAGCCGAATCAGTGAACGTGTAAGCATTTCAGCCCTGGCAGGGGTCTCCACATGACTGCTCCAGCACCCAGGGCTGCATCGGGGTAGGCCCATGTGGCTTCTCCTCAGGGATGTCTCACAGGAAGTGAGCCTTGCCAGCTGAATCAGGGAACTGGTTAAGGCAGCCGCACCCTAGTCCAGCCATCAGAAAGCAAGAGACCCGAGAACTAGAAAGGTGAGGCTCACCAAACCATTTATCTCTCCACCCTTCAATTAATCCCACGGGTTTATTGGCCAGGTTGGCACGATAAACCTTAACTATCTCAGTGACGAAGGGGGGTGGGTACCACAGGCTGGCGGATGCAGGGGTGAATAGATGTAAGGTCGGTCATATGAATCCACCATCAGACATCCACTGACATCTCCTGGGATCGGCAGGCGACACAACAGGAGATCGAGGAACCAGACACAAAATCCAGCTCAAGCAGAAGACAAAGGGCCAAGGAGAAATCGCCTCGCTCAGTCTCTCTCCTAGAGAAGGCCATGCCCTGAGGGCATGTCATCAGGCTGTGACCTGACTGATAGGGCAGGAGTGTCTGGCTGGCACGATCCCCAACCATCACATCGAGTCACGGGATCCTCCCCTCACTTGGAAGGAGCATTCAGGATCGGTTCCTCTGGTCTTCTGGCTGACCGCGGTCTTTTGGAGACTAGTGACCAACCCGGCCATTCACACACCCTCTTCTTCCATCTTCCTTAGCCCCGGCCCAGCTTTTGCATGCAGCCGAGGCCACTGGAAAGACCAGGGCTTGGGTGAGGGACACTTTCGTCATCAAGGTGAGAGCTCGCTTCTCAAGATGGTAAAGAGAGCTGTTACAGCAGACCTGCCCAATGCCACCAGCCCATGCCCTTTGACTCCTAGATCTCTGCTTCACGGGTCACCCCATCACGTCCTGGAAACAGGATAGAGCAGAGGTCACTGGAGCTGGATCCTTGGAATGCTGCCTCAGAGACTGGAGATTGCAGACGGGAAGTTGACGGGGACTGTGCTTCAGGGTCCACTCTTGTACGTAGGGAGAAGACAGCAGGATGGGGGGAGGGAGACACCGAACCGAGATGCAGGGGTCTCCCCTGGCTCCCTGGGGAGCTCAGAGCTGGTGCAGCCCTCCAGAATTGGCCCAAACTGAGGCCAGGGGGGCAGACTCTGTCCTGTCATTAGATGGTCACCAGATCCAGCTGACCCCCAGGAGGTTGAGGTGAACCCTTTTGGCCTCAGACTCTCATTCTTGGAACTCAGCGTCCCAACCCGTCCTCAGCCATTAGTG
>NW_022106189.1:46566333-46574277 GCF_000313985.2 Echinops telfairi
GATGCTGCAGCGTTCCCAAGGGCCACAGGAGCACCGGGTGCGCACCCCGGCCAGAGTTCGTTGGCAGCCCTGGAACTCTTAGTCACGTGCTGGCAGGCGCTGCCAAACCCATCTCAGGGAAGAGAGAAGCAGCAGGCATGAGGGGCTGGCACCTCTGGTTGTGGTGCCTGCAGTGTGGAAGCTTGCTCCTGGGACGATGGGTGCCCTGGGACAGAGAGCGGGTGCCCTGCAGACTCCACACCCTGCCCGCGTTCTCACACACTCTCCAGTTCAGCCCCGTGAGATGGGTGCCCAGACAAGACTCTGCGGGCCGGCCACCCCGTTGGGAAAGGTGTGGTGGGCAAACCCTCACTTCCAGTGACCCCAAATACCAAACAACGAGGCACGTTGGGCTCAGAGGAATGGCAGCCAAACTCAGCAAGTTCACAGCTTCCCCGGGGCCACAGAGAGCCCCTCCCAGAGCCAGGGTGGACCGCGCAGCCCCAGCCCATGTGATGGGCCCATTACAACATCCATCCCCCCACTGGCTTTGGGAAGAGACACAGTGCGAGGAAGCATTCCTGGGGGCCCCTGTCACCGCCAGCACTAAGGGAGGCCCGGGAGGGGCATGTGTGGAAGACAGGACACAAGACCACAGGAGACACCGTGGTCATGTCCTGGTGCCTGTAGTCTCCTCCATGCTCAGTGTCACTGTACCCCCAGGAAACAGGATGCTCCACACCAGGAAGGAGCCCAAGGTGAGGGGATGTTCTCAACCCCGGGCCACACCGGACACTGCCACACACACTGCTCTGGGACCCTCCAACACCCTGTCCAGGCGTTGGGGGCACCTGGACAGAGTGGTCTGGGCCAGAAGGAAAGAGAAAGCCCCCCCAGGCTCAGGACGGGCTGAAGACATGGAGGCCCCCCTGGCCCCACTTGGATTCTATTTGTTCCTTCGAGGCACAGTACAGGAAGTTGAGACATCATCTAAGGGGATCCACAAGCCCCTCCTGGTGGGAACAGGGCAGGGGGACCCCCTTTCCAGCCTTCGATTCCCTGCTGCTGACGCAATTCTGTTGATTCCAGCCCCCACCCAGCGAGGGAGACATTTCACATCTGGGCACCGCCCCCTGCCCCGCCCTGTAATTCGGAAGTTACTCAACGTTGTGGGTCTCCATTTCCCCGTCCACGCAGGGGGTGGTGGGGATCACAGTCGCAGAGCCGTGAGTCATGGCAGGAACTTGGATCGAACAATAGGAGCAGCTGCCATTGTTCCCATGACGATGGTGGTGATGGTGACTATGATGATGATGATGACAGCAGCGGTCGTGCTTGTGAAGGTGGTGGTGTTGATGTCGATGATAATGGTGATGGTGATGAAGATGGGTAGTAATGATAGAGATAATTGTGGTGGTGGTGGTAGGATGGTGGTGGTGTTGATGATGATGGTGATGGTGAGAGTAAGACAGAAATCATCATGATGGTAGTGGTGGTGATGATAGTGGTAGTAATGACAGAGATAATCGTGGTGGTGGTGATGGTGGTAGTGGTGATAGTAAGGGTGATCATCATGGTGGTGTGGTGATGATGGTGATGGTGATGAAGGTGGGGATAGTATTGATGATGATAATGATGATGATGAGCATAATGGTGGTGTTGATGATGACGGTGATGGTGAGAGTAAGATAGAGATAATCATGGTGCTGTGGTGATGATGGTGATGATGGTGATGATGGTGACGGTGACGGTGATGGTGATGAAGGTGGGGATAGTATTGACGACGATGATAAGCATGAAGGTGGTGGTGTTGATGATGATGGTGATGGTGACAGTAAGATAGAGATAATCATGGTAGGGGTGGTGATGATGGTGACAGTGACGGTGATGGTGATGAAGGTGGGGATAGTATTGGCAATGATGACAAGCATGAAGGTGGTGGTGGTGGTGGTGATGATAGTGGTAGTAATGATAAAGATAATCGTGGTGTTGGTGGTGTTGATGATGATGGTGATGGTGATGAAGGTGGGGATAGTATTGACGACGATGGTAAGCATGAAGGTGATGGTGTTGATGATGATGGTGATGGTGACGTAAGGGTGATCATCATGGTGGTGTGGTGATGATGGTGATGATGACCCTGGAGGCTGGCCTAGCTTTCATTCTAGATTCTAGCCTGCAAACTCCACCCCCTCGAACTGAGCCCTCTCCCCTTTACTCACCTGCCCCCCCTGCAGCCCACCCCACATGTCCAAGGATGCCTCTGACCCAGTGCCCATTACCTCTGTCTTCCCCTGTGCCCTCCACCCCACCCTGACCTCCTGGGTGCCTGGCTGTGAGCCTGCAGCCTGTGCTCCCTTATGCAAAGGGTTAGGTCCACCCAGGAAGTGCTGTCTTGTTCCAGGCATGAGGCACAAGATAGCAATGGATGGTGCTCTGACCAGACAGGATCCTTCCAGGAGAGGACCCAGATAAGCGGCTAGCCTCGGGACCCTGATGGATTCTGGGTTCAGGGAAGCTCCACAGCCATCCCAGGTCCAGCTCCAGACCCTGAGAGGGAATTCCTAGGTTAGGGGGTTCCCTGAACCTCCTGGGGGAATGATGTCACCCTCAAAGGTCACCCTTGGAAATCACATTGACAGAGAGAAGCTGATGACCTCAGGCATTGATGTCAAGTGGTCTAGGGGCCTGGGGCCAAGCCCTACCTCTGCCTTTGGAGTGAGGTGGCCTTGGACAAGTCATTGTGCCTGCCCGGGGAGGGGCTGTTGTGGGGACAGAGGGAGGTGCATTTCCAAAGCAGGTGAGCCCAGGTTTCTCCAGCCTTGCTTTAGGAAGCATCCTGGTTCTGTTTCTTCCCAAATGGATCTGCTCACGTCCGGCTGTTCCTAGTAGTGTCCGTGTTCTTCCACAGCGCCATAATCCAAGCCAGTCCACACTTCCCAGGAAAAAACCGGAATGCCATCCAGTCAATTCCGACTCAGAGCGACCCTATAGGGCTGCAGCTGGAACTGCACCGGCCCTGTGGGTTTCCAAGACTATGGCTCACTATGAGCAGACAGCTTCATCTTTCTCCCTCAGACGGGCTGGTGGCTTCGAACTGCTGACCTTGTGGTTCCCAGCCCAGTGTGTAGTGTGCCGGGCCACCGGGGGTCCTACGTATGGACTGAGACCATAAGGCGGGTTGAAGAATAGCTGGGGCGATGGACAGATGACATGGATACATGACACTCCGAGTGCAGATGACAATGAATAGACAGTCGTCAAGGGCCAGGCATGTCTGAGCGTCTCTAGAGCAGCGGTTCTCAACCTGTGGGTCATGACCCCTTTGAGGGGTCGAACGACAACCCATGGGTCCAACAACCCTTTCACAGGGGTTACCTAAGACCATCGGAAAATACATATTTCCAGTGGTTGGGGGTCACCAACACATGAGGAACTGTATTAAAGGGTCGTGGCATTAGGAAGGTTGAAAACCACTGCTTAGAGGGTCAGGAAGGGAGTGGTGGCTGGACACTCTTCTAGGTTTACTCATATGCAAGCTGGGGCACAAGTGGGTACCCCCACCCCCCGCCTCCCCCAAACTGGCCTTTCACAAAGAACAAAGGCTAATTCTCCCTCTGGGGCTCTGAGAATGGAGCTGCCACTGGACAGTCCATAGCAGCGGCTCCCGAGGCTGGGCCAGGCCTGAAAAGGTGGCAGTGGGACCCACTCCACAGATGGCGACACTGAGGCACAGGGCAGGGTGCTTATTTCGTGTGGTGGTAGCCATCCGAGCTGGGGCTTGAACCTCTGGTGCCTGCTCTATCTGCACCTTCTGGTGCTGCCCAGCCTTTGAGGGTGGCCACGTCCCCTCCGCCCTCCTCAGGGATGCAGTGACCCACGTGGGTCGAGGGCCTCACCCAAATTCTGCTGGGAGCAGTGACGTCTGCCACCCCAGAGCCGAGGCCGCCCCTGCCAGTCCACAGCTGAGCAAGGGCCAGCAGGAAAGCTCAAGGGCCCTCAGGTGACCAGTGGCCAGGTCCCGGGGAAAGTGGGCCGACTGGTCCAAGGGTCAGCCTCCGGGGGGATCCACATCCAAGGTTTTCTTCCAGCAGTCTTGGGGAGGCTCGTGCGTGGGAGGTGAGTCACCATAAAGCCTATCATCATCATCATCATCATCATCATCATCATCCTTCTAACACCCAGCGTGAGCTCCCGTCTCTGCGGAGCCCAACCAGCCACGGTGAGGGCTCTGCTCCTGCTCTTTATGGGCACCTGGGGGCGTTTATAAGGCTTCCCGCCTGCATCCTCAGAGGGCAGTATGGCCAACCCTGTTATGCCTGGGCCCTATCCAGGCCTCAGCGGTTTGAAGGGAAAGCCAGCCTCCCTGAGTAGCTGCCTCAGCTCCCCTGCATTCCCACGCAGCTCGCTGTCCCCATCAGCCGTGCCGGTGGCTGTCCGCAGGAGCCAGAGCGCCTCTGCTCTGGCCAGGCCTGCCTGAGCCGGCCAGCTCTGGCCCTCTCCATACTGGTGCTCGCTAGCATTGCCTGCAGAACGTGCAGAGAAACAGCTCCCTCAAGGGGGGCCTGAGGACTGTGGGCAGTAGTGTTGTAGGTCCAGCTGGCTTGGTTTGACACAGACCCACGTACCAGGTCCTGCACCAGGCTAAGCTCCATGTGTGTGCTGAGAGACTTCCAGCCTGGGGCTCACCTTCCAGCACTACATCGTGGCTGCCACGCCAACTTCCATGCCCAGTGACCCGCAGTACAGACAAGAACTGCGCCCTGGGCTCGCCAAGGCTGGACTCTCTCTGGAGACTGACCGCCAAAGGAAGACACTCCCTCCTGCGATGGAAGACCGAATAGGACTCGCTGTGGCACGCGGACCATTCGCCAGGCAGACGCCAGGCAGTTTATCCTACTCCCTGAGTCTGGAAGTCCTACTGAAGCCCAGCCTCTGTGAGGACCCGGGATTTGACATGTGTGCCCATGGCCCCACGTGGAAGTCGGACACAGAATAAGAAAGACCATGGAAGAGCCAAAGCGCCTGGATTGTGGCCCTGGAGAAGAATGCTGGCAGTACCGCAGACCGGGAAAGGACAACCCTGCCTGTGCTGGAAGAGGTGAGGGCAGAGTGCTCCTGAGAGGCCAGGATGGCCAGACTTCGCCTTGTACCCTCGGGACGGGTTCTCAGGAGAGACCAGTCCCTGGAGGAGGACATCCTGCTTGGTGAAGTGGAGGGGTTAGGCTGATGCCCTCCACCAGACGGACCGACCCACTGGCTGCCTCCGTGGGCTCGAGCATGGGGACTGCGGGGAGGATGGCGCTCGCAGGACCCGGCGTGCTCGGTTCTGTGGTGGTGTGAGGTCACTCTGGGTCGGGGCTGACTCGACGGGGCCTGGCAGCCACAGGAAGATGGGCACGCAGTCTCACACCGACACACAACAGCCAGGGCACCACCATGTGGGTGATCAGAACTGAAGGGGGCTGGGCGGCAGGGGCCTTGCGAACCAGGTCAGCAAGGTAAGCAGGCACTGACCTGCGCTCCGGTACTGCGGCAACCTTCCCCGTGGAGTCCGTTGCTCGGCCGTGAGTCAGATCATGCTCACTGGAACCTGGGCTCACTTTGCGGGTCTGCTGAGCCACCGCCGCCAGCTCATGGCCTGGGTTCTCCAAGCAGTCTTGGCAGCGGCAGTCCAGTGGCCGCAGCGGCCCCCAAGGATCCAGGCCCACTCAAGAGACTGTATATTTGCAGAGAACATTCCGGGGTCAGTTGCTGCTGACGAGGCAGCGCCTTTGCCAGGGGTCTCTCCCTCAACGTCTGCAGGACGCTAATGGTGTATGACATTTCGGAGACCCAATACGGTCCGGCTCATCATGTTTTAATAGCCCCCAACCCCCAACTCGGAGGGTGTGTTACAGGAGCTTAGTTACCAGGCTCCGCCGAGCACCCTTCTGACCAGGGATTCCATTTCCCCACTCAGGAGGTTCGCTCCCTTCCCTGGAATGCCAGGGAATGCTCGGGAACGGCCCGGCAGATATAATGTTTAATCTTGGATGTCAGCTCGGGTGTTCTACTCAATTTCCTGGAAGGAGCTTGAAACGCCTCTGATTTGGGCAGGACGGCCAATCAGGCCGCGCGAGCTCCGAGGCCCAGCCGGACGGCCGTGTAATACCAACAAAACCAAGCCCGCTCCTCACCGAGAGGCACGTGTGGAGCAGACGTGGAAGTGCATCGTTTGTCTCGTTTGTCTCCAGAGGCACCATCATCAGGGCCAATTTCAGGAGGTCGCTTTGTGACGCGGGGGACAGGAAGAGCACCCCACGCAGCCACTGCTGGGAACGTCTGGGTGATGATGGGTGCGGGGGGCGAAGGAGAGGTGGGAGTCTGGCAGGGGCTTTGCATTTGGAAATTGTAAAGAATGATACTCCCTCAGGCGGTGGACTGGACTGGCCGAAACTCCAGCTCTTGCTTCCAACGTGTGACCGCAGAAACCCAAAGGAGCTCTCGGTCCCTGGCGCCACACAGCCAGGGTGGTGCCAGGCTTCCCTGGCTCTGTGTCCGGCTCCCTCTCAGTCCCTGCGAAGGTCCCTTGGTTCTGTGAGATTCGGTGGAGTCTCTTTCTCTTTGATGCCTCAGTACATGCTGTTGTTGGCTGTGCTCAGCTTGGGACCGACCCAGAGCCACCTGATGTGCTGGCATGGAATGCAGTCAGTGTGTTAGTCTGGGTAGACCAGAGAAACAAATCCAGGGAGACTCACAGATGTAGAGGAGAGAACTTCATATCAAAGAATACTTGTGTATTAAGGAAAATATCCCAGCCCCGTCCAGATCAAGTCCATGTCTGATATTAGCCCATAAGTCCAATACTAGTCTATAAAGTCCTCTTCAGACTCCCACAGTACAAGCAGTGATGCCGAATGCAGGAAGATCACAAGCCAGTGGGTAGAAAGTCTTGTGGATCCAGTGGTGGTGGAAGCATCTCAGTGCTGGCGTGGTTCTCCACGTGGCTCCTCAAACTCCAGGGCTCTGGCTCCATCAGCGTAGCTCCATGTGGCCTGTCAGCAGAATTGTCAGCAGGGACCATGGGTCTGGCCTCCTGCCTGCTATTTATCTTCTTCGGCCTCCAAATGAGGTCATCAAGCTGCAACCTGACGGACAGGCCAGACTCCACCCCTTCTCAAGTTGGCACGAGATGATGTCACTGCCACAGCAGGGTCCTGTACCATCCCCAAGGTCATGGCCATGTCTGGGCCATTGTTGCATCGAGCTCTTGAAGGACCCACTTACCAAGCATGATGTTCCTCTCCAGGGACTGGTCTCCTCTGACAACCTGCCCAACATTTAGGAGAGTCTCGCCATCCCGGCTTCTCTGGCTGTGTTTCCACGCAGACAGAGCTATCTGTTCTTCCAGAGCTCCATTGAATTTCCATATTCTTCACCAAACACCAAAACACCAACATTCAAAGGCATCGGTCCTTCGTCGGTCTCCCTTGTGGTCCGGCTTTTAGAGACGTATAAGGCCGTTGAAAATACCGTGGTCCTCAAATGATGTCTTTGCTATTTGACCCTGTAAATGAGGTCCAGTCCGGCAGATCCACCTGCTGTTACGACACTGTGCATCTGGGTGCTGACTGTGGGTGGACACACTTGACACCTGCCGTCTCTTCTCTGTGGGGGGTTTCTTTTCTTAGTGCCGAGGGGAGGGGCGGGAGACCCGCTCGGAAGGGTGCAGCCTTCGATCTCCTTCCCTTCCAGGAAGGGAGATTGAGTCCCATTCATGCGACAGCTTGTTCCTGAATCTTCCTCCCATCCTGGCCCTGCGTGCTTCTTCCACGGTCCTGCTCCCCGGCACACACATGGACGCAGGTGAATGGATGTAACCCGACACACACCTCTCCCGAGCTGGCCTCCGTGAGGCCCTGACAGAGAAAACCTGGCCCAGAGTCCCTCAGCCTGTCATTCATTCATTCATTCATTCACGAG
>NW_022106189.1:46574441-46584567 GCF_000313985.2 Echinops telfairi
CCCCCCCGTTTTCAGTTGAGCCTAAGGCTGTCCCACTCTGAACTACATGTCCCAGCATCCTTTGTGCTACACGTGGCTGTGTGATTACATTCTGGCCAATAGAGTGAAGCAGAGCGCCGTGGGGCTGGGGGGTGGGGTGGCTCTTGCTTTTCATTAAAGAAAATCAGGAGGGGTGGGTCAATCGATAGAGGCAGTCTCTGCATCGATGGTGTTTTGGGTACGGCAAGGGGACTGGGGGGAAATGGGGAGCCAATGATAACAAGCACAAGCAGGAAGGAATGGTGGTGGTCCCCAAACCCCTCTTAGTATGTTTAGGGGGTTGAATTGCATGGCTTGTGGGTCATAGGTCAATGTGTTTCATTTAAATGGTTAATGTTCTGTTAGATGTCACTGTGTGGCATCTGATATGTCGCTATTGTGACATTCTAAAAACACGATTTCAATATCGAAAAGGAAAATAAACACATGATACAGCCAGCAGAAGCCCGCGTCCGTCCTTGCTTCTTGGTGGTCCTCTGTCCTGCGGGCTGGGAGACAGAGGTGAGGACCCTGGAGCTTGGTGCCGACCTTGGCCATCCCCGAAAGGTGTGCCGCTGGCTTTCCTGCTGCGACTTCCACTAAAAGTCAGGCCCTGCATCGTCCCAGAAGGCACCAAGCTTGGCCAGCGTCCCCACAGGCTTACCTTCAGCAAACAGTGTCCCCACGGGCTTACCTCCCCCAGGGAGCCCTGGGAGAGGGGGCCCTTGGCGGGAGAAGGGAGGGTGCTGCTGGGAACAGCTCCTCTGAAAGGTGCCCCTGGGAGAATGGGTGGAACTTTCCGGAGTGCGTATGTAAATATGTCTTCAGGCGGGGTTGAAAACGGAGAACGTCAGACCTTGTACCAAACAAGACCCTGTGGCAACACCCAGGACCAACCAAGGCGGTGGCAGCACATGCTGCCTGCAGCATCCGCAGCAGCTACATGGTCCCCTCAGCCAGCCGGTGGGAGGCCAAGAGCACTCTCTCCCGGCCAGGGTCTCTCGCTCTGTGTACTCCTGGTGTGTGCAGCACCTGTCACCCCTGCATGGCAGACAGGTGCTTGTCCAACATGCTCCCAGCACCCCCAGGAGCCCACCCCACAGCAGCACACCCTGCGGCCCCCAGCAGAGGCATCGGCCCGAGCACAGCCAGGCGGCAGAAGGAGAAGCTGCTGTCAAGAGCCCCTCCCTCTCTGTGGGCGGTCACACCACTCCCCTGTTCACTAACAAGAGCTAGCTCCCCAAGAGGCTCAGAGTCAGTTTGGGGGTGTGCCCCTAGGGGGAGAAAGATGGACAATTTCAATGCTGTTAATGTAGTGGAATATACACAGTGTTTACCATTCCAGCCATTTTTCCCCTGTGCAATTCGGTGATATTTTATGCTCAGCACGCTGTACAACCACCGTTAGCTGTTGACAACTTCAAGAAACCTCCCTGCCATCAAGCCGATCCTGACTCACACCGACCCTGTAGGACAGAGGAGCTGCCCCCGGGGGTCTCCTCTTTCTCCTGGAGAGCAGGGTCTTGCGGCCACTGGGCTTGTGGCCAGCAGTCCAGCACATCACCCACATCTCCAGGGTTCCTTGCTGACCGTCTCAGTCACTCCAAGCAAACTTGGGGTCCATGTGCCCTAGCTCCTCAACTTCCCCTCTCCCCGCCCCCTGGTGCCCATGACTACTCTGGCCTTTCAGCGTTTGCCCATTCTAGACACTTCCTCTAATAGGAAGACAAAGAGAGAAGGGCCGCGGCCTCCCCAACCCTCCAGGAACCTCGGATCTCAGCTCCGCTCGGAGTGGTCACCAGGAAGGACATTGACCCTGACTTCAACTCCTTGGTGGCACTCGAGAGCCAAACAATTGTAAAAACACACACACGTGCAAGATACATCCTTTCCTGACTGACGCGTGCCCCTCAGAGGAGCCCTGGTGGCGCAGTCTGGTAAGTGTCGGTCAGCTACCCATAAGGTCAGTGGTTCAAATCCACCCCTCCCTCGGGAGAAAGATGAGGCTGTCGGCTCCCATAGGGATGCACCGTCTCAGAAACCCTCTCCCAGGGTGGCTACGGGCCAAAGTTGACTTGCGGGCAGTGGGTTAGGATTTCTGTTAGTGTCCTGTTTCCAAAGCTTGTCCACAGATTCGTGTGTGTTGGGACTCAGCTTCTCTTTGGGGCTGGGAGGTGCTCTGCTCTGAAGGACCCCTGGGCTGCTCCTCCCTTTAGGCTCTGTGAACGACAGTCTTGTAGTAACTCATGCACACCTCTCTGTTGGAAAGAGACCCCTGCTCGCAAGCCCCTGGGGTCTACACCGGGCATGGCCCGGCTGGGTGCTGTGGGAGTCCTGAGGGGTCCCTGGTGACATGGTGGGGGGGGGTCACACCTTGAGCTGCTAACCATTGAGAGGAAGATGTCTTTGTGCTCCCCTAAAGAGTTCAAACTTCCTGGAAGCCCACTAGGGCCTGCGAGGACCCTGTGAGTCGGAATTGGCGGTGTTTGGGGGTGGCGGTATTCCCCTGCTGGGGAACCCTTGGTTTGCCACCTGATTCTGCGGTGGCTTAAATGAGACACGCTGCATGTCATTCCCCATAACCCCGGATTCTGGCCCCGAAGCCCACACCTGCCCGTTAGGTCCTCTCTCCAACGCCCGTATCTTGATCACGCCCATACATATGCCCGCTGGGTTTCCTGCTGCGACTGCTGCTTAAAAACCAGGCCCTCCCGTCTTCTCGCCAAGCCTGGGAGCATCCCAGATGGCATGCAAGCTTGGCCAAGGTCTCCCCGGGCATAGCGTCAGCAAAGAGCTCAGGGGGACGGGGTGGGGATCCTCGGTGGGAAGAGCAAGGGTGCTGCTCGGAACAAGCCATTTTTCTCATTTGCAGGGAGAAGAGGCGGCGGCCTCCTTGTGGGAATGCTCGCCGGGCTCTGCGTGCATTTCACCACATGAAAGCGGCCGGGGCCTTGTCTGCGGCCGTCTGATTACAAAGACAAGTTCTCTCATTAAAGCCGGCCGGGCTGTGTGCATTTCTTTCAAAGGAAACCGTCGAGAGAGCATTTGTGACTCATTACTTTCTGAGCAGCCGCGGCCTCCCACCAGCCTCAGGCGTCCCTGAGGACAGCGGCCCTGGGCGGGCAGGGGTCCAAGCTCCCCGGGGTGGCAGGTTGCTCTCCACCAGTTTGCGCAGCACTCAGCACCCAAGGTTTGGGAGAAGCCCTCCGGGGACAGGGGGGATGTAGAGAACCACCGGCCCCTTTGGCCGAGACCCAGGAGCTGGGGGTGTGGGGCTGGCCTCCTCATCCCAACGTGCCCAGGATGGGCTTGGGATTGATCACCTGGCTTTGGGGACCCAGATCGTGGAGCCCTGAGGGCTGTCTAGTCCTCCCCATTGCTCTTAGAATCCGGGGATGGGGCAATTTATACTCTGCCCAAACACGCGCCCGCAGGCCTCTGCTGCAGTTACAGGGGGCAGGGGGGTGGCGATGCAGTGCCATCGAGTCAAAGCCGGCTCACAGCGACCCTACAACACAGGGTGGCACTGCCCCTGTGGGTTTCTGAACCATCACCCTTCCCAGGAGAGGAAACCCTCATCGCTGTCCGATGGGCTTCCAGCGGCTGACCTTGCAGCTAGCAGTGGGATGTGTCACCACTAAGCCACCAGGGCTCCCTAGGCGGTGGCCGGGGGTGGGGTGGGGTGGGGGTGTCTCCAATCAGTGAGGTCTCTCATGGGGCAGCATCCATGCCGCAGAAAGACTTACCCTGTGGAGGGGGTGGGGATGGGGGTGTAAATAATGCTCACAAGCCAAGTGAGCAGACAGACCCACTGCTGTTGAACCGATCTGGACACTCCGCCACCCCTTGTGTTACGAGCTGTGTTAGTCTAGGAACTTTGGAGAAACAAATCCACAGTGACTCATGTATAAGACAGAGTTTTATGTAAAGAAAAGATGCATCACGAAAGCATCCCAACCCAATGCTGCCCAAGCCCACAAGTCCAACATTAATCCATTAACCCAACACCAGTCCACAAAGTCTTCCACCTCACAAAACAGAGGCAATGATGCCGACTGCAGGAGGAAAGCTGAGTCAGTAAATGAATAAGCATCTCAGCACTAGCAGGGGTCTCCACACGGCTGCTCCAGCACCCAGGGCTGCATCGGGATAGGTCCATGTAGCTTCTCCTTGGGGATGTCTTGTAGGAAGTCAATCTTGCAAGCTGAAGCAGGGAACTGCTAAGGCAGCTGCACCCGATGCAACCATCACAAAACAAGAGACCCAAGAACTAGAAAGGCGAGGCTCACCACCCATTTATCCCTCTGCCTTTCAACCAGCCCCCCATGTGATTATCGGAAAGGCTGGCACAATTAACTAACTCACGAGCACAACTCTTCTTGGGGTCTTCTGGGCAGGGGGCCTTCACGAAAGTGCAGTGCCAGCAAAGAGAGGAGGGGAGCCCCAGTGCCGTGGTTCTGCGTACAGATTCCAGCGCTGGGCTGCCTTGTTTCAAAGCTCGGCTAAGCCTCCGTCAGCCGTGGGGCCAGGGGGCAAGGTACTCGTCGCACCGCCTGCTTCCCCGTCTGTAAATTGGACTCACCCAGGGCTGTGGTGAGCCTCGTGCGCGGGCCGCAGACACCGTGACAACAGACACCGGCCAGCCTGCCCCGGTCCTCCGAGTGCCGTGGACTGTGGTGTCCTTGCCAGGTGCCGTTGAGTTGGTTCTGATTCATCGTGCCCACGTGTACCGCAGAACAAAACACGTGGTCCTGCACTGTCCGCGTCACGTGGCTCTGTGAGAGCCTGTGGTTGCAGCCACCAGGTCAGTCCATCTCTGTCGGCCTTCCTCTCTCTCTCTGGCTGCCCTCTGCTTAACCAAGCTTGACGTCTAGGTGAGACAGGGTTCTCTAGAGACACAAAGCCAGGACACCAATGATGTTATACAGATAGATAACATAAGAAATAAACAGTTCGTTAATCTATAGAGCAGTACAAATGCCTCCATGCAACTCACTCCTGTGAGACAGAGTTGTGACACTGGCAGTCCTTCAAGTCTTGAGGGCTGCCAGGTAGTCCTCTGTAGAGCATTCTGGCTATCCGGGCACAGGCAGCAAACAGCAAGGCAGGTCCCCAACAGTCAGGCAGATGACAGGGTCCGACAGTCCCCAGCTCAAGCGATGCATACTCCAGTAGTGTGGAGAAGCAGGTCTTGAAGGAACTCAACTGCAGCAACACAGTCCACAGGTTAGGTGTCCCCCAAGTAGTGTAGCTTGCAAATTGAGGCAGAGAACCAGCTAAGGCAGCCGCACGCTGTTCCAGTCATCAAAAACCAAGAATCAAGAAAGGCGAGGCCCGCCGAGCCATCTATCTCTCAATTCATCCCACGTGTGCTCACTGGCCAGGTTGGCACACTACACTTCCCTGTCACAATGTCCTTCTTTGAGGGCTGTTCCCTCTTAACATCTGCAGAGTCTCCCACCTTTCAGGCTCCACTACCTACCTGGCACTGTCTTCCTGTTGGTGGGTGGGGTTTTTTCTACACCTGAGAACAAGGACGGTGCTCACGGTAGCATGCACCTGTGAAGGGCAGTCCCATGGCTAGCTGAGTGCACACACCTTCTAAGGGCGGGAGACGTCTCTGCTTTTGTGAGCACCTGTACCCTGAGTGTCTCTGGGAGGGCGCTGGCCCCGGTAAGCCTGGGAGGCACTGTCACTGACTGAGAAGGTGACAGCAGCCCTCCGGGCGTCCCCTCCCTCCACGTCCCTCCTCAGCACCTCCTGGTGGGGTGGGAACACTGCCCCTTCCTCCAGGTCTTGGGCCATGGTGTCTGGTCAAATGGAAATTGCTGTTTCGGCCGAGGGGCGCAGTTACCCCGTGCCTGAGACTGCTGAAAGGCAGGCCGCTGGCCACCCTGGACAATGACACAGTGAGAGTGGACTCTGCAGAAACAGTGGCTGACTGGCCCTTCCCCCAGCACTCGAGTGCACACATGGGCACACACAGGGCAGGTCTGGCCCCGTAAGCAACCTGCAAGACAGCCTCTTGGAGGCCGAGGGTATTTGGGGGTGAGTTCTAAGCAGTGGGCCAAGTTTGAAACCACCATCTGCTCTGTGGGAGAGCAAGGGGGCTGTCCACTCCCGTGAAGAGTCACCGTCCAGGAAACCCACAGGGGCAGTTCCACCCTGTCCTGCAGGGTTGTGGTGCGCCGGCACCCACTTGAGAGCAGTGGGCTTGGGCTGGCTGGTTGGTTTCCTTGATACTTGCTCATGTGCTACAATATCCCACGGGCCCACGAGACAGCTTGAAATTCTTTTCCCTCCCACCTGTCCGCCAAACCACCCAGCTCCCCCAGGTAGCCCGCCAAGGCCACCCCAGTCCCCATACCCTCCTGGAAATGGCGTGTGCTGGGAACCTGCCCATCGGGATCTCTGGCGGCTTTTTTCCAGAAGGAAGCTAAAAAACCCTCAGCTATTGCTTGTACCTCAGGGCCACCACCCTGAGTGGACAGCACTCCCTGGTCATCACCGAGCCAGTTTCTTGACAGAGGGCTGCCTCGCCACCACCTCTACCACCCGCTCTCAGAGAAATGTGGGCAACAGGCCGCATGCCAGGCCGAACGCGTCCAGGCAGCAGGCTGCGTGGTGCAGTGGCCAGTGTGCCCAGAGCTGGGGCACAGGCAGCCCTGCGGCCGCACCCTCCCCAATTAGCAGCTGTGAAAGGCCCCTTTGTGGCCAGGGAGGGGCCGGGCGAGAGCCACAATGCCCTCCTGTCAGAGCCTCCTGGCGCTGCCCAGAGCCGGGCAAGCTCCGGCAGGGAGGGAAGGAAGGGAGTAATTTTCGCCCCGGTTTCCGTGGCGCATTGGTCATGGGGAGGCCAGGCGTGCCACACTGGGCCCCAGCGCCCACCTTCCTGGGACGGGGAAGACCCGGGGCACGTGGTGACCAGGAAGAAACCCCATTTTGCAGTCCCTGGTGGGTCTCTCGTCCCGACGGTTGGAAACGGAAGCCCTGGAAAATGTTTGGGGAAGAAAGCAGCATGCAGAACCGGGAGCCCTGCAGGCATCGGGCTGCTAACAAGAAGGTCAGCAGTTCAAAACCATGAGTGTCCATCAGGGAAAGATGCAGCTTTCTACTCCTGTCCAGAGCTGCAGTCTCAGAAACTCACAGGGGGCAGTTCAACCCTGTCCTGCAGGGTCGCTGAGAGTCGAGATGACCCATGGGTTTGTGGTCTTTTATGGGTGCAGATGGGCCGAGACAGGAGCTGGCTCCTCAAGGACAGCAGGGGACAGGGCCCAGGAGTCCCTGTCAGGAGCTCACAAATGCCGCTTGTTGAAACGTCCAACGGCCTAGAGGAGAACCCTGCCTCATCTCTCTCTCTCAACACACGCGCACACACATCTCCTCACACTGCCCCATGGCTCTGCTCTACGACTGGACTTGACCGCTATCATCACAGGGTGCTCAGGAAAGTCGGACCCCAATTGTCGAGGGAGTGGTGTTGATGGGGGCAGTGGCACCAAGGTTAAAAGCAACAACTGATATAGATTCCATATGGATGATATATAGATTAAGCTGGCATTTTAAAACGTTCTTTTCCTGTTGCTCCAAAGTGGTGGACAGAGACCCAAATCCCCCGTTCAGGAGACAGGCACCTCGGCGAGCTGCTCAGGCTGAGGAAGGGCACTGAGAAGGTCAAGGATCCTGTGTTAAAGGGATCCCATCTAGAGCCAGGACTTGGGGACAGACAGTGCTGGCGGCAGGGTCCAGGGAGCGGATAGTGGAGCCGTGAGCCTGGGTGTGAGTCCTGGCTCCTGCCTCCAGTCCCTGCTGTCAGCCCACACCCAGTTCCCCAAGTGCATGTAGGGGGCCCCCTACCTGTAGTCCCCGCAAGCTCTGTCCAGGGAGGGTGAGGACATAGGTGCTGCCTGTCTCCCCTCGGAGCTCCAGGACGATGGAAACACCCACCACAGCTGCGTGTTCACGGAATGGGAGCTTCCGCTCAGCATTCCAGCCACAGCACCCTAATCCCTCAGGTGGCCAGCCGACGTCTCGAGGTTCACAGGGACCCCAGTGTCCCAGCAGCTCCAACCACAGGCACGTGCACACAGAGGACCCTGGGGCGGGAGGGTCATGTGTCCCCAGCACCCCTCTTTCTCTGCCCCGCTCCTGCATGCTGAGCCCCCACGCGGCTGTGCAAACAAGGAGAGCAGCTCCTGAGAATGGCCCCGCCCCACGGCCTTCTGAAACCCACAGGCCGCACCGCCAGCCTGTCTCTCGGCGCGACACGGGCACAGAGCTGGGCAGACCTGCCCTGGGTCTCGGCGCTTGAAGCAATGGAGCAGGGATACAGACCTAGCCCATCCCAGAGCCTGTGTCCAGAGCACCCGCCAGCACATGGCTCCTGACCCGCCGTGTGCGTGCGGGTGTGTGCTCGGGCTTCATGGACAGCCTGTCCCACCTGCCCCTTCTTCCTTGCTCTGGGTGGAGGGAGAGAGAGAGTGTGTGTTAGTTTGAGCTCAGGCCACTGTCTTGTATCCACCAGGCGGAAAGAGTCAATACTTTATGGAGAAAGCTGGGTCTTGGCTGCCGTGGTGGCGTGGGGCCCCTGGCCCACCCCCCACATTGTCACCCTGCAGCCAGCGGGCTTCTGTGGTATGCAGCCTAACGCAGGCACTGGCATGGTGATGGGGGTGGGGAGAATGGAGTCCCTCCATGGGAGGAGAGCTGAGGAATGCAGAAGATAGGGAATCACCAGACCTCAGGAGGGGACCACCCAGAGCACTACTGGACCAGGGACCGGGGACGCCCCTTCCTCCCATCAGGATCCCACAAGAAGGTCACTGGGTTAGTCTGGGTACTTCAGAGAAACAAATCCACAGAAACTCATATGTATATAAGAGAGGGTTTTATATAAAGAGTAAGTGCACATCAAGAAAACATCCCAACCCAGTGTTGCCCAAGCCCGTTAAGTCCAACATTAACCCATGTGTCTGACACCAATCCACAAAGTCCTCCTCCATCTCACAAAACACACGCAATGATGCCGACTGCAGGAGGAAAGCCGAATCAGTGAGTGTGCAAGCATCTCAGCACTGGCAGGGGTCTCCACACGGCTGCTCCAGCACCCAGGGCTGCATCGGGGCAGGTCCATGCGGCTTCTCCTCAGGGATGTCTCGCAGGACATGAGCCTTGCCAGCTGAATTGGGGAACCAAGGCAGCTGCACCTGGTCCCACCATCAGAGAGCAAGAGACCCAAGAACTAGAAAGGCGAGGCGCACGGAGCCATTTATTGCCCTTCAATTAAGCCCACATGTGTTTATCGGCCAGGCTGCACAATAAACTTAACTCTCTCAGTCACCACTCCAGTGGCGCTCCCCTAGCCCCCAGAGTCTGCCCAGGTCCTGACTCCAGAGAACCACCCAGAACAAATGGACAAGTGTTGGTCCCCTGAAGGCTGCGGTGGGGCCAACAATCTGAGGGTCTGTGAAAAAGAACACAGCCAGGGCTCCGGTTCACACACCCATGGGATTGAGTGACTTTCAACCTGTCCCCGAGATCTGAGGTAGCTGCAGGTAAAGCCATCTGGTCCGGTGCGGCCTCCACCTCCTCAGGGCGCCTGCAGGAGAGGATAATAAACCCAATAAAACAGTGGCTTCTGCTACATCCGTCCGTTCAATTCCAGGCAGAGAGGTTAATTCAGAAGGTGCTGGAGAGGCTTTTTGGAGTTTCCAAGAGGGTCATCTTGATGGGAGGGGCCCTGATGGTGGGGTGGGGTTACCAGTCCAGCTGCTGAACCACAAGGTCAGTGGTTCAAACCCGCCAGGCGCTTCTCAGGAGGAAGGTGAGGCTTTCTGTTCTGCCTCAGAAAGTCCGGGGGCAGTCTCATTCTGCCTAGTGACGGGCCCCTAAGAGTACCAGTCAACTCCCTGGCAGGGGGCTGGGCTTGGGGGGATCTTGATTGTCTTAGATGACATGGGGGGGGGTAGGGGTCACAGGGGTTACTGTGAAGAAATTTTAAGAAAGTGGAAAACGGCATTGAATAGGGGAAAAAATTAAAAGATCAGGGAAATTGTGCCTAGAAAATTTTCCCATAACTAAAATGCATCTGCCCCTTCCTCAAGGGTGG
>NW_022106189.1:46584667-46588492 GCF_000313985.2 Echinops telfairi
GGGTGGGGGTGTTGTTGGGAAACCTTGTATCCTGCAGCCTTGATCTTGCTTCCTCGGACTTGTTCCCCCCACCCCCGCCCCCAAACTCCAAGAATATTTTAAAAGAACGTAATCTGAGCCCTTGAAGGGTGCCCAACCTGCCCCTGAGATGAGGTCACATGAAGAGCAGGTGCTTCCAGGAAGGTCAGGGGCGGAGCCACTGCCCTTGGAAGTGGACACACCTCGGCGGAGGGCAGATCAAGAAACAAGAGCCCCGCGTCTGGATATTTTTGTTCAATAAATAAAGGGTTTTGTTCTTTTCATAGCAATACATTTTTGCCTTCCCTCAGATATGTAATTGTTTGTGATCTATACACATTACACACACATACACACACATATTTCAGGATGCCATGGTGAACATTGCATGCTCTGGGGCACCTGCTATCGTTCAAATCCTCGCCTTGCTACTTCCAAGCTGTGCAGCCTTGGGCAAGTCTCCTCTCCTTGAAACAGGGCAGCTGGGACTCTCCTTGCCCTCTAAGTAGAAGCGCGTCGAAGCACAGTTGTCTCCGTAGTGATGGCTCCTGAGGGCCACGTGTCCATCTATTGAATAGAATGGCCAGCTGTCCAGAGCCGAGTCCGACCGGTCATTGAGGTGCTGTAAGGAAGACGGCTCAGAAGGGAGGGGATGGTGGACAGCCCCAAGGTGGGCCAGCCCCAGACAGATCTTAGTCCTCATCCACAGATGATGAGAGCCGTGTGTGTGTGTGTGTGTGTGTGTGTGTGTGTGTGTGTGTGTGTTCTCAGGGATCCCGCCTCCTGGGCCACCTGGTGCTGGTTGTAAGCAGAGAAAAGACTAATTGTTTTCATCGCTACCTGATTACAGAGCCTAATTGGAGGAAACAAGAAAAGTCTTCCAAAGCCCAACCAAAATACAGCTCTCTGGTGGAATATATATATCTAAGTCTCGCTTCATCTCTATCCCTGTTCATTTTAGAGGCTGAGGCCTTAACGTAAAGAATAAATCTGATGCCTTAATCTAGACGGAACGAACCCAAATCAAATTGACCATGATATGGAACCAGTTTCTACAACATGTATCTTAACAGCAGGTCGGGTGATTCAGAGAGAGACACTAGAGACGTTTCCCACTGTGCCTCTGCCCCAAGTCTCTCTCGCTTTTGCACCATTTTTGCTCGGCAGCTCAATGTCCTTTGTCAGAGTTAAAATATGTTCCTGGGTCTCAACCTTCCAGGCAGGATTTGCCCTCGCTTACACACATCTCCTTTGGTCATCTGCGAGCGTCTTTAAAAGCAAACCTCACCCAGAACACAAGCTCCCACGTGACCATGGGATTCCTCGCTGCTGCCTCCCGGGAGTCCATGTGGTGCCATGAGCATCAGCATCTCCAGCCATCGTTTCCCGCACAGCAGACCAAAACCCCGTGTCTTAAAACCACCACCACGACTTAGCTCATCACCTGCAACGTGGGCAGGGCTCAGCAGGAAGGCTCAGCGCTACACAGAATCCCCAGAAAGCTCACTAAGCTGGGGGGTCCGTTCATTTCCAAGATGGCACACCTGTCGGCTAGCAAGTGGGTGCCGGCTGCCAGCTGAGTGTGCCGTGGGGCCCTTGGGCTTCCTCACGCATAGTGGCTGGCTTCCAACAGGGCATGTCCCATGTGGAAATAAGTCCCCTAGCCTTGGACTCATCCATTAGCATGGCTGCTGTCCTCTTTTGGCAGGGCAGCGAAAGAAGACAAGACACCACCTCTTGGTGCGAGAGTGGAAAGGTAGAGAGCATATGTGGGGAGGGGAGGTTGGCCTGCCCGTTTTTGGAAAGTGCCATCTGCCGTAACATCAAAGAGAGCTGCGTTCAAAGCACGACTTCCCGCAGTCTTGGTTTCCCAAATGCACAGGTGGGAAATTCTGCCCAATGTCGGAATAACTTAAAGGAAGTAACGTACCTAGGAGCACGCCGTAAGAACTTAACACATGTTGGCGCCCTCCCTCCCCTTGTTATTTTTCACAATTATCTGAGGGCGAGTCAAAAAGGATTGTTACTAAGGGTCCACGTTCATATATGGCCGAGTTTATTCAAATAAAATATGCTTCTGCAATCAGCAGGTGCCTGCAGTTAAGTTCCCTCAGTAATACACGCTTCCATCTCATTAAGGTGCCTTAATTAGAAGGCTATATTTTGGACTCTAGAACGAGCATGGAGTGGATACTGGTCAGCTCAATGAGCGATCACTTTAAGCCAGATCAAAGCTAATGGAGATCATTTCATGGGATGAACATAACCAGGGATGAGGCTTGGGTTTACCAAGATGAGCCGGAGAACATCTAAACCATGTTTCCTGTTTGGAAACTGATTGTGGTTGCAAGTGTACCATTCTGCTGGATGTGATTGAACTACGGAACAATTAGATACCTGTATTAAGCCCAATAAAAAGTAAAATGAAATCATAAACGATGGTTCCCAAGGGGAATCCACTGGACCAGCTCAATTCAAGCCTCGGAAGGTTATGTCAGCTGGTTTTCAGGGTCTCGGAGGGGTCATCTCAATAGCATCTCTCCACTGGCCAGGAACAGTCACTGGGGCTGGCTTCTGACGTGGGAGTGTTAAGAAAACAAAGAACGGTGTTGCTGAGAAAGCAGGTGTGCAGAGTGGCCACTGCGGTGGCCACGCGTGTCTTGTAGGGCCTGTGGCTGTGCCCAGTGGGGTGAGAAGCTTACATGGGGTGGGGTGGATGGGTGGATGGCTTCTCTGCCGAGGTGACACCTGAGCTGGAAGACGCAAGAAGCCAATCCCAAGAGTATCTGGGGCAGAACCAAGATGGGTCCCTGCCACCATCTCTCCTCCCAGGGCCCTGAGCCTCTGCACCCTCCTCCCCTTGTGAGCCCAAACCTGCCCACCCACTGCAGTGATTCACAGGCCCCTGCAGGCAGTGGGGACGCATAGAGCGGAGAGGGCCAACCAGAATGACACTGAAGCAATGCCTGGCAAACACTGCCATGGGGCCCGTGGGGCCAGGGGTCATCAGGGGCCCCTTCTGTTTGTATGGAGGGCCCAACTGACAGCCCCTGAGAGAAGGCTCAGAGGGGGCTCGGAGGCCAGGTCTCGTCCCTGCTGTGTGGGGGCACGGAGCCCCGCTTCTGCCCTGAAACCCAGCTCTCCCCTACCACTTCTCAGAAGACAACATTCTCATTGTCCCCTGGCAGCCAGCAAAGCCCCCCGCCCCGTGTGTGTGCCAGTGCGCGTGCACACACAGACACACACCCAGCCTGGGTCACAGCTGCCTGCCACCCACAGCTCCCACCCCTCGAGCTCAGGCCAGGGTTTCCGTGCTGGTGGAAGCATTTACCCACTGAAGTGAACCGACCCCTCTCTGTCTGCATCCTGAGGAGGAGTGTGCCTCCGTCGGTTCTCCCACGCCGCTTGTTGTTTGCAGGAATACAAACCTAGAAACAAGAGGAGGCCTTCCTTTGTGAGCGCGGATCGTCTTCATCCGCGTGTGTTCTAGTCTGGGTACTTTAGAGAAACAAATCCACAGAAACTCGTGTGTAAGAGAGAGTTTTATATAAAGGTTAACTGTGCATCACGAAAACATCCCAACCCAGTGCTGCCCAAGCCCACAAGTCCAACATTCACCCGTTAGCCTATATGTCCAACACCAGTTCACAAAGTCCTCCTCCATCTCACAAAGCAGACGCAATGACGCCGGCTACAGGAGGAAAGCCGAATCAGTGAGCATGTAAGCATCTCAGCGCTGGCAGGGGTCTCCACACAGCTTTTCCAGCACCCAGGGCTGCATCGGGGTAGGTCCATGTGGCTTCTCCT
>NW_022106189.1:46590046-46626985 GCF_000313985.2 Echinops telfairi
CTTTGGGAATGTCTTGCAGGAAGTCAGCCTTGCAAGCTGAAGCTGGGAACTGCTAAGGCAGCTGCACCCTGGTCCAACCAACACAAAGCAAGAGACCCAAGAACTCAAAAGGTGAGGCTCACCGAGCCGTTTATCCCTCCACCCTTCAATTAATCCCACATGTGTTTATTGGCCAGGTTGGCACAATAAACTAACTCAGCGTGGAACATGCTCAGATCAGACCATAAACACAAACTGACATCCATAGCTCTGTCATTTTGAGGCGCGTCCTTGCTGCTGCAAACGGCGAAGTCATCAGCTGCCAGCCCACATGTTGGCAGTTCGAGGCCATGCAGAGGTGCCTCAGACGAAAGACCTGGCCGTGTGCTTCTGCAAGGCCCCTCCCTGCCTCCGAGTCCATGCCAGCTCACAGAGAGCCTGCAGGACAGAGCAGAGCTGCCCCTGGGGCTTCCGAGGTTGCCAGACTCTAAGGGAGCACACAGCCTCATCTTTCTCCCTCAGAGTGGCTGCTGGGTTTGAACTGCTGACCTTGTAATCCACTCACAATCTGACGCATTATCCACTCTGCCACCAAGGCTCCCTGAACATTACAGTCATTGAAACTGCTAAGAGCAGTTCTACTCTGCACACGTGGGGCACCATGAGTCAAAACGGTGCCATTGCCCAGAGATAACACGTTATCTACACGTACCATGTTCAATGACTTTTTTGGGGGGCCCATCTTGGTCAGAGATAAAATCGAACCCAGATCAAAGCAGAAATTCATCTGTTGCAGACAAACCTGGGAGTAAAATCACAGCATTGTCCCCAGGGATGAGAGTTATTTTTCACCATGATCTCACCAGACCTGGTAGCAGCTGGCACTCAGCATTCTAATGGCCTCCCTCCCAATCCCACTAGTTTTAAGGGAACTGCACAGTGAGCAGTGAACCTCTTCCACCGCCTCTGCCGGGACATAAACACACAGGGTACGAGCCAAGGTCAAAGCCGCAGGCCTGGTCAGAGGCCAAAACCATTGCTATCAAGCCAACTACAGCTGATGGGGGCTCTGTGTGTGAGGTGGGCTTTCCTAGGCTGTAATCTTTACGGACACAGATCACCAGCCCTGTTTGCGATAGCTCCACCAGACGGCTCATTTAGGTTAGTATTTGAGTGCAAACCGCTTGTGATACCCAAGCCATGTGGTGAGGTCCCTAAGCAGAAAATAACCCCCGCTGCGCTCTGGGCAACACAAGCACCAGTGGCCAATTCCCGGAGGGAAGGATCTCAGACAGCCAAGCCAGTGGAGCCAGCAGGTTAACTGCAGTCCCAGCCACCATCCCATGGCACAAGACCCACCCCTCTGAGCCCAATCAACAAGTGGCTGCTGTTTCCCGGCCCTGTGTTTTAGGGTGGTTTGTCACACGACAATGTGGTCAGGTGTCGCCAACAGTTCTGGCCTGACTCCTCCCAGCCCCACGTCCAGCAGGACGGAGCGCTGCCCACGCCTGGCCCACCGGACCAACCTCCCACTGTGGCCATGTGTGGGCCCGCTGTGAAGCCACTGCGGCAGTCTATCTTAGTGAGCAAGCACAATGTCCTGGTCTCTCCTGACAGCACGTCCAGAGTGCAGGACACGGAGCCTCACATCCTCACGTCCAAGGGTTCTGGCTGGACTTCTTCCAACGCGGGTCTTTTCAATCTGTGACACGTTCAATGCTCCGCACCCGTCGACCCTTCTTCAGTCTCCAACTTCCACGTGAAATGAGCTGATGGAAAAGTCCGTGGCTTGGGCCAGGAGCCCCCTCGCCTTCAGCCAGCATCTCTGCCTTACAACACCTGAAAGATCTTTGGCCACCATTGGCCAACACAATGGCGGATGGGATCAGCCTCCAACACACACATGCATGTGTGACCACCAAGAGCTATGCGCCAGGACACTCACAGTATTAGTGGCCACCAGTCCCACGCTGGGAACAAGGGTGTTCCTGGGGTAGGGGTGGGGGTGTAAAACGGGGTTGGGGGGGGCCTGCGGTGGAATACAGCGTAGCAGTGAAAATGCTGGGCCTGTGGCCAACCCTCGGGAAACATCTCATAAACATCACGGGGACTGAGCGGAACCAGACACGCTCGGGCGCTGTCTGCCGCGCCCCCTCCCTAACACAGCCCAGAGGGGGTCGGCCCGAGGCGGAGGCGGTGAGGACATCTTTGGTGGTACTGGCAGGAAGGGGGCACCAGAAGGCTTCGGGAGGGTGGGGGTGGGCACGCTGCTGGGTCTGGATCTGAGGGCTGTTTACGGACCACTGGGGGTCCCTTGGTGGAAAGCCATGGAGCTAGTTTGCGGACTCCTCTGTATACATGTTGTACTTCAAGGAAAAGTTTACTTTAAAAATGGAAATCACATTTTTTCTGGTTATCTGTTGCTGCCTCACTAACCAACTCCTAATGCGGCGGCTTAAAACCACTGTCTTTTAGCCTTTCCCATAGTCTTGGTGGGGCGGGAACTCTAGAAGGTGTGGTTGGAGGTCTCTGGAGGGGTCCCTCCTAGGTGGGGCGTAGGCAGGTGGGGGCTGGGTCAACAGCTGCACACTCACCTCAACTGCCCTTGACTGGGAAGACTCCGGCAGCCAGCCGTGGGGACAGCTCCCAGCCTCCTCCTCCTCCTCCTCCTCCTCCTGACTCTCCCCTCCCTCCTCTGCCCTTCCCTCTCTCCTCCTTTCTCCCCCTCCTGTCTCCTCGTCTAGCCTTGCAGGTTATTAGCAGCTGTACTTTAATTCATTCTTGTGACTGCTAACCCTGCACCTGCCTCACCATCCCACGGCCAGGCTGGTCCCTGTAAGCTGAGAAAGGGGGTGGTGGTCACCTCCTACTTCTTCTACTACGACTACTTGTACGACTACCACTAGTCTTCTACTACCACTACTATTGTTCTACTACCACTGCTTATTCTTCTACTACTAATTCTACTTATTCTACTACTATGACTTCTTCTACTTCTACTACTTATTCTTCTTATACAACTACTACTACTTCTACTCCTACTTATTCTGCTACTACTTCTACTACTAGTATTCTACTGCTACTAGTAGTAGTTCTTCTACTACTTTTCTTTTTCTTCTCCTCCTACTACTGATACTTATTCTACTACTAATAGTAGTACTTTTTCTACTACCACTACTTATTCTACTAGTAGTAGTAGTACTTTTTCTTCTTCTACTACTACTATTCTTTTTCTCCTCTTCCTCCTTTTTCTGCAACTACTTCTAGCTCTAGTTCTTTTTGTTGTTTATTCTTCTCCTCCTCCTCCTCCTGCCTCCTCCTCTCCCTCCTTCCCTCCCCTTCCCCACCCCCTCCCCCTCTTCTTTTCACCGTGGAAAATACTTAAACACACACCGTAAAGGATGCAGTACCACAAAGCCCCTGTGCCCACTCTTCCACCCGCACCGGCTCTTCCTTCCACGCTGCCCACTCCCCATCTCCCCGCGGGGGGTTCAGAAGCTTGGCGGAGTCACTCCTGCTGCCCCCATCTCCGCCGGCATCTCTCTCAGGAGAGGGGGCAGAGTGGCTTCCGGGTCACATCAACATGGCAGACAAAGCACGTCTGGGCCCTCCTGCCGCAGCTGCTTCCCCCACAGGTGCCGCAGGCGACTCGCGAGCACTAGAGGCAGGTGAGAAGCCGTCCTCTCTGGGGGAAATTGATTCTAGAACTTCAGGGGCGGGGGGAGAGGGGCTCCAGGATTTTCTCAAGTCAACAGTTTTGGGAAAACTATAAATTCTGTATGTCAATTCAGCAGCTGTTTTAATGCCTCAGACACCCACAGCGTCCCCTGCGGTGCCATTCTGCTGCCCCTGCCGGGTCTCCGCCTGGGCCTCGGGTCAGCACCAGCAGGGGCAGCTACTTCGATAAGCCCTGCACGGGGTGGCTAGACCCAATCCTGCCCCACCACTCACGGCGGTCTGGCTGTGGACAAGCCACGCCCTCTCTGTGGGCCTCGGTGCCTTCATTAGCAAGACGGCAATGAGACCCCAAAGTTTCCACAGCAAGCTATCCTGAGGGACCAGCAGGGACAAACCCGTGTTTCCCAAAGAGGGCGATCCGGGGGGGCTGCAGAAACAGACACTCACACCCTACCCCAGGTCGTGGGTGACCGGAGAACAAGCCTTTTAATTGCCAGGGGGTCTTGCTGAGTCCTGCTCGTAGATACTTACAGTAGGTCAAACAAGTCTGGGAGCCTCTGAGGCCGATGCATCCATTGCCACCGCGTGGAAGGCTAGCAACCCTACAGGTTGGCGCACTCCCCCATGGCTGTGCGTCTGTATTGGAGCAGACTGACTCCTCCTTCTCCCCCGGAGCAGCCGGTGGGTTTGAACCCATATCCTTGGGACTCACAGCCCAGCACTTAACCTGTTGCACCACCAGGCCGACTTCCTGGCAGGTGAACAGGACTCAGCTAGTGCTGATGCTGCTAATTATAGTACTGCATCCCTGCTCCCCACCAGCTAGCCCCATGAGCAGGCGCTGCCCGTCACGAGGTCTGTCGCCCTACAGGTCAGCGCCGAGCCTCACGGGGAGCCCCAAGAACCACACGCAGTGAAGATTCCAGGCGGGAAAGGCTGTGCCTCCAAGAACGCTCCTCTAGATCTTCCGCCGCTTCCTGCGCTCTGGAGAGGGCCAGGCGCAAGGCAGGCTTTTAAATGAGGGGAGAAAGGGCCAAATACTATCATTTAAACACATCGTTTTACAGAAAGAACTCGGTTTGTGCAGAAAGCACAGGCTGGAGGCCCGAAGGGCATAATGGGGGTACTGTGCTGGGCCTCCCCTCGGGGTCCAGCTCGAAGACAGCAGGCACGCTCTGAACGGTGTACAAGTGCGCCGCTCGCTTCTCTCACTGGGAGCAGCAACAGGCAGCCTGCCTCCAAAATCCCATGCCACCCCAAATGCACGTGTCATCTCAGATGGGGAGCCTTCCCAACCCCAATAGCACCCTGCAGAGGGAGCCCTGCTTCGGAGACAAGCCCACCTGTCTGATGAGCGAGCAGAGGGAGTCCCCTGCTCCAGAGACAACCTACCTGTGCACTGAGCAGGTGCTGTGGGCACACCAGAGGCCAGAGAGTAAGGGAAGACCCCATCTGGCATCTCCTCCCTGCCCGTCTTCTTGGGTCACTCTCTCTCCTGCCTTCTTCCCTGAGAACTCCTGGGCAGTATTGAGGGCAGGCCGAAAAACTCACACCGGTCATGCACACGGCTTTGTAACCAGGAAGCACATGCATGTCCATATTTACATTAGTCAACCAACAGCCTTCAGGCAGAACTGTAATTTCAGTGGTGAAGCCATCTGCTGGAACCTGTTGGGCTCTCCCTGTGCCCCTGCCCCAGCCACGGAACCATCTGGACAGTCCCTAGGTCTAGATGACAAGACATCAACAGGCTGCACTCCAGGGTCACCTTGAACCCAGTCCCCTCGCCAGCCCCCGAGCGGGCACAGAGACTCAGAGTGGCTGCAGAGTGGTTCAGTGTGGGGTCGCAGGCTGTGTGGGCCTCAGTTTCCCCATCTAGAAAAGGGTTTGTTACCAGGGCTTAGTGCTCATGGAACACTGGGGGGGTGTGCTTCATCGGGGTGATGGAGGTGAGGGGGGCTCCGTGGCGTGGATGGAGAGAGTGGAGGATGGGTGGAGGTGGAGGTGGTGATGAAAGTCATGATGGTGAAGTTGGTGGTGATGGTGGTGGGGGTGGGGGGCTTGGTAGGAACAGGTGGTGGGGGTGGCGACGGAGGTGGTGACGGTGACGAAGGGGGCAGAGATGGCGGCAGTAAGGGAGGTGGTGATGAAGGACGTGGTCTCACCAAGAGATCATCCAACCAAACGAATCATCCAATATTAGGCGGGGAGGCTTCAATTTCTGAAAATGAGCACAGCGTCCCCATCTCCCATTCGGGACGGAGCTCCAGATAAGGGTGGTGGACCAGGTCCCCCAGCTCTGAGGACAGCACAGGACTCAGCTCATCCTTGTCACTATCGCTGTTATCCAGTGTCTTCCCCCCCACCCCCCTCCTTGCCCTGCACAGGCAGACTGTTCCAGAAGCCGCCAAGGGGTGCGCACATGCACACGGCTGAGCGCCGGCCTGCCTTTGCTGGACTTCAGTTCAGACGGAGCCCAGGGTCCTCCTCCCTGTCTCGACAGACAGTATAGAAGAAGCAGGAGAGAGGAGTGGGAGGGACCGCGGGCAGGACAGTGGAGAGGCTGCCCTGCAAAGATGGGTTTGCAGACTGCTGGTTGGCATTGCCTGTGTGCACACACGTGTGTGAGCATGCGGTTTTTAACAGTGGGGGGGTGGGGAGATGTGTTCCTGCCTCGGCATGGTCCGGAGCTCCCCCAATCTCTGGGCAGGAAGAGATGAAGGATCCGATGTCTGGGGGTAGCCAGCAGAGGCGGGGGGAGGGGTACCACCTCTCTTCGCTGGGACCCACCTGCCCTGCATGAGGGGGCTATTAACCCAGTGATTAATCGGCCCTTTTGGAGGCTTGGGCAAACATTTACACTGGGGACTCCCTCCCTTCGTTTGTCCAAATATTTGTAGCCTGTGGGTCACCCGGTCATATCCTGTGAGGCCGACCTTGGGGAAGTCCCAGCCCACATAACCCCCATGCCCCCAGCACACCCCGTGTGAATCCCGGGTACCCCCAGTGTGTCCAGACGCTTCTGGTTCCCCACCAGGGCTGAGGTCTGGGGTGCTAGATAGAGAGCGGCAGCGGCGAAGAGAGTGTTTGAGACTCTTATTTTATGGGGGGGCTTCTCAGGAGGCACAAAGCAGCAGGAGCTCAGCTAGACCTGGGGACCCGGCATCCTGCACGATTCATACACGGGGCCTCAATGTTGGACCAAGGAAGTCCGCTACCCAGCCCCGAGGACAAAGCTGGTGATGCTGTGTACCCAAGGCTGGGTGCTGTCCAAACCTGGACTCCATGTCCGCCTTAACGAGTGGCTCCATTCATTCCTGCCCGAGTCCATTTTTCCCCGTTATCCATCTCACCGCTGTTTTTAAAGGTTGTCTTGTCTTGCTTTCTTCTGTTGATTGCCATTCGTCAAACTCCTCCATGGGGCCGGGCGCTAGTGCTTCCTTCCCATTGGTGCCGCGTCCACTGCTCACCTGCAAGGTCACCCCCTGGACGACAGTGCTGAGGTGCTAAGCGGTTAGCCAGCCTGCCTGGGGCCACACAGCCACTCTGGGAGCTGGGTGCACTGACCCAGGTCCCAGCAAGGCCAGTGTCCACTCTCTGATTTCCTGCCCGGCGTCTCTCCACTGCAGGCCGTGGCAGCCCCGCGGTTGTGAGCGGAGACCGGAGGACTCCTTCCTTCCTTGTAAAGGCTGTTCCGCTGCCCCGTGCTGCTGCTTGCTCTCCGGTGGCAGACTGGGTCCAGAGGCGATGTCTTCAGAGGGTAAAGACGGTCGCCGGAGACTGGGAGCCACTTTCTCGGCCGGCACCACTTTCCCTGTGGCCAGCGGATGCTGGATGCTGAGGCCTGGACTCGTCGGCAAGCTGGCGGGGCCCCTTCTTCGAGCCCCAGCCATTCTTCCATCCTGCAATTAAACCAGAGGTCAAATATCTCCTTAACGACGCTATCAGGCCAGCGGCTCATTACGGCGTATATTTAGCCATAAACTACGGGTTGCCGTGAGGAGGAGATGAAAATTACTGTGTTCTGGGAATGAATCCCTTTAGCAGAAACCAGAGCTGCTATTTACCAAGGAGGGCTAAGTACAGGCTCTGGCTTCTAGGCGACCCCAGGCAGGACAAGCCAAACTTTCAGGTCCCTTCTGGTTTTGCCTGTGCCCCCCACCTCCCCAGGCCTGGCCCTGAGTACCCCCCACCCCCTCGGCTGAGGTGTGGGTGATTTGGGGGGGCGCTGAAAACCTGGAGCAGGCACTTTGTGAACACGGTGCTTCCTTGGTCCTGGCTGCCTTCTTTCTAAACTCACAGGGACCCCCTAGGACAGAGCAGAACTGCCCCCCCGGGGGTCTCTGAGGCTGCCCAAGGGCAGATGGCCACGTCCTTCTCCCTCTGTTCTTTCCCACACCACCCCCACAAAGAGAAGTCACCCTACCTCACAGGGAGCGTGCAAGGCCCGTAGCCAGGGCACCTCGCTAGCCACAGACGAAAAGCCACCGACTAGTCCCAACCAGAGCTTGCCCGTGTCTGTCTGCTTGGGCAGTGAGGGAGGGCTGGGGGGCAGTGGCAGATGGGGACCGCCTGCCCAGGCACCTGTTGAAGGCTCTTTGGAAAAGCAACCTCATGCTAACAAACCAGCAGTGGATGCACAGCAGGGTGGGGAGGAAGGCAAGGGGTCTCCACCCCGCCGGCCTGGCTCTGCCGGCTGGGGAATCGAGCCGGTGGATTTGGCCCCCAGGGCGGAGGGTGCGGAGCTGGCCCCCTTACCCCTGCCTCTCCGCTCGGATGTTTCTCTCCGCTGCTCAATGTCAAGGCCGCAAAATCCATCAGCGTTGTCAGCTGCAGCCCAGGGGTGAGTCTCAGACAAATGGTGGCTCTGGGTGGGGAGGGGCTGCCAGATGCATGGCTCTCAATCTTGGTGGCTCCTAATTTGAGAGAGGGGATAGAGGGTCCTTAGGCATCCCGGAAAGCTGCGGCTTTGCTGTCCATAAAACACACCCACACCCTCCATTTCAGGGCCCAGTCCCTGAAAGTCTTGGATCGTGATTTAAGAATGCCCCCTCCAAAAGTACCACTTGGAAGCTCCTGGGGCTCCAGCCCCCAAGATTCCAGTGTCAGGCACACACACACACACACACACACACACACACACACACACACACAGCCCTCCTGGCATAGCACAGAGGGAGGGCCAAGCCCTCAAGTCAGTGTCCCCCACTCTAACGCACCCCCATGCCCCCCCCACACACACAGGGGCGCAGGGGTTCTGCTGTGTAGACCTTGGAGCTAGAAGCAGTGGATCAAAGGAGGAATGGACCCAGAGGCCTTCAGGTCCCCCTCCCACTCCAGGCCCCTCTGGCTTGAGAAGGGAGCTGGAGTGCGGCTCCTGGGGATGCCCTGTGGAGGGTCAAAGAAATGGGGCTCTCTTTCTCCTGGTGGGCACCATCTGTTTAGTGGGGAAGGGGGACCACAGAGATTTAAACCGGGGCTTTGTGCCCCAGAAGCCGGCAGGGCCAGTTCACCAGTTGCCTACCTGCTGATGCATCCTGAACCCCCTCCCCCTTTGGGGGGGAGCTGGGCAGCAGGAGCTGGAGCAATTGGACTGGGGCGGGGGAGGGAACTGTGTCTACACCAGCCTTGTGTGGCCACAATGCCTATCTCCACAGTCCAGAGTCCACAAGGAAAACTCTACTCAGGCCCTGAATTCTCCCGGCAAACCAACGTCCCTGGTGTTCGTTTTGCCTGTAGATTCGCAGCCCGGGTTCGTAGAAAGAGGCAGGGGTTCGTTTTCTAAAAGGAACCGGCTGAGGGGGTGGGGTGCACGGGAGGTGTTGGCCTCGCGGGCCAATGCCCACCTTGGCCCGGCTGTCCTGGCCCACCCACGCCCCGCCGCTGCCATGGGCGGCCTCTGCACGCGGGCCGTGCTCTGAGGCTCCGCGGCGCCGCCGCTCGTCCCACCCCGGGGTCCGGTTTTCAGGACGAAAGGCCAACGCTGCCACGCGCCGCAGCCAACTTCTCGTGTCCGTCGGTGGGCCAGGCGAGAGGGAGCGGGCGGGCGGGAGTGAAAGGGAAAATAAAGTGGAGACCACCTTTCGAAATTCCAATTGCTTTCCTCTGCGGGGTTGGAGCTGAGGAGGGAGGGGACATCAGCAAATGTTAATTTTAACAAAGTCCCCAAACCGAGAGAATTCATGAAGAAGCTAAAAAGAGGCGAGCCTTGGGCAGTGAGCGTGCGGGGAGACAGAACGAACCCCCGGCGCTGCGTGCAGTAGTGGCGAGTGGACACCCGGGAAAAGGACGCGTGCGGCCGGTTAAATGCGGCCGCTGGCAAACGGCAGTGTGACTGCGCCACTGCGGACGAAGAGGACTAGGGGGTGCTTGAGGGCCCTGGGTGCCCCTGGAGAAGGAAGCAAGGCGAGGCCCCAGTGGAAGGAAGGGGAGGGAGCTTCTTCCGAAGACCCCGGCGCTTCGTAGCGCGCCCTGTGATTGCGCCCAGGACGCGAGCACTTGGAGTCCCCGGGCGGCCTGGGCGCGCGGCGCGATCGGCCGGCTGTTTGTAATTCCATCCTTTTTCATTAACATAAACACCACTTGAAGCAAAATATACAAGGCCGCCTACTTCCCCAAGAACGAACGGCCCCAGCGCCCACCAGCTCACGCTCGCCCGCCCGCCAGACCCCGGCCCTCGCGGCGCACTTTGGGCGCCTGAGCTCACGCGGTCCCGGGCCTGGGCAGAGGCCGGCGTCCGCGGGCTCCGGAGCCCCCGCACTCCCGGCCCTCCGGCCACCCCCGCTGCCGCCGCCGCCCTAACCCCCAGGGACCGAGTTGGCAGTGCCCGTCCGCGCTCAGCCACTTGTTCGCAACGCTCCGGCAAATGGTTTCCCACTACCTGAGCGCCCCGCCCGGCCCTCATTGCGGGCGGAGCGCGTCGCCCGCGGCCCAGCGCGGCGAGCTAATTGGGTTGGAACTGGCGCTGGACGCCCGCGGGGAAGGGACCGAGCAGCGGGACGCTACTGGCACAGGGTAGAGAGCCGCGCTCGCCCGCCCTGCTGCCACCCAGATCAGTGGACTCATAAGCCGGGGGGTGTCCCTGCCTCCCCGCCTGCGGGCGCTTTCACACCGCCCCGGTCCTGGTTCCTGACCCGTGGGCGTGGGCGTGGGCGCGGGCTCCTTCAGGCGCCAAGGTTGTCTCTGCTTGCGGGCGCACCCCACAGCTCCTCCGCTCCTGTCCGTAGACCCTTCGGTTGTCGCTCTCCCGGGCGGGAGCCTGGACCTTCAAATTAGGGGCGCTTCAAGCACTAGAAAGGGGAACCAGCCAGGTCTGGCCAAGACCGGCTCCAGGCCAGGTCTACACGGGCACAGTCAGGTGGAGTCCGTTTCCAGGCCAATTCGGCCCCAAAATCGCGGCAAGGTCCAATCCAAGGCGTTCTAGATACACATTGTGGAATTCCCTACATCCCGGGGTCTGCGTAGAGATGTCCTAACAATATCGCAGATCTAGCACATTTCTCGGCTTTTCGGGAAATCGCTCATTCTGACACCCACTTCCCGCTCCCAGTGGACCTCAGCTTCGGAATTATCCGCCAGCCTCAGATCCTAGCTTAGTCTCACCCGGAGCCCCGTGCAGAGACCCGACCAAAGGCACCAGTCTGCTCTGCCCGGTCCCCTGCCTGGGAGGCCCAAGGGTCCTCCCTAAACCACTCTGTGAGCACATTCAATTTCCATAAGGCGACTCCCGGGGGCCGAGTCCTGGGTGTACTCACGTGCCCAGAGACCCCCAGGCCTCTCGGCGCAGCCCTGGACTGCCATTGATGGGTGGAAGAAAGGAGCACTTCGGCCCCCCCAGAACCCTACTTCAGGCTGAGAATGCTCCCCTCGCCCAGAGCCGGACATGCACCCCCTCTTGGGATAGTGGGGGGGTGGTAAAATAAACACGACGTTCACGCTAGCAGAACCCATCATTAGCCCAAACCACCGTTAAAATAATTGCTTCATCTCAGGGCCACACAGACTTCCCGCTGCTGTGAGCCTGGTCGCAGCCAGGGCCACCAATAGGGGCCGGGAGAGGCAGCCAGCCCAGACCCACGCAGGGCCCCGGCCTGTACCTACAGAAGAGCGCCTGCTTCGGCACCCACCGGGCGCCAAGCCACTGCCTGGGCCCAACACCCGCCGGCCAGCGCTTTCCTGGGGAGCTGCGTGCAGACCCTCTGAGCCAGAGGGAGCGTGGGCTGCGCTCCAAGGAGCCAGGGGTCTTAGAGGCAGGTAGGTGCCAGTGTGGGGACGGTTTCTCCAACTCCCCCCCCAAGAAAAACGTGGGGTCCCAGGCTGACGGGCTGATGGAACCGCTATCACCCGCCTCTCCCAGGAGGGCCAGAATTTGCTTACTAATTGAATTCGTTTTCGTGGTGAATTAAATCGGGCACTGTGCAATTGGGGAGGAAAAAAGACATTATTTGTCTGCAATTTTGCCGGGGCCCCAAAGCCTTCCTCCACGTAGGCAGGCGGGAGGAGAGCATGGCTTAAAAAAAAAAGGAGCGGCTTTGACCTTTGGGGATATAGCAACATATTTGAAATGCTTTTTATGTGTGTGCTGTTGAAAATAGCAGGTTTTCTTATTCCTCTTCCCGTGCCTGGGACAGAAGGCTGCAGGTACCTGCCGCGTTTGCTGCCTTTATTCTTTTGTTGGTGTGTGTGTGTGTGTGTGTGTGTGTGTGTGTGTGTGTGTGTGTGTTAGGGCACATGAGGGAATCAGATGGGGGCAGAGAACGGGGTGGGGTGGGGGGACACCTATAGAAAATCCCTGGGGATTCCTTTAACACAGAACCCAGCGAGGTCTTGCCAGTACCAGTGACCTCGCTCGCTGGGGACTTTTTGCGGTGTGAAGAGCATGTGTTCCAGAATCCAGGACCCCAGGGACTCCGAGCAGGCCCCACGAGGCTTGCACCTCCGTTTGATGTTCCAAACACGTGGGCTGGAAAGGGCTGGAGCCAGCGCGCTGGGAGCCGCCGAGGTGTTACCTCAGACAAAAGGGGCCAGACGCGCTTCACATTGCAAACTTCGTGGTCCTAGGTGTGTGTTGGAGTGGGGGGTGGGCGCGTCAGAACGCCCACTCCAAGCAGTGACCCTCTTGAGGACTCCTTCGGAAGGTCCTTGCTCCAAGGCTGCCTGACCCACACCCAGGCAACGGGAAGGAGCCTGGAAATCCAAAGAAGCTCCTGGAATTTCTTGGGAACAGCAGCCTAAGGCTAATTATCTGCCTCCGCCCCCGCCCCCCACTGGAATGGGCAGCGGGGAGTAGTGATGGTCAGGCAGAGCTCCCATCCCACCGGCCCATTTCTGGGAAGCTGGAGCGCTGGGGCGCCTTGCCAGGAAGCTCAGGGGTGGAAGCTGCCTCCGCGGAGGGATTGACCTCGGACTCCACCCCCAGCCCCGCTTGCCCCCAGGCGAGGCGGAGGGCAGGATGGCCCCAGGTGGAGTCTCCCCGTGTGTTAGTCCGCTTGGTGGGAAGCGGGGTGCTGCAGGGCTCCAGCTCACCGCCACTGCGCAGAGTGGTGGAGGGGGCACAGGGCGCATTTCTTCTGGCCAGACTTATTAGCTCAGGCTGGAGTTAGAACCCCACGTATAGGCTCTGTCCCTGAACCTTTGGGGAGGAAGGGGGGTGGGGTGTCTTAAAATATTCCCCTCATTTTTGAGCCCCCTACGTCTGCCCCTGTACCATCCTTTGCGAAATGGGCGCCATCAGCTGCAAGAGGGCGGAGCCAAAGGCCCTGAGCATGGAGGGAGCTCTGGGTATAAAGTAAACCAAAGCTAAACCAGACCCTCTGGCATCGAGTCCATGCTGACTCATAGGGACCCTACAGGGCAGGGTAGAACTGTCCCTGTGAGTTCTCCAGATTGGAATTCTTTATAGGAGTAGAAAACCCGTGCCTTTCTCCTGTAGCGGACAGGTGGTCTTGAACTGTTGGCCTTGCGGTTAGCAACCCAACGAGTAACCACTAATGGCACCCTCCCTGTGCCCTCACATCAAGCCCAGAAGGCAGGCTGCCACAGGGGGCTCAGGACGGGGGCTGGGGGCCACACAGGCTTTTGGGGACCATTAGGAGGTGGAAGAATTCCACCCCATCAAGCAGACACCATAACGAACCTCTACCACAGGAAAGGGCCACCAGCCTGTTAGTCCTTCTGGGACCAGAAGGGCGGCGCTGCTCCTGTCCCCGGTTTACAGATGAGGAAATAAGAGGCACAGGGAGGTCCATCCTGCACCCCCCACCAGGCACCAATCTCTAAGCCCACCACCCCTCAAGAGCGTGGACTGTGTGTTGTGTGTGTGTGTGAGAGACAGGGAGAGAGAGAGAGACTCTGCTCTTGCCCAGCCTGACCACCCAGACCCTCACAAGCCCTGATACTTCATGCATCTGTGCCCCCCCATCCCCACCCCCACCCCAGGCGTGTACAGTGGGTGGTAGTAGTACATCCTCCATCTCCATGGGAAGAAATCCAGGATCTGAGAAGCAGGGGGGTTGCTAGTGTGAGCCAGGGGCAGGCAGGACATACACACCCCAACCCGGGGAGGGATTCCTACTTGGCCTCTCTGCTTCCCTTAGCCTGGCCTGGCCCAGCCCATCTGTCCCTCAGGCCAGGTGCCTGAGGACAAACAGGGTCATCTTGGAAACACCTCCCTGCATAACCTGGGGAGCTCAGCCAGGCTGAGACCTGGAGCCCTCCCACACACACACCCCCACTCCCTTCAGAGCACTATCTCCTGGTGGAGTGGGCACTGTGTACTGCCAGCACACCCCCACACTCCTGCTTCATTCTGGAGCCCCTGCCAGACTTGAGGATCCCCTTCTCAGATCCTCCATCCACCCATTCCACTCTTTGTCTCCATCCCCAGACTATCTCTCTCTGGCGCTCCCTCTACACTCCCCGCTCCCCCTTAGGAGCTCTCCCACACCAGGACAGTGTGTACTTCTTAGGGCCCTAGCCCTGGTGGGGGGGCTTCCCTGTGTGGGCACAGGATAGGCTGCCTCTCCCTGACCCATGTCTCACTGACCCCTGGGGCCTGGGGTCTTCGGCCATGTGGGTACAGGAATACGGGAGCGGTTTCCCAAGCCCACCCTGTAAACAAAGGCCCAAGGAGTCCAGTCCGCACACGCTGCTGAGGAATGGCCTAAGCACCTAGTTCCAGTCCCACGGGGACTAAAGGCCCCACAGACCTGAGGGGTTGGAAGGCGGTATTCCAGTCACATTTCTCCCCTTGCCCCAGCCAGCAGCCACCACACCCCTTCCCTAAAAAGCAAGCCCCTCCCCGCCTCCTTCTCCCAGGCGAGAGCGGCCCAGGGCTTTAGAACTCCGGTTTCTGCCCAAACACACGCACTTGCTTTGCTCACGTCAAGGCTCCCAGAACCAAGGGAGCCGCTCCTCCTTCCCAGAGACCTTGCTGCTTCTGATTAAGAAAGAAATCTCCTTGGGATCCCCCTCCATGCCTGCTTCCATGCGGCCATCTCTCCTCTGCCCCTCCTCCCTCGGCTCCTGAGTGTGAGTGTGCGCACGTGCGCGGGCACGCCTCTCAAAGCTAAGAAATAAAAAATACCTGCCCGCCCTTGAAACTTCCTTTGTCGTTTCTCCCTGGGTTGTGGGTTTGTTTTTAACCCATTCCTTTTTCATCTCCCCACCCTTCCCCTCTCCTGCAGCCCTGAGCCCCATCCCTCCCTCTCCTGCCTGCAGCCACCCTGAGTCTCTCTCCTAGTTTAAGGACCCTACTTCCAAGTGCCACGTGGGGGGGCACTCCAGTGGGTGGTGGGTGCCTCTCTCTCCCCCGACCCTCGCCACACACACACTGACATTGGAAGGACCCTCTTCTTGCCATTTCTCATTTCAATGGCTGTAGCAACAAAAACAGCAGCAGGGTCTCAGCAGTGGACACCACCCAGGGCCGCCTCCGCGCCCAGAGAGGGAGTTGGATGCTTTCTGTTTGGGCCGCCAGGAAACGCCCACAGATCTCACAGGGGACAAGGCTGCGGATTCCTGGGCCGTGCCACCCTTGTCAGATACTTCCGGAGAACGTCATGGAAAACAGGAATCGTTGCAGAGGGCAGAAAGGGGACAGACAGGGACGACCTTGTCCTCCTGCCCAGCCCACCAGACTGGGTGCTCAGCTGAGGACGACTGGTGAACTGTTAGGCCTGAACTTGACCTTGGTGGGCTCTACAGCAGGGAGGTTCATCTCTCAAGCCCTATCAGTGTCCAGGGGCCAAGGCCTCCTCCTGTCCCTGGGGACACCCCTGAAGAGGGAGGGAGCCCCAGATTCTGGCTTGAGCAACACACAGGACTAGGAAGGTTTAGGGTGGGAGCAGCAGCAGCTGGCCCCCCACTTGCAGTCTAGGCTCAGATCAAGGGGTTCCCAGAGCCCCTGCCACACCCAGGGATGAGGGCCACCAGAACAGGAGTGGGGCTGGGGAAGGGGGGTTCCTCTGATCTCCCAGCCCCCACTGAGAAGCTGCCTCACTTGGGCTTCATACATAGCTCCCAACACCAACCAGCTGTGTCACCAGAAACACCAGAAAAATATAAAGCAGGACAGTCCCTGCACTTCTCTGGGCTGCAGAGATGGGGAGCAGGCCTTTTGGGGTACTTGTGGGGTTCAAGAGTCAGTGATGTCTCTGTGCTCCAGCCGGGGTACAGAGCCGGGCCCACACCACGAAGGGGGCCCCCAGGGCCTTGTGCTCCTGGTCAGCCCTAGAGACCGTTGCAGTAGCTGCCCTCCCGACACCAATTCACAGTCACACAGAGCCTTCGACAAGACATCCCTGGTTCACTCCTAGGCGATAGGCACGTGCACCCCCTGCGGCCTGCTGCTACAGGGGTGGGCAGGAGGGCCGGTGCACACACCACATCCTGGACTGGGACATTCTGGGTGCCTTCTATCCCTGACGTCTTAAAACTCTCATTGCACACGAGCTGCCCTGCAACACACCCTCCACCGTGTGCAGCTGACACCACCCCGGCTCAGGCATCGGTCCAGCGAGCCCCCTCCACACCCCTCTGTGTCCAGGACACTCCTCAGCCCTGTCATCGACCGCCCCTCGGGCCACAGCGCTAGGCCTCTCAGCCCAGCGCTCTGTCCGTGGGCTCCCAGGAGGGTGTGCGCTTCTGTGATCTGCAGAGAAACGGCCCCCTGTTGGCCCCCTCAGGTGGAGCCAGGTCTCCTCCAGACCCTCATGTTTCTGGCATAACGCCCCCCTTACACACGCACTTTTACCCCTCCCCTGCTGGAACCGGCCACACGGGCTCCTGAGGTCCACACGCCCCAGCAGGCCCACAGCACCCATCTCAGAGATGGGGCCCAGTCCGCCCTACCTAGTGTCACCGCTTGGACGTCGCCCTGGCGTGACCGAGAGAGGCTAGCGGCGGCGGCCAGCAGGGCGGCTGCCCTCACGGTGGGTGGTCCCGGCGCCCCCGCCCCGCCCCAAGCGACGGCCGGGAACAATCCGAGCAGGGTCTGGTTCCCTGCTCGGGTTACGGCGGCTCGCAGGCCGGGCGGCTTCAGTTAAGCAATTAGCCCGTAAAACGACCTGGGTCCTGGGGGAGGGGGCGGTGCAGGCGTGGCTGTTTTTACACCGCCCACCCACCCCACTTGGGGGAATCCTCAGGGAGGGCTTGGGGAAGGCATGGATTTGAGTGTAGGGGGGGTTGTCTTTAGGGGTTTAAAATCTTTAATCTAAGTACAAAATTCTGCCTGAGACCCCAAGACTCATCCTGACCTACACTGCCTAGCTTGTCTGTGTCTGTCTGTCCCTCCCTGCTGGGCCCTTGAAGAAGAAAGGGAATTTTGGAGGGTTAAGTGGTCTCCTCTAGGCTTTGCGAGCAGGAGTCCACTTCTATCCCCGGAGAGGGTCTCTGTCCTGTCCCGAAGATCTTGTGCAGGAGACAGCCTCTGCTCTTCCTGACCAGTCCGTGGAGGCGAGGTGGGCTTGTCTCCTCTGATCTGTAGAGGGTCAGTGCTGACTTGTGTGTGGCCTCTAGGAAGATGGAGGAAGCAGCCAGGGGGCCGTTAGCCCTGGACCTGCTTTGTGGGTGAGGAACATGGGTCTGTGGAGTGGGTGAAACCTAGAATCCCCCCCAAACACACACACACAAATGGGGCAAGCTTGGCTTGGGAGGGGCATGGGGAGAATGGTTGTTCTCAAAGGTTTATCAGAAGGGTTGACCACCCAGAGGCAGATTCAGAAACTCTGGGGCATGGGGGGTGGGGGGGCGGGGTCAGACACCAGTGAGTGGTTGGTCAGTGCTATTGCAAAAGTTCTCTTCTCTAATATCCCCTCTGTCCCCTGGAGTCTGGGCAGTCGGGGTCTCTTACTCACAAGAGGGTAGATCAAATTTTAATCTTCTTGGGGTGGGATGTGTGTGTGTGTGTGTGTGTGTGTGTGTGTGTGTGTGAGAGAGAGAGAGAGAGAGAGAGAGAGAGATGGAACAGCAGCTGACTCAGGCTGGCTTTTCACAGTGCCTCAGTTTCCCCAAATGCAGAGTCAGGTTGGATCTCCAGGTGCCAGGAGCAGCAAGGCCTGGGATGGTTTCTGAGTGCCAGAAGAGCACCCCCTTCAAGGTAACTATGACTTTCCTGGGATTTAACAAGGGGTCTCCTACAAATTACAGAGTGGCCAGCTTGCTCCACTCCCAGACACCCCCACATTCACCTTCCACCTTGGTGGGGATTACAGGGAAGGCAGAATTTCCACTGCACACTCCTGGGGCTCTGTGCTACACTGGAGCCCCTCTCCCCAACACCATGATGATGGCTGCCCTGGAGCTAAGTGGGGACAGAGGGGCTCTGACCCCTCTCCCCCAAAACACACCCATGCAGAAGCCCCCACAAGGAGCTGGAAAGAGAAAGTGACCTGCCAGGAGGTAGAAGGAGGGGAATTTGACCCGAATCTGTCAGATCTGAAACACCCTAAAAACACCGGAGGGGAAGGGCCTGAAGGGAGAGGGCTGTTGGGAAGATGGTCCCTAACTCATAGTCCACAGAGCCCCCCCCAGTTCAGAGATGCCCCATTAATGACAGAGGACGATGGATTATTGATCAAGTAGGGTAACAGCGAGGGCTAGCGCTGGCTGGGGTCCTGGGCGACCGCCAGGCTCCTCTCAGCGGAAGAGGCCAGCTGTGCTTCGGGAGCCGGCGGTAGCGACCCCTTCCCGGGAGCTGCCCTCACACCGCGGGGCCTCTCCCCTGCAGCTGCTGTTCGGCAGCGGGAGTAGGGGGGGAGGGGAGAAGAAGAATAAGATGTGCGAAGGAAGGAGTAGAATAAGGGGGATGCTACTGTGCGTGGATGCGGGTGAGGCTGGGCGGGCGTCACGGGGAAAGAGTCCGAGGGCGATCCCAGCGGAGCTGGCCATGTTCGTGGGCGAAGGTGCCACGTGGATGTGTGTTGGCCGCATGCACGCATCCACCTGCGCCAGCAGCACCCACTCTCCGAAACGCCGGCCCACACTCACTTTCCCGGCCCGATGCCCTTGGAGAGAGGTGCCTGCAGTGAAGGGGACTGGTCTCCAGCCAGCGCTCTGCGGGAGGGGCGGAGATGGTGGACTGGCTAGCCACCGGCGAGCTCCCAGCTATTCGCAAGGACGTGCCAGGCGCCCTGAAGGCGACAAGGCGTCTCCCACCCAGGCTGGAGGTGTCTGGACAAGGAGGGGGACCGCTGAGGGACACCCGGAGAGTCAAGCGCGCTTTGAATGGCGCCCTGGGCCACGCTAGGAGCCCAAGCACATCCGCAGACTCCTCGTTGCGATCTGAGATAGCACCCGCTTTCATCCCGACCCTCGACTCTAGTGGGAGACGCCGGCCACTTGCAGTCTGCAGCCAAACGCACTTACCCGGGTCCGTGCGCGTCGCCTGGCACCGGGGCTCCTCAGCCTTCCCGCGCAGTTTCGCTCGGCGTCATCCGCTCCCTGGCCCAGTCCGGAGCCCAGCGCATCCGAGCCAGCGAGGGAAGGCGTCGGTCTAAGCTCCCTGCGGGCGGCCGGCCGGCCCAGCGCACTAGAGCCACCCGGGGCCGTGCTCCCCGCCTGCCGGCTTTCCGGAACCTGGCCAGCGCACGGTGTCAGAGGCCCTGCGGCGGCGGCAGGCCGAGCCCACAGGGGCGTGAGGCCAACTCCCCCCGCCCACGCGGAACTCTATTATTATTATTAAAGAATCCCCCCGGACGTGTTTACATTGTACCGAGTAAACATCCGGCCCGGGCCTTGGTATCTCAGCGGGAAATGGGAAACTGCCTTGGAAAGTGGGGACCGTTGGTCCGCGCGGGGCCCCAAAGAGGCTTTTCACTCCGGGGGCACTTCTGGGCCAGTAGTGGGCTAAGATCGGAGAGTAGCAATGCACGCGCAAGCGTGCGAGTTTAAACTCTTGCGTGGGCCTATTGTGTGGGCCCGGTCGTGCGCCTCTGGGGCGCGCACATGCCTGGACACCGTGTGGGGGTAACCGGGTTTGCACGCACGACTGTGACCTCATCCCTGAGTCTGCAGGGCTTACAGGATTTGCGTGTGCATTGGTGTATTGCACATGGGCAAAGTGTGTGTAAGAATACAGTATACGTGCCCGCGTCCCGGTGCTAGAGCAAGCGAGCGGTTGCAGCTAGTTCAGGAACCATTCGGTTGGACCCCCGCCGGGCCGGCGATCCTCCGCGCGCCCGTCCGGCCCCGGCTGCAGCGCCAGAGACAAAGCGGCGGCGACCCGCCCTGCGCTTTCGTTTTCCGCTTGCGCTCAGCCCGGCGGCTGCCAGTCCGCTCACGCGCGGCTGGGCGAGTCGGCAAAGACCGGGCGCTGCGCAGTTCTCCCCGGGGCGGGGAGAGCGGTAGGCGGGACCTCGCCGGAGTTTACGCCGGGCCGGCCGACTGGCCGCGGGAACCGGGAGCCCAGACGGCCGTGCCAGCCCGCGATGAGCGCGAACTGGAGGCCACCGCGGCCCAAGGAAGTTGCCACCCGGCCGTGCGCCTCGGGAAAGGCCCGGGGTCCGAGGCGCGCCTCCCGTCGGCCGCTCCGGCCGGGCAGATGGGGACGTGCGCGCAGAAGAGTTGAACCGCGGGCCCAGGGCGCCTGAACACTTGCTCGCCAGGTTGGTGGAGGCGGGGCGGGATCTGCCCGGCGCGGGGCAGCGCGGGTGGGGGCCCTTTTAGCGGCCGCCTTGCGCGGGGGCTGGAGGGGGCCCGGGAGGGAAGGACCTCCTGGAGGGTCTTACGCCGCCCGAGAGGCGCCGCTGAGCGGAGCTGCGGGGCAGGAGGCCTGGGCAGGAGTCTTGGAGTGGGGCGCCCCGGGCGGCGGAGAGCGCGCGCCGCGGCGGCCGGGGGCGCAGGGTTGGAGGCCTAGGGGCCGGGCCTCCCCAAAAGTCAAGGGTGGGGGCTCTTCCTCGCGGCCTCCGCCGGAGCTGGAGAGGCGCCGCGCTCAGGCTCCGCTGGGCTCCTGGGCTTGTGGGAGGGCGAGAGAGAAAGAGGGAGGAGAGTGAGTGGGAGGAGGGGTTGGAGGGGGGGCTCTGCGCCACCCGCCGGCCACTCGGGCCGCTCCTCGGGGAGGGCGGGCGGGGGAGGGCGCGCCGGGGCTCGCTCGGGAGAAGCGGCCGCCGATGACGGCAGAGGTGCAGCCGGCCCCTCGCGCGCAGCCCCCTCCCCCCCTCCGCCTCTTCCTCCTCCTCCTCCTCCTCCCGGCTGGCCGGCGGCGCAGAGCAGCGGCGGCAGCGGCGGCGGCAGCAGCCACCCAATGTCTTCGGCGCCCGAGAAGCAGCAGCCACCGCACGGCGGCGGCGGCGGCGGCGGCGGCGCGGCCATGGACCCGGCGTCGTCAGGCCCCTCCAAGGCCAAGAAGACGAACGCGGGCATCCGGCGCCCCGAGAAGCCGCCCTACTCGTACATCGCGCTCATCGTCATGGCCATCCAGAGCTCGCCCACCAAGCGCCTGACGCTGAGCGAGATCTACCAGTTCCTGCAGGCGCGCTTCCCCTTCTTCCGCGGCGCCTACCAGGGCTGGAAGAACTCGGTGCGCCACAACCTCTCGCTCAACGAGTGCTTCATCAAGCTGCCCAAGGGCCTCGGGCGGCCCGGCAAGGGCCACTACTGGACCATCGACCCGGCCAGCGAGTTCATGTTCGAGGAGGGCTCGTTCCGCCGACGGCCGCGCGGCTTCCGAAGGAAATGCCAGGCGCTGAAGCCCATGTATAGCATGATGAACGGGCTGGGCTTCAACCCTCTCCCGGACACCTATGGCTTCCAGGGCTCCGCGGGCAGTCTCTCGTGCCCGCCCAACAGCCTGGCGCTTGAGGGCGGCCTGGGCATGATGAACGGCCACTTGCCGGGCAACGTGGATGGCATGGCCTTGCCCAGCCACTCGGTGCCCCACTTGCCCGCCAACGGCGGCCACTCGTACATGGGCAGCTGCGGCGGCGCAGCAGCCGGTGAGTACACACACCACGACGGCTCCGTGCCCGCCTCCCCGCTGCTGCCCACTGGAGCCGGTGGGGTCATGGAGCCACACGCAGTCTACTCTGGCTCTGCGGCCGCCTGGCCTCCCTCGGCCTCGGCGGCTCTCAACAGCGGCCCCTCCTACATCAAGCAGCAGCCCCTGTCCCCCTGCAACCCCTCTGCCAACCCTCTGTCCGGCAGCCTCTCCACACACTCTCTGGAACAGCCTTACCTGCACCAGAACAGCCACAGCGCTCCAGCTGAGTTGCAAGGTGAGTGTTGGGGCCGGCTTCTGTGGGTGGCAGCCTGAGCCATGGCCACTGCTGTGGGGCAATCCCACCTTTCCTGACCCCCCCTGGGCTGTGGGGCTGGAGAGGAGCGTGCACCCCGCCGGCTGCTGCTCGATGTCCTAGCCGGCTCAGGTAGGCCGCTGTCTTGAGGAGGAGGACTGAAGGCTACTGCCCAGAGTCCCTTTGGGCCTATTATGGGCCCTCACACCTCAGGGAAGGGGCCCAGTCTGGAGGGGGGGGGTTCCCCCTCTCAGCTGGCCAGCCAACCGTCCCCAGCTAGGTGAGAGTCGCCCCGTCCCTGGGCTGTGGCAGGGCCTGCCTGGGCCAAATGGAAGGCTTAGGCCCCAAGCTGGCTGTGGGCTCCTGGAGCCTTGGTGACCAGGAGGGCCCTGAAGGGCCAGGCCTGCTTTGGCCAAGTGAGTTCTGTGGGCATTTTGTGAGTCAGGCCTGGACGGGATCCGGCAGGCAGGCCCCCAGCCTTGATTGCTCAGGATCCGGGTTGTCAGTCGCCAGGCCGTCACCGGGTCACCCCCAGGCCTCAGAGGAAGAAGATAAGGGCATCTCCCTCCCAGAACCTACTTGGGGGCCCTGCAGCAGCTTTCTGGGTCCTCACTGGGGACGGCCCTGAGGGAGTAACGCAGAGACTAGCAGGGGGTCAGCTGTCAGCAACGAGTGGGCTCTGGAGGCCTGCCTCTCCCTGTCTGGGCTAGAGATCGATCCACAGACTGGGGCTGCCTCTTCTGCCTCCTGGGGGGCCTGATCTCTCTAAGACCAGATCCCCACCTCCGGCTTTTCACCCCAGCCGGTTGCCTGGCTCCTTCCGGGCTGGGCCTTCAGCCCACGGGGCCTCCCCAGCTGCAGGCGCCCGAGATGGCTGCCCCAGCGCCCCAGCACGGGATGTAGGCCTTGGGCTGTCCTGACAGGGGAGAATTCAGAGTGAGCCACCGGGCCCTCCCAAGCGTTTGCTAGCTCAGCACGCCCACCCTCTCCCACCCCACTGGGCTTGCCTTCGGGAAGTTCCCTATGCGTGCGCGGCCAGGCCCAGGCCTGGCTTCCTCCAGAGCGTCGGGCAGAGGCGCAGAGCACCCTATCTGTCCGCAGCCATTGGGCCTGCGCCTGTCCCCCGCCCCCCTCGTCCCCGGTGAGACAAGACGGAGCCCTGCTAACCCCTGTGCCCCCACCCTGCAGGCATCCCCCGCTACCACTCACAGTCGCCCAGCGTGTGTGATCGCAAGGAGTTTGTCTTCTCCTTCAACGCCATGGCATCATCGTCCATGCACTCTGCCGGTGGCGGCTCCTACTACCACCAGCAGGTCACCTACCAAGATATCAAGCCGTGTGTGATGTGAGGCCAAGTGGCCGCCGTGCCCTCCGCACAGGGACCTCGGGACCCAGCGGGAGAAACTGCTTTATCCTTGAGGTATAACCGTCGGCAGAAGAAAGGGTCTGATCCCTCCCAAAGCGGATTATTTGGAAAAGAAAGTTGGCCACCCGGCCCAGATCAGGAACAAACCGTGGGGTGGCGGGGTCTGCCTGGACTTTGGGCCGTCGGCAAATAGTGTCTACTTGTGATCCTCGCGGGGCCGCCGCTCAGAAGGTGCTCTGTTGCGGGGAGGGGGGGCCTCGAAGTCGAACCACAAATTAATTCTGCTGAGCTCTTCTTCCTGTCCCCACCCTCCAGCGGCCCGCTCCCCAGAGGAGCTGAAGAAGAAACGAAGTGTGTGAAGCAATCATTATCAAATACCTTCATCTGGGGGCTGAGTATTTATCTCTTTAGTTGTCATTTTTTATTCGAAAGACTGGCTGGGGCCTCACCTCCGCCGTCGCCAGCCTCCCCAGTGTGTGGAGGAGGCAGAGGCATCCTCACCCACCCCCCACCTCCAACCCCGTAGTCTCTTCCGTTGAAACCACAGGTGGATCATTTTGGTGAACAACTTGCGTTTCTGGTTTCTGAAGCCACTGTCCTCTTTCAAAAACAAAAGGAGCTCAGGCTACTAGCTGGGTCCCAGCAGGGTCGTCTCTGGGCCCGGGGTGTATCCTGCCTCCTCTCTCCCTCCCGCAGCTGTCTGGTTTGTGCTTGAGGTTCATTCCTCTCCCTCCACTCCCCACACACCCCTCTTACTGTAAACTTTCTGGTCCGAGAGAGAATGAGGGGGATACGGGCCTTGGTCCTCCTCCTCATCGGTGCAAAGCCGGGGGCACTGGGCACTGGGGACATCGCTCGGCCGGTGACCTCCTCCAGGATTCATGATTTCGGTGACACGGAAAGATGAAGGCACTTTTAAAAACTATAGCAAGGTTCATCCTGTTATTTATTCTACTTTCTTTCCCTAATAATCCAAAACACCGCATAGACCCCCTCCTCTTGTTTATCAGTATTCATGGTGTAAGTGGGTTGGCAATATTTGCCGTGTGGAGTTTTTGATGTCTTCTCTCCCGTGCTCTCTTGTTTTTTGTTGTTGAGATAACCATTGTAAATTTGAAGTTAAAAGAAGTCCCACCTGTATAAAAAAGTTTCCATATGTTTTATATAAATATATATATAAAATGAAGGATGGGGGACCCCCTTCTCTTTTTTTAAATTTAGTATTCTGGCTACTGAGAAGCAGCCTTTGTGACACATGTTAACCCCTTCTGCACTGTACAAAATGGTCATTGGGCGATGTTGCGCCTTTGTGTAATTTTTTTTCCTAAAAAAGAAAAAAGAACAAAAATAAAACTGTATAACATTTGTACCCGGGCTTCAAAAAATTGTGTGATCAACTAAAAAGCAGAACTGTGGGAGTCTTTGGTGTGGAGTTTCCAAGCCCCAACTGCAGAAAGCAGCAGGGTTTGAAGAGCTTATCTTACTGGGAGGATGATCATTTTTCATCTGGGTTTGGGTAGTTAAAGTTTTATTTTAATTTAAAATCAGGGTAGTTGTAAATACCTTTTCTTAAAACCAAAAAAAAATTTTTTTGCGAGGGTAATCTCCCTCTTTTGACTTTTCGTTTCTAACGGATGGGAGCAGAGCTAACTCTTTCTTGTCTTCGGTCTTATGAAGAGGAGCCCTCTGTCCGCTCGCAACGCTATTTCTTGTTGGGAAAGACAGAGCCTCTCATCCTGCAGACGCCGAGCAAGAAAAGTCTCTTTCCTTCCTTCTGTCTTAAACGCGTTTCATTGTTATTTTGTTTTTCCCACTCCAAGACCATCGGACCAAGCACTGTTTTGAGTTTCAAACTCCGTTGTTTCTCGATGCGGTTTTGCCAAACCATGAAACAATTTCAGGTTTGTGGTCTGCCCGGTATTTGGTTTTCCCCAACCCAGAAGCTAGTAAAATTTGACCCCCAAAAGGCCTTTGAAGGACAGGAAGGTAACCACCATTGGGTCTCCCGACCCCCTTATCCGCATGGAGAGTATCTTTCCCTCGCTAGAAAAACAAAAATGTTTAATATAAATTCCAGGGCTTCACCTGACCATGCTTTCTAGTTCAACCCGGTTATCTGGGAAAACAAAATCAAGCCCCCCTGTCCTGCGGCTGCAGCTTGCTTAGAGACCCACCGCAGGGTTGCAGTTTTCCCTGGGTCCCGGGTCGGGTCGTGAGCCCCTGAACCTGGTTGTTCTCAAACTTGGCCATTTAGACATGGGCTAATTTCCCAGGAGCTCGGTTACATAAAATTATCAATAAACCCGCCCGCACAATTAATGTCCCAAACGGACAGTTGTCCATAAACTCCACACAAAGCGGGAGGTGGGTAAGTGGGGGCAGGCCACTGGCTGCTCTGTCCCTGGGGCCTGGGCAGGTCTCCGGGCCCAGCGCTCGGTCGCCAGGCCTAGGATATGGGAGCCGGACAGGCCAGGCACAGTCACATATACGCCCCAGGCTAGACGAGAGGCCGCTGCTCTGCACCCCAGCCTCCAGCCTCCCCAGGAATACCTGTGGGCAAAACAGACCCCGGGCCGCCGTGGAGAGCTGGGGCACCTCCTTCCGCGTCGGAGATTGCTCCCCAATTAGAACGGAGGCTCCGGGAAGTGGGGATGATTAGCAGAAACCCAATGCCGGCCAGCCAGCGCGATCCCGGGCTCTGCCAGCGGCGGCCAGGCTCCTGCGCGTTCCCTGACCCGCCCGAGGCTCGGCCGGCCCAGGCCTCCGTGCGCCCTGGCTCTGCGGCGAGTCCGGTCGGGGCTCTTTCTCCTAGCTGCGCCCTGGTGTCAGCGGGAGCTCCCAGCAACCACATCCCCGCGAGGCTGGGTGCGAGGCAGTGGGACGGGCTGGTGTGGGAAAAAGCAGCCCAGGGCCTGGGCCTAACTCGGTCCGAGGACGCAGGAAGAGCCTGGCGCCAGGCAAGTCCTTCAGGGACAGATGAGCCCGCAAAATCGCCTAGGGCACTCGCGCCCCAAGCCCCGCCGCTCCCCGCACCAATCCAGAGCACGCTGGGGCTGTGGTGTCTCCAGTGTGCGTTCGTTCGGGCGTGACTCGAACCCTGGACTGTGCCCGGCACAAACTTGAGTTTAAAAGTCCAGTCGCCTGAGCAAAACAGCAGCTAGTGGGCACGCCTTGGGGGGGTCGTCTCTGTACCGCAGACTACCTGCGAATCAGAACCCGCCTCCCGCCTGAGGAGGGTTGGTGTGAGGATGTGAGTTTAGGGTTTCTGTGTGCTGTTTGCAGCGGCCACCGCGGGGGCGCGCAGGACCCACGCCCTCGGCGCCCCAGGAGGGCGCCCAGAGCGCAGGCAGCCAGCAGCGGCAGGAAGGCGCCCGACGGGCGTGGGTCTCTGGAGTCAAGGCGCCTGTCCCAGGGAGGCGCACCCAGTCCCACGGTTTGCTTTTCCCTTGGGGACTGGAAGGCAGTGCATGGGGGGCAAGAGGTCCAGCTCCCCACTGCAGGGTCCCTCATCTATAACCTCACTGTCCTGGAAGGGGGGCAGGCAGTCGAAGGAAGGGATGCTGTATGTAAGGCACCCAAGAGGCCTTTTGGCTGGGGTGGGGGTGGGGTACGAAGGCCTGGTACCCAGGAGCCTGTGGGGCCTGGAGAAGGCTCTTAGCACCCTCCACCCTGTGTCTCCCCCCAGCCTGCCAAGCATCAGGTGTGTGAAGAAGGGTCTGTATTTTAAAAGCGCCCCCCCCCCCAGCTTCGCATGAGCACCCTGTTCGACTCCTGAACCCCACTGCCCAGCCCACCAATGTCCTGGACTCCCGCCCTGGCAAAGGAAAAAGAAAGATGGGATAGTAACTGTAGGACCGGGGGCGGACTCCCCCAGAAAGCACGCCGGACCTCCCTCTCTGGAACCAGGGTCTGGGCCTTTTGAAGGAGGCAGGAAGCAGGTAGGAAGCACCCTCCTGCAGATGTAGGAGAAGGGGGTTGGCTAAGAGCCTCTGTCCTGGAGTTTGGGGCAAGGGCACCCCCCAGCAAGCCAGGTTTCCAGGTGGTCCCGCTAGTGCTAAAGGTTAAGGCTCAGCTAACTCTCCCAGTGTCCAAAGAGGCCCAGCAGCTCCCGGGGTCTCTGCTGCCCCCTCCTGGCCACTTGCCTCCAGGTCAGCTCCCGCTCCCCGCCTCCCTGCATGCCCCTGTGAGGGACAGGGTGTTGAAGGACGGGGTGTTGGGCCCCGGACCCAGGCTGGAGGTGCGTTTGTGCAGGCCCACGCTGACCCCTGGACTTTAGTCGCACTGGTTTCGGTGATTTGGGGGTGTCAAAGGAAGAGGAACCCAAGCCTTTGCAAGTATAAAAAAGACGGTTGCATAAAACCCCCATCCTCACCAACAGAGGCGCGACAGAGGCGCTGCGGGGCCCACAGCGTGGCTGACACCCGCAGCAGGACATATGGAGCTGGGTGCCCGGCGGGCAGGACACTGGACCCCACTCCAGGCCCCAAGTCCCCAGCAGCCTTGGGGGCGGCGCCCACCCAGCTCACAGCGGCCCTATGCCTGGGGCCCAGGCACAAGGTCACCACTGAGCAGCTTCAAGTACCGGGGCCCGCCCATGATCTGCCAGGGAGAAGGTGAGCTGAGGGCGCCTGGGCAGTGCTCAGGCCTCACAGCCCGTCCTTGCAAGGGCACTAAGCTCTCCTACAGGGGAGGACAAGCAAGCCCCTGCCCCCCCTCCCCCCCAGCCAGGGCTCTGTGTGTGCCTGCACTCTGTACATTCTATCAGGCAGGTGGGGGCTGTTTGCCTGGTGCTCAGTTGCGACCACTCCCTGGCCTGGGCAGCGTCACCAGCTTGGGGTGGGGGTGGGGGTGGTGGGAGTGGGGGGAAGATCCCGGGAGGTTAGAGAGGTCCAATCTGAGCCAAAGAAACCCCAGGGGGCACACTGGTGGGCAGTGGCAGGCATGGGCATGAAGACGAGGGGTATACAGCGGCCTGCCCACACCTGGTGGGCCCAAATCACCTTCGAAGGAGCCCCATGCAGTGTGCAGGGAGGGAGTTGGGGCCACAGGGAAGGGAGCCTGTGGTTTGGCTGAGTGGACCTGGGCTGGGTCCACCCCTGGCTGTTTTTCAGCGGTGAGGCAGCGCCACCTGCTGGCCACACCATGCAGGTTCGTGTTGGGATTGCCACCCGCTGACCGGCCTGGCTTCTTCCCAGACACCTGTGTGGGTTTGAACTCTCAGTCAGCAGCCAAGTGCTTAATCACCGAGCCACCAGGCCGAGCCACCCAGGAGCTCCACAAAACCAACCCCAGGAGAGGCTTGCATGGATCAAACGGCCCCTGGGGCGTGGACCCCTGCAGGACTGACTCGTCGCCGGGACTCCTGGGGACACCAGGGAGAGAGGACACTAAATGGACAGCGTCATTTTATTTGCCATTCCCAGTCCCTGGAGAAGGACATGATGCTCGGTAAATGGAGGGGCAGCAAGGATCAGAAGGCCCCAATGACCCAGATGGACACCGCGGCTGCATCGACGGGCTCTGGCACAGGACCAACTGTGAAGGTGGCGCAGGCCTGGGCGGTGTTTCCCTCTGCTGTGCACTGGCTCCGGAACTTATCAACCACAACAAGTACACGACCGATAAGACTTAATTGAAATAAAACAAAAAGACAGGCTTTAAAGAGGTAAAGAAAATAAAAAAGACTTAAGTCCTGCCCGCTGGGCAGCACCTGGCCTCTGGGAAGCCACCTGGCCTCGTCGACATGTCCCCAGGAGAGACTTCCGTTCCCGGAGGAGCTGGTAACAGTGGGCCTCACCAGCCCGCCCTACTGTCTGAACCTGGGCAGGCGAGCTCCTCTCTGACTCAGTTTCCTCGTCTGTGAAACGTCTGTGATGGTAGAAGGAAGGGGTAGTGTTTCTGTGAGTTCGTCGTCAATGAAGTGTTTACAAAGGAAGGCACCAAGGCACAGAGAGGGCAAGTACTTGGCCCAAAGCCACACAGCCTGGACCTTGGTGCCCGTGGCTTAGCCTCCGTGGCCTCTGGCTGTGAAACGGTCAGGTGGCTGAGATGTCTCCCAGAAAACCCAGCCCAATCCACTGCCAACGGGTGGACTCTGACTCCGAGGAGAACTGCCCGGAGGGTTTTGGAGTCTGTGGGTCTCTGTCTAAGCAGATGGCCTCGCTGCTCTCCCCAGAAGCCACTGCGTGCCTCAAACCACTGACCTTCCTGTTAGCAGTGGGGCGCTTTAACCACGGCACCACCAGGAACCTGCCTGTGTCTAGTGACTCCTGGAATCACAGAGATGAGGGGTGGGCCTTGCCCAGAGGGTGGGCTCCTCTCTCTGCCTAAAGCCAGCCTTCCCCTCTGGAATCAGGCTAGGACTCTCCCCACCCAGGGGTCGGTCCTCCAGGACGCGCTGGCCAGCCTCCTGTGCTTGGGGCACCGCTCTCCGTGCCCGGAGTTCCACCTGCCCACCGCCCAGGGCCGGGTGTCAGCTCCCGCTTCCCCCGCTGAGACGTAGGGCCATGCAAAGAAAGGCTCCACTCAGGGACGGGCACTGGCCCCGGTCCAGGGGGCAGGTGTGGGTCCTCTCTTCTAAGCACTCTGCTTATTGGAAATTCGCCAGGCACCTCTTCTGAGCAGGGCTTCATGATGCCACAGACTTGGTGAAGTGGCCTGGGGTGGGATGGGGTGCAGATGGAGGGAGGGGGCGGTGAGCCCCACTGCTGCTGCTGCTGCTGCAGCGCACACCTGGATGGAGCCACCCAATTTCCTCTTCTGCAACTGAGGCTCACAGTGACCCTCTAGGACAGGCTGGACCTGTCCCCGTGGGTTTCGGAGACTGTAACTCTTTACAGGCCTAGAAAGCTGTGTCTGTCTCCTGAGGAGCGGCTGGTAGTTTCGAACTGCTGACCTTGCAGATCGCAGCCCATTGTCACCACTAAGCCACCAGGGAGTGCTGACTGGGAGGCCCACAGACCCTGGCCAGACAGATGCAGCCTGTCCTCAAGAAGCTTCCAGCGGAAGGGGGGCTGCGCGGGCTGTGAAGGGCTCAGGACCGGGCAGTGTTTCCTTCCGTGGTGCATGGAGTGACTGGTCAGAACAGGCTTGACGGCCCCACGCACAGTGACAGCCTATTGCCGCACACACTGAGGGAGGGGTTTAGAAAAAGGACACAGATATTCCAAAGGCTCTTCACACCCGGGTCCAGAAGCAACAGAAGCAGTTTGAAATAAAACGACTGCACACAGGGACCGCTGTTAAGAGCGGGACACAGAAATCAGCCACTAATTGTGTGTGTGTGGCAGGGGGCGGCTGCTTTTCCCGGTCCTTCCACGGATGCCCTATAACACGTATTCTGCAATTCTCAAACAAACCCACTGCCGTGAAGATAACTCTGACTCCTGGTGACCACAGAACTGCCCTGTGGGTTTCCAAGAAGTAGAGAGCCTCTTCTCTCTCAGTGGCTGTTTTTGAACTGCCAACCTTGCGGTTAGTAGCCCCACGCACCACTGGGCTCGTTCCGCGGGAAGTGCCCGGGGGAACCCCTGTGCACACTCTTCTCTTCTCCACAGGCCGCAGTGTGCACGCGGGCACTCATGTAGCAGGGCGGGCTGAGCTGCTGTCTCCAAGGTGTGAGCTGTGTGCGCGTTTCCAACGTGACTCTGCAGAAAACGCCCCCGTGCGGGGGCTGCGGCATGAGAGGGGCAGAGGAGCACTGGAGCCCCTGAGTTCGAGCCCCAGAGATGACCCTGGGGCTGCCCACCGGCCTCCAGCTCCTTCCTCCCCAGGAGCGCAGCAGGCTGGGTCTGTGCCCACCACCGCGGCCAGCAGGGCAGGCGGCCCCTTCTGCTCGGGGAGCAGCTGCCCCACGTTCAGAGTGCTTCACTTGTTGTTCCTGGCAACGCAAGAAAGGGTCCGCGTGGAGAACTGCATCAAGCCGGCTCCTTCCCTTTGCTACTTAGAGATGCGGTCCTCTGATAACTCAGCTGGGGGGGGGGGTGCTCCTCAAGCCAGGTGTCTTTTTTCTGCTCTGTCTTCCTCTCTCTCTCTCTCTCTCACATGCACACTCTTTTCTATTTTCTTCCAGTTCTTGAAGATGGGCGTTCATGCTGAGACAGTCCATCAGCCGGGGCGCTATTTATGCGTGTGAGGCTGACTGGGAAGCCGGGCTGCTTCCCCCTCTGCCCTCCCACTTCTAAACAAGCGCTGGAGGCGGCCTGGGTGCGGTGTGTACACGTGGGGCTGCTAACCACAGGGTCGGCAGTTCAAACCCACCAGTTACTCCTCTGGAGAAACGCGAGGCTGTCTACTCCCACAGTGACCATCCTGGAAATCCACAGGGGTGGCTCTACCCCGTCTGGCACCAGCTGGACAGCAGGGAGTTGGTCTCTTACACGAGTGCCCAGGAGCCCCGTGGGCTAAGAAGGGTCACTCTGCTTCAGAGTGGACTCGAGGGCCGCGGGGGTGACCTTTGTTAGGGCGATTCTGAGTCTGTGGCTGACCCTGTCTTTCTGTGAGGGCAGCAGTCATGCACAAGTAGGGCCACCTTGTGTCAGGACACTCTTGAATTCACCTTACCACTTAGCGTTGGCAGGGGACGCTGTGCAGCTGACCACAAGGTGAATGGTTCCCCGTCACCCCAGACCAACAGAGGCTCCTCTCGGCTGCTTGCATAACCTTCATGGAGACTCAAGTCAAGGTGTGGGGAGGAGGGCCACCTGTCTGTCTCAGAGGTGGTGGTCTCCCTCCTGTTGGTGGGTACAGGGGGAGGGGGGAACGCTAAGCCTTCCTCCTGGAGACCCTCCACCGGAGAACGCACCCTGCGTGCCGTTCCCCATCTGGGGGTCCCATGCAGTTCCTGCTCAGCCCTTGGGGACCGAGGGACTTGCCCTTTCAAGGTGCACAGCATCCTGAGGCCACCCGGGGAGGAGCCAAGTTGGGGCCCCCATTAAGAAAACCGGCTTGCATCTTATACCCACCTGTAGGGGGTTAAAGGGACAGAACCACTCCCTCAGCCTTAGGACTGTGACCCCCTGGTGTGAGCATCAGGTGACCCCTGCCCCAGGGCTATGGGTGGGGCAGTCACTGGTCCACGCCTCCTGCCCTGAGGGCAGTCCAACAGTCGGCCTGAGGGCAGTACAGGTGCCATTTTCTCCCGCTGCTGGGTCAGACAGTGGCAGGCACAGTTCCACCTTCTTGAGTGAGCGTCACTGCTATGCCATCCAGAGTTCAAGCCTCACTGCGAACAGTGCCCGGTCACCTGAGCTTATCGCCCGCGCCCCCCTGCAAGTCCACCACCCAGAGACTTTCGTCTCAACAGCTGCCCCGCCCTACATACTTTGCTTTCCTAGTTCTGTGCCATTGGCTAAGTTAGCGAGACTGCCCACATACGCCCCAAGACTTCCCAGTAAAAGGACAAGGCTCTCTGACACGGACCAGGGACAGACAGAAACCACAGATGCAGGCGTGGATGCTGAGCTCACCCTCCATCAGGCACCCTCGTCTGAGAGCACTTCTGACGCATGACCCTGCGCCCCACACACCCTCATCAAGGGGTGACTAAAGATGCGGGTGCTATCGCAGAGTGTGGTGAAGAAACCAGTGAGGGCGGCTGTCAGGGATCTTAGGGGCTTCAAATGGGCAGCCGGAGTGCGGGGCATCCGTGTGCTGGGAGGACAGTGACTGAGGCCATCTAATGCCTTTCTGGGTGCTGAGCAGGCTGGACTCAGACACCTGTTGGTAGATGCTGGCTGTCAGTGAGCCACCCTTGGCCACCTCTCTCCCAAGGAGCAGCGGGTAGGCTCGAACCACTCAACAGGGTGCTCAACCCACCATGCCCCCAGGGCTCTGGATGGCAGCAGAGACAAGGCGCAGGCACAGGGCACTTGAGCCCTTCCAAGGGGGGTGTCCTGAGAAAGTGCAGCAGTGGGCAGCGCTGGCTCGGTGGCCAGAGGATGTGTGACTGGGCCACAAAGGGCACCCTCCGGGCAGAGGCAGGGGCCCTAGGCATCTCCAGGCACTTTGTTGGATTCATGGGGGTGGGGTTCGGGGCAGCACGCCTTTCAGGGATGACCTGCACTAAAGGTTAGGCTGGTCATCGGGAAGCCCAGGGTCCCCAGAGCGCCTTAAGGGGCCTGCTTGCCAGGCGAGTCTCTCGGGGTCACATGTGGTGACCGCACTTGCTGAGCCCCGGGGGCTGCAACATGAAATTGCCAGCCAGCAGTGTGGGGGAGGCCCCTGGCCCCACGCAGATCCTGGATGCCCTCAGGGTGTGTGTCTGGGTCTACGTGCAAATCTGTCTGTGTGCCTGTGTCTGTCTGTACCTGTGTGTGTGGTCTGTGTCTGTCTGTGTTGGGGACTGGGGCAGGGAGGACATGATCTGCTTCTCAGAGGCAGCAAGCCTCCCTGTGAACAGCTGAGCTCCCCCAGGAGGCAGAGTGAGGGGTGGCAGGGAGGCCACAGGCTCCTGTCTGCATGGCCCTGAGAGGGACGCTGAGCCTGGGGGACCAGTCTGAACGTGGGGCTCAGAGGCGGCTCCACTGAAGAACCTAAGGGAACCCCGAAACAGTGCCCCCACCTGGGCAGGACCCAGGGGGTCACCATCTTCGGCCTCAGCCCGCGACACCTGCCATTCTGTCGTCCTCCCCTGGACGGAGCCCTGTGGGAACAGGCAGAAGCACAGAGAGAAGCGGATCGAGTTTATTCCAGGCTACACCCCTCTGGCGGTTCACGAGGCCAGTCGTGGGCCTGCTGCGGTCTGTCCAGGGTCGGCAGAACACCAAGGCTGGCAGCTCCCTTGTCCCCCGGCGGCTCAGCCAGCTCCACGCACAGCCTGCTGGTGCCCAGATGCAGTGCCTGCAGGCAGGCCACGGCCCGCTCCGCTGATGCCTGGTCTCTGTAGCTGAGGACCGCTGGGGGCCCCGGGCCCTGCCAGGCCAGCCGCAGGGGTGCAGCCCCGTGCTCTCGGAGGGCCCTCTTCAGTTCGCCCACTCTGGCACCTGCGGGCAGGCCCCCCACGTGGACAGTGGCAGTGGTGGTGGGAGGGCAGCCCGCCCCGTGCAGGCGGCTGGGGGTAGTGGCACAGGGGTGCAGCAGCTCACCCCGCAGGGCCACGTCCTTGCCCGCCTGCTGCTCCTGCCTGCGCAGGTCCCTCAGCACTGGGATCCGCCGCAGCATCTCGGGGCTGATCTGAAAGGGAAGCCTGCGCTCAGTACGCAGTGCGCAGCCCCTGGGCTGAGAGCCCATGCCGGCAAGTCTGACAGCTGCAGCCACTGGGACTGTCCCGCTGGGGCAGGGTGGTGGGAGGGCAGGAAGCCACAGGCACCCCCATAACAAGTTGAGGCCTTGGTCTCAGGGTCATACGATGCCTTCCTCTGACTCCCCAGGACAGTGGCGCGCCTGCCCGTGCCCCAACCCCTCCAGATTCCTGTGGACCCGCAGCGCGTCCTCCCGTGCTTTGGGTCCTGGCCAAGATCGGAGGTGGAAGATGTAGCTGGGGACATTCACCAGTCCCCATAGAGTAGGGCCACCCTGAGAAGCCGCAGGAAGGGGCTGGTTCCAAGGGCGGGTGGGCACCGCCAGCTTGCCTGACTGTTGACAGCATTTGCTTGCTGCCTGTCAAGCTGCCATTGGCCAGCTCCCGTGTCCGGCCCTCCCCTCACCAAACAGGACATCCACCTCTGCAGAGCCCAGCAGCACGGAAAGGAGCAGCCAGTCCAGCCCGGCAGCACCTGTGTCTGGAGAAGGCCCTCTCCTTCCCCCGCAAGCTGGTGTCCCATCAGCCCCTTTGGAAACCCTGCCTGGAGGACCCTCTCTCTGATGCCCTGGCTGAGAGGGATGCCTGTCTAGTGCTCCCTGGTACTGGGCGGCTGGACACACTGCCACCTCCCCTGTGCAGCACGCGCTGTTGGACCAGACGATGCTGGGGGACCCCTCCCTATGGCTGGCGGGAACCCGTGCCCGGGTCCGTGCCGAGCCCATCATGGAAAGGCATGCGGCCATCAGGAATGGAGCCTCACGGACGGGCCTGCCATGCCGAGAGGGTGAGGACAGTGGCCAGGTGACCACCATCCTCCTGGCCATCGAAGGCACTCCTTCTTGCAGCAGAGGCTAATGGAAACTCTGCTGAGATGCTCAGCAGGGCCAGGGGCGCCCGGCTTCAGGCGGTCAGTACACAGTGACCCTGGGTGAGGAGCGGGCCCAGAGACGCAGCATGGGACGGGACAGACACCACCCCCGGGACGGGGCCTGGGTCCCAAGGCTTCTTGGTGTCCAGTGTCTGGGTCAGCGCTGTGCTGCCTCCCACAGCAGCCGTGATGCTTTGCAGACCCACCAGCGTGCACGAAGGTCTCAACCCCCCACCCCCGCCAGCATCGGTCTTGTCCTGCATTTGTGGACTTGGCGGTCAGCGCCGTCGTTGTCTGGTGTGTCCCGAGAGCTAGCTGTAGGCTGGATGCCGTCCGTGGTGACCTGCCTGCACATGTCCTCTGGGACTTCCGACCGTCGCCTGGGCCTCCCATTCTGCCCACCAGCCCCATCCCTCAGTGCCCCTGTTCTGACAGTCTGCTCCTATCACCTGCCAGTGCCAAGGAAGGCAGGCTGGGACCCCAAATCGGAGGTAGCCCCAAACTCTGCAGGCAGAAACCAGGGCTTTCACTGCCTCCGTCCTGCTGCCGACCCTTGGGGCCCTGCAGGCGCCCAGCAGCGCAACCTGAAGAGGGCACCCCTTTGCTGAGGGCTTCAGTGGAGGGTGGGGTGGGGGAGGCTTGCAACGTCAGCCTTTCAGTTAGCAGCCAAGTGCTTAACTGTTGGCCCCACCGGGGCTCCCAGGAAAGTGGGGGGTCCCTCAGAGCAGCGGAGACCCCGGCCTCGGCCCCTGGGCTCGGGCCGCTCTGCTGGTGACGGCAGGCCACTCGGCAGCAGGCCTGGCCTGGGAGGTGTCGGGGTAATTTGGCCACCACGCTGCCCACCGGCCACTGCTCCCCAAGGCAGAGCCTTCCAGGGAAGAGCCACCTGCCTGCCACTGGGGAGATGCCTACCTTAGACCACGTGATGCCCCGGGGCTTTGGGCGCTGGCAGCCGGTCCTGATGACCCGTGTGGGTGTCAGCACGTAGTCCACAGTGAGGTCGTGCTCCTCCAGCAGGGCCTCGGGGATGGGGACCACCTGGTATGGCCACAGAGGGCTGACGGACACCACCACCGCC
>NW_022106189.1:46627085-46644504 GCF_000313985.2 Echinops telfairi
AAAGAGGGAGCTGCTCCCACCACCTCGGCCAGTGCAGGCATGGGGCAGCGGGGCTGTCCTTCTGCCCCCTCGGGTGACCTTGGTCCTCACTGTTCTCTCGGATGGGTCTATCTGACCTCTCACTCTCTCTCAGCAGGGGGAGGTGTCTGTCTGTCTATCTGCCCCCTCACTCTCTCTCAGCAGGGGGAGGTGTCTGTCTGTCTATCTGCCCCCTCACTCTCTCTCAGCAAGGGGGTCTGTCCATCCGCCCGCCTGTCCCCTCGTGCACGCTGGCTGGCGGCAGGCACCTGGCAGTCGTGGACGATGGTGACCACAGGCGTCTCCTCGCGGACAGCTCCCATGGCTACCATCATAGCGTACTCCAGGTCAGCATAGCCTTCGCCCTTCCCGAGCCGCCAGCCTGCGCGAGGGAGGCAGAGGGTGACGCTCCCTGAGGAGGGTGCGTGGATGAGGTCACAGCAGAAAGAGCAGCTGGGGTCACCACTCACCCTGTCACTGCAGGGGACTTCTACACTTCCTAACCCCCGGGCAGAGGGGCCGCAGCCCTGGAGGCGCCGAGGTTTCACATTGGGCTGCTAACCCCATGGTCAGCAGTTCAAACCCAGGAGCTGCTCCTGGGGAGAAGGACAGGCCTTTCTGCTCCCACCAGGACTCACAGGTTCTGAGACCCGCAGGGTGGGTCTGAGTCAGCTTCGACGGGAGGCAGTGGGTGCATGCATGGGTGTGAGGAAGAGTGTACACTCGATGCTCTGGGGTTCCCGGGGAGCACAGAACACTGCTGGCCCTGCAGATGGCCGAGTGCTCCTGACAGGCAACGCGGGCCACGTGAGGGGAAGGCCCGTGACAAGGTGGACGGACACAGCTCTGCAACCGTGTCCTCAGACACGACGGCTCTGAGGATGGCGTGGGACCGGGTGGACATGGGGCCTCTGTGAGTTGGGAATGACCTGATGGCCTCTGACAGTGGCCCTGGGGGTGGCTACTGTCCCCTCTGCCATACCATTTATCTTTTAATCACGGGGGCGGTCACTCACAGGAAGCGTGTTTGGCTGGTCTGGGCTCTGAGCGCTGGAGCGTGGGCGGGCAGTGGGGCAGTGTGCGGACGGGCTGAGGGTCCCTAGCACCCGCCCTAGGGGCTCACCTTGCTCGGAGACAGCCACGGAGCCCACCACAACCATATCCACGAGGACGCTCGCATCCAGGCCGATGGGCACACTATAGTTCCGCACCCCCTGAAACAAACAGTCCCGAGTCTCCAGCCCTTCCGCCCTCCTGCAGCTGACTGCGCGCCTCCCTGGGGACCACACGCCCACCGCCCCGCAACAAGGGAGACCTGCCCGTCCTTGCAGCTGCCTGGCCGCTGTGGCCCACCGCTTCCTTCCAGGAGGGCGGCCCAGGACAGAGGCGCAGGACGCCTGTCTGACGGTGGTTAACCAGCCAGCCTTTCCGGGAGGTGAGAGGTCACTGGACAGGAACTAAGTACAGGCCGGTGACAGGTATGGGTCTGTCAGAGTGCCAGTTCCCTCGTGGAGAGTGGGGTCACCAGCGCCCGCCCCACCGGACAGCCGTCAGGTTGGGGGGACGGAAGTAACTACTGCAGCACTGGGAAACGGCCCGTCGGAACGGTGGGCCTGTGGAGGGACTGCCAAGGCCGAACGTGCACAGGCTGTGCACCACCTGCTCGGCGAGCCTTCAGCACATCACAGGTTTTGTAAACACGTAGGAAGCTACGGGGGGTGGGGATGCTCTGAAATCGATGTGCTTGAGTATGACTGAACGATTGAACTACTGAGTTGTAAGATAGGTGAGTTATGTGGGGACCGGGTGGACATGGGGCACCCTGCTGGGGAGTTTTTAAGATATGAGTGACAAACAGCTGGTGAGGCTGGCAGTGTGAGTGAACGCAGAGGCATCTGGGAAGTAGGCCTGGAGGCCTACTTTTGAGAAACCAGTCGGAGGGCAGAGCTCCGGGGGCGCCAAGAGTGGGGTCGAGCCAGCAGTTCAGCCCTGGTCACCTGGAGCCAGGGCAGTGGGCGGGTGCCATAGCAACCAGATGTCACCTAGGTCCCAGAGTGGGCATCCTGGTGGGGCAGTGAGTTACCCTAACCTCGGTGCTGCTCACAGCAAGGTGGATGGCTCACGCCCACCCGCCTCCCTGGGGGAGACACAAAGCAGGTGCTCCTGGAAGGGACTGACTGCCTCAGAAACCCTGCGGCTGGGTTTCCTCTCTCCCTAGTGCCGCAGTGGGGGCTGGGATGGGCAGCTAATGGCAAGGTCACCTGCTACTCTGATGAAAGACCCCCCCCCCCCCCATAGGGAGTGACAGCCTGGGAAACCCATAGGGGCGGTCCTACCCTGTCCTATTGGTTTGCTACAAACTGGCACCAGCTAGAGGGCAGTGGGGACAGCGCCAACCACATTCCAGGGGATGCAGCCGGCTGCCATCTTTGAACAGGGCACCATTTGCCCAGTTCCCAAGGGGAAGTGGCCTGGTTGCTAAGCAACACGTGGACAGGTCACCTCTCCCAAGGTTCTGTAGTGGCACCGCAGGCGGCCGCTAGAGGGCGCCACAGCGCCACCACTCCTCTCCCTGGTCCTGTCTCCCTTGCTGAGGCTTCCACGCCACAACCTCCACGTCGGCAGTTCGAGACCACCAGCAGCTCCGAGGGGCAATGACGAGGCTTTCCCTGCCCCTAAAGATTACAGTCCCAGAAGCCCACAAGATGATGGGTGGGGGGTAGAGGGGGCAGGTCCACTGCCCTGTAGGGGTGCTGCAAATTGGCACTGACTCCGTGACAGTGAGTTTTTGAGAACTTGGTGGAACATCCCCCTCCCCCACCCAGGCCACATCCCCGCCCCCCGCCCCCGACGTCCCCTAACCCCTGCACTCACCTGCGCGGTGGCGCATGCCCGCAGGACGTCTTTGCCGGCCCCTGGCGGCGGCACGATCCGGTTGAACAGCCCAGTCCTCAACCTCGGCGTGGGAACCAACAACGTTTTGCGGCTCTTCGAGGAAAAGGGTCCCACGCGTTACAACATGGGGCCCACCTGGGATTGCGAGTCCCGAGGTATAAATCCCTACATGCATAAATCCCTATGTGCACGCGTGAGACGTCTCTGCAGGTGCGCCTGCGTGCAAAACCAGGGACCTGGTGACGGCGAGCTTCCTGGGGGCCTCCGCTCGGGGGGACAACGGGGTTCTGCAGGAGTGGGTGGGGGCGACATTGCACGTTTGGAATGTCAGGCAGCATGGCCGCGGCGGGGGTCACAGGCCCCAGAGATGCCGTCGGGGCTGCTCCTGTTTCGCCAGTGATACAGCGGCCGGGGCATGGGACCGAAGACATGCTTCTGGAAGAGTCCGGGGGTGCGGCGCTCTTGCAGCAGAACCAAGGTGACCCCTAGCATCAGGGTCCGTCTCCCCAGGGAAACGCCTTGTGGCAGTGCAGCGCGGAGCTGTCATGGCCGGGTCAGTCCACAGACTGCCCGCCCGGGCTTTGAGGACAACAGCCAATCAGCTGGGAGGGGCGTTTCCCTGGGGGTGTGGCCTGTGTCCATCAGATTAAGTGGAGGCTGTCCAAAAGCCAGGCTCCTGCCCGCTCATTGATTTCTGGGTGTCTGACCTCTGGCTCTCGGGGATGCCAGCCAGCAGAGGCTTCCAGCCCATCTCCCGACCTGCGGGTTCTGGGTTCGCCAGCCCCTGCGGCCACGTGAGTCGGCGGAGGACATCAGCCCAAGATACATTCTGGGGGCGCGTGACCAAGCTCCACAGAAGACCCTGATAACTATGGAAGAAGCATGCGCACTATGGCCTTTTTCTTCCGGAGAGGGACCTCAGCATAGGAAAGGCCTCCACGTGAGCCTTCCCAGCACCCTTTACGCTGAGTTGATCAGGCATAATTGGGGCTTCTGACTGACCGACTGACCGCTCAAAGAGAGGCTACTAGAACGCTCTTTCCCAGGCCGGGGGTGGTGAGCCCAGTGCACTGAAGCGAGGCCCGCACACACGCACACGTCCACGCAGTATGCGGGCCGGCCTCCCCTCGGGGAGTGGGTTACCTGCAGTGCCAGCAGCCGCACCCCTTCCAGCGGTTTATCAGGGTCTACTTTGATTTCCTGCGTCCTGCCAAAAGCTTCCAGCTCTTTGATGTTCTGGCCTGCCAGGTGAGACCCCTAAGCGGAGGACAGACGGAGGGGCACTTACTTCAAGGACGGCGAAGCGGGCGTTTCTCTGGGGCGCGTCGGGGTTCACTTTAACAGTTCTGGCCACACTGAACTCCTGCAGGCGGGGAAGGTGCTCGGCAGCCCGCGGCGCACCCTGTTTTTAACAGCCGTGCCCATCACCGAGGGTCAGGGATGACTGAGCAGCTCCCTAGCTGGGAGGTGCCTGGAGAAGCTGCCAGCAAGGCAACCAATGGGGAAAGAGACCAGCCAGGCCCCCTCCACGAAGCCTGGGGGAGCCACCGCGACCCCACCACGCCTCCAGCCAGGGTGTAGGCTGTACTTAGCACCTCAGAGGAAACAGGAGCCTTAGCACCGCCCCATTCCAAGAAAAGACCGGTGCATGGCCACCGGTGGGAGAGCCAAGTCACAGGAAGCGCCCGATCCTGCCTGCCCCAGCCCGAGGGTTCTGCAGTCCCACGAGGACTCTAGAAATGCTTCCTTTTCGTACCTTGAAGTTAGGGATCCTGTGGTGAACGGGGCGGGGAAAGTCGGCCAAGTTCTTTGACTCCATGTAATCCCAGATCTGCTCTCGGATGTCCTGTTTGGTGGCACCTATAGCAACAAAGGGCCGGATCTTATCTATCGAGTACAAAGGACCCAAATCTTGGTGGCGTCGGTCCCAGACTCCCCGGTTGGTTATACTGTCAACTCCCAACCCCACTGCTCTAAGGTCTAACTCAACTCACGCGACGCCACACACGGCAGAATAGAACTGTCCCATAGGATTCCCCAGGCTGTCACCTTTACAGCAGCAAGTGGCTCTGCGGGAGAGACTAGGCTGTCTGCAACCATAAAGGCTGTCTGTCTTCAGACCCCCACGTAGGGTCTCCGTGAGACGGAATGTATAGGGTCTTTAGGAGGCAGAATTCTTACTGGTGAAAATCAAAGATGGGGTAGCCTTCCATGTGGATTGCAGTTCAATGTAAAAAAAAAAAGAAAAAAGAACAACTCCTCACAGCTAGACCACCAGACAGCTTCACGATGAATAGAAAAAAGACCGAAGTTATCAAGGATGTCATTTTGCCCGGATCCACACCAATGCTCCTGGAATCAGCAGTCAAGAGATCAAATGCCGCATTGCATTAGGCAGATCTGCTGTAGGCGATCTCTTTCACGTGTTGAATGGCAAGGATGTTACCTGGAAGCCTGAGATGTGCAGGACCTGAGCCCCGGTGTTTCCCATCGCCTCATATGCACGTGGAAGTTGGACACTGAATAAGGAAAACTAGAGAATGGATGCACTTGAATTGTGGTGCTGGTGAAAAATATTTAAAATACCACAGACTGTCAGAAGACCCATAGCTTTATCTCATGTGATCAGGGCAGACCCGTGCCTGGGAAAGGACATCCTACAACAATGGGCTCCAATTTTTTACCAATCGACTAGCTGGCGACAAGAAATACAAGGAAGGACAAGTTCCTGGCTGGGGAAACTCACACCAACATGAGGCGTGAGTAGTCATGCGGTTGCTAGGCGCCAGTAAGTCAGTTCTCAGTACCACTGTGCGGTCCTCACAGTTCTTCTTAGGCTTCAGCCGCTGCGTCAGTCCATCTCGTCAAGGGTCTGCCTCGCTTTCACGATCCCTCCACTTTACCATGCATGATGCCTTTTCCAGGGACTAGTTTCTCCTGACATGTCCAAAGTACGTGAGATGAAGTCTCGCCACCGTTGTCTAGGCATTCTGGCTCTACTTCTTCCAAGACAGATTTGTCGGTCCTTTGGGCAGTCCGTGGTACTTTCAGTATCTTCGCCGGCATCCCAGTTCAAATGCATCGATTCTTCTTCAGTGTCCAACTTTTAGTAATAGGTGATGGCATTGGTAAAATGTCTGAACCCTGGCTTATAATGGCCTATTACTCCTCCCACCAAGAGATTTAGGATTAGCCTGGGTCTCCTTCACCCTTCTGTCTGAAGCTCCAGCTGACCCCTAGCACAGGCTGCCTTCCACCATGGGTTGCAATGACCACCCACAACCACTGGTGCGAGCCTGTCCGCTCCAGTTCTCCTATGGGGTAGCCCAAGAGTCCCCATCGCACGACGGTGGGGGTATGCTGTCATCAGGAGCTCTGGTGGTGCAGTGGTTAATCGCTTGCCTGTTGAAGAAACGGGTTGCTGGCGCCCACCAGCTAGCTGCTCTGCGGGAGAAAGGCCTGGCGGTCAGCCCCAGTCCAGATGACAGCCTCAGAAACCCTATGGACTGGCTCTGAGTGGGAATCGGCACGGCGGCGGTGGGGTTGGCGCCGTGATCCTGCCCAGTGTGCCGGGGTCCAGAGGTCGGAGTGGCTTGCTGGCGGCTCTCTCTGCCGGGCAATGCTGCCAGCAGCCCAGGCTCGACCCCAGGAGAGCCCCCTGAGCGTGCAGGCTCAGCTGGTGTCCGGAGTCTAGGCCGCCGCAGGCTCAGTTTCCCACGATCGGCGCGGAGCCCAGCAGGGGCGACCCAGCCCGCGCGCCCCGGGGACCTTTCCCACGCCCTCCGCTTTCCTCCACCGCCCAGCGACCGCTCCGCGCCTCTCACCAGCCTTTAGCTCCATGGCGACGCAATCACAGCGCGACGCCTCGAGAGGCGAGATCCGGCGCGGAATGACGTCACGGAACCCGCCGCTCCCTGCGCCTGCGCGCTGACCGCGCGAGGTGGAGGCGGGGCCGCAAGTGAGAAGGCGTGGCTTCCGAGGGCGGCCGCGAGGGGCGGAGACGTGGCCCGACGGGCCCGTGCGTACCGTGGCCAGTCTGGCGCGGCCAGTCGCGTGTCCACTCGCCGGCTTTGCCCTCTCATTTAGCCATGCGAGAGGCCGCCGCCTCCGGGAAGCCTGCCGACCCTGCCCCTCTGGACAGGCTTCATCCCCGGCCCCACCTGAGTGCGAGTCCGGTCCGCGGGCCACGCCGCCACTAGACGAAGCCCACCGAGTCACAGGGCAGCCTGCTGGGCCACGGCGGTTATTCTTCTACTGGTTCATTCATTCATTCATTCATTCATTCCCAGAGGTGCCAAGCGCCTGGGAGAAGCGGACAGCGTCCAGTATGCCTGGAAAAGGGGGACACGCGCTGGAAGAATGAGTCCACGTCCGCTCTGGGCTACAGCCCAGCGGGTCATTGGGGATATGGGGCCTGCCAGCCTGGAATAGAGACTTCCCCCAACAACAACAAAAATCAATATGGGGCAAGACACCAACTACCAGTCACCTCTTTGCTTAAGCGACACTGAGAGGGTCATCCAGGGCCTCCAAGACCCTGGCAGCCGGCTGTAAAGAGCCTTTTGTTCTGGTTACCATCAGCCTGCCCCCCAGCAGGAAGAAAGCCCGCCCGTCGTGACCGTCCTCGCTGTGGGTCAGCTCGCCTGGCCGAGCTTCTTGCAGCGGGTGGCCGGCAGTGTTCTGTCAGGTTCCCTTGGGGGATTCCTAGTCCCTGGTTTTCGAGACTAGACAGCCAGGTTTTTGTTCCTAGTCTGCCTGGGTCTGGAAGCTCTGATGACGCTGGCATTTAAATGCCGGTGCCTCTGATGATAGAGGTGCTATAGCAGTGTGGTGAAGAAAATAGATGGTGTGGGCCCATCAGAAATAGTGTTTCTAAGGCAGTGGTTCTCAACTTTCCTAATGCCACCATCCTTTAATACAGTTCCTCATAACTAATTTTGCTACTGTTATGAATTGGGCAACCCCTGTGAAAGGGTTGCTCGACCCCCAAAGGGGTCGCGACCCACAGGTTGAGAGCCACTGGTCTAAGGTCTTAAAGACTTGTCTTCAAACAAGCAGCCATCTTCGTGAGGTGCCAACTAAGTTCACAAGGAAGAAGCACACCAGCTGGTGTGATCCAACGATTGTAAACAATAAAATCCAAATCCAAAGGAGGGGTATCCGAGTTTAAATTGTGAACACCTGGTGTGCAGAGGGCTATTGATGACAGTGGAAGCCCAGCATTCGTTTGTAGGGTCCCCACACGAAGTAAGCCTCTGGTAAGTCCCCTCTGACCATAACCTAGGGATGTGGTTAACCTTGTGTGTTAGTCCGGGTTGACTAGAGAAACAAATTCAGGGAAACTCATATGTATAGGAAAGAGCTTTATATGAAAGAGCAATTGTATATTGAGAAAACATCCCAGCCCAGTCCAGGCCAACTCCATAAGACCGATATTAGCCCATATATCAGATACCGGGCTATAAAGTCCTCTCCAGACTCCGGCAACACATGCAGTGACGCTGAATACAGGAAGATCGCAGGCCAGTGAGTGGAAAGTCTTGTGGATTCAGTGGTGGTTGAAGCATCTCAGCACTGACGTGGGTCTTCATGTGGCTCCCCCAGCTCCAGGGCTTTGGCTCCATTAGTGTAGCTCCATCTGGCTTGTCAACAGGAATGTGTAGCAGAGAGTCTGTGTGTCCTGCCTCCAGGGAGGATGACAGGAGTTCCAAGAATCCTCAGGAGAAGGCTATGCCCACACAGCGGCCTCATTGGCTATGACCTGATTGACTGGCTACAATCCACCCCTTCCCAAGTTGACAGATAATGTAACTGCACAATCAACCTATATATCACAACTCACATGTGTGTAAGAGAGAGCTTTATATCACAGAGTAATTGTATATTGAGAAAACATCCCAGTAGAGTCCAGAAGTCTGATAGTAACCCATATGTCTGATACTAGTCCATAAGTCCTCTTCAGACCCATGTAACACATGCAATGATGCTGAACACAGGAAGGTCACAGGCCAGTGGGTGAAAAGTCTGCTGGATCCAGTGGCAGTGGAAGCATTTTGGTGCTGGCGTGATGCTCCTGCAGCTCCCTGAGTGTGCCTCCTCAACAGGAAGGTGAAGCAGAGAGAATGTGGCCTATCTCCAGGGAGGAGAGGAAGTTCCCAGAATCCTCATGAGAAGGTCACACCCATAAAGAGGCTTCATCAAACTGTGACCTGATTGACAGGCTAGGTTCCACCCCTATATGTATTTATCAAGTTGATAGGACATTTTGTAACTACCACAGACCACCTCTTGTCAACTTGACCCCTTTGCACAACTCTTTAGCCATACATAATTTCTAGAACAAGGACAATGGTAAAATCATATTTGTGTCTAACAGGATAAAACCAAAAAGCATAGAACTCAAAATGTGCCGGTCTCATTTAAACATGATACTCTATAAGTGACAAAACAAAAATATTCCATGCTTAACAATTGCAGTTTTGTGAACACCTACACCATAATCCTGTATTTCTATAAACACATTCCCTCACCTATGAACATTTGTAAGCCAGTCACTTCATGCCTTTATCCCCCCAACTCTGGGTATCCACTTTCTATACTGGCCACTTATATCAACCCAGTGCTCTGAGGCGACAATCATGTTCTTTGATGTGAAGAATCTTCATTCCAGTTGGAACCTGGTGAACCCACATCCATAAGCAAAGTCAGATCAGGACAGGCCTTCCATAAAGTCAGCAGCAATATGCACCAGTTCACAGGCTCAAAAATCTCATCTTCATCTGGCTGGGTTCTAGTCAATTCAACGTGGGCTGTTTCACTTAGCCTCACCAGGGTGCCCATTGGTTGCCTCACCTTTGGACCATGGGCCCTGTCCAAAATCCTCAACAACCCTAGCCCCATGGGGCTAGGTCATGAACTGCAGACCAGCCATCCCACTCTTGTCTCCTCCTCTAGTCCCTGTGAACCATGTCCATGGGTGTCAGTGGCCAGACTCAACCCATCTCTCTATTGCTCCATTTCTAGCACTTCCACTCAACAGGTGGATCCAGGTGGTCATCTAGCTCATTTCAAGCTGCCCAGAGACTCCCTTTAACCTTCGGTCCTACAAAGGAGAGTTCCTCCCATGGCTCCAAATATTTTCAGCTTCAGGCACAGGCCACAAGTTCAAAATCCAAAAGAGTGAAGGGGTTCCTTTTTCCTTCTTCAGTCTATCAATGGTCAATGGCCTGGAGGCAAGTCTCTTCAAATGCAAATGTACTCAGAACTCAAGGCACTGGGTGGGGCTTATCTTTTCAGAGCCTTCTTTGCAGGTGTGGCCTAACCCATTTAAAGATCCAATTTAATGTGTGAAGGCAAGTAGGCTCACAGACTGTATTTTTACTTCCCAATCATCATTTCTGTCATACGTGATATCCATAACAATATGTAGAAGAAATCAGTATAAAGCCAATACAGCCAGACCCTAAACTCAATTCTTAAAGTAGTCAAGTTCAATCTTTATCAATCTTATCGAAATCCTCATCTAAACTATTCTATTGGTACGAAATATGCCCTCAGGCCTCTGGCTGTATCAAGCGAAGGTGGGGGCCTTCTGTCAGCCGTTTTGACTAAGCAGAATGGTCTCAGAGAAGTTTAAGGGGTGATTTTGTCCTGAGCTAAAAATTTGCATTTATTACCTTCATATTCGTCATTTCAAACAGGAATAACCAAGGACAACAACCAAGGAAAAGAATCAAAACTTTAAGTTCCCATATGCTTTCCAGGAAACAACTCAGTGAACTGCATGGCCATGCCTGGCCTCAGGCCAGCCCAAGCAGAAACACCACCATGAGGCCAAGGTCAGACAAGTGTCCGCTCCCCCTCTTCATGGTTTGTATCTCTGGTCAACCCAGACTAGCACATTATGGTACCAGGAGTGGGGTACTAGAGAAGCGGGTCTCTCATGATAAGGGTTCAATGTTCGTGAGACAGTCTCACCATTCTTGTCCTGGCTGTACTTCTTCCAAGACAGATGTGTTTGTCCTTTGGGCAGTGCACGGTACTTTCAAACGAAATGCATTGGTTTTTCTTCAGCTTTCCTAATTCAGCGTTCAACTTTCAGATGCATATGAGGCAATTGAAAATACCATGGTTTGGGACAGGCATACCTTAGTCCTTAAGGTACCATCCTTGCTTTTCAACACTTTAAGCAGGTCTTGTACAGCAAAGGTGAATGAGTCCCAGGGCAGCAGGTGAAATGGCATGCTGCGGATCACCCCCAGGACCAGCAGGCAATATGGCAAGCCACTAGTTCAAGTCAAAGAGCTGGAGGTTGGAGGATGAGTTAGCTGCAGGATGCAGGCCCAGCAAAAAGCAAGCAAGCTTTTCCACAACATCTAATTATATTGGAAGTTGCCCACCCTCCACCGGCCCCCTGGAGGAAACTTCCTTCCACTCAATTGGCTGCTCATAGCAGATCTCATCATGGAAGTGATGACATCAGATTGTATCATGGGGGACGCCTGTGTCCTAACTGCCAAAGCGCCGAGAATCCTGGCTGAGCCAGGTTGACACAAAGCCGCCGTGCATGCATTACCATTTCCCTCATGAATTAGGGAGAAGGGTTTTGGAAGTCGCCGTACCTTCATTTAACCAACACTGGTGTACTTGTTAGATTGCTGCAGTACGGCAGAGGGCCCTGGGCTGCAGAGATGAGCAGGATACAATTACCACCTGTCTGCATGGCGTGAGGTGAGGTGGCATGGCTCTCACCAGGCTGGCGCAACAAGTACTGGGCTCTCTGCCCAGGACTGAGCCCTGAGCTGGGCGGCAGCGATGCCTCAACCTACTGCTGCAGTATGGAAGCCCTTCAATTACCCAGCAGTCTGGACAAGTGCTGTGATGGGGGACATGCTCCCCAGCAGAGGGGCAGCAAGGCTGGGCCCTCCTAGCTAAGCCCAATTTAAACAGTCGTCTTGGAAATCCCCCACTTAGGAGGAGTGGTGCTCGCTGTCATAGCCCCTGAAACAGTTTTCCTTTTAATAAGAATAACAAAGTGTCCTTCTGCCTGCCCACTTGGTTGTCTGGTGGCAAACTCTCAGACCTCCAGACGGTGGCGATGATGGTGCAGCAAACGGTCACATTCCATCACTTGGCCATTCTCACGGGGCTTGCTCTCTCCCCCCTCCCCCCACCCCTGGCGGAATCCTCCCACAGCTACAGGACAGATGATTATCTAAATGTTTTGACACATATCTCCGCAAACAAGGGCGTGCTCTTACTTGGCCACAAGGAATTATCACTCAGGAATTTTCATCTTCCTATCAGATTATTATCTAATATGCACTCTGGATTCATTGTTCCCCAGGCCTCTCCCCCACCCCGCCCCCCCAAAAGAAACCTGCCCTGTTTGTCTATTATTATTATACTGATATTTGATCAAACATAAGCATGCCTCATTTCTAGGATAAGAGGCCCTGGGGGCACTGTGGCTTAGGCGCTGGGCTGCTCACCACAAGGTGGGCAGTTCAAACACACCAGCCGTCCAGTAGGGGAAAGTGAGGCTGGCTTCTCCTATGAGGTTCCCAGCCTCGGAAACCCACCCTACGGTGGCTGTGGGTTGGAAGCGATTCTTGGAAGGTCGCCGGCTGGCTTTTGGTTGGGTTTTCTCGTGTTTTCTGCTTTGTTGGACCTCGAACACCCCCAGCTTTTCGCACACGCTGCAGGGTCACAGCCCCCACCCCCTCCCCTCCACCCCCACCTCCTCCTCGGAGGTTGGACGGCACTGTCTTCCCAGCAGCCCATGCTCACTTCCTGTCTCCATGCCTCTTCAGCTCAGACCTCACCAGGCTGCTGCCCGCGCCGCAGACTGCAGCTCAGTGTCCACATCCCCAGTCCCAACATGTGTGACTCGCTTGGTGACCACCTGCATTTTCATTGCTGTCATCTGGAACCCAACCCACCGTACCGCCAAAGTGATGCTCCTTTAACCTCTTTTCTCCCAGAACCACCTGGATGTGTGTCTGTATGTGTGTATGTATGTGCATATGTATGTGTCTGTATGTGCATATGTATGTGTGTCTGTATGTGTGTCTGTATGTGCATATGTATGTGTGTCTGTATGTGTGTCTGTATGTGCATATGTATGTGTGTCTGTATGTGTGTATGTATGTGCATATGTATGTGTCTGTATGTGTGTATGTATGTGCATATGTATGTGTGTCTGTATGTGTGTATGTATGTGCATATGTATGTGTGGGTTCTGTTGTGTCACTTCATGTGCTTTAAACTCCTCCCCCGGGAGGGATCAGGAAAAGAAGTGAGCAGTTTCTTATCCCAGGAACCCACCCTTTGTCCTGGAAAAGACAGTTGATTTTTAAGGAGTAGCACTGACTCTGTCTAATCCCTGGGGCCCTCGGGCTGTGGCAGTTTGGTTATTGGTGAGGGTGGGAGTGGCAGAGGTGGGGCTGTGATTGAGTCCTCGATGGCTGGTGGGGCTCCCTCTGGGCAGAGAAGTGCCCACGGGGCATCCAGCACTGCGACCTTTGGGAAGCAGATGGCCAGGCCTCTGGGTGGGTCTGAACTGCTCTCCTCTTGGCTCATGGTTGAGAGTTGAACTGTCCGCCCTAAAAATCAGACTCGGGCTCACAGCGACCCTACAGGACAGAGTAGAACGGGCTCTGTGGGTTTCCGAGGCTGTCACTCTATGGGAGTAGAAAGCCTCCCCTTTCTTCTGCAGAGCCGTTGGTGGTTTCGAACTGCTGACTTTGTGGTTGGCAGCCCGGCATGCAACCCACTACAACACCACCCAGAACTCCCCCCCCCCCACCAAGTAGCCTTTAGAACAGCAGTTCTCAACCTGTGGGTAGCGACCCCTTTGGGGGTCCAACGACGCTTTCACAAGGATCACCTGATTCATCACAGTAGCAAAATGACAGTGGTGAAGCAGCAACAAAAATAATGTTATGGTTGGGGGACCACCATCACATGAGGAACTAACTGTATGAAAGGGCCCCGGCATTAGGAAGGTGGGGAACCACTGGGGACATGTTGCTCCACCTGTTGCTTCCCCCCCCCTGCCCACAGCAACTGAGAGCTTCAGGGAGGGCGAAGACCGCTGTCTGCAGGTTGGCGGGATGGACCATCAGACCACAGTGGACACACCTGCCAGCAAGTGCTCGCCAGCCCCAGCAACCCTGTGTCCAGACCTGGGCAGGAGCAGTCAGCCTCTTGAGCCACTGGTGGGTTGGAACGGCCACCCTTGCAAGTGATCAGGCCAGCACTCGCCCCACAGTGCCACCACACACACACACACACACACACACACACACACAGCCACACAGAGGTTATTGCTGAAGACCACAGCGAGTTTCCTTCACAAGCTGCCTTGCTCCAAGTCGTTCCAAAGACATTCCTGGTCCCCCCACCAGGCCACATTTTTGACACATTGCAAAACGATGGAAACTGGTTTTTTGTTTGTTTGGCAAACAAACAAACACCCCCCTCTCCCCATGCCACACACACTTAATGACCCTCTCTCACTTGCAGTCTAGGGAGCTCTTGAAAGCCGAGCCCTTCCTGCCCTGTAGCGCCCAGATCTGGCCGAAAGGTGTCAGCGTCGCCGCTGTTAGCGGGGAGGGTCGGTCTGGAGGCACACAGTGCAGGTCCCCCAGCGCAGTTCCCCCGTGACCGCTAGATGGCGGCCGCGCCCACCGAGTCCGCAGAGGCAGCTCCAGGTGCGCAGCGGGACAGCGCCCACTCTGGCGGCGCGAAGCGCGGTGGGGTGGTGGTGGTGGAAAGGAGCTTGAATATCTCGAGTCTGTACCATCGCTGATTATATTCGTGACCCGCAGGGCCCTCGGGGGCCCGATTCCCCTCTCTGCTCACTAACCACAGGTCAGGGCAATCAACAGCCCGAGGTGTCCACCCCCCCCCCCCACCTCCAACCAAAAGAAACACCCAGGCAGGTGAAAGAGAAGATTGGAAATGGGGGGTTGGCTAACTCCAGGTGCGTGGAAAGGGTTGTTTTAACAACCCGTACAAACACCTTTTCCGGAACGTCACTGGGCAGAGAAGAAGCCCAATTCTAGGGGCAAGAATCTTGATTTATAAGGGCTCTGCTGTTGCCCCCCTTGAGGGGGTGGGGGCAGACAAATGAGATTTCTTTCTGGCAAAAGCAGCCTCCTTTGGGGAAGGCCCTGGCGTCACCCACAGGGACGCTCTCCTAAGTACGAAAGTAGGCAGAAACGGCCCCCCTTTGTAGGACTTCTGCCTGCGGTGCAACGAAGCCAGCTCTTTTTCTCTTGGAAAAACACCCTGTAAAAAGCGAAGGAAATCCTCTTTCTCCAGGAAGCCACGGACAGACGGACACGAGGTTTATTTTCTTGCTCCATAGTTTGAATTTTCAGTAAAACATGAAAGAAAGAACGAAACGTGTAAAGAACTCAGGTTGATTCCAGGAGAAAGGAAGGTGTTGCCAAAGGCTTATTTTTTCAGATGGACTTGAAAATCTTAGAGCTATTTTAAAAAATCATCCCGTCAAGGTGGCAGCCATTCCCGGCTGACCTGAGGGCTGGACAGTTTTACTTGAGTTCGTTAGAAAATAATAATGATCGTTTTTTAAAAGCATCAAGTGAGAGCAAGATCCCAAGGCACCCACAGATGATATCGTATTTCAGAAGTAGACTCCTTAAGGCCGTAGGAGCCGGGCTTGCACTTTCTTGATCAGGTTGAGTTTCTATTCAGATGAGCCAGTGATAATAATCCGAACCACGCAAAAAAATATTCCCCCTTTTTGAATGCGCACAGGAATCTCGAAAGGTCTTGGAAACGAACTCCCTGAAGTTAAACCTGGAGCCTGGAATCACCAACACCCTTCGCCTGGGAATCGAATATGCGATGGAAGGAGAGAGCAAAAGGGACATCTGAATTAGGAATCTTTTATCTGGAATCCGCCTCCCCTCTCTAGGCAGACCAGCGGTTCCCAGAAGCCTCCGGACCAGCAAGATTTAACTCTCAGCGGCGTCCCCCTTCTCGGAAGTGGGCGCAGGGGGATTTGGGGGAGGCGTTGAAGGAATAAATAAAGCCTGTGCACAAATAAACACACTGCCCAGGATTCTAAGAGGGACGGAGGAAGACCAAGGGTCCCGGGCGGGCAAGACCTCGCAGCCGCTGCAGGTACGTGTGGTGAATAATCAATAATCACTCCAGCGAGGTCTTTGCACCCATTTGAAATCGATTACTCGCTCTCCCCCACTCACTGTGACCCCAGTCCGTAACTCGCTTTACCAAAAACCAAAAGGACAAGGGAGAATGCTGGTGGAAAACGAGCTGGAGCCTGGAGAGCGGACTTTGCCCGAGGCGGGAGGCAGGATCTGGTCCAGGATCCGGGTCCAAGAAACTGGTGCGCTCAGAGCCCCAGTGCGCGCGCGGACTCGGCTTCCTAGCGCCGGGCGGCGAGATCCCGGCTCCGCCTGGGGTCCGTGTGTCGCCGTGCTGGCCCTGATCTTTCGCGGGTGGGGGGCTGTCCCCCTCTTCCAGGATCTTCTAGCTGCGGGCAGGAGACCTCGCGCCGCTGGAGCTGGCGGGCGGCCGCGTCTACACGGGAGCTGACAGGGGAGACGGGGCCAGTTACTCTCCTCTCCTCCCCAGACCCCACATCCCCGCGGGCCTCCGAGAGGCGTGGGAGTCGCCGGGGGCATCAGGTTCTCCGGTGCTCGCTAACCTCGGGCCCCACCTTTCCCGCGGAGACGCCTGCCCGACGCCTGGAGAGACACCCCAATCTGGCTCCTGCAATCCGCCTGCTCTCGCGGGCCCGGGTGGCCCGGCTCGGCGCGGGGCCTGGGGGCGGGGGCGGGTCCGGGTCCCGGTCCCGGGGCGCATTTTTATCCATCGCTCCCTGGAAGGAAATCTCTCCCCTCGCACCCGGCCCTGATTTGAACTTAGCCCACCTGGGCCCCGACGATAAGGAAATCAAAGTCCTCGCCCCACCACTCATGACGTGAGAAAACTCCTCAGCGCGGCTGCCTCTTACCGGGGCTTCGGGGAGCCCACGCTTGGCTTCGAGGATCAATTCGGGTTCATAGCTCAAAGTCGTTCTCTGCAAAAGAACGCTGCTTTTTAGTTTTGGATTTTGCTTTGCCGTGCTTTGCTCCGGACACGCGGGCCCGTTCGGCTAATAGGTGATAATAAAATAAATGTTAATAAGCTAGAAGTTCCAAAAAAAAAAAAAAAAGGAAGAAAGAAAGAAAAAGAAAAGCGGTTCGCGTCGGTATCGGGCTGCACGAGAGCCTAGCCCTGCGTGTCTGGGTCTTAGAGCCGACGGATAGCGGTGCTCTTCGCCTGATTGGTGTCAGCTACTCAGCGCGGCCCGCCGATTGGCCCAGAGTGCGGCGAGGGGGTGTGACCGGATCATAGTCAAAACTGGCGTTCCGCAGGCCAACTTTTTGAAACTTTTCCCAACCCCGAAAAGGGATTCGGCCTCCTGGATTTTCCGGGCTCGGCAGCCGTTCGCTCGGGAGCCCGGCGC
>NW_022106189.1:46646203-46655249 GCF_000313985.2 Echinops telfairi
CGGCCCAGGCGGCCCCCTGGTATGTCAGCCACGGCGCGGAGCTCAACCATCTCTCGGGCCACGCGTTCGCGGCCCAGCAGCAAACTTTCCCCAACGTCCGGGAGATGTTCAGCTCTCACCGGCTGGGCCTGGAGAATTCGCCCCTCGGGGACCACCAGGTGAGCGGCAACGCGAGCTGTCAGCTGCCCTACAGGTCCACGCCAACCCTTTACCGCCACACAGCCCCCTACTCTTACGACTGCACAAAGTACTAAATGCCTCCGGCCCAGCCGCCCCAGTCTCGCCCTCCGGGACAGTGAAGGCCGCAGAGAGGCAAAAACACAAACAGCCCTACAGGCCCGCGCCGCACCTTTGCCCAGACCTGGGTCGCGAGCAAGTGGAGCATGCGGCCTGGCCAGCCCTCTGAGAAGTTGCAGGTAACTCTAACCGGGTTTCTGAGACGCCAGGAAGGGCCCCTAGTAGGGGGTGATGGTTGCTTTCTGAGCCCTTGCCCCCCACCACGTAAGCAGAGCCGGCTGCATTCCATTCGGTTTCTCTCAGAGTTAGGAAAAATAGATTTAAGTTATGGACCATAGCCCACAGCGACCACCCCGTAATGACTTTCCGTAAGGGACACACTGTTTGTGGGCCCTTGTAGGCCAGGTAGCGTTGTGCGTAATTTTAAATCCCTCTAACCGTGCTGTACAGATGTGTCCATGTGTAACTAGTCAGAGCCATTAATATAATATTTAAAGTTGAGTCCACTGGATTATTCTTACTGGTTTTCATCTTTCCCAGCCATTTCTAAGTGCCAAATGGAAGGGGAGTGAAGTAGGCGCCCCCCACCCCGCCACCACCACCTCCCCTGCCGGTTCATGCAACAGAATCCCCTTCTCAGCCGTAGGTCTTTGACAAACCAAGACAATAATTTATTATTTGTGTTGTTGGCCGATCAGGAACCCACGTACCCGAAGCTTTGCATTGACAGAGCGGTGTCTGCTTTGTATAGCAGCGCCCACACGGAACATTCTGACAAGAAAAAAAAGGGGAAATCTCTACCTATCTATATATAGCATTTTACAAAATCTAACTTCACCGTGTTTGTCTGACGCGACCCTCGTTGTACTTAACTTTATAATAAACCCGTGTTGTTTTTTCTGCCCAAATTCCGGACGGTGTCTTTGTGTTCCAGAATTTAATAATTTATTTTTAAAATAAAGAACAACAAAAGGAGGAGGTGCTTCTCCGGCCGACTCGCGTGTTTCGATCCCGTGTGCTAGACAGGTGGACAGACAGCTGGCCGACTGGAAGGCAGATGGGACCGCTGATAGGGGACAAGTGGTGGAGAGGGTGGGAAAGGTTTTTGATTCGTTTTTTAAGACCCACCAAGAATATCCAAGCCAGAGGCTGGCCGTGGGGGGAAGGTCTGCATGGAGAGCCTTTGCAGGGAGGGGAGGCACTTTATAAAAGGTAGCAAAACACAACCAGGGCACCCAGCTTACTTTCCAGCCCTTGATCCCCAAGTTTAGGTGGGGTGGGGGGTGGGCAGGACAAATATTCCTCCTTGGAGAGGCCAGGTTGCCTGGGCCCTGGAAACTGGGCTTCCCTGCCCACTTCAAGGGTCTCCAGGCAGGAATAGGAACAGGCCCACATAGGGTCAAAGAGAAGTCCCGGAGTTCGTTCAGAGGTGGAGACCAAATCTCTCTGGATTTCAGGATTTGATTGAAAATTCTCCTTGTCCCTGCCCAAACGTGTGAACCCCCACTGCCTCTCGGAAACAGCTCACAAGACCGTGTTACCATTCGGACCCTCAGCCCCATCAGCCTGTGGAGACCTTCTGAAGGGGAGAGAACTTTTCTTGTCAGTTGTAATTTTTGGTCTCTCATGACTATTTGAAGTCGGTGGAAGTGGCCTTTTTCTGTCTCATCAAAAGACCCTGCAGGTTTCGGAGGGTGAATGTAGGGCGCTAGGGCTTCAGGGGTCCCTCCCCCAGCCGGTGAGTGACCCCAGCCCCAGGTGAAGCTTCAAGGAATGTAACGTTGGTGGTGGGGAGAAGATTCCTGAAGGCCATTTCGCTCCTTGCAGTAGCATTGCTGGGACTCGCATACCGAGTGTTGTTGGTGCTGGTTTAAATGTGAGGTTTCCCTCCCTGCTCTGAAGATGTAGGCTTGGGAGAAAGTTTGAAGCTTAGCCTCTGCCCCCCTCCCTAAACCCCTGATTCTTGCCCTGCATGTTATCAGAGGATGCAAGTGGTCAGGATTTAGAGGGGGCAAGATGCACCTTGCTCCTTCATGCTCCTTTGCTGGAGTTCTGCTGCCGGGGGAGCAGGAGCCTGGCTTTCAGCAACCCCAGCCACCTAATCACGGGGAAGTGATGGCATGGAGGGGCCTGCAGGGACAGGCGCTCTGAGCTGTGGAGTGAGGTGGCCCAGAGAGGGTCACCCACCTCTGCCACTGGGCTTCATGTTGTCTCCCCTCTCCTGAAGTCTTGGCTTCGCCTCCTAAGACAGCTGGCTCCCTCCTGCCCCCGAAGTCCCGAAGACGGCGGCGTCCAGAAAGCTTGTCTTCAGCTTAAGGGAAACTCTGGGTTTTCCTGCTGAGCCAGAGAGAGAGAGAGAGAGAAGATAAAGAGACAAGAAGGGGGTGGCTTGGGGTGCACCAAGCCCCCTCCCCACCCCACCCCCGTACACACACACACACACACATACACACACACATTGAAATGGTGTTGAGTTTTACACCTTTAGGGAGGTCCCCTCTGCTGGCAGCCAGCCTTTCCTTCTCCTGGAATGTGAGAACTTCCGGGGTTGTTGTTTTGTGGCATGATGTGATGTGATGTGGGCGTCTGGTGGCAGTGAGGGGAGCACCCAGCGTCTGGCTGGTGTCAGGCCCTGGGTGGGAACCCCTGAAGGTGTTTGCATGGAAGGTGAAGAGACTGAGATGGGTGCTGCTCACTGCATGGAGCCTGGCTCAGTCCCTGGCGGCGGCGGTAGCGGCGGCGGCGGCCATGCTGGACCCTCAGGCTTGGGACACAGCAGGCCTGGCGGCCTGGCTGCGCTTCCAGCGACCGCGTGGGAAGAACCACAGCACCAAGCACTCTAGGCAAGGGGAATGGCTGCCTTGGTCCCACCTCTGGCTTGGTCCTCTCTGGGACCCAGTGCCCCATGAAGGGGAAGAAGAGGTAGGCTGCAAGGCCTACAGGGAACCACGGTGGCATCTGGAATGGGGCTCCTTTTGGACGGGAGAAAAAGAATGGGTTCCAAGGACCCAAACAGATTGCAAATGAAATGAAAACAATTGAGAGCGGAGCCCCCCTACAAACACCGTCTTTTTCCCAAGGTTCACCTGGTGTCTGTCCAGGGTGGCTGTGGCGGGTGGGCCCTTGGGGAGAGCAGACTGCTCCCTCTGTCCGAGCCTCCTCCGTCAGCCACCCGTGTGCAGTGGCTCCAGGGAAGATCAGAAGACACCCCCCAAGCTCATGGCTCTTGTGGTTGGGGCCCCAGACCAAGTTCTCCGAGAGCCAGGCTGGGCCAAGCAGCCCCCACCGTCCTGGACCAAGAGCCTGTAAGCACAGATACAGATGCACAACCTCTGGTAGGCTAGAAGGAGAAGCCCTCCATCTCTTTACGGGACAGGCCCTGCCCACTCCTGAGCCTTTACCTTCTCTGCTCAATGGCCCAATGGCCACTCAGCCGAGGACTGCCCGCAGCACCTCTCTCCCCACTCCTTAGAGGGGTCCTGCTAGAGACTCTCGGTGGAGGTGGCCCCTGCCCTGGGGGAGATCAGCAGTCAGAGGGAGAAGGGAGGCAGAGGCAGGGGCACAGCCTCCTTTGGGGGGAGCCCAGCACCCACCTCTAACTTTGGCCAGCCCTCACCTCCTCTTCTCTGTGTTCCTCCTGACCGAGGAGGTGTGAGAAGAAGTTGGTGTGGACCCCGTTCTTTGTGGTCTCTCCACTCTCAGCCTTTTGGGGTTCAAATGGGAGATGGGGTCATGGCAGGGAGACAAGGGTGCTGGTCTCCAAGGTCCTTCTCAGGGAATGGATTTGGGGACTAATGGGATGGGGTCTCCTGGGGACCTTAGCCTGCCACCCCCAGGCTAGGAGAATCTTTAGCTCTGGGCACTCACCTTGTCCCGCTAGCTGCTCCCCAGCCCCAGAACTCACTGTTTTTTTATTCCTGGGAACTAACTGGGACCCTAACAGCAGGGTCCTTGGACCCAGCACCCTCCTTTTGGGCTCTCTTTATCACTAGAAAGCAGGGGCTTGTCAGAAAGTTGGCAGGGGCTTTACTGACTGAACAGGATTCTTAAGACCTCAATCCACAATTCTCGGACACACCAGGCCAGAACGGGAGGGGTGTGGCTTGTCAGTCAGTTCTGGGAACCAGGTGAGTTATGAATCCGGCAAGGATTTGGCGCCCTGGGCTTTCTCAGCACCCATCAACCCCAACCAGGCCCAGGCTTCCTCTCCCCACCCTCCTGCTTCCAACCCCACCCCCCCAAACTGCAAAAGACCCTGCCTTTGCTCTTTCCAAAGCTGAAGGTCTGGGGGGGCTTCTAGTTGGGGTGGAATCCTGAGGCTTTTTATTTACAAAATGTCCCAAGCTTAGAAGCTGGATGCTACAGAATACCACTTCTCCCTGAGGAGCCTTCCCCCAACCCCCACTGTTCGGTGTGGTGTGGGTCTCTCTCTCTCTCACCCCCCACCCCCACTTCCTGCAGCTGTTGACTAAGTACTGGAGACCAATCCGGTCAATCAAAATGCAGCCCACCCCCTTCATGCCTGACCCTATGGGGTCATTTACAGCCTCTGTGACCTTAGGGTGTTCCTGCTCAGTCTGTTTCCTCATCTCTGCAATGGGGGATTCAGCACCTCTCCTCCGCTCCCCAAGTGGGAGCCCTTGTCAGGGAGTAGGTCAGGGATTGGAGTGCTGACCGCAAGGTAAGCAGCTCAAACTCACCAGCTGCTTTGGGGGAGAAAGAGGAGGCTTTCTACTCCCAGGCTTTACAGTCTGGGAAACCCGCAGGGGCAGTTCTGCCCAGTCCCATGGGGTCGCTGTGAGTCCACATGCCCTGATGAGATTGGTTTTAAGTTTTGATTTTAAGTTTTATTCTCCATAGTTGCTGTGAGCATTGGAGAATTTCCACAGGGCTCTTAGCCGGTTCACCTCCCAGGCCTCAGTTTCCTGGCCTGCCAAATGGGCACGGTAAAGTTGTCTGCTTCTTGGGGTTGTTGTGGGGTGGAACCCTTTGGTGGCGTTGGTCCGGAGGTGCGCTCTTGGATAGTTAGGTATTAATCTTAGTGTCCGTACCTGGTCCTGAGCATTTTGGGGGCTGACGGTGGAGTCCCTGGCCCAGGTCCCATGTCTCTGCCCGCCCCACCCTCACCCTTCTGACAGGTACTGCATAATCAGCAGGAGAGGCAGCTTCTAAGGTTTGGTAGCTTTCATTCTTGGAAACATGGTGCAGCTATGGAGAGAGGATAGCAGGTAAGAGTTAGGTAGCATTTTGTGTGCCTTTTCTTTGGTTGGTGGAGCTTCGGAAGGATGGTGGGTGCAGGGTGATCCTGATGGGCGGTGGAGGGAGGGAGAAGGGCTCCCCACCCTCTGCAGAGCTGTGTCTGGGAACGGCCCAGTACCCCTCTCCCCAGCCCCCCCACCCTACACCTCGGGACCACACCTTCACTATCCAGGTCTGGGGATTTGTCCTGGCCACCACCACAGCCTATCTCTGCAGGGGGTCAGGAGGAAGGGGGCAACGTTGGGGGTGGTTCCCCATCGGCTCACCAACTGATTTCGGGCTAAACACGTTCTGCAGGGGATTTTCGGGGTCACTCCTATGGGCTCTCCGTCCCCAACCCAGCTGCCCTCCACCCGTCCTCTGGAGTCTTTTCCCAACGCAGCTTCCGCACGAGGGCGCATCCGCGCGCAGACGCTCGCTAGCTCCGGGCGGGCTGTGCCCGGCGCTCCCCGGAACGTGCCCTGGCGCGCACTCCGTCCTCTTGCGCCCCCTTCGTAGGCTCAGATTACAGGCTCTCGGGGAGCCCGGGGACGCGCCCCCGCCGGAGCCCACGCGGGGCTGGGGCGGCTGGGTCTGCCAGCGCCCAGGCGGGCGTGCCTCTCCAAACCGCAACGGGAACGCGCCCCGCCCACTCCTCCACCAGCCGCGCGGGTCCCCGCCTGCGTCCCGGTCCCTACCCCAATCCGCCGATGTTTATTAGCTGCGCCGAGAGTCGAGCTCGGATTTGCAGGAGACTTCGCCGCGTAGGCGCGCGTTCCCGGAGGGACCAGGGCTGTGTTGTGCTGTGCTGTGCTGTACTGTGCTGGCCTGGCCTGCGGGGCGCGAAGGTGGGTGGGTTCTTAGGGACACCGGTCGGCCTCGTGGCTTGCATGAGTTAGCTTGGGATGGGGGTGGGGGGCGTGGACCTAAAGAGCCTAGTGGTCTCGGGGCACCTTGGGACTCTGGGTTGGCAAACGTTCAGCCGACTTGATTCTCTTCACCGGGCTTGCCAAGGGCTTCAGAGCGGACAACACCTCGCCCCCCTTGGCTAGGGTTCCCGCCAAGACCTAGGCGGGACCAGGCAGGCGTGAGGTCTAGGGATGTCCCAGGGCCTGGCCAATACCAGCACCCAAACCGGTTTTCCCACTCTGATAGTGGCAGGTTCCCTGTGGTCTGTGTACTCCACAGCTTGCTGGGTATCTGAACACGCCCCTCCCCCCTCCACCAGACACCCAGCCCTGCGCTTGGCCCATGGTCAGACTCTGCTCACCTACCCCTCCACTTTGACCAGCCCCTTGCCATGGCCAGGGGCCGCACTAATCCAGCTACCCTGCAAGGGTTGGGTTTTGTGTGCCTCTTTAAAACAGTCGCCAGCCAGCCAGCCATAACCAGACAGTCACGCTAAGCGCACACACCCCCTAAAGAGGTGGCGGTGGGGAGTCACCGGCCCTTCTCAACCAACACCAGGTTTTTAAAACTGTAAATTCAGACCCTAAAGGGGCTAAGTGCAAAGGGAGAGGCGACAGAGGGTCTTCCCACAGCCCTGGGCCCTGGTGGTGGTGGTTGAGGGGCGCGGGCGGGTTGAAGTACTGGCGCAGGCGTCCAGGCATACTGTAATCACGGGCCAGCTGCGTGCACTTGCCGTTGTTGTGACCTTCCATGTTATAAACAGGAAAGGAGAGCAGAAAGCAACAGACCGGCATTCACAAATACCAGGTCTCCTGCTGCCAGATTCCCCTTTTATGGTCTTCCTAGCTCACTCAATTCCTCACAACCTTCACGGGCCAGAAAGGGCTCCGTCTACCCCCACCCCAACTCTCCAAAGGGGTTCCTTTCCAAAACTCCCCTTCCAGCCCAGTTGTGGACAAGGCACCCCGCCCCTGGCTAGGTCAGCAGGGGCCTGGGGGAGATTAAACTAGTGCCCTTCTGCAGCTATCTGAGGAGCCCTGGGGGAACCCCCCCCCCCATATCTTCTTGTACATACCCAATGCCACCTTGTTTGGGAGGACTGTGGCCCCTTCCTCAATAGACACCCCACCCTGTGACCCTCCTCACCCCCCAACCCCCACTTTCTAAGATGTGAAAATCTACCCTGGCCTTCAGAGTGCATTGTAGCACCCAGTGACATGCCCACATCTCTTACTGAGTCGGGAGAAGCAACGTCCTTCCGCCCACTCTGGGGGCTCCACAGGCCAACAGGAGGGCTCCGCTCCCCAGTCCCCTCCCCTCTCTGCCCCTCCGCTGGCAGCTCTGAGGCAGCGCTGGGAGGCACCTAGTTCCACATCCGCCTTCTGCCTCTTGTGTGCTTACAGCGTCGAGGGGTGGACGTGATATTTCAAACATCAGATCAGTGCGTTTATATATTGGGTGCCCGGAAATTTTTCCAAATAAACACAGCTTGATTCAACTTGGGTGGGCGAACTTATCAACAGACTAATTCTATAAACAAATGAAGGACTAGCCCTGAAACCCATTGGTTGGTATCAAAAAAAGACACGTGGAAGGAGACGCTTGGAGTTTTTCAGCAATGAAATTTTAATTAATGTGGGTGGGCTGAGAACACAGCGGCTGTTTATCATAGACAATTTATTTTCCAGCGCTAAGTCAACATATAATAGCAAACTTACAACAATTATTTAACATTGGTAAGGCCATGAAGCCGGGCCAGAACGCTGCGCGGCGGCGGCCGGGGAGCCAGGCGGCGGAGCGGGAGGCAGCGGCGCAGCCGGCTCCCCCCGAGGGCTCTGGTGGCGCGGCGAGCGGGCCCTGAGCCGCCGTGAGCGCAGCGCCATGAGCCACCTCTTCTGCCCGCGGCCGCCCGGCCTGGCCGCCTCGCCCCTGCTCTACCTGTACGGGCCCGAGCCGCCGCGGCTACCACTGGCCTTCGCCCCCGTCGCCGCGCTGGCCGCCTCGGGCCGGTCCGAGCCCCCGCAGAAGCCGCCCTACAGCTACATCGCGCTCATCGCCATGGCCATCCAGAACGCGGCCGAGAAGAAGATCACCTTGAACGGCATCTACCAGTTCATCATGGAGCGCTTCCCCTTCTACCACGACAACCGGCAGGGCTGGCAGAACAGCATCCGCCACAACCTCTCGCTCAACGACTGCTTCGTCAAGGTGCCGCGCGAGAAAGGGCGGCCGGGCAAGGGCAGCTACTGGACCCTGGACCCTCGCTGCCTGGACATGTTCGAGAACGGCAACTACCGGCGCCGTAAGAGAAAGCCCAAGCCGGGCCCGGGCGCGCCTGACGCCAAGAGGCCCCGCGCGGAGACGCAGCCCGAGGCGGTGGATGGGGGCGCCAGCCCGGGCCCCGTGGCGACCCTGGGCCTGGAGGAGGGGCCTCCCGTTTGCGCCTTGCCCGCACCCCTGCCCCAGCCTGCGCCTGGGTCCCTGAGTGAGGACGCGCGCGCAGCGGCCATCGGCCAGCCAGGAAGCACCGCCGAGAGTCCGGGATGCTCTCCGTGTCCCGCCTCCTGCAGCTCCCCGAAAGGCACCGACAAGACCAAAAGCTTCAGCATAGACAGCATCCTGGCGGGGAGGCCCAGCCCCGAGCCCCTAAGGGGCGCCCAGC
>NW_022106189.1:46655368-46673144 GCF_000313985.2 Echinops telfairi
CCCCCTCGCCGCTGGCCAGCCCCGCCGGCCTCCGCCCGCCCTTCAACGCCTCGCTGATGCTCGACCCGCACGTGCAGGGCGGCTTCTACCAGTTGGGCATCCCCTTCCTCTCCTATTTCCCCCTGCAGCTCTCGGAGGCCGCCGCCGCTGCCGCGGCCTTCCAATTCCAGTAAGGCGGGCAGTGGCGCGCCCCCGTCCGCACTGGCCTCCCGTGGGGCAGGGCCAAGGTCTATGACGAGCTGCCTTTTCCTCGCTGCCTCCGCCGTGGGGGCGTCTGTGCCTGCGTCTCAGCAGTGGACCCTTCCCGGCCCAGAGTCGCCCTGAGACGTAACAGCCGGGACTTTGTCTCCACCTCATGGAATGGTGCCAACTTCGGCGACCCACCACTGGGCCTCCAGGACACCCGAGGGAGGGAGGGAGCGGCTGGACAGTCACAGCCAGGATGGACAGACAGAAGTCTCCCATCCCCACACTGCTGCCTGGTTCTGGTGTGCGGTATGCCTGGGCTTTGAGCCTGTCTGGGTGGTGGGCGTTTGCAGCTGTACCTGGCCCTCGAGTCCAGTCGTGGGGGCCCAACGGTGACCTCCGTGTTTTGGGGTCCGACCAATGCCGAGTGGACGTCCAGCAAGACCGGGGACATTTTTCATTTCCGGTGGAGAATAGGTCTCTTTCTTCCTGGGTTGTAGAAGGCACAAGCTCTGTCCGCTGCCTGAATGCTCGGTTGGCGTCTTTAATTCCGCCTCTTTGCCAGCCTCTCTATTTAGAAGGCCGCTGTAGACCCTGGGAGGGCAGGGAGGCCCCCTCCAGTGCACACACATTTGTAACCTCCTCCTGTCTGCTTGCTTTTGTTTATAAGGGATCAAAAGATTTCAGTGGGGCTCCGGAAGGGTGGGGGGGTTGGGGGGAAGGTGCCCTAGGGTATGTCCGATTTTTTTCCCATGATTTTTTCCCCCTCTTCAAGACCTGGGTTTGGTTTTGTGACAGTTTCCAGAGTCGCATGTCAAAGGACGGACTACTTTTAAGCAAACACACACGGAGCAGCTGGAGGGAGATGGGTTAGTGGCCGGGGTGGGGGTGGGGGGCGGGGGACAACCGCTGGCCTGGATTGGCTGGAGGGTCCTTTCTGGACCCCAAAGAACAGAGGCTTGGTGTGTGTGTATGGTTCTTCCAGGTCCCCACTTCCCAGGCTTCAGCGGGTCCTCCCAGCAAGCCCCCCACCCTGCAGACCTAGAGCCCACAGCTAAATAAACACCTTCACCAGGTGGCTGTGGCCCCGGGGGAGGGGGGACTGGGTGGCCAGGCTCTGCCACCAGGGTCTGGTTCTGCAGAAGGGAGATGCTCACAACCCGAGGTTCAGCTTGGGGCTTATGGACAGATACCCTACCTTTGACTCTCACTGCCATCAAGTCACAGCGACCCCCACTCTAGGACCAGGTCAAACCGCCCCTGGGGGTTTCCAAGAAGTGTAAGGGTTTCTGGGAACCAAAAGCTTCACGTCTTTCTCCCAAACCTCAGCCTGGTGTCTGTATCCTGAGATCCGACTTCCTAATTCAAAGACATTGTACGTCATCCGGTACCAAACACCATGGCTTCTTGGGGCTGGGGGAATCCCAGAGGGGCCTTTCAAGGCATCCCTGGGAACGGGGTTCAAGACAGATAAACTCACTACTATCCTGACTCCCACTGACCCCACGGGGCAGAGGGAGCTGTCCCTGTGGGTTTCCTAGGCGGTCACTTCTTACAGGCAGTACATGCTTTAAGCAAGAGGCCTTGTTGCTCGTAGGCTGGCCAGTCCCCCATGGTTGGAGGTTGACATCCACTCAGCATGGGCCAAGCAAGGACAGGGACAGGTTTTCAGACAGCCTTCAGCCTTACAAACACCTGGGGCCACCTTTCTCTCAGGCACAGGGAGTCAGGTGCCAACCAGTCTGGTCTGGTGAGTGTAGCAAAGGCCCTCCCAGTCCTAAGTGAAGGCTTTAAGAGGCCTGGTGGCACTGTCTGGGAAGCATCATTGGGGGTTCAAACCCACCAGCCGCACCGACGGAGAAAGACGAGGCTGTCTGCTCGCGTGCAGAAAGGCAGCCTAGGAACTCGTCCCCAGGGTGGTGGTGAATCAGGGAGGAGTCCCCGGGTTCCTTTTTTCCCCCCACACTGAGTTAACTTTCTGAAAACTTCCTGTTCCGACCATGTTGGACCCTGACCCAGAAATCCTTCTGTGGCCTGGTAGGGGGCTGCAGAGGCGGCACCTGGGTTTTCAGGCCTCTGAGGAGCCCCCTGCTGAGAGCCAGGCTCATGGAGGAGAGGAGCTGAGAGTGGGTGGGAAGGCTGTCATTGGGTATGCAGTTGTCCTGAAGGCCCGTCTTGGAGAATAAAGTTGTATTTGCATTAACCTCTCTCCTGGCTGCTTCCCTGGATCATGGGTGGGGTGGGGGGCGGGGGGTGGGGGGAGAAGAGGAATAAACAAACAGTGTGATTGGAAAGAGGGGACTGGGAGCAGCCTGCACAGTGGTGGCAGTCTCTCAAAGGTCCAGGCTCCCCGGGAGGGAGGGCTCCCTGACCGGAGGAGAGACCAGCAGCCACAGGTCTGGGGACGCAGCTTGGACAGCTCCCAGAAAACTCCACACCCATTGCTGTCGAGTGGGCGCCGACTTGCAGTGACCCTGTAGGACTGGGTGGAACTGCCCCTGTGGGTTTTCCGGACGACAACACTATGGAAATAGAAAGCACACATCCAAAGCACCGAATCCGTTACTCATCTTGAGCTTCGGACCCTGCGGATCGCAGCCCAGCGTGGAACCTCTGTGCCACCAGGGCTCCGGCAGAAAGGGCCACGAGTGATGGTGGCAGTGCTGTGGATTCGCGCTCCCCACGCCCTCACCTGTCTGAGCTGGCCGCCTGGGCTCTGCTGTCGTGGTGCATTTGGGTGACTTCTCTGGGTCACTGCTGCTGCAGAAGGTAATATATGTAGAGTTCTTCACAGCACAGTGTAGACATATGTGTGTGTGTGTGTGTGTGTGTGTGCGCGCGCGCGTGCCTGCTCGGGTGAGCATGTTTCTGCACGCATCCAGAGAGAGTCTGGTGTCTGACGGGCTCATGTCTCCCCACCCAGCCCACCCCCCACACTTCCCTCGGGTTTGGGAGAGAAGTGGACAGCAGGCAGAGGGCATTCTCTATGGAACGGACACCTTTCTGCCTTGTTGGTGAAGAACGTGGCGGTGTTGGGTCCTGGTAAGGAGCCCTGGGAGTGCGGGGGGAGGGGGGGCGCTGCTAACCACGGGGGCTGCTTCACAGCCGCGAGAGAGGTCGTCTGCTTCCATAAAGAATTACGGTCTCTGAAACCCACAGGGGCGGCTGTACTCTGCCCTACGGGGTCGCTGAGAGCCGGCGTCGACTCGGAGCAGTGGGCTCGATCTTAGTGGCCCATGTGGCTTTTGTCACGATTCTGAATTTAACGATGGGCTGGGAATGAGGAATCCACCAGATCTAGAAATGGGTCTGACTCTCATTAAACAGAATCTCTGTTGCCTGGGAGGGTCAGCTAGAAACAGCCCTGGGGTTGGCCGCAGTCTGGTGGGCATCCTCCTCCTCCTCTCCATGGACCTGGCGTGGCCCTTCCGTCTCCTAGCACGGCTCATTGCTTCAGGCCCTGATGACACACGCGCGCGCACACACACACTCAAACATACATGCACACATACCCACACACCCACATACACACATGCACACACACATATACACGGTTATACATATATACACATACATACACATATATACGCATACACATAACATTCACACACATGCACATGCATATACACACATTTGCACATTTATACACCTACACACATACACACATACAACATTCACACACATTCACACACATGTATACACATATATACATGCACACACATACATACACACATATATACAAACACATACGCACATTAACACACACATGCACCCATATATACACCCATACATACACACATAATAGTGGGAAGTATGGCAGGTGCCTGTATAATGACATATGTTTGTATGTGTGCATATGTAAAACATATATATCTCCCATATTTCCCTCAGCGGGTGACCCTGCCCCCAGGGAGGGGTGCTGGAGTTCTGGGAGGGGCAGCAAAAGCCCATGCTGACACTTTATTACACAATGGGCTGCTGACCATAAGGTCAGCCGGTTCGAGCCCACCAGTCCCCCTGGAGGACGAAGATGAGGCTGTAGGCTCCCGTGAAGAGTGGCAGGGGCAGACAGGTCCGCCCCGTCCTGCAGAGTGGCTTTGAGCTGCGGGGACGCGATGCTGAGGCTGAGCAGGCCCTGGGTCCTGATGGGCGTCTGGAGTTTTCATTTCACTGTTTTCTTTCTGCAGAGCGGGTGGGAGGCCGCCTGCGTTTGGGAGCCTGTGCGTGTATCCGTGTTCTCTACACACGTGCCCAGAAGCCCATCATTGTTGCACCTCGGTAGCTGAGTGGTCTCTAAGGAACCCCAGTCTGTGTTCTCCACTGAGCGATTTCTCATCTGTTACCCCGGTGGTGCCATACAAACTTCATGAGTGTTTGAGTTATGGCATGAGAGACCCGCAGCGTGCGAAGACCTTAGGTGGCATGCAGAGACACCGAGAACTCGCCCTGCACAACCTTCGCTGGGACAGAGAGCTGGAAAGGGCAGCTCCGTCCTCTGGGCTCGCTGTCCGGCAGCTGTCATAGAGCGGAATGGTCCCCGGGCTCTTCGATGCCCTGTGTGATTTTTGAGAACCAGCTCAGGGCGTCTGTAGCCATTTCCAGCCATCGCCAGTCAGAGAGGGTCTCCACGAGTGTCCCCTGCCGCTTCCCACTGTGCCCAAGTGTGAGCTAAAGAGCCAGTCCCCTAGGGAATGCTTGTTCCAACTGGGGGCCAGAGCCTGTCCGCCCAGATGCCCAGACGCCCACCCAGACCTGCTCAGGTGGGTGACACTTCACAGTGCCCGGTGCCCTCTCCCCATGACTGAGCAGACCCCAGCCCCAGATGGAAACCAGGCATATCCCACAGCCCAACTTCTTATCCACAACACAGGTGGGCACAAGCAAAGCCAACCTGGAAATGAAGCGGATTCCACCCACATTCAAGCCAGCTTTAAAAATCCCCCCAAGAGCTAAAGGGACAGGCCACTACTCTGCTTGTCCTTCTCTAGAACCCAGCTTGGGTCCAGGGTCAGGCAGACACTGGGGTGGTGGGCAGAGAACTGAGACACTGACAGGCAGGGGTGCCCCCCCACACCTGGTGGGGGCGCTGTCTCTTCCAACAGCATCTACATGTCCGTTGCCCAGGTCTTCACAGCCAGCGGCTCCACCCTGCAGGACACAGGTGACTAGGCACAAATTCAGCTCTCCCTGGGAGATGGGGAGAGTGGCGTCAGGGGACCCACCACCCCCGGAACTACAGACATAGCCATCTCATTAACCAAGGGTGTCTTAGTGGGACTTGGGGGTCGGAAGAAGAGGGTGGTGGAAGTCTTGGGGCAAAGACTTGATCTTACCTTGCTTTTCCAGTGGACTCTGTCGGGATTCTGCCCGGAAATAAAGCCCCCACTTGCATGGCCCAAGGAGTGCCTGGCGGCACAGTGGTTGTGCTCTGGGCCACTAACCACAAGATCAGCAGTTCAAGACCACCAGCATCTCTCAGTGGGAGAAAGATGGGGATTTCTACTCCCCTACAAAGTTAGAGTCTCGGAACCCCCCGGGGACAGTCCTGACCTGTCATATGGAGTCGCTATGAGTCAGCCCCGACTCGCTGGCAGGGAGCTCAGTTTTGGGGTGGCCCCATTGCTCTGTCTTCTGAGATGACTCCAGCCCATGTGGGTGGATTCCCAGATCAATGGGGCAGTGGGCAGGCGCATGGGAGCCCTGGTGGCACAGGGTTCGAACCCACCCTCTGCTCCAAAGGAGAAATATGGCACCGTCTACCACCAGAAAGCCTCGTGGCCTGGGAAATCATATGGGGTGGCTCCCACGGTCCAGTCCACAGGGTAGCTACGTATTAGAGTGGACTTTACAGGCCCCGGGCAGTGGGGACTTTGGCTTGGCCACCCCAGGAAGCTGGACCACCCGGGACTAGCAGAGGTGGGGACTGCTGACTATCAGGAGCCAGAGTGTGTGTGGACACAGCCACCAGGTGGCCACAGATCTAGAGGGGGGCTGGAGGAGAAACACCTGACCCCTCTCCCTTCCCTCCTCCCTCTCACATGGACAAGCCGATTGGCTGAGCCTACTGGAAGTTCAGCCCACCAGGAGCCCTGGCCATGCAGTCTATGCAGACCAACCTGGAGTGGGAAAAGGGCTGAGAAGGGGCCAGTGCAACACAACAGTTGTGTGTGTGTGTGTGTGTGTGTGTGTGTGTGTGTGTGTGTCCCTCCTTCGGCCAGGTGGTTGCAGCTGATCTGGCTGTGAGGAACCATCCTGGCTGCCTTCAATGGTGCTGGCGGACACCTGGCAGGCAGCAGGGCCCCAGGTACCGGAGACCGCCGGGCTTCTCAGAGGAGGTGGCTCTGGCCCTGCATAACAATGTCCCTTCTCCGTGTGAGCGGCTGCTGGTCTCCTAGCAGCAGGTGCTGCTGGCTGAGGGTCAGCTGTCCCTGGGAGCAGGTTCAGCCCCAGCCTTTACATTTACGCTGTGGGCCCTTTGCGAGTCTGCTGAGCAGCCAGGAGTGGGGTGCGGTGGTGGACGGGCTTGTGTTCCCCTGGGTTTGCTAAGCAGCATCTACCATCAAGGTCTTCCCTTCTGGGTCCCTCCCTGCACGCGACTGCTGCTGCGCTCATCTTGAACAGGAGTCAAAGGTCATGCGTCCCCTTGGCCCAAGTGCTGAGGGCTGGGGCACAGAGGGGGTGTCCAGAGCATGCTGGTGACCCCCGACTTGCAGCCACTGATTGTTGGGTCCCGTTGAGTGGGTTCTGGCCCACAGCAACCCCGCGCACAGCTGGACGAAACAGCGTCCGGTCCTGCGCCACCGCACAAACGCTCCTGTTCCCGAGCCCATGGGTGCAGCCGCTGTGCCCTCCATTGCGCCGAGGGCCCCATGGGTGCAGCCGCTGTGCCCTCCATTGCGCCGAGGGCCCCATGGATTCAGCTGCTGTGCCCTCCATTGCGCCGAGGGCCTTCCTTTCGGTGGCCGCCCCTCCACTGTACCGAGCACAATGCCCGTCTCCAGGGACTGGTCTCCTGACGACGGGTCCGAAGTACAAGGGACACAGTCTCGCCCTCCGGGCCTCTGAGGGGCACGCTGGCTGTGCTTCTTTCCCACAGATCTGGTCGTCCTTCTGGCCACCCACAGTGCTGACAATCGTCGTGACCAGCACCGTACTTCAAACCATCCACCGATCCTTCTTCTGTCCTCCGTACTCAGTGTCCAGCCCTCGCAGGTGCAGACAGCTCAGACTGCTCCTGGAGACCCCAGGGAGCAGGGGGAACCGCCCCTGTGGGTTTCCCAGGCGGCATGCAAGTCTTTACCGGAGGAGAAAGTCTCGTCTTGCTCCCGAGGAGCGGCTGGTGGTTACGAACTGCTCACCTTGCAGTTAGCAGTGCAGCGCGTAACCACTGCGCCCCAGGCCTAGGTGGCATCTGAAACACGAGGGGCCTGGACACCCTCGAGTTCACAGCTGACTCACGCCATCCGGAGGTGAGACACAGAGCCTCCCGGACGGACAGCCGTGCGCCTCATCCAGCTCCTCCGGGCCGCTCGCTGGTCTATTTCTGCTGTCTCCCACAGGGAACTTTCCGCCCTCTACAGGGGAAGCCCTTTCTGTCAACGCACGCCTCCCTCCGCCCCCGCCCGCCCACCTGTGACTGAGCAGACGCCCCCTCGGTGTTTCACAGACAGTCAATCTCCAGGGAGCCCACTTCTCCCACTGAGACGCTCGCTGCTTTCCAAACGCCAAGGGTGTTCACGGTGAGCCGCCATCGCAGCTCCTGAGTGAGCCCGGCCCTTCTGCCTCCAGGAGCGCTGGCAGCACAGTGGCCGGCACGCGGCTGCCGACCCGTAAGGCCAGCCATCTGGTCCCACCCATGGGTGCCAGGGAGGACAAGGGCAACCGCTAGTGTGAAGCCGACCGAGGCAGGGACCCCGGGCTGCCGCTAGGCTCGCTTCTTCATTTTCCTTCAAACTGGTGGTGGCCCGGCAAAGGGGGGCCAAGCAGCTGTCAAGGTCTGTCCGGCCCACTTGTTTCGTCAGACCCACTGCCGCCTCACGATGGGCCATCCCTCGTCCACTTCCTCCCAGTGCCTCCCTCATTCTCCCCCGGCCTTCCGGGCTTGGTTCCTGGGTGGAGCTCTGGTCCGTCTCACAGGGGGCCATGGGTGGGATCAGACAGCACAGTCGGGTTGACCAGCCGCAGTTCAACACGACCAGCGGGGGCTGGCTGCCTTGATCTGGTCGAGGCCCCCTGGGGTGTGCCCCCGCTTGGCCTTCCCTTGCAGAAACCCTGGTGGGGCCGTGGTTACACATTGGGCTGCGATCTGAAAGGTCAGCAGTTTAAAACCACTGGCGGCTTCTCGGGAGAAAGATGAGGCTTTCTACTCCCCTAAAGAGTGGCAGTCCCAGAAACCCCCAGGGCCGGTGCTAGCTGTCCTACAGGGTCACTGTGAGTCGGCATCCATTTGGCAGCAGTGAGTGAGCCCTCACTTGCTGAGTGACCATGGGCAGGTGACCCAGCCCTCCTGTCTAAACAAGGGGTCCGGTCAGCAATGCCCCATCGGGCTGCCTGGGTTCACACCTGCAGATGTGGGGGTGAAGGCAGAGTGCATCCACTTACGCCTGTTCTGGATCCTGCACCCAGGAAGCGGCCTGGACAGGGCGGGCCTGACCGCTGACCGCAGATGCAGCTTACATGTTCCGTGTATGTGTTCCCTGTCGGCTGGCGACGTCCTTGTGCTGCAAGGACAGGGGCCAGCCAGTGTGCTCCCATTGTCGCAACCCGATGGGGACAGCAGATGCTGGGTGGCTGACCCCCCCTCCCCGGCTCATCTCCCCGCCTTGCATCCCTGGAGAGGATCAGATCTTTTGAACACAATACCCAAAGCAGGGCGCCCTGGGACACACGCTGAGGGGGGTGGGAGCCGCTGGTGAGATGGCTTCCTGGGTCCAGAGAGCAAGACTCCCCGGCGCTCCCGGCTTGCTCGGCTGATCTCCTGGGGCTGTCTGTCTGAACCCCAGGCCTTGGGCGGAAGGGAAGCTCTCCATTGCTCCACCACAATAGTGGCTGCAGACCCCAGGCTGGCTCCGGCCCTCTCCTGGTGGGTGGGGGTGGGGGGGGGCACCGGGAGGGCAGCAGGAGACCAGGCCAGAGGAGCAGTGTTCCCTCCATCCCTGCCTCTCCCAGTCAGCCTTATAAAGTGCAAAGAACATTTCTTTTAGATGCTGGGGCTAAATATAGCCGGGGCTGGGTCAGCTGGAACATTTTTAGAAAGCACATTACAAATCAGGAATGCTTGGGAGAAATAAATAAACTTTCCCACATTTCTGGAAGCCGGCCTCCCTGAGCCCTGGTGGGCCAGATAGGATGCGGGTGGGTCCCGAGGCTCAGGTGAAGGCCCGCCCTGCAGGGGGCGCTCGCGGGCATTTCCTCCTTAGCAGAACTCTTCCAGCGAGGCCACAGGGCGGGCGAGAGGGCGAAGCAGCCCGAAACCAGTGTCCAAGCACCGGATAGCTGCTAAGCGCACAGGTTGGAGGTTCAAACCTGCTCAGAGGGAGACCGGCCTGGAGATGTCCCGCAAAGGGGCTGGAATTCGCTGGACAGCACCGTCCAGCTGAATACATTGAATATCAATATTCAATTGCATATTGACTAAAGGTCAAGGCTCAGCAGAAGGAAATGGCAAGGAAGGGAAAGCCATAGGTTCCCAGTGGGCTTCCCTGCTGGTGCCTGCAGCCTCTTAGGGTGCTCAGTGAGGCTTCCACCGGGGATGAGACCAAGCAGGGGAGAAATGGGGACAGTGGTGTCGATGGTGATGATGGAGATGGTGGTGGTGATGATGATGGTGTTGGTGATGGCAGTGATGGTGATGATGATGGAGTTGGTGTTGGTGATGGTGATGATGATGGTGTTGGTGTTGGTGATGGTGATGATGATGGTGTTGGTGATGGTGATGGTGATGGTGTTGTGTTGGTGACGGCGGTGATGGTGATGATGATGGTGTTGGTGTTGGTGATGGTGATGGTGATGATGATGGTGTTGGTGATGGTGATGATGATGGTGTTGGTGATGGCGGTGATGGTGATGGTGAAGACGGTGATGGCGGTGATGATGATGGTGTTGGTGATGGTGATGGTGATGTGTTGGTGACGGCGGTGATGGTGATGATGATGGTGTTGGTGACGGCGGTGATGGTGAAGGGGATACTAATCTAGACGGTGATGATAATATGACGTGGTGGTGAGGAGAGTGGTGGTACTGATCATGGTGATGCAGAAGATAACGGTTATGGTATGAGAAGGGCTTGGAAACGCTGACCATGTCCGTGTCTCAGTCGCAGGGCGTCTGGCCTGGTTGGCCATTGGCGGGCCCAAATATTGGTCTTGACGTGGAGCGAGGGTTTTGAAGTACATGTTGAGGGATCAGAGCTATGAGGAGGACTTGTAGGGGTGTCTGCACCCCTCTGATAGTCTGCACTTGGTCAGCACGGGCCCTCAGCTTCTCTGCATGTCCTCTCCTTTTCACGGTGGACAGTGACGCCTCGATCCCCCAGGCTTAGAGCCGGACGTGTCCCTCAGCCAGAGCTGTGGGGACCTATGAACAGTAGGAAAGAGGGGCAACCTTCCGCCCGGGACCTAGACTCCCCTGTAATCCCGTAGCCACCTGCGGCCTTGCTTCCAAGAGGTTATCGTCAGTGTTCCGTGGATTCCGCTGTTCCCTTCCATCATGAGTATTGAGAAGCACACACACGCGTGCATGTTTCCCTCAATGCTGTGTTTTACTTCAGTGATGCTACCACCACCAGCACCATTGTCATCACCGCCACCGTCACCACAACCATGAACTTCAGTACATTTAAAAATACGTATTCCCTCTGCATTGGTTTTGACTTCATCAGTGTTATCACTGCCGCCATCACCATCATCGCCACTATCACCACATCACCATCGTCATCACCATCATAATCACCTCCATCCTCCTCCTCCTCCTCCTCACCACCCCACCCTCACCCCCACCACCACCATGATCACCATTGTTGTCACCGTCACTATCTTCATCACCATCACCATCCTCATCCTCACCACCACCACCACGATCGTCACCATTACCATCTTCATCATCATCACCACCACCATCATCATCATCCACATTACCACCACCACCACCACCATCAATCGCCACATCACCATCTTCATCCCCCTCACAATCCCCATCATGCTCATCCCCATCCCCTCATCACCACCGCCATTATCACCGTAGGCATCACATCACCACCACCGTCATCATCATCACCACTATCACATCATCGCCATGATGCTCATCAGCAAAATGTGTTCCATTGTTTCCTGGATGGTGCGCAAGCGGAGGGCACTGGGAACACAGACCTCTCGAGCCTTCATACATGCTGACATCCGGCAGTAGAGCGAGGAGGGGAGCAGGAGGTTATCAGTGGACCGATTGGAACATTCCCTTTGGACTCATTGCAGAGCGCGGGAAGGGGCAATGGATGTGTGGTGGCAATAGACTTGGTTTGCACATTCCATTTCAGTCTACCATCTCTCACGGGAGGCAGCCGTTCTCCCCATCTCCCCTTCACTCACCCACATCCCCGCAGGCACCCCGGCACCCAGACACACCTGAACTGAGGGTGCCCGCTCCCAGCTGGGGTCCTCCCTGAACCTCCTGCTGGGATACCTGGCTAGGACACTGGGAAGGAGACTCCCCCTCCAGACGGTGCCTGCACCTGCAGACACAAGCAGCCACTTGGGTCTGTAACGGAAAGCCCGCGAGCTTGGGGACCTGGCCGTTACCTTTAATTAGAAAAACAAGCAAACATTTTTATTGGCCCACATATAATACAATTCGATCTTTACCATAGTCAATTTCAGATCACTTTCTTTTTATCCGTACTCATTGTTAGTCATGATTTTCCCCCCCCAATTTTGGCAAAAAGATACACAAGAAAGCATTCTCTGGTTCCACAACATCTACACGTGCACTTCAGGACCACCGATTGTACACTTCATGCTGTGCCCCGGTATCGGTCTCCCTCTCCAAGCTGTCCCACCACCATGACAGGGACTCAGCCTCCCGTGCAGAGCAAACACCCTTCCTCCGGCGCCCACCATGACCGTAGGCCGAGCTGGTTTCTTCTTTTAAAGTACGTTTCTTGATGCCATACTCACATGCCATATACTTCCATGGTTGAATCGCTTTTACGAGCTGCAGATACATCATCACAGTCGGTTCTAATGCTCCCCCGCCCACTCCCCTCCCCCTCCTCACCACCGTCTGCTTCATGTTGATTCCACCTTCCGGCGGCAGGTACAGTACCATGTCCGACTGGAAGCACCGCTGTGAGGGGCGAGGGGTTTTCATCACACTGGTGGCCAATCGGAGGGGGGTGACAACTCTGATGTTAGGGAGTCCTGCCCTCTGCTCTCCGGCTGTGGCTCTTGTTTTCGCTCATTACAGGTGAGGTAAGTGAGATGCACAGGGTTGAGACACCTGCCCAAGGTCCAGGAGCTAGTAAGCACGGAACTGGCTTGCAGATCCAGACTCTCGGTAGAGGGCTAGTGTTGTAAAGGGCCACACACCTGGTCTCCCTATTCTGGTCTTCAGGAGAGCCACCAACTCCTCCCCATTTGCGTGGGCTGTTCTGGGCACAGCACAGACCAGCCAGGTCGATGTCTCAGGAAACCCCTCTGTCCTGGGCGAGCTGGGCCATTGTGCAGAGAAGGGATTGCTGGCCCACCCCTGCCGACAGCACTGAGCAGGGCCTGTGAACCTGTTGTCTTCTTGTCTCCAGCCCTCGGTCTGCTTTCTGGAGGTTTCCAAGGGCATAGTTGTTGGATGAGCGAGTGGAATCAAGCTTGTGCTGACTGTGGGGGTGTCCAGTGTGTGAACGATCGATGTGATTTATTCATGAATGCTGACCATGCCATGAGCCACCCTGTAAAGTGTCATGATCTAGCCGTGAGTGAGTGGCTGCCCTTGCCGACACAGTGCCTACAGCAAGGGAGACAATTAGTAAGGGGATGACGGTGGTGGTGGTGTTGACGAGGCTGATGGTGATGTTTATGCTGACGGTGCTATTGATGAATCTGATAGTGCTGCCGGTGTGCTGCTGCTGCTGATGGTGATGGTGGTGATGATGGTGATGATGATGATGATGATGACGACATGGTTATGGTGATGGTGATGGTGATGATGGTGGTGATGATGATGGTGATGTAATGGTGATGGTGGTGATTCTGATAACGCTGATGTTGGTGAAGATGAAGATGATGGTGGTGATGATGATGATGTAATGGTGATGGTGGTGGTAATGATGGTGGTGATTCTGATAACGCTGATGTTGATGATGGTGATGATGGTGGTGAAGATGAGGGTCAAAAGATGACCGAGCCTTTGCCATGTGTCAGGCTCTATGCTGAGGCCTTTGTGAGCACAAACTCTTTAATCTCTAAATAACCCTACAAAGCGGGTGGTATTAAGTCCACTTTACAAGTGGACTGTCACCCGTAGAGTCCCAGCTCTCAGAGCTGGTGCTGGACGAGGCGTCATAGCCGGTGAGCTTGCCTTTAGTGCTGTAGCTAGCCAGGCATGACTGCAGAGGGCATTAGCTGGATTGCAGATGCTTAGCTGCTTGGTGTGACAGTAGTGGGCATTCAGACAGATGCTTAGCAGCCCCCCACTTAAAGTGGAAGGACACCCACCCTCCTACCAAATCCCATCCGAGACAGTGGTCCTCCACCCTGGATGCACAGAGCACCATCCAGAGAGCGGATGAAGGCAGTGCCGAGTCTGGTGCCCTTGGACCAGATGGGGCCTGTGGTGGTTACACAATTTCAGGTCAACTTGATAAATAAGAATGAAGGGGCGGAGCCTACCCTGTCAACCAGGTCACAACCTGGTGACCCCTCCTGGTGGGCATGGCCTTCTCCTGAGCATTCTGGGAGCTTCCTCTCTTCCTCCCTGGAGGTGGGACACACTCTCTCTGCTTCACTCCGAGAGCTGGAGGGGATCACGCCAGCACCGAGAGGCTTCCACCACCACTGGATCCACAAGACTTTTCACCCACCAGCCTGTGATCGATCTTCTTGCATCCAGCATCATTGCGTGTGCTGTGTGAGTCTGAAGAGGAACTTATGAACTAGTATTGACATATGGGCTGATATTGGACTTATGAACTTGATCCGGACTGGGCTGGGATGTTTTCTTAATATACGATTACTCTTTGATATAAAGCTCTTTCCTAGACATGTATGAGTGTCTCTGAATTTGTTTCCTTAGGCAACCTGGGCTAACACAGGGCCACCCGCTCACCAGGGATTCTCCTGCAGTCATGGCTGGCAGCCATTAACCACCTAGATCCCACCTGGACCTCACAGAGCAGCTCCCAACTGGGGAGGATGTCAGCCTCTTGGCACATTTGCTAATGTCTACAGACATTTTTGGTTGTTCGAACTTAAGGAAGGATGTTGGGGGGTATTTTTTGACCCTCCAGACCAGCACTGTCCAACAGAAACATGAGCACCCCAAAGCCTAACGGAGTAGTGTTTAAAAGCCTGGTGCCATCATAGTTGTGCGTTGGGCTGCCCACCCCATGTCATCTGTTCTAAACAACCAATCGCTCCTTGGGAGAAAGACGGGGTTTTCCAAAGGGTTAGAGTCTGGGGCACCCACAGGGCGGTTCTACCCCATCCTTTGGGGCTAAAATGAGTCCGCCTCGACCCGATGGCCGTGAGGGCGAATAGGTACCAGTAGGAACCGTGTCAGCTCTGACCCATAGTGACCCCGGTGTGACAGAGGACACACTGCTGGCCCCCTGCCAGCCTCACCATCGTTCTTGTGCTTGAGAAGCTGCAGGAAACTAGGGGGAGAGAGACGGAAGCTCTCATTTTCGTAACACATTTTATTTCACCCCGCATCTAGGAAGTGCTATCGTTTCAGTAGGGACCCATAGAAAGAGGATTCACACGGCACTTTACGTTCTCTTGGCACGAAGCTTGTATCAGCTGTGGGCACAGTGGTGTTTAGACGAGCCACGTGCTTGAACGAGGGTGGGATGTCTGCCTCCTGGCTTCCCCGTGAGCGGACAGGGTCATGCTGGGTGGGGCTACCCTCGCACACGCTCATTAAAATGCACATACTTTATTGTGTTTTCTAAAACATGAAACTAGGGAAGTTTGCATAGCAAGGTAGGCTCCCATTCAATAATCTACACACAAACGGACTGGAGACTCGGGCCATGTCGCTCACAGCGAGTTCATCCCGGAGACGTCCACTCTGCTGGGTCAGTCCCTGTTCATCGTCTCCCTGCCTCGCCTTCCTCCTCAGCTCTGCTTGAGGGTCAGTGTTGCCCATCGGGTCTCTTCAAAGAGGCAAAGCACTCACAGTTGGCATTGCGTGCAGCTGTAAAGGGGACCCTGCCCATCACCTTGTGTCCAACCTTAAAGGGACAGCCTCGTCTCAACTGTCCACCAATCCCGGCCTCTTACATAGCCTGGGTTCCACTCTGCATCCTCCTTCTGGTCTATCGGAGGCTGGGTCGGGCAAGTCTAGTCAGAACCACCAATGGCGCTGCCCGGCCACCGTCCAGTTCTGGTCTTGGGAGAGATGAGGCTGCGGCTCGTGAGGGCTCTTCATCCGCATCTGGTCACTGGTAGGTGCCCTGCACTGCCTCATGGCACTTATTGCAAGTGCCGGGCGCGACTTGGCCAAGAGTGCCTTGTTCTTCTTGCAAGCGCGGCCACCATGTTGTGTGAATTACCCAATGGTATGCTCCCCAGCCCCCTACCCAAAAGACACCATGCAGGCCAAGGTGACACCATGCTTGTCTTCCCCCCCTCCCCCACGGCATGCAGCACAGTGCCTGCCCACGGAGCCTCTAGACTCGGTGTTGCCACAGCATCTCCCACATTCCTCCTGCCTGATGTCCCGTCCGTTGACCCCTCCCAGCGTACTCTGTGGGGTATCTGGGCAGGACGTCGTCCTCCATGGCCGAGGCTTCTCTCCGAGCCCACCCCTCACATCCACCTAATGGGCACATGGGGGGTGGGCTTTCCCTTTGGTGCCCACTGGGCTGACCCCACCTCATGTTGACCCTGCAAGGGTCAGACCTGCTCTTTGGGGGCTTAGTGGCTGTGGCCTTTTGGCAGCAGTTTGCCAGGTATTTCTTCCAAGGTGTTCGTGGGTGGGTTTGAACAGCCAACCTCTTGGGGAACAGCTGGATTTGCCTCCTGGGGATGTCTCCACATGAGACCCGATCCCCCAGTGCCACTGCTACCACCGAGCTGGTGGGACCCACAGTTACCCCGAGCCTCACAGGGTCACACTGCTCGCTGGTTCCCGGGCACGTGGTCAGGTCCCCCTTCTCCCGGGCTGCTGGGTGGGCCTGACCCCAGCCTTATTTAGAAGTCTGCCCGGCCCCCTCTCTGTTCTGCTCCTGCGTGTCCCTGTGTGTCTGGGGCTGTGCATGGCATGTGTGTACAGTTTGCGTGTGTGTGCAGTTGTGTGTGTCTATGTGTGTGTGTGTCTGAGGCTGTCTGTTTGTGGTGTGTGTGTATGTAGTTGTGCATGTGTGTAGTTGTGAGTGTCTCTGTGTCTCTGAGGCTGTGCGTGGCGTGTGTGCAGTTGTGTGTCTGTGTCTGTCTGAGACTGTGCATGGCATGTTTGTAGTTGTGCGTGTGCAGTTGTGTGTGTCTATGTGTGTGCGTCTGGGGCTGTGCCTGGTGTGTGTGTAGATGTGCATGTATGTGTCTGTGTGTCCGTGCCCGTGCGTCTGGGGCTGTGCGTGCTGTGTGTGTGCAGTTGTGTGTCTGTGTCTGAGGCTGTGCCTGGTGTGTGTGTAGATGTGCATGTGTGTGCCGTTGTGTGTGTCTGTGTGTCCGTGCCCGTGCGTCTGGGGCTGTGCGTGGTGTGTGTGTGTAGTTGTGCGTGGGCGCATGCTCTTGCGCCCAGTGCTGTGCGCGTGCAGGCTGCAGAGCCGAGCAGCAGGCAGAGGTGCTGGCTCTGGCCCTGCCCTGCGCCCGACGGGTGGGAGGAGCCAGTCGCCGGCACCCTCTGCCTCTCTGCTCTGCCCTGAATTCTTGACTCAGCTTCTCCAAGTGCCTTGTTTTTATTAGCAGAACAATATGTAATAATAGTTGTTAAAATAATTGTCTTTCTGTTTTTACATCTGTAAGGATTAAGCTAAACAGCATGGGGCCCATGAATCTATTCCCCACCCGCGGACCGCGGCCCCAGCGTCAGTCCAGCGACGGGGCGGGGGCCACTGGCCTGAGTTACAGCAGCCATTCATCAAGGCCAGGCTTCAAACAGGGGGCAAGCCAAAGAAAACCCCGTCAAGACGGCCCTGCTAGGAAGCGGAGCCGGGTGGCCCAGGCCCGGGCTCGTGGAACCCCGATTGCTAACAAGTGCCACGTCGCCGCCGACAGGGTTGCCCACGGGACGGACCGTGGGTCCCAGCTCTTAAACTGCGGTGTTTCCCTTGGCTCCAAAGGGCCAGGCCTCCTTGGGCTTTAAAGGTGGAGTAGACTGTGCCTTGCCAGAGCGGGCTGGTTCTTTGCATCTGAAGCGGGGCTGCGGTGGGGGTGGGGGTGGG
>NW_022106189.1:46673244-46679553 GCF_000313985.2 Echinops telfairi
AAGTCTGAGAGAGGCCGGGGCTGCGGTGGGGGTGGGGGTGGGGGCCTGCGCCTGTGCACCGGGTGGGGTGGGGACTCGGCCTTTGCGATTTGCCATGCGGTTTGAGCCCGGCCTTGTCTTGAACAAGACCCTGGATTGGGGCTGGGGGCTGTGGGGGCATCTTCCGCAACGGAAGGAGCGGAGCCTGCTCACGGGTCGCGGGGTGATTCCTGGTTCTTGGCATTGGCCTTGAGCAGATGAGAAGACGGAGGCTCGCGAGGGTAGAGTCTGTCTCGAAGCCGTAAGAATCTCCACCCGGGGCAGAGGCACCGGGGCGCGGTGTCGGGTGCGCCGTAGCGTCGCCGTGGGCTGATTCTCGGAAGCTGGTCACCAGGCCTTTCTTCCTCGGCCCTCTTAGGCTGGAGGCGCCGCTGAAACCTGTCCAGCCTCCCAGTCACACTCAGGTGGTGGGAGGTGCCCCGCAGCCCCCGTCACAGCGGCCTGTCTGTATTGCTTCACTTTCTGGGGGCACAAAGGGAACCCCGACGCTCAGTACAGGCACCATGGGCAGGAGGTGCTGGGCAGGGCGGCTGTGTGTGGAGAGGTGGGAGCTCGGAAGGACCGCCACTTATTCTCATACCTCAGTGACCGGTGATGAGCGTGTGCCAGGGTCACCGCCCTTTCTGTCCCCAGCCCTGTGGCACAGGCACACGGCCAAGCCCACTGCACAGAGGAGGCAGCCCACGAGGTACAGGAAGGGCTTATGCTGAGCATCCAGCTACCCAGCACCCAGTTCTGAGCACTTGTTCTAAGCAAGCTCAGGAAGGACTTGTTCTGAACACCCAGCTACGGGAGTGCTGGGCTCTTAACTGGCCGGGTGGACTCTTGCCCTGGTGCTGACCGGTCCCTCCTTCCTCTGATTCCTGAGCTCCGCCCCTGGCCCCTCCAGGTGCAGGATCAGCCCCGGGCTGCCGACTGCATGGTCAGCGTTTAAATGCACCAGATTCTCAGCGGGAGAGAGCCAGGGCCGTGGGCTCCGCAAATAGCCCCATGCTCTGAGCCCCACGGGCAGTTCTCCTCGGACAGCAGCCACTCACTCTCTGCATACCAAGCGGGTCCCCGGCGTGGGCAGCTCTGCTAGGACCTACCTCTGGGCTCACGGTGGCCCTGGGGAGAGGCTTCCTGTCTCTCAAGTAGGCAGTGCCACGCATTTCGTGGAGCGGGTTCCCGACCTGTGGAGGTCGGTGCAGCGGGGTCCTGCCGATGGCAGCCGGGCATCGCCGGAGCACGCCCTGACTCAGACCTGCAAGCAGAAGTTGCCGCATCTTCTCACCCTGAGCTGGCCCTAGGGGACTGGCATCCTGGCCACATGCAAACTGCCCGGTCCTGCCCTAGCCCCATGACCCACTGCAGGTGGGACCGTTTGCATTGGCTGGGTTTAGTCCCTCTTAGCCCGGGAGCTCCGTGGAAGCCCGTTCCAACTCTCAGCCTCCGGCTGTGGACGACACACACTGGCCAGGCCTGGAACCTGGGGGATCTCCCAGGTTGGGGGGGGGTGAGAACTCCCACAGACACCCCCTCGCCTCCTGTGCGCAGCCCCTCCCCAGCCCTCTGAGATGGGTCCCCTCACCAAGAGCAAACTGGACACCGGGGGTGGGGGTCAGCTTGGGCTCAGAGCCAGGCACGTGCGAGCCACGCTCTTCCTCTCCCTTCTTCAGAGGCACCCAGGGACTGGAGGGAGCGAGGTGTCATGCGTGGCGGCATTTGCCCGGGAAGATGGCAGCTGAGTTCGTTTGCAGGGCTCAGGGCCTGGGCTCCTGGGCTCCGATGCTGCAGGGGCTGGAGTGTTTCCACCAGCTGCTTGTGAGAGGCCGGTCACCAGACCTTTCCTCCTGGGCCCTCTTAGACCTGCTGCTCTGCTGGGGGTTGGTCAGCCTTCTAGCAAGGTGGCGGTTGGGCAACAGGTTCTCCCGCGAGGCGGCCCGAGGGTGGCCTGGACCCTGGGGCACTGCTCGGGCTGAGTGACAGCTAGCAGGCTCTCCCGCCTCAGTTTCCCCATGGGTCCTAAGAGGGAGTTTGGCCTCAGAGATGGTTGGAACTCTTCTGTCCTAAGACACAGGGGCCCTCTGTTGTCTTGGCTCAGAGGGGCTTCTAGGAGCAGAGCCTGGAAGCCACGAGACATGCCTGCACGAGCTGCCCACGTGGCCTGGTCCTGGTGGGAGCCACTCTGACGCCCCCCCTCACAGACAGTTACAGGGGGGCTTTGGAGGGGCTCCCTCGGATGGTGCAAAACAGTTAACGAAATCCAGTCCACCCAGAGGGGACGCAAACGAATGGTTAGATGACCCTTCAAACTCAGCATGCAGGCACACACGCATGGGGCAGCCTACGTGGGAGGAGGTATAGTGACCACAGACTCTTCCTGTAACGCAGTGGTTCTCAACCTGTGGGTCATGACCCCTTTGAGGGTCGAACGACCCTTTCACAGAAGTCACCCGATTCATAACAGTAGCAAAATTACAGCGATGAAGTAGCATCGAAAATAATTTTATGGTTGGGGGTCACCCCACATGAGGAACGGTATGAATGGGCCACAGCGTGTGGAAGTGGGGAACCCCTGCTGCAACTGGAGGTGGTGCCCACCCAATATGGAGGCGGCCATGAGTCCTCCAGCAGAGAGGAGGTGACCACAGGGACCAGGCACCCTTGCTGGCACCCTGAAGGGGTGCTCAGCCCCCTGGTCTTGCTCCTGCTGGACTGGGATGGGCAGTCCACCCCCTAGCCTGGCTGTCCCGACTTGGCCAGTGGCTTCCGTCCCATTTTGCCCTCTGCTCTTGGTGATGGGTGGACCCGCGCCATGCTGGCTCGGCTGACCATCTCACATGGTTTTCCAAAGTCTTGGGTCAGATCAATCCAAGGAGCTATGTGCCAAGCTCTGCCCCCCGCCCCCCAGCTTCATTTCTCTAAGCCCATGTGGATTTTCAGGGGGATTTAATCCATATGTTTCTGATTCATTTGCTCTTAACTCATCAAGAACTTATTTTGAAAAAGCTCAGAGGCCGTTTGATGTCCGAGGAGTCTTTGGAGCTGTGTTTTGAATCTTTGAAAGTTCTTGCCTCCCCGGCCTTTGAAACGAGAGGCTGCCTTTTGCCAAGCGTAAATGAGCTCCTGAGATGGAATAAGTTCACGTTTGGTTCACAATTACAGAGCTGTGAACTCCCAGTGGGCTGCGAATTAGGAACGCCTGCCCCACCGGCCTCCCAAGACCAGTGAGGGCAAGCCTCCCTGGGCCCCAAGCTCGTCCCCCCTCCCCCCGCCCCATTGGCCCCAGCCCCCAGCAAACACGCCATGGAGCTCGTCTTGTTGGCTAGCGGGGTAAGAAGGACCAAATGACAAAGGCATCGATTGCTTCACCCTGATTCTGCCCAAGGAAGGGCAGCCCGAGTGCCGCTTCACACCCCCGCCCAGCCCTAAAATTGCAATTATGAATCGGCCAATGACTCCCAAGACAGAACATCCATTCTCCTTTCCACAGTCCGAACACATTCCGTTCCATCGCATGAATGCAGCCCCTCCGTGCAGCCTCCCTCACCCCACCTGTCTTCCCTCGGGTCCATGCTGCCCTTTGCATCTCAGGGGGTTGGCGATTCTAAGGGGCACCCAGCCTGCTGGTGTCATGGTCCCCCCTGTGCCTGTCATGGCGGGGGACTGAGCTGGAAGGAGTTCAGTGCCAGGCCTGACGGTGGTTCAGGGCCAGAGTCTTGACATGTCCAACGGTCTCTACCCAACGGGTCTCCCTCATGGCTCTGACTTTTGCGCCACATCTCCTGCCCCCCATCCAGGACCTCACGGGGTCCTTCCCAGAGCAGCGGGTGGTGGCGGCCGGGCACCGTCTAGTTCTTCTGAGCTCAGGGGTGGGAGGATGGTGTGCATGGTTCACCAGCCACTGGACTGCTGGACTCCCCGTGTCTTCAGGGAATCACCCTTCTTTCCTCTGGTCACAGAGCGACCATGGTGATATCTTAGATGGCTGCCCGCACGCTTGGAAGACCCCAATGGCTCCTCGCCAAAGCAGGGGGCAGAAGATGGTCTTTGTGGGCAGTGCAATGACGACGCCATTGGGAACACTGTTTCGGAAGCACTCGATTTGATGACCAGCTCTGGATTATTTCCAACGCTACGTTGAAAAGCCCCAACAGATGTGCAAATAGAGAGGGCTCATTCCTCCTCCTCAGGCGGCTTCTCAGCCCAAGGGCAGTGCTGCCCGACTTCAGACGGGTCCTTGAGCTCGTAGCCCTGAGACACTGCCACACAAGCAGGGCTCTTCCAAAGACAGCACGCCATCAGCACAATGTGACCACCAGCCTCCAAACGTGTCCGGTGAGTGATGGCGTCACGCAAGTCCTGTGTTTTCCGCCAACCCTTCTCTGTTGGCCTCTGGGCTTCCCTGCCCTGGTTCAAACCAGCTGTGTGCACGACCTGGAATTCCATGGCCCATCTTTGGGCCTCCTCTCTTCTTTCCCTCCGTTGTCTCTTCTCTTCCCCATGTGCCAGGAGACCCGGGGCCTTTTCAACTTGGAGACACGCATCGTGAGGTTGAGAAGCGTTTTCTTGTCTTATATCTTTGGCCGTTCCTGTACATAATCACCCACACTTTCCTGCTCTGTCTTTCTAGAATTCCCATCACAGGACTGGGGCTCAAAGACGGGGGCTCTCCTGGTCTAATATTCTTCTCTGCAGTCCTCTGTCTCTTAAGTTTTGTCTGGTTTTCCCCTCTCTTTCTTTTAAAACCTTCCCTTTGTGCTCCGACACTTTGCCTGACTTTGGGATGTGGACGATGACACTTTGCCCGGTCCTGAACTTGTCTACCTGCCCGGTGAGTTGTCAACGCCGCCTCAGGCCCTCGTTGGAAGCGTCCTGTAGCTGAGCCTCTTCCTGTAAGGCAGGGAGGGAGTAAATGACGATGACGATGATGATTTCATGTGGAAGGCCAACGAAGAAGTATCCTTTGTCCGCCAGGCCGCAGACCATGCACCTAGAACAGCGGTTCTCAGCCTGTGGGTCGTGACCCCTTTGGGGATCGAATGGCCCTTTCACAGGGGTTGCCTGACTCATAACAGTAGCAAAATGACAGTGATGAAGTAGCAACGCAAATAATTTTATGGTGGGGGGGGGCACCACCACACGAGGACCTGTATGAAAGGGTCGCGGCATGAGGTAGGTTGGAACCACTGCTAGACAATACTGAGATGGGTGATCTTCATGGTCTCCCAACCAAACCCGATCGCCCCAAGTCTGACCTTCCTTTGACTCTCCTGTCACAACGTGTTCACGTACCCCTTGCTGCATTGTCCCCAAAGCCATTGGCGTGTACGAGAGCTACCCTCAGCTCGCAGGCCAGGCTGCATTACGTCTGTGGACTGTCAGTCCCCGGACGCCTGCTCGGAGGACAACAGACAACACGCTAGCTCCCTTCAAGTGGCTGTGCTCTGCAGATGTGGCCTTTATTATTATTATCTTACTATCGAATCGCAGGTCGGTGGCTGTGCCTGGTCATGCATCGTGGCCACACCCGCCTCACAGACGGCAGCGCCCACGCCCCGGCTGCCCACTCGGTCCGATGTGTAGCCACCCTGCAGCGTTTGTGAGCAGGGAAGCCGTTGGGCTCCAAGTGCTGGGCCGACGCTCAACGACGGTCCTGCCAGGGCTCCCTCCCCAAACTACAGTACCCCAAACCAGACCGACGGCGCTATCGAGTCCACGGAGACCCACGGCACCCCGTAGGACAGGGCAGGACTGCCCCTGCCAGTTTCCCAGATGGCCACTCTTCCTCCCTTGGAGCGGCTGGTGGTTTCTGGACTGCCGGCTCTGCGGATCGCAGCCCGGTGCTTAACCAGCGTGCCAGGCTCCCCTGGGTGCAGGTATACGTTTCAGTGTTTTCACAGACGGCAGTCTGATGGAGTAGCTGTCAAGTCATCCGTGTAGTTAATACATTGACAGGATCAAGGGGGGTGTCTTACTTACCGGGCGCTGCCGCGCAGGAACACCGTGCGTGGGTTTTATGTGGGCTGGAAACAGAAAGGGAGGCCGGTGGCTCACCTGAGGGCGACATTCGCCGGGACTGCAGCCACATGCTCTCCACGGTCCGCCTGTAACCCGTCAGGGCTAAATTAGGCTTCTCCTGTTATTTGGGGTAGGAGCTTTATGCAGAGGGGGGCTTCTCTGGGGGGTGTGGTGCCTGGAGGATTTGAAAGCTTCAAAAGTTCTCTGTGCAGGACGCACCGCGCTGGCTGCGGCTGGCTGTGTGAGCCCTGGCTGTGTGAGCCCTGG
>NW_022106189.1:46679753-46685140 GCF_000313985.2 Echinops telfairi
GTGAGCCCGGCTGTGTGAGCCCTGGCTGTGTGAGCCCGGCTGTGTGAGCCGGCTGCGGCGTTCTGGGCTGAGCAGGGCAGTGCTCAGAGGGTCTTCTCCTCAACATGCTGACGCCCACTGCTGCCTCCAGCCCCTGTGGTGCCGCCGCTCAGGGACCCTGAGCTGGCCTCTTCTCTCCCTCATTTCTCCAGAGAAGGGCAGGGGTGGAGTGACCAGGGTCCGTTCTGCTTGGTGTGAAGCCCAGGATCAGGTGTGGGTGGTGCTGGTGTGAGGCCTGGGATCAGGTGTGGGTGGTGTGAGGCCCGCGATCAGGTGTGGGTGGTGCTGGTGTGAGGCCCAGGATCAGGTGTGGGTGGTGCTGGTGTGAGGCCTGGGATCAGGTGTGGGTGGTGTGAGGCCCGCGATCAGGTGTGGGTGTCTTCTGAGGGTTAGGTCATGGAGTCTGTTCTGATGCCCAGTGGAAGGAAACACTGCCCAGCTGGCTCCACCCTCGCAGGCACCCTCACGTCTGAGCCCGCGGCTGTCTGTCCGTCGTCGCCTCAGGAGTCTTCCTCATTTCGAGTGGCCCTCTCCTTCCCCTGGCAGGATGTCTGTCCTTCTCCGGGGGCTGGTGGCTTCAGTCCGTGGGACAGAGGAGCAGTGGCCTCACTTCTAAGGCACATCCTTACTCTACGGCCTTCAAGAGCGAGGTGGGTCCTGGGGCCCACCTGCTCTGTCCACCCTCACCTTCGCATTTTGTACCGGCTCTCAGTTTGAAGATCCCTGGGACTCCTAATTCTTAAGCTTTCCCGGGGTCCTGCAGCACCAGCAGAGAGGGCTGGCAGCTGGGAGTGGGCTGGGGGACCAGACACCCCTACCCTTCTTGGGACATGTAGACTGCCACATCCCCACCCACCCTGGTCACCCCCAGCTTCACGCACAATCCCCTGGGCACGCGCGTCACCTCTGTCTTCTCAGCACGTGGAAGATGGCCCACGCCGGTCTCCTGCCTTCCCTGTGGGGAGACGGCTTCTCCACAGCCACGAGAGGCCAGCAGGTCACACCAGTGTCTTCAAACTAGCAGCCGGTGACGTCTCTCTCCGGAGGAAATCCCATCACCCGCACACCCACCCGAAGGGGCACCCTCCTGCCGCTGGGTTCTCAGGAGTGCCAGGGTGCAGGGTGCAGAGTCAGCCAGCAAGAGAAACTCCACCTGCCCACACTGTCTGGTCTTCCAGCCAGCCGGTGAGCCCCGCAGTGCCTTGGCTTGTGGCTTGGTGCCCCCGGCACACCCAGCGACTGCCTCATTCAACGACGGCGGCAGATCCAGGCCCCAGGCGGGCACCGGCATCGAGTTCAGATCCCATGACACGGCTTTGCTTCACTTACCTTTGCCTGCAGGGATGCGGACCAGCACAGAGATACTGCTGCCCGTCTGTACCGGGGCCCTGAAGCCTATCCAACCAAAAATCATGGAGTGAGCCTCAAACGGGGGTCTCATGAGGGGTGCAGGCCTGGTCCCGTGGGACCGGCTGATGCTGGAGAAGCAGTGGTGGGGACGTGGGAGCTGGGGGAGCAGGGGGGTCAGCCAGATGCTTTGAGTCTTTTTTCGAGGTGCATCATCTCGGCCGGTCATTCCCTCCCTCCGAGATGCGTGCGTGCGGTGGGCAGCATGGCCCTGCCTGCCCCTGTAACAACGGCTCTGGACCAAGTCAACTGTCTTCCTGTTTCTCCTGCTGGTCACGATTTCCTCTCTTCCTCTTCTACCTCCTCCTCCTCCTCCTCCCCACTGCTCCCTTCTCCTGCACCCCCTCCTCTTCCCCGAGCCTCTTCCTCCTCCTCATTCCATCTCTCCCTTTCTCCCCCCCCCCCTCCTGCTCCCCGCCTTCCTTCTGTGTATAGTTTTATGGTCTCTTCTTGACCCTGTCCCCCAGCATCTTTCTCGAAGCATCAGTGGGTGCCACGCAGGCAGCTGGGGAGAGAACTGAAACCAGGAATGGTTCGGGAGGTGCTGGGCATGAGGGTGGCCAGCGTCTCAGGGACCCCTCCGGCGACACAGCGGCATCGTGCAGCTCCGCCCACAGGCCACAGTGATTGGCTCAGGTCTCGACACGTGGCTCACCTCAACCAATCAGAGGCGGCCTTGAGATTTCTTACTGCAGCTGGCAGGCAGATGCCTCTTCTCCTGCCCACGGCGTCCTTCTCTCCTTCACCTTCCTCCTCCTCCTCATTTTAGAAGGGTGGGAGTTGGGGCCGCCTGTGATTCCACCCACTCGAGTTCTTGGCAGGCGGGTGGGGCTGAAATTTGGAATTTCAAAGCAGGGTTGGAGGGAGAGGGAGAGAGGGCAGCATCTGAGTCCGGAGGCCTGCTCTGTTCCTAGTGTTTGCTGTGCGCGTAGTTTATGGAGCACATTCGTTTCCCATCCCACAGTTGACACATGTGGTTCACGGCTCTGGCTGCAGGCCCCGCAGTGTGGCAGGCAGCCCTCCTCTGCTTCCTCCCCGGGTTCCCGTGTCCACCACTACCCTCCCGTCCTTCTCCCACCCCCACCCACCCACCCACCCACCTTCGGAGCTTGAGCTTTGCCTGGGTCTCGCGCGCTGGGTGGCTCTGAGGAGCATGTCCCTCAGGGGGCTGCTGTGCATGATCAGGCCTGTCCGTTCTGTGGCTGAAAGGTGATCCCGGGCGGTTCCCTTCCAGGCCTGAAAGGGGCCTCTCAGGCCACGTCTCCAGGGCTCCCCCAGGCCGGTCACACTGGACAGCCCCCTCCTCTTCCTGCTTTTGAGTTTTGCTGGATATTGTCCTCGGACTCTGCCCCACGTGGCCAGCGATGCGTCTTTCCGTGCGAGAGTCTCCATGTTAGGTTCTTCTTACCTTCAATGAGCAGAGTCCAGATCCAGCCACCTGCTCTGACTCCACCCAGATGCACTCACCGGATGGCTGGACCGCCGGGCTCGGCGCCTGGAAAACACGAGGTCCACAGGCCGAGCCTCGACGTGGCCAGACTGAGGGGAGGAGGAAGAAAGGCCTGGAGACCCACGGTCAGGAGGGCTCGCTTCGTAACCAGCCACGGGACCGTGCAGAGCTTCGAGCAATTGGTCCCCTGGTGCTTGGGGACGCTGGAAGCCAGGGGTCATCCTGGTGCTTGGGGCCAGCAGCTAGAATGGCTGCTGGGTGGAATTTTCCGTTTTGAACTACCCTGACCACAGCCCTTGTATGAACCATCGTGGAAGCGAAAAACAAATAAAACGAGACCCCAACCCCCAAACTCAAACTCGCTGCCCTCGAGCGGATTCCGACTCCCAGTGACCCCAGAGGACAGGCTGGACCGGCCCCCGCAGGTTTCTGAGACTTGCAGCTCTTAACAGGAGCGGACAGCCTCGTCCTTCCCCCGAGCAGCGGCTGGTGGGATTGAACTGCTGACTTTGCAGCCAGCCCAGTGTGTTATCCAGCACTCCACCAGGGCTCAGCGCGATGGAAACAACCGTGCCTGCTGGGCGTGTGCCTGGAAGGGGACAGGCGGATGTGGGTGCAAGAACTGGGGCAGAGAGCGCCCAGCGCCAGGCCCCCAGCTCCGGCTCCTTTCAGAGGGCCTGATGCAGACTTGCCCCTCTGCACCCTCTCAGGCGCAGAGAGCGGGTGCCCCGCGGCTGCCCGGAGGCTGAAGCTGAGCAGGGCATCTTCCCAGCGTGCCCCAGCCCAGCCCACTCACCCGTGGCCCCTCCTCGCCCCACAGCCGGCGCGCTATCTGCACGATCTCCCATCTTGGGCAGGCATCGTGCCCATTCCACAGGTGACGAAAGCAAGGCCTGGCACAGCTAATCTCGGGCGCGGCAGATCCGGTTCTGCCCCAGGCCATGTGTCCACTCCTGGACACCGCCCATGCCTCGGGCACTCCTAGACAGGGTCAGCACTCCCGCCACCCCTCTTGTTAGGATGAGTGAGCTGCTGGACAGCTGGACTCCCCTGGGGATGTCTCCAGGGTCTTGAAGCTGAGTGCTTACACTCCACCCCCCTGGAGCAGGGGGAGGGGCCTTTGCTCTCTTGGCCATGTTGACAAATAAATGGTTGATTCACCAGCATAAAAATACCGTGATGCATCCTGCGGCCGAGTTATTAAAAGTTTGTTGTGTCTACTCCTCGGCAGAGGCAGGGCCCACGGACAAGGCGAGCCAACCAGATCCACAGTCCCTCCTGACTCAGCCCCTGCCATATGTCATGGGTCTCGGGGACAGGCACCGAGGCTCCAGTGGGGGCCCCCTGCGGGGTTTGGGCAGAGCGGTGGCGCAGTCCCTCCAGGCAAGCCCCTCTCCCTCTGAGAGACCCTTCTCGGCCATCCAGGAGAACCACCTCACCTCACAGTTTGGAGGACAGGCCCAGCCGTCTTCCCAGGCTGTATCCTGGCAGACAGGACTAACGGGCCAGAGTGCATTTGAATGGATTCCAGGGCTGGGCTCTGGAATTGGCGCAGCAAGCAGCTCCAGCACCCACCACCGATGGATCGGAGTTGGCAGGAAGTGGAACACATCTGTAGTCCCCGTCCACCGCCGGCTCTGCTCTGGGGACAGGAGGGAACAGACCACAGGCCCTGGACTGCTGGACATGCCAAAGACAGACATTGCCCCCCACCCTCCCTGATCTCACTGTTGGGGAATCCGAGGCCAGCGTCCATGGGTGACTCTGCTCTGGGGATGTGATGTCCGGGCCTCTTGCCTTCTCTGGACGTCCTGGAGCCAGGCCACAGAGAGGCTCCTGGCCGGGGGTGGGGGTGGGGGCACTCGGTGGTGGCTGTGTCTCCAGCGCCGGAGGGAGACCAGGAGCGAGGACGGGCCTTCTGAGAGGGGTAGCAAAGGCTGTGGATCTGGCCACTGCGGCGAGACAGTATTTAACATCTTGGAGACAGAAATGACCATCAGAAAAGCTAAAATTATACACCGTGGCCCTGGCTCCAACCCCTGGCAGTTCGCCCAGCTTCCGACGGGGCCTGTGTCCGTTTGCAGGGAGGAAATCTGCAGTTGAAGAGAGGCATGTTGCAGGGCTGCTCCCCAGGCCCACCCGCAACCCTCACGCCTTGGCGGTCCAGAGACCACAAGACCCCTCCCCAGGGGTCTCCACGACCTCCGGATGGGGATGGGGCGCCCGGGGTGTGCAGAGGAAGTGGCGCTGGGAAGCCTTCCAGGAGAGCAGCTCTTTTCCTTGCAAAAGAGAAGCACTCATGGGGCCTGATGGGGAGATAGATGTGTCCATCCCCAGAGCGAGCTGGAGTGTGTGTGTGTGTGTGTGTGTGAGTGTATTGTGTGTGAGTGTGTGTATGAGTGCGTTTGTGTGTCTGTGTGAGTGTGTGTATGAGTATGTGAGTGTGTATGTGTGTGTTTGTGTCTGTGTGCGAGTGTGTATGAGTATGTGT
>NW_022106189.1:46685421-46695628 GCF_000313985.2 Echinops telfairi
TATGAGTATGTGAGTGTGTATGTGTGTGTTTGTGTCTGTGTGCGAGTGTGTATGAGTATGTGTATGTGTGTGAGTGGGTGTCTGTCTGTGTGTGTCTGTGTGAGTGGTGAGTGTGTGTATGAGCATGTGAGGGTGTGCATGTGTGTAAGTGTGTCTGTGTGAGTGTGTGTGAGAGTGTATGAGCGTGTGCTTGTCTGTGTGGTAGTGTGTGTGAGTGTGTATGGGACGCAGACAGGTCCCAGTCCCTGGGATGAGCATGGCTGCCGCTGTCTCCATGGCCTGAGTTGGTGGCTGTTGTCAGTGGAACACTGGCCCGGACTCAGGGGCCCTCACGACAGCACTAACCACAGCAGCAACAACGCGGACCTGCCCCTGCCCACCGAGCGCGCTGCGGGGCCTCTGGGTCAGAAGCAAGGCCACGCAGAGTCTAGGAGCTGCTGCTGTTGGGGGGCGGGCAGCACCACGCTGTCCCGACCTGCAGCCCCTCCGAGCAGCAGAAGGGGGCCACCCACACCCCTCACCCCGTAAGGTTGTTCTTGTTCATAATCTTCACAGAGCAGGTTGCCTGGCCGCCCTGCTGAGAGCGAGCGGAGGAAGAGCTTGGACCACCGAGGTCTGTGGCCAGGTGTGTCAGCCATGGTCCACCAGGTGTGTCATGGTCCACCAGGTGTGTCAGCCATGGTCCACCAGGTGTGTCAGCCGTGGTCCACCAGGTGTGTCAGCCATGGTCCACCAGGTGTGTCAGCCATGGTCCACCAGCCTGAGTCTGGAAAGCAAACAGGAGAAGTAGCCACACTGTGATGCGGTGGTGGTCTAGAGGGCCAGCAGGCCGGGCTGGTTTTCCCCCTCACGCCTCACCGTGGCAGATGACCATGGGGTGTGGGTTCTGCTTTGACTTGGGACTGGGGCTTGGCCAGGTGGAGGGAAATCAGCAAGGCCTGGCGGGGAAGGCTGCTGACACCATTTTCCGTCTTGCGGGGTCACTGGGTGCCCCTGAGCCCTGCTGTGGGTCTCTAGTGCCCATCTCTCGGGAGGATCACAAGGGCTTCGGGCCAGTTCCTCCCTCTCAGACGACCTTCGACAAGAAGATCCAAGACAACCGAGAAAGAGACTCAGCCTGGTCAGTCGTTCTTACGGCGACATGATCCCGCAGAACTTTCTAGAAGGAATGTCAGCCACGCCCCTGGACCACGTGGGTGCACCTTCCCTGCAAACACCTCAGGGGCATCTGCCAGCGTGGTCTGAGCCCAACCTCAGGAACAGAGGCAGGCGTCTACTGTGTGAGCCGCCTGGCGCCCGCTGCCTACACCTCTCCTGCACCATTGGCTTTGGGTGGATTTACTTCCAGGTCTTGGGAACCCGGACCGGCTAATCTCACACGGGCTCTCCCAACCAGCTCATTCATGTGGGGATGGACAATTCTATGTGACTCTTTCCCAGTGATTGGAGAATCACCGGCCACCTGCGTCATCTCAGACCACACCGGGCACCCAACAAGTCTCTCCCTGGTGGCCCTCTGGAGTCCAGGCACCTTGGAAGTGAGTTCAGGCAGCCAGCGCCCACCCGCTCTGGAAGACGCCTTGACTTGGGTTTGAATGGAAACCCACCCAGGGCTTCTGGCCACTACTAATCACTTCCGTGAGTGTCGCAGGGCTGATTTCTGCGGGTGTGAGCACCACACACTTCTACTGAGGGACCTCCGGGGGATGCCAACTGACAGCTGTAGGGTGAGGAGCTGGTGCCACCCAGGGTTCCTGCTAAAACGGGAGCCATGTGGAAATGCCACATCCAGCCCAGGGAGCCGCCCGGCACGTCTGGGCTCTCCCTTGGGAAAGAACCACCTCCCAGAACCAACACGTGTGAGCAGCGGTGGAGAATACCGACAGTACCGTGGGCCGCCAAGAACAGACGCATCTGCCTGGAGAAGTGCAGCTAGAGGGCTCCTTAGAGGCCGGATAGTCAGACCCGGAGAAGGATGTCCTGCGTGGCGATAAAGAGGAAGGTCCTCAACAAGACAGACGGACACAGTGGCTGCCGCTCCAACATGAGGACGGTCGTGAGGTGGCTCAGCCCTAGGGGCACTTCCTTCGGTCATACATCGGGTCACCGAGGGTCGGAACTGACTGGATGGCCCCTGACCGCCACAGCAGTACACCTCCAGGTGTCAACGGTGACTGTGGGGGAGTTGATAGTGGACAGTATGTTCACGGGCACAGGGACTCCCTCCAGCCCTTCAGACGGGATGCAGGAAGGGAAGGGCTCATGGAAGACGGGGCCCAGCGCAGGATGTAATGGCAGACTGCCCTGAGCTGCCCTGCGTTCAGCCGTGGCTCCCTTGCACCACGTTCAATGTTCGGCACCCCGCATGTCTTCACACATGCTGACCCCCTTTCTGTCTCTCCTCTCTCAGAGAGGCCCCAGTGGATCCGTGTCTGGACCGCACTGCCCAGGAGGTATTCCGAGAGCCAGGCGGCCCAGCCAGGAGGGACAGCTCTTTAAGATAATCACCATTTGTCTGTTTCTCAATTTCTCCTGAGTGGCATGTCTATGCTGCTATCTGCGCACTGGTAACTCGCTCTGTGACTTGAAGGCTATCCTGTCTGTCGTGTGTGTGTGTGTGTGTGTGTGTGTGTGTGTGTGTGTGTGCACGTGCATCTGCCTCATGCTTCCATCTACCTACACACCCACCCGTCTGTCCTCCCCTCTCTCCACCCACCCACCCATCTATTTATCCACCCATCCACCCGTCTGTCCATCCACCCGTCCACCCGTCCACCTGCCCATCTGTCCATCCGTCCACCCGTCCATCCGCCCATCCGTCCATCCGTCCATCCGTCCACATGTCCACCTATCCATCCACCCATCCATCCACCCATCCATCCATCCATCCACCCACCCACCCACCCATCCATCCATCTTATTTTTAACTTCTTCCTCCCCTCTCTCCCCCTGCCCCTCTCCCTTCCTCTATCTCCCTTCTTTTGTCCCCTCCTGGTGTGTGCAGTACAACCCACACAGAGAAACATGCTGCATCGCAACAGTGACAGCGTCCCAGCAAACCGCCCCAAGTGTGGTCCTCCTCCTCCTCCTCCTCTTCCTCCTTCTTCCCACCCACCTCTCTGCCCCTTTCTCTTTCGTACCGTCTCTGCAATCTCTCTCTCCTCTCCTCTCTGTCATCTAGCTATTGGTCTACCTACCGACCGATCCACCCACTTACCTGCCATCTTCTCTCTCTTCTTTCTGTCTCTCTTTCTACTTACTCACGCCTTTCCTCTCCTCTTCATCCACAGTCCATCTATTTGTCAACAGCTCCTTCCTTCCCTCCCTCCCGCCTGCTCCCTCTTCCTCCCCTCCTTCATGCCTTCCTTCTTTCTCTCGCATCTATCTTTCTATCGATCTATCTATCTATCTATCATCGATCTATCGATCTATCATCTGGCATTTATGTAGCTAGTCAGGATGCACACAGCATCATCCCTGCACTCCCCCCCTGCCCCCAATTCCATTTTACTTCACCAGCCGCCTCATCTTACGTTCCCCAGGCAGTGACGTGGACAGTCCCGACTGCGGCCCCCGCCCTCGGGCCACTCCCGCTCCCCTGATGAGGCTGGTGGCTGTCATGTCTGCCTGCTATCTCCCCATCAGTTACTGGGATGTGCCGGCCTCGCCTGGGAGCCCCGAGCTGGCAGCCGCACAATCTGATACGGGGCGTCTCAGGAGATCTCAGCACTTCGTCACCGGAGTCCTGGCGCCGTCACCGGCCCGGTGAGTGCCAAGGGGAGCTGGCAGACACAAGCCCATCACAGGCTCAGACACGGCCCCAGCCTCGCACCCTGCAGAGGTGCCCCGTGCTGGTCAGACTAGGCTGCTCCGGGGCTGGGGCCCTGTCAGCTCCAACAGCCCTTGTTGGTTTGGGGGGCTGAGGGTGGGAGACAGCCCCCCTTTCCTGTCCAGAGGCCGGGGGGGGGCCCTGCAGCTGCAGATGGCACACAGGGTGGCAAAGTGCTTACTGGCCTGTGTCATTTCTGCACGCCCGGCTCTCCCATGACCACCATCCCAACGCTTGTCACCCCAAAGACCAAGCCTCCCCAGGACCTTGGCTCACCCACATTTGCACCCCCTGGTCAGGGGTCAGAGAGGGCAAGTCCCTTACCCAGGGCTACCCAGCAGGGCCAAGGGGGAGCCTGAGACTTTGGCCATTGCTTCGGACGCTTGGGGGGAGCTGACGGTCTGAGGACCCGCTTCCTGCCTGGGCCATCCTGCATTTCAGAACTGCTGGTTCAGGCCGAGGGCCGGCCAGGGTGGCCGGCAGAGTCAGGGGCCTCGAGGGAGCGTGGGAGGGCAGACTGAGCAGCCGACGCTGACCACGGGGCGGGCCAGCCCCAGCGACACTGTGTCACCTGCCTTGAGACCCTCAGCCCCAGGCAGACACTTCAGGGGCAGCAGTGATGGTGCTCAGGCCTGACCTTCAGGGGATGGGTCAGGCTCTGATGTCTGTTCCACACAGCCTGGAAGCAGGGCGGGGAGGAGGGGGAGCCCTGCTCAGCGTGGGGTTACCCAGGAGGCCGCGTAAGCACAGGCTGACTCGTGCTTACCCCCTCATCTGTAGGGAACAGTTGCACCTGCTTCCACGTCACCAGAGACTCTGTCTCCCTCTGCACCCCACAGCCCCTCCCCACAGAACCTCAACCTCCAAGACAGAAGGCCTAGGAAGCCAGGTAAGCTCGGGCCGACAGGTCTTACTTACTCACCTGACGTGGCGGAGACGTACGAAACTGCTCAGAACAAATGCGTGACTAAGCACACGCCAGCCACTGCTTACCTGGCTTATTAGCCTAGCTCTTTCTTTATCCTTTCCTGGGAATCTCGGGGGTCCCGGGTGGCATTCCACGTCCTCTTTGTAGAAGGGTGATGCGCTGGGCTGCTCTCCTCAAGGTCAGCAGTTCGAAACCACCAGCCACTCAGTGGGAGACAGACAGGGCTTCCTCCTCCCGTAGAGTGACAGTCTGGGACCCCAAGGGCAGTTCTACCCCGCCCTTGAGAGGGCCACCCATCGGTGGGAGTCGGCATCGGGGGGAGTCGGGGTACTGTGTCTCTCTGTCCACCATCCTGGACCCTCGAGATGCTTCCTGGGCTCTCTGCCCTAGGCCAGCCCCAGGGAGATCCAGTGCCCCTGAGGGCTCCTCCTGTTTGCCCGGGCCTTGAGCCAGCTGGGATCCTGCCTTGGGGGGCTGGCTCCAGGAGCCTTCCAGTGAGGAAGCAAGCTGAGCCTGCGTGTGATGAGACCCCACGTGTTCACGTCTGGGCGGGGCCTGCTCCCACGGGATGGCTCCATTCTGCAGGGGCTGAGGCTGTGGAAGGTGGGCTCCTGCAAGGTGCCCTCACACACGGCCTGGCAACTAACAGATCCTCACTGCCAGCCCCATGCCCGCCACTGACTCTTGCCCAAGAGTGACGTGCGGCGGCCTGCAGGTGCCAGACACCTCCACGCTTCTCATCCTCCTCCAATCGGCACCTGCCCCGGGGCCTGGCGTCGGCGTGGAGCCAGCTGATAGCTCAGCAGGGAGGCTCCCGAGGTCCTTGGTGTTGGCGGTAGTGGTGTCCCGTCCCCCTCACAGCAACCCCAGTGAGAGCAGAGCAGAGAGGCCGTCTGACCCAGCCCGGGGTACGTTTGTCCTCCTCCTGTGCAGACCCATCCCGCTTGGTCCAGTGGAGGGACAGCAACAAATAGGAAAGCCCTCCAGGAGATGGACGGATGGACGGACGTGGTGGCCGCAACCCCGGGCTCCCACGTGAGGACGGGGCGAGAGCGGGCGGGACCAGGCGTGTCTCCTTCTGCTGTGCCTTGAGTCGCTGAGACCCAGCACCGCCTGACCACAGCACTGTGACCACCTCGCACAGTAAGAAGTGCTCCTCGTGGAGTGGAGACTCAAAGCCCATCCGTGGACAAGTGGACACCTGCTCCCTCCCCCACCCCCCACCCCCGCCGAAAGGTTATAAGGAAGGGATGATTCGACCAAGGTGCAGTACAGCACCGACCAATCACACATCGTCCCTCTAGTTCCTGAATGCTTCCTCCCCCACTACCATGACCCAGTTCTGCCTCACCAACCTGGCTCGACCGGAGAACACACATTGACCCAGAGGAGAGCTCGCCACACAGGGACTTCAGGACAGATAACCCCCCCAGGAACAGTCATGGGAGCAGCAAGATCATGGAGTAGGGGGATGGTCAGGGAAGGGGAGGAGGGAGGCAGAGGGAGCCCCTCACAAGGTTGGATCTGTAGCCCCACCTCCGAAAGGGGACAAATAACAGACATGTTGATGAAGGGAGACAGCAGACAGTGTAAGACACGAAATTAGCAACACGGTACAATTGATCAAGATTCACGAGGGGGGAGGGAGGGGAAAAAAGAGGAGCTTAAACCAAGAACTCAAGTAGAATATGTTTTGGAAGTGAGGATGGCAGCCTATGTACAAATACGCTTGATACCACTGATGTATGGGGTGTTCTGAGAGCTGTAAGAGCCCCCGATAAAATGAATTTTTAAAAAGTGTCCCTCAGTATTACTGAATGTCCAACCAGTGTTCACGTTTCTCCATAAAACAGGTTTGTTTGTTTGGGTGTGTGTGTTTGAATCGGGATCCGGAGAAGTAGGGACGAGTGAGCTTCAAAAAGCTCAGGGACAAATTCCATTATCTTCTGATTTCATTCTCCCAGTCTCCTCCCCCAATAACTTTATAGGCAGCTATGTCACATCTGGTCCAATTTAACCGTCCAATCACAGTGAGAAGAGTTGTGCGACCATCATCACAATCTCAGAACATTTTCTCCTCCTCCTCCTCTGTTTTTAGCTCCCCATGACCCCCCTTCCCCCTGCCATGCCCCTAAGCTGTTAGCCATCCAGTGACCGTCCCTGGAGACCTGTCCATCCTGGATGTCAGAGAGAAACCCCTCAAAACACAACCTGGAAGCAACCAGATGGACAAAACCAACCAGAACGGCTGGACAGAACAGAGGAAGCTCCTGGAAAGGAAGCAGAGAGCAGGGAAACGGACCCACGTTGTCGAAAGGGAAGGCAAAGGCGCCACATTGTAACCAGAGGACGTCCACCTTCCTCACACTTGACGGTGCTCTCCCTCTGTCAGCAGGCTGCCGCGTCCCTGCACGTGTCTGCAGGGGAGTCACCGGAGGCTTACCCCATGTCCCATGTTCTCGTTGAAGCCCCTTCCCGTCCCCTCCCTGCCCCCACGTCCCTTAAAACTCACTGCCATCAAGTCAGGGCTGACTCACAGCGACCCCGTGGGCTCACAAGGCTGTAACTGGTTTTGGGGACAGAAGCCCCGGGCGTCTTTCTCCCGAGGAGCTGTGGGGTGGCTTTGAACTGCCAACCATGGGGATCACAGCCCAATGCAGAACCACGACACCACCAGGGCTTCTTCTGTGTCTCTTAGGTCTCTTAGTAGATGTCAGTCCTGCCCCCCCCCTCACTGCACCCATGTAGTGGCTGTCAGACGTTGCCGAGTGGCTGCTCGCTGTGGACAAGTCGGACTGCTTTGGGATCTCTCGGCTCCAGAAATGGGGGTCAGTCCCCTTGGCCATATTTTCGAGATGTCTGTGGGGACCCGGGTGACTGGGGCTCCATGCTCCATGTCACCCTAAGCTGTACCTCGTGTGTGCCCTCCTCGTCGCTGAGCCCCACAGACCGTCAGGGACAGAAAAGACCGGCCCGCGGAGGCCGAGCGAGCTTGCACCTGCCGAGCTCACTTGGTCTCAGCAAGGGCCCACGTGGTTTCCACTCAACTACTGGCCAGTAGGTCGGCGGTTCTCACCCCACCGGTGACCCTGAGAGCTCTCAGGGGCAGGCCTGGTTTGTAACACGAGCAGGGGTTGTGAGCTGTTGACCAGACAACACCATTGTCTTTTGGGGGGTGCTGGTGACAGCGGGGGTGGTTATTATTCAAAGGAACCAGGCTGGGGACCTTCGCAGAGTCTTCCCCCAGGCCAGGCCTCACGTGCAAGGTTTCTCTGGCTGCGTGGACAAGAGCCTTTCTGCCATGTCCGTGTGGACCTGCCTGACTCCCATTGCCCTCTCCGGCAACCACAAGGTGCTTTCAAATGGCTGGGGAGGGCAGAAAAAAGGGCACCGCCAGGACCTCTGGCCCCACGGCAGTCCCACAACCCGGCCCCGGTAACCTTAGGCCGACCCCGCAGGTGGGACAGGTTCTCGTCCAGGCCTGGCCACAAAGCCAGGATCTCAGCCAAGTGAGTCGCATGAAACGCATGGCTTCCCAGTGGCCAGCAAAGTGTCTTCTCTTAGAAGGGGCCCAGTGGCACAGTGGGCTTTGAGTTGGGCCATTGACCCCAGGCCAGCAGTTCTAGCCCACTAGTCGCTCCACAGCAGGGGGCGGAGGCTGTCTGCTCCTGTGCGGATCTGCATCCTCAGAGCCCCTCGGACACGGTGCTACCCCGTCCCATAGTGGGGCTCCGTGTCCAGGCCGACCGTATGACAGTGAGGTTTTCAGTAGTCTGTTGCAAAGAGCCCTGCTGGTGTAGTGGTTACACATTGGGCTGCTGACCGCACTGCAAGACCGGCTGTTCAAAACCACCAGCTGCTCCATCAGAGAAAAACGAGGCTTTCGAGTCCCGTGAAGAATTAGAGTCTTGGAAACCCTCCCGGGCGGTTCCACGGCATTGCTGTGAGTGGGGAGGGGCCGGACGGCTGTTTCTCTGTTTGTCGGGTAATCATCGAGTTGCTGATCACGGGGTTGGTGGTTCAGACCCACCGGAGAGACTTCCAGCCACGGAAACCGTGGAAGGGTGGCTGTGAGTGGGACCCGACTCGACGCCCTGGGCGGGTGGTCTGTGAAGTGTGCGGTCCTGTGGAGACAGCCTTTGCGACGTGGCCAGCGTGGCCACGTGAACAAACTGTGGCGTGGACACGGGCGAGCACCTCGAGGCAGGGTGGCCGGAGGGTCTGTTTGGGGTCTGTGACTCAGAGTGATGTCCGCCCTGTGAGGGGCAAGACTACTCCTGGCAGTCCCGTCCAATCAATGTCAAGTCCTGGGCCGATGGGGCAGGATGACCCTGGGCTCAAGGGCAATGCTGGGAGAGGGACTGTTGGCCGCCTGCCTGAGCTGGTGGGAACAGGAGCAGGGCTGGCCCCTCAGGAGACACGGGGACGGAACGTCAGTGACTCAGACCCATTCAGGGCCAGCCACAGGGGACATCCCGGTGGCAGTGTGTCCCCCTTGCTCCCAGTCCACTCTGATGGGCCACACCCCTCTGACCCTGCTGTGCGAGTCCGGGTGGACGAGAGAAACAAATTGATAGACACTCACACGTGCATGGGAAAGACCTTTACAGACCAGAGCAGCTGAATATTGAGAAAGCAGTCCAGCCCAGTCCAGATCAAGTCTCTGAGTCTGATACCAGTCTATAAAGTCCTCTTCAGAGTCACGAAACACATGCAATGACGCCGAATGCAGGAAGACCACAGGCCAGTGGGTGGGAAGTCTTGTGGATCCAGTGGCAGTGGGAGCATTTCAGCACTGGCAGGGGTCTCCACGTGGCTTCTCCGGCTCCAGTGGTGGCTCCGTCAGCCTCTCTCCATGTGCATTCTCCACAGGGATGTCTCACAGGGTGAGCAGAGAGATAGAGTGTGTCTCCTGCCCGCAAAGAGGAAATGTAGGAGTTCCCAGAATCCTCAGGAGGCCATGTCCACTCAGAGGCCTCATTGGCTATATCCTGATTGACAGGCTAGACTCCACCCCACACTCTGAATCCTCTCAGATTGACAAACAACTATGTAACTACCACACTGGTCCTTGGTGTCCCATCTCAGCTGCAGGAGCTCAGAGCCCAGCTGTCCAGACTCGGGAGCCAAGGCCAGGCGATCCCCTGGGGACTGCTGGACCCTCTGACCACGCAGTTCTTCTTCAGAGTACCAGGATGGAAGCCTGGAAGCCAGCGTTCACTTTCCATCTCTGTCAAGAGCCGAGAACAGAATGGCCGAGGGTGAGACGTGGCACAAACGGACCAAGTACCCGCCCCAGTGCAGCCCACGTCGGAAGAACCCAGACCAAACTCAGTGCCATCCAGTCTGCTGTGGCTCACAGTGACCCCATAGCACAGCCCTCACTGCCACCTTCCTCCTCCTCCTCCTCCTCTTCCTCCTTCTCTTCCCCCTCCTCCTTTCTCCTCCTC
>NW_022106189.1:46696587-46705008 GCF_000313985.2 Echinops telfairi
TCCTCCTCCTCCTCTTCCCCCTTAGCTCTTGCTCTCCGTCTCACCCTCGCTCTCAGTCCCGGGAAGGGAGAGGTGTCCGTCCTGGTCAGCACACACGTGTTGAAGGTTGTGTATGTGGGTGTCGACTACGCTTCTCTCCGAGCACTAACCAGCCCGGGGGGGTAGTTGATTTCAGAGCTGCATTGGCAGGAAACGATGAGAGCGGTTCTTAGCATCTGAGTCACGGCGTTTGGTGGAGCGGGGCTCCCGTGGGGTGCTTCCACGTGACCCCTGACTGCAACGAGAGCACGGGGCATTGACTCCTATGTCCCACGGGGAAACCAGAGGCCATCTCCATTGTCAGGCCCCAACTACCGGAGGAGTCCGGTTACACACGGTGGACCCAGCTTCTTCGCAATGGACCCTCCTCCTCCCGTCTCCATCCTCACGACCGCCGGTGGCTTCAGGATGCACCAGAGCGAGTTCATTTCCACAGCGGTCGCGCCAGTCTACCCCGTCCTCCTCTCTTCTCCCAATGAGAGCTTGGCCTCCCCCCTGGCCTGGCACGCGGGTGGTGAAGGGGAGGACATGGCACAGCCAAGGCCACGCCCCAAAGGTGATGCAGCTCCTGCTGGGACCGCTTCAGGTGCTCCTCTGTGGACACCAGCCACCACATTGTGAGGGAACCAAGCGGCTCCAGGGAGCAGCCCCCTGCAGGCCCTCTGACCCCAGCCGCACCGGAGGTTCCGGCTAGCAGCCACCCCCATGCAGGCGATGCTGTCTGGTCTACAGACAGAGCTACAGTTTCAGAAACACACGGGCAGCGCGACCCTGTCCTGTCGGGTTGCTGTGAGTCTCGATGGACGTGAGTTTGGTTCTGTCTCGGAATCTTGTGGAAGTGACTCCCGGAGCCCAGCCCACGCTGGAGGGTAGGACGGAGCTCTGCCTCCTGGGACGGGTCTACACTTTCTATTCGTGAGTCTCCTGTAGGAAGGTACACAGCTCCATGATCACCCTTGATGCCACCGGAGTCCGACATATGAGGAAGTCGCCAGCCTCAAGGCCAGCCTGGCGCAAACAGCAGCCAGTTGGCAGGAGGCAGACGCGGCTTCCTGCGCCCCCAGGGAGCGACAGTCTCGGAAACCCACGGGGGCAGTCATACCCGTGAGTTTGGTTTGTGGCGTAGAGTGTCGGTGTTAATACCCTCACTGATGGGCGCCGCATCTCTGCCACAGGGGCTTCCCCTTCCACGCGGAGACTTCCGGAAGCTTGGGATGGTGGCAAGCATTCTCATCTGAGGTCGGCGCCCTTTGACGGGTAAGCTGGTTTGTTCAAGGCTCCACGGCTGCTGGGGTCGACTCCGGTGACTCGGTGTGACACAAGCGGTCATCTGGTCTCCACTCTCTTTTCCTTTAGTTGGAACCCCAGTGCGTTTGGCTGGACACGCGGCCACCCAACCAAGCACTCCACTTCCCAGCATCCTGTGCGGCAAAGTACCATCACGTGACCACAGTCCAGCCACTGGGATCCGAACAGGAGTGATGTGTCCAAAGTCCTCAGGAAGCCATAGGACAGGGCCATGGGTCGTCAGCTCACTGGGAAAGAGAAAGGGGGTCCAATTCTTATTTTGACCCACCTGGAAGCTTCAGATATGGTGTCGTCTGGGGTCAGAGCTGAGTGATCTGCTTTGCATGAGGGTGCCCTCCCTGCCCAAGAGCTTTTTTAAAAACCCACTAATCTCTGGCTGCCCACGACCCATATCATAGTGAATTCCGACCACGGGGGAGAATGGTATCCCGGGTCCAGTCCTCACTGTTGGGGAACCCTCAACCCTGCCCACTGGCTTCATCCAACCTCTGTGGCCTTAGCGGACGTGCCCACCTCACACCGATCTTGGTGGGGCACCCAGCACATTCTGTGTGCAGGACACCTAGCCCGGTCAGCCGGCCTGAAGGGTGTGCTGGGTGTGCCGCCACACGCCTGCTGCCGCGTTGACTCCAGGTGTACGCGCACGATGCTGGCAGGATGTCCAATACCAAACAAGACGTGTGGAATCAGGTCAGAGTGCAGAGCCTTCCTCTGCTATCTCGTTCTCCTCTTCCCACTCCCCTCCCCCCGCTCGCTGGGCAAACAAAACCCTAAATTGCAGGCCTGCAAGATTGGCCTCCGGTGTGTGTGTACGAAGCAATTTCCAAATTTGGGACACATGAGCCCATTCAAGGCTCAGGAATCAGCCCGCATTCCAGCCCAATTAGGAAAATAGTTTGCAGTCAACTACTACATCTCAAAACACATCAAATGGGCAGGAGAAACCGCTGGTGTTTGTCACTGTCAGGAGGGGAAGGCAAGCCGCGCGTCTGATCTCAGGAGCGGCTTGCTCCCCGGTCCCGGATGGGGACGCAAGGAATCGCAGGCCCCATGTCAAAACCACCGTGAACCTCTCCCTGACTCCAAGACCCCCCACCCAATCCTCGGGGACCCGATAAGTCAGGGGAGATTAAAGGCACGCTCAAGCCTGGTAACCCGAGAGAGGCCGGTGCGATTGTATTTCCACTTCCATTCGTCTGTCAAGCAAAGGGGAGAGTTTCCCAAGAGGAGGCAGGCCACGTGCCCTGGGCTCACGGCCCACGGAGGAGCCCGTGCGTCCGCCGAGATTGCGCATGGGAAAGAGCAGCAGAGGCCAAGCACGGGTATTCACCACAGAGTCCAGCCCGGCCCGTGCGATTGCGTGACGAGGGAGCTCAGCCCACAGGGCCCTTCAGTGGGAAACGGACCGTGAGCTCAGGGAAGGATCCCCTCCCACGGCGGCCAACGCCGGCCCCCTCGTTTCTCCTTCCTATTCGCACTTCCACTGAGGGGTCTCCCCACCTGGCCGCGCTCCCAGGACCAGGGGCCCCTGCTCGGCAAGACTTTGCCAGCTTTCCACCCAAAGCCTTTGAAACGGAATACCTCACCCCCATCCCCTTATCCCTTATTACTTCCTCCCTGGACCCCTCAATCTCGACTCAGAAATCCCATCAGACTTTTAATTTCCATTTTTAAAACGCCGATTAAAAAACAAAAAAAGAGGGCTGTTTGAACCCCATCCAGAGACGTGTCCTCCCAAGTCCCGCAAAACAACAGCACCACCAACAACACAACGTAAAACCAAGGCTGTTGCTGGAGGTGGGGGTGGAGGGCGTGGCCCCGGAAGGCTGGGAGATGGTGTTTCCAGCGTCATGTTGTACCGGGGACTCACCCTAATTGATGGCTCACCAATCGCCATGTGGGGTCGGCTGGGGGTTCCTTTTTCTGGCACACGCTCAGCCCTGGAAGGGGGTGTGTCTCAGGGTCGGGGAGAGGGGCTTGCGTGGCGGAAAGCGTGGGCCATCGTTCTGGTAAGTGGTTCGACTTTCAAGGGAGAAGGCCATGCCTTCGCAGGAAATAGCAGGACTTGTCACCTGGAAATAAAATAACGCTCTTTGTCTCATGGCAAGATTCATGTGTCTGGAGACGACGGGGAGGGGGCAGGAAGTGGCCTGGTTTGCAAGAGGAGGCGTGAGGTGTGGACAGATGTCTGGGGGTCCTGGGAGAAGAGGAGCGTCTCCCTCTTGTGTGTGTGTGTGTGTGTGTGTAAGAAACACCTGCTGTTTGTCCTTGACCAGTTCTCTGGCTCTTCTCTGGAAACCTCCCCGAAGGGCCTTGTCCTCCAGCTGCTGCCAGCATCTTCTCAGTGGTCTACTTCCCTCGGGATCGCTGGTCCCCCCAGGGGCCAGTGTGTCCACAAGATCTCACTTCTGGCCATCAGAGAAACACAGCTATTCTCAAGTCTGTGGTCGCTCGGTGCTGACGTCTAGGCTGCCTCACAGGCCCCTCCATGGATTCTCAGCTCATCCCGTGCAGTGCCAGCAATCCCTCTATTCAATCCCCTCCGTCAGGAACACCTACAGGGGCTGGTTTTCCACTGGATGGTGCGGGCGGGGGGGATAGACAGTCAAGGTGACTGTCAGGTGAGTTCCTGGAGCAGTGGATCAGTGTAGAACCAGGTCATTTCTGCAGACAAGCTGTCGTGGGTCCTGAGGTACAGACCCTGAGTTGGGGCTGTTGTCTGTGTCCAAGCTGCAGGCTCGACTTTGCCCCCACTTTGTGACGCGAGTCCCCATTTCTCGAGCTTCTGTCTCCAGATGGAGAGGTGTCCCAGGTGCAGGAAGAAGCAGCCGTGGCCTGAAGCCCTGGCCCACCCCAGCCCCCAGCCCCCAGCCCTCCAAGCTCAGGCCTGGGAGGCAAGAGGCAAGCTAAAGATTTTCAGCTCATGGGCTTTGAATCTTTGAGCTGCAGCTTCTCCTCCGAGGGCACCCGTGGGGGTGGACAGGTGCCTCCACAGTCCTGGTGGAGTGGAGTTGGTTGGGATTTGCCAAGACTCCCTAAGGACAGCTTCTCCACGCTTCTTGGCTCCCTGGACCAGGTACTGACTGGGAATTCCCTCTGTCCTTGGGAATTGGGAAGAGAGAAAGAGGGAGCAAACTCCACGCTTGATGGAGATGCAGGCGGTGCCCCTGGAGGTGTCCTGCCACGTGGACCCCAGCGGCAGCCTGGGGTTCTTGTCTTGCCTCGCTCGTGATTTGCATTCTGCTGGAGGTCCAGCTGCCTTCCTGTCCACTGTGCGAGATGCCAAGCACCTTTCTGGCCACTAGCCCCAAGATCATCCCACCGCCACCTCACCACTACCCTGTCTTGAATGCCCTCGGTCAGAAATACCTGGAGAGGACTTGTTCTCGCATGTTTCCCAGCTTAGAGCCACGTCAGTGGGGTTTGCCCAACTTCTCCACCAAAGGCTCTGAGGGTTTCACAGCCCCTGCCTGGCATCGGGGTCTGGGGGGGTGGGCAGTGACAAAGAGGAGCCCAGCCCGGAGAGCCGGGGGTGCACAGAGAAGGGCCAGCTCACGCTGGGAGCAGACCTGTGTCCCAAGAGCGGCTACGAATCGGTCAGGGGAGGAAGCGGGATTTGCTCGCTGGCTTTATGCGCTGGCCGGTGTGGCCCTCTCCTCTCACACAGAGGACTATCTCCTCAAGAGCGGGCCGCGGGACCACGGAGTGGAAGGTCGCCCACCCAGGTGACAGCCTCCCGGGACATGGAAGAAGGTGCACGGGTCACAGGAGGCCTGTTGAGACTGACAGAGGACTCCCCACACTGCTTCACCTGGAGGCCTGGGAGCTGGGGAATCTCCACCATCCTCTCCCCACTCCGTTGGTGGAAGGCTTTGCCTGGGGCCTGGCTCCTTGGACCGATGGCCTGTGGGGGGGCAGGAGAGTGTCCCTGGCAAGAAAGGCAGGAAGCCCCTGGCATGCACGGTCCCTCTGCCGATGACCACCCGGTGGACCAAGGACCGGGGGGGAATCTCCTAAAGGTTGTTTCCTGGACTTTTCTCAAGTTTTCTTAGCATGCAGGGGGTGCGATCTTTTCCGGCTGCTTCTCCTCTGGGTGGGGAGTGGTGGTGGCCCCTCCTGCACCGAGGGTCTGGGCATCCTGCTGGCCTCGCCCGCCTCATCTTTCCAGTGGGAAGTCTCAATGGACACTCTTGGCTGTGGCCTCCGAGGCCATGCCCTGTCCTCTGGCTTCTCAAGACGTCACCCAGGCCGCAGGACACTGGGGAGGAAAGGCCACGGCCAGCCTCATCTCACCACACCGAATCCCCGGTGGCCCTGATGCCACCCTCGGGCTCAGAGAGAGCACCCTGAGCTCAGCAGGAGTGGCCCACTCTTCCCAGGGCCCTGGTCTCCGATGACAGGCATGGGTAAGTGTGACAGACGGCGCGCCTGTCCCCAGCAAGCGCTGCCAAGAACCCAGACTGTCAACGGGATGGCGAGGCCCCCAGGGACGCTTGCTATCAGTCCGTCAACAAGTCTTTCCCAAGTCTCGGGCCAGCTCGGGGCGGGGGGCAGGGACACGGCGCGAGACAGACTGGCTCCTGGCCTCAGGGAGCCTTCAGCAGAGCAGGGTGTTCAGGGGCCCGCCTGCCAGTCTGCCAGCATGTTCTCAGAGAGAAGAAAGCAAAAAACCAAACTCCCTGCCTTCGAGTAGCTCCAGACTCACAGGATCCTAGAGGATGGGCGTCGGACACCCCCTGAATTTCCTAGGCCATTCTTCACTTGCAGGAGTCGAAAGCTTTGTCTTTCTCCGAGGAGTGACTGGTGGTTTCGAACCGCTGACCTCACTGTGAGCAGCCCAGGGTGTAACCACTACGCCACCAGGGCTCTTTTGAAGAGAGAACAGGAGACCATAGATCACCATCATCGCGCGCTGGCAGTACAGTGGTTATACCGTGGGCTGCTCACTGCAAGATCAGCGGTTCAAAACCACCAGCTGCTCCATGGGAGAAAGAGGAGGCTGTCTGCTCCTGTAACAGTGACAGTTCTGGAGACCCACGGGGGCAGTTCTACCCTGCCCTGCAGGGCTGCTGTAGTCAGGATCGGGATCAAGTCCGCCACTGGAAAGGGACATCCTGCTTGGAAAGGTGGAGTCAGCGAGGAGGAGGGGACTCTACGTGGACGGGCGTGCAGATGATGGCACAGGGCGGGCGGCACCTTATCCTTGTAGGCCAGTCTCAGCACTGGCGCTTGATTCAGATGCAGATGACTGAGGGAGCGTCAGACCAGCAAACCAGGCACACAGTGTGTGTGTGTGTGTGTGTGTGTGTGTGTGTGTGTGTGTGTGTGCTTGCATGTGCATGTGAGGGAGGGGGAGATTAGAGCGAGAGATAGCTGATGCTCAACACCTTCTCCTCCTTGCTGCTCCCTCCTCTGCCGGCCCCCAGAAGCCCATTTAAAACTCCCTTTGCCAGAACATCTTGAGCAGGCTCTGCAACGTTCAGAATGGCCCTAGACAAACAAGACTAGCGACTCGAAGGACGTTTCCGGGTGACTTTCCGTGCGCGGCTCTGGAAAGGCGGCTGTGCAAAGTATGGCCAGCAAGGCTGCTGTCCTGTGCAGCCAGCAGCCCAGGAAGATGCAGATCAAAAGCCGCTTGTGAATTGGTGTGTGCATGCAGGTGTGCACGCGTACATGCATGCAAGTGTGTGTGCACGCACACACATGCACAGGTGTGCATGCACGTGTGTGCAAGCACGTGTGCATGTATGTGTGCATGCAAGCACGTGCACATGCATGTGTGTGCAAATGTGTGTGTGCATGTGCATGTGTGCATGCAAGCACGTGCACGTGTGTATGTGTGCGTGTGTAGGTACAAGCATGTGCATGCATGCATGCATGAGTGCATGCATGTGTGCGTGCAAGCGTGTGCATGTGTGCAAGCATATGTGTGTAAGCATGTGTATGTGTGCATGCACATGTGTGCAAGGGTGTGTATGTGTGCGTGTGTAGATGTGTGTGCGCGTGTAGGTACAAGCATGTGCATGCATGAGTGCATGCATGAGTGCATGCATGTGTGCATGCAAGCGTGTGCATGTGTGCAAGCATATGTGTGTAAGCATGTGCATGTGTGTGTATGTGTGCGTGTGTAGATGTGTGTGCGTGCTCTGTGAGTCAGTTCTGTCCAAGGGGAAGTCTAAGGCAGGTATTAATTTGAGGTAGGAAAAAAAGGGACGTTTTAAGTCAAGACTTCAATGGAAGGAAAAAGAGAAAAATAAAAGGGGGAGAAAATGCCAGCATATTTTAATTGTGACTCAGGGACTTTATAAACACAATTTACACACGTACCCCTTGTAATCACGGTTCTGATCGGAGCAATAATTATGATAAATCCTTTGTCAGCCCGCTTGAAAGTCCTTCTGAGGCCGTCGGAAATTAGTTTCCTTTCTTGACAATCGTTCAGGAAAGCCCGGTCCAGGCCAGCCTCTCTGCACATGGAATTCCACCAGGCCTCTAATCAGATGTTCACCAAGTCACACTTCTTCATTGCCAAGCGCCCTGGCAGGTTAGCATAAACAAGTCTTGAACTCATTAAGCCGCTTTTTCTCCCCCAGCGTCCTAATTAGCTACACGGCCCTCTGTCTCAGGCACCGCCTGCTCGGAGCGTGACTTCTTGGGATGAGGAGGTGGCCTTTGGTAACCTCGGGTCTGAGATGGTGGTGTGAGCTTGGGGACCCCGGACAGGTGGGAGCCGGTGGGAGTGTGTGGGCCTCCCTGCCCGTGGCCGCTGTATTCCAAAACCAACACGCCTATCTCTTTGCCGGTGCAGTCACCCGCTGAGCACGTTTTCTGTTTTTAAGTTTTTAACATACGTGTGGTCATGTGGTGATTCTATGTCGACCCCACACTGGGTTGGGCTCCAAACCCAAACTCATGGAGGACAGGGAAGAATTGCCCCCCCCCCCCTGGGGTGCTCAGATTGTGACTCTTTTTTAAAGAAAAATCTTTTTATTGTGGCTCGTTCAGCTCTTATCCCAATCCATCCATCCATCCATCCATCCATCCATCCATCCATCCATCCATCCATCCATCCAT
>NW_022106189.1:46705573-46719362 GCF_000313985.2 Echinops telfairi
ATGTCCAGTTGCCTACAGATGGGCTTTGGGTCTCCACTCTGCACTCCCCCTCATTCACAATGATAGGATTTTTTGTTCTTTTATGCCTGATACCTCATCCCTTTGACACCTCGTGATCACACAGGCTGGTGTGCTTCCATGTGGGCTTTGTTGCTTCTGAGCTAGGTGGCTGCTTGTTTATCTTCAATCCTTTAAGACCCCAAATTCTATGTCTTTTGCTAGCTGGGCACTATCAGCATGCTTCACCACATTTACTTATGCACCCACTTTATCTTCAGTGATTGCATCGGGAAGGTGAGCAACATGGAATGCCAGTTTAATACAACAATGTGTTTTTGCATTGAGGGAGTACTTGAGTGGAGGCCCAATCAGACTGTAACTCTTAATGGGAGTAGAAAGCCTCATCTTTCTCCCCTGGAGCTACCTGGTAGCTTTGAACTGTCAAGCCCCAACACATGACCATGATGCCACCAGACTCCTTGTGGGTCAGGGACAGTAAAAGGATGACCAAACCGGGCTCTCCACTATTGCTACTGGTTAATTGAAGTCAAAAGGAAACCCCCACCCACGCCTCCCTCGTCCCCAGTTCAGAACGGTCTCCTTATCCCAAGCCTCACTCTCCGGTGGGCGGGGCTGCCCATCGAGGACGCCCTCTGGCAGTGAGGACCACTGGCTGTGGGGCCAGGACACATCGTGTCGGATTCTCAGCAGCTCGGGGCTGCCCGGTGGTGCCATTGGGCGGCCGTGTAATGATGTCATCGTGCAGCTATGCGGTGACGTCATTCGCCAGATGTGCAGTCCTCGGATGGCACTTTCCCAACAGACGGACGGACGGCATCGCCTTTGTAACCCAGTCCTGTTGATAAGATGCTGGCGAGAAAGCAGATTGAAGTATGAGCCTACTGAAGACACAACCCAAAGAGTCCCCATTATTTGCCTCCAGAGCAGAAGGAACCACCATTGAACTCCCAAGGCTATTTTTTAGAACGTTGGTGATTTATCGTACACAAAGGAGGAAATCGCATTTTTATTTACGTATTGATTTGAGGCCAAGAAAGGCAGTTAAAACACCAAGGAGTTGGAAACGGAGTTTTAGAATCCTGAGCTTTGCATTTGAGTTTCAGCGTCTGGATTTCCTGGGGCGCCCGTAAGATATGACCCAACCTGGGCCGCAAAGCCTTCTCTCCCACTTCCGGAGTCCGGAAGCCCGACTTCAGGGTGCGGGCAGGGCCTCGCTCCCTTGGCAGGCTCCTGTGGGGTGGGGGGGTCCTACGTGGTCTCCCCCTCCCCCCGGCCCCGGTGGGTGACCACCAGGCTTGGCTTACAGGCAGATCTTCACACCACTGCCTTCCCACCACATAGCATCCTGTTCGGAATGGTCGCTCGCCCAGTGGGCTGGGGTCCCACTCCGTGATGTGCCCACACGCCGTCCCGGGGCCTCCCCTTCTGAGCCTCTCCCTGCGGGACCTTCTGTTCCCCGCCCCTTCCCCTCCTCAGCCTTTTCCTTTTGCTTTGTTTTGCTGTTTTTAAAGCCATTGTTGGCCTTTTGGCTTTCATGCCTCTGGTTATTTTAAAGGAGCGCCGTCCGTCCGTCTCCGCGGGCGATGTGCCATTGGGTGGAAAGGTGATGTCGGCGAGAGACGGCCGTCCACCGTTTCAAGAGTGCGTCTGTGTTACAGGGTCTGCTCGCCATGGGTCCAGGCCTCCTCGGGTTGTTTTTGTTTTTTAAAGGCCCGCCCGAGGCTCGGTTCCACATGTCCCTCCCGTTCTAAGCGGGACTTGTCATCGTTTGGTGTGACGCTGGTCCGGGGCGGCAGCTGGGCACTGTCCAGTCCTCCTGGCCTCAGAGGCCAGGGCCGAGAGGCTCCGTCTCATGTGCTTCGGGCGTGTGGTCAGGAGAGAAGGACGCCGTGCTTGGTACCGTGGAGGGGCCGCCAGAAAGAGGAGGGGCTCAAAGGGGACCCGATTGGTGAGGATGGCACAGGAGCGGGCACGGGAGGTCACTCTGAGCAGACACAGGCTCTGAGGGCACCTGGCAGCAGCAGTGTATCTGGGGGTGTGGGTGGGGTGCCGCCGGGAGGTGAGTGGCTCTAGTCACGGGGAGGTGCCTTGGCAGAAAGGCCTGGTGACCGACATCTGAAAGATGGACCACTGGACACCCGAGGAGCACAGCTCTGCTGGACAGGCCTGGAACATGCGTGGGGCTCAGGCACATGGGTCGCCCTGAGCGGCCTCACATGAAGGCGCCACGCTTGTTGGCTCCTCTTTATTCTGTTTCCGGGACCCCTTCTGGGCCGCTTAGGGCGGCAGCGGTTTCTCTTTTCCTCCTGTTAGGAAAAGACACCGAAACTGTGGACAGTCAGGGCCGAAAAGGGCCTCCATCCGGGCCCCTGCTCCGACAGCAGACGGCTGAAGCCAGAGACGTGGCCAGGACGTGGCAGGCACCGTCAGGGAGCTGGGTTCAGCAGGTGGGCCAGGGCACAGTGTGTGTGAAGGGGTACCAGGGGCAGGCAGGGGCAGCGGGTGGGCAGAGCTCAGTGTGTGGCAGGGGTGCAGTGGGCAGGCAGGAGCCCAGGGCCACCGCTTCTCCCCTGGGGACCTGGTAACAGAAGGACACCTTGATCCGAGGCCCAGTGCCCACAAGGGCAGGCTGTGCTTGCAGGCGGCCGGGCCCTTGGGGCTGACGGAGGATCCCTCGGGAACACCGGTCGGTGAAAAGGGCGTCTCATTGGCGTGGGGTGAAGACAAACCCCGGTCCGTCCGCACATCTGAGCTCTCCTTCTCCCCCGCCACCCGTGAACCCCGAGGAGCTGACCGTGAGCCAGTCTCCGACTGTGTGCCCGTCCCTCGCCCCCTTCCTTCTCCCTCCGTGGACGCTTCCGAAGAAAGACACAGTGCTTCTCAGTCCGGCTTCAGCTTCAGAAAACACGCTGCGTTTACGGTTTCATTTCTCTGAAACCCAGATCAAAGCTGGGCTGTGAAATTTTACTGTCCCACTGCTCAGGGGTTGTTGACTTAGCACATACTTCAGAAATCCCTCCTTCCCCCCAGACCCTCTGACCACCGCCATCATTTTTTTTAAAAGGCTATTTGCATTTGATACTATTCAGGCCTGGGAGATGGGGGTTGACAGGGGCGGGGTGGGGGCGCTGAAACAACATTTTCTTGGATTCTAATTAAAAGACTTAACCTTATTCATCACAGGCCCTTCCTGGATGCCCCCCCTCCCCACCTTGCCCACCAGGCTGGGTGCTTGGAGGTCGGATGCCAGAGAGGCAGTCTCAGAATAACCCTGACTCCCTGTGCCCGCGCCCCCACCCACCCGGCTCATTAGGCACCTCTGTCAGCTCTGTTTATATGAATCCCCGAAGCACCAAGCCTCATTCCGAGTTATTTGGGAGAGGAACCCAGCAGGGAGAAAGTTCAGGAGACCCGGCTGTTTCCATAATTGCTCGGTGCTTTGCACGCATTCTGGGCTGACAGCTAAGATAAAAGCCCCTTGTGGCTGCTTGTTGGGGATTGCTTTCCAGGGCTGTGTGGGAGATGGAGACAGGGCCCCGGTGGGTCGGGCCAGGCAGGAGTCCACAGGCTGCAGTTTCAGCCCCCTTGCCCACCCCCTGACTGTCACTTCCAATCAGCCCCGCACCCCAGGGCTGCGGGATCAGTCGGGGAAGAGGAGGGGCACGCCGGGGCTTGGGCTCTTGTTGATCCCTCATTTCACGCCCCTTCAATCTCCCTAATTTCCCTCTTCCACCCTCTTGGGTCCTTCCTGGTTTCAGCCGCGAGAGCAAAGGGCCAGGGTGAGGCCCTACCGGTGAGTCAGTCCCAGGGTGACTCTGGCCCGGACGACGGCCACCAGGCCACACCACTGGCGTGTCCTGAGAAAAACACATCCCCCCGCCCCACCCCCTGCCCCACTTCTAGCTGCAAGAGGCTCCGGACAGAGTGGGGACCCCGTCTCTGCGCTGCCGAGTCGGGGACGCTGTGCTGCTCTGCTCTCTGTGGTGCCCGCTTCTCACTTCCTCGTCTCAGGAGTGGGCCTTGTTGTCCTGCTCCCTCTCAGAGCCCCTGAGTGGTGCCAGTGGGCAGATCTCTGGTTCAATCCTGGCATCTGTAGAAATCAGCCGTTGGACGCAGCAGCGGGAGCTCCCCTTGCACGCTAACCTGGAGAGAAACCAGGAGCCGGCAGGCCCGTCACGAAGGTGTGGACGTGGCCAGCCTGCAGGCACGGCTGGCATGTGGGTGTGGTCCACTTGCAGGCATGGCTACTCTGTGGGCGAGGTCAGTCTGGGGTGACCTCGAGGGGCTCCTGACTCATGGAGGGCAGGGTAGAGCTGCCCCGAAGGTCTCTGAGAAGGTAACTCCTTATGGGGTGGAAGGCTGTCTTTCTCCCACAGAGCGGCTGGTGGTTTTGAACAGCTCACCTTGTGGTTGTTTTGAGCCACCACACCGCCAGGGCTCCGATCGGAGGGAAGCCGGTCGGTTTCCCAAGGCCTTCTTCCTAGGGACTCAGGCCACCCACCACCCCACCCCACGCCTTGAGCTCTGGGGGCCCGTGTCAAGGTGGATTTTTAACCCTGGGCAGAGTGGTGGTGGCCATTAGCCTTTCTGATTTTACTTCACCCTCTTACGAATGGTGCTGACCCCCCAGGAGCCCAGGCATAGACAGCCCTATCCGTGGACACTCTGTGGGCACTGTGTGGACCATAGTAGATGTTAACACTTGATGAATGTATTTCAAAACCACAGAACTAAACCCACTGCAGAATTAACACACCCTTTCGAGGAAAAAACAAAACAAGACAAAGGCAAAATTTTAAACAGGAGTGAGGGGACTGGCCCGGCTCCTTGACTCTTTGCTGACTGGTGTCACCGAGGAGGCTTACCTGGTGCCCCAACCCGGGTCCAAGGCCGTGTGGTTCAAGGGTGCGTGGCTGTGAGAGGTAGGTTTATTGTGCCAACCTGGCCAATAGGAACATGCGGGATTTATAAGGTCGCAGTTTGAGTGGAGGGCAAAGAGATAAATGACTTGGCAAGCCCCACCTCTCTCGCTCTCTTGCTCTCTGGTGATCGGACCAGCGTGCGGCTGCTTTAGCTAGTCTTCTGCCTCAGCCTGTGAGCAACACTACCTGTGGGAGAGCCAACCCGTGGGTCGTGTCCCTAGAGCTGGAGGTTCCTTTGAGAGCTGCTTTACCACGCTGCTGGTATGTGCATCACTGGAGCGTGGGGCTTTCGGAGCCTGTCATCTGGCTGATTGTGGGGGACCTGCCCTGCTGTTTGCTACCTGTGGCTGGACTGCCTGCATTACTCTACGGAAGACTCAGCTGTCTGTTTCCTTGACCTTGGACCTGGCAGCCCTCGTGAGTTAAAGACTTCCAGTATATTAATTGTTCCACAGAAGTGAGTTGACCTGAACCCTCTGTACTGCTGTGTGGACTAATTAGCTGTTATATTCCTTTGTGCTCTATCTATCTATCTATCTATCTATCTATCTATCTATCCAATCATACGTGTCCTAGTTCTGTTTCTCTAGAGAACCTGCCTCACACAGCAACGGAAAAGGCCGGCTCAGGTAAACAGAAGGCTGTCAGCAGGAGGAGGGTCCTACTGCCCCTTTGGCACGACACGCAAACTCAACCAGTGGCAGCTGCTTGCAGGAAGGTGGTTGTAAAGCAGACTCTGGAACCACATGGTGCATTTTTCTTGCTGAGACACGGCCTCGCACTTGGGGGACCACTGGTCCACGAGTGATTTACCAACACCATGTGCTGGCCATTTGGCTACCGAGGTGTCCACATCTGCCACCAGTGGCCACGTTTGCCTGTTGCTGCCGTGGTGGTGACAATTTGTGCCAAGTGTCGGGACCTGTGTGGGGAGGTGGGCATGGAGTCCCACCTGTCAATCAGGCTACAGCCCACTGACACTTCCCTGGGGGTGTGGGCTTTCCGTAAGAGAGTCCGCGGGAGACTCTCTTGCTCGTGTCTGTTCACATCCTGCTTGCTTGGATTCTGTGCCTTGTTCTCGGGGTGGCTGACGTGGCCTGACACCACCACCCCCCCGGGGGTGGGGGCTGTCCATGCCCTGGCCTGTTCCGGGGACCTCGGATCCACCCAGGAGCCTCTACACCCAACGTCGCGGGACCTCCCAGCTTCCAGCTTCTCCTCCTGTTTCATCCCTCGGCAGTCTCATGCACCTGCAGAGGGCCCCGGCTCGCTCCGGACCCATGGACTTGAGTCGGAACCGTGCCACCTGGATAGGAAGTTCTCTCTTACCCAGACATGGCACGGCTGACCTGGTCCCTCTAGACCTGACACCCTCGCCACAGAGCAGGTAAAAGGAAACCGTGTCCCCGACGTCACACCTGCCCCTCAGACACGTCTCCCGGAGCCAAGGGCAGTGGAGTGCACCGTGGTGCACACAGGCTGACCAGAGCCTGGATTTGGCTGGGCAGTTCTAACACTAGCATTGCCATTTCCTCCCACCCAGCAGCCCCCACCCCCACCCCCTCGTTCATTCGACTTCAAGAATGCTTTGGCCGGCTACCCGAGTCTGAACACCACACTGGGCCTACCAGGTAAAAGCGGCGCACCAGCAGCAGAAGCATGTCTGGTTCGGCTCACAACACAGACAGCGGCACAGGTGCGTCCCCGGGCGACCCTCTCCTCCGTGCTGCAGGGTCTCTGGGAGCCGGATCGACTCGTGGCAGGGAGTCTGGTTTTCCAGGTTCAAAGCTTTGTTCTCCACCTGCAGACATGGGGACAGACCTGGTGCGCTTCCTATCTCTCTCTCGGGGATGCCTCGCCTGGCCCCGCACACTGCACACAGCCTCTTCCGGTGCCGATCAGTGCGGTGGACCAGCCCCGGAGCCCTGCGATCCTCTGGCCCAGCCACAGAGAGACAGACCTCGGTGGGCAGTAGATGGGGATTTATTTAATCAGGGAGTCTTGGCTAAAGACAACAAAACCCAACCAGACCCTCCCAAAAACAATCAGAGCACGAATTCCTCACACAGGTACCAACCCAAAGCGGCTCTCCACCCATCTATCCGATCTTCGGCTCTTCCCAGCCTGGGAAAGTCTGCACACTGGTGCGGCTTGTCTGCACAGTGCTCTGGACCCTGCAAGAGGAAAGGCCCAGAAGGAGCCAGGCAGAGCCTGGAATTTCCAGGCTAAATGAGGCTTTGGCGGGGAAGCCCCTACGACCGGCGCGTAATTCATTAAAGACGAATCACACTGCAAACCCGGGCGCCGCCTCCTGGAGCTGGCTCCGTGCGCTGTGTGTCAGCCGCCCGGCCCAGGGCAGTTGCTAATGAAGCTTTTTATATAAATTTGAGAGTAAACAGCTCTTGACAGCTTTATTTGCTGGGAAGGCAGTGGCAGGGATCCCTGCCCAAATCGCACAGGCCCCTAAGATGTGGTCTAGAGAAAATTACCCTCCTACAGGCGTGTGTGAGGAGCCCTGGTGGTGTGGTGGTTACGGGCTGCGATCCGCGTGGTCGGCTGTTCTAAACCACCGGCAGCTCCTCGGGAGAAAGACTGGGCTTTCTACTCCCGTCAACAGTTAAGAGTCTTGGATGCCCACAGTGGGTGGAGGGGTGCTGTGGGGGGTGCTGGGAGTCGTCACCGACTCCATGGGAGCGAGGTTTTTCTACACGTGCATGTGTGTGCTTGTGCGTGTGAGGACTTTGTCCAGCGGGTTACAGAGGTAGCCATGCTAAGTTCTCAGTCCAGTCTGTTTCCAATTGGGGTCACACGAAGAGACCCATAAGAATGGCCGGTGTCAGGTCTGGAGCTGGCTCTAGGGTGACACAGACGGTGACAGGCGGTGAGCTCATGGGTGCGCCCTGCACCCTGTAACGGTCTCAGTAGCCCTGTGCAACACCACGCCCAGGCTCACAGCGCTTGGGGACCACCATCTGCAAGGATCAAGTTCTATGCTCACCCACTGGGGACCCTCTGGAGGAAAATGCCTCTGAGAGCCCCCCTTCTCGCCTGTGTGAGTGTGAGAACTTCGGGGAGAGGGTGGAGAAAGAGGTGCGGTGCTGGTGACACATCAGAAGTGGACAGCACTCAGCCCCCTACCCCTACCCACATGGCCAACCAGCCCCCCATTCTAGCTCCTCTCGGGGGCAGAGGGGACCCCCGTAGTCCATTCTCCCTTGCTTGTTTGAGGACAGGAACTATTTGAGGTCGGGCACTCAGTAGGTTAGCATGCGTGGTTCTTTCTGGATGGTTAATGAGGTCCCATAGGCCTGTGGCCACCTGGATTTGGGGAGTGATGTCGCCTAGCTGTCGTCATTCGACCGTATTGTGGGGCGCTCCAGACAAACAGCAATGGCCACTACCAAACCCCAACCCACTGCCGCCTGGTGTAGTCTGACTCACAGCCCCCCCATAGGGTGGGGCGAGCTGCTCCTGTGGGTTTGTAAGGCTGTACTGCTATGAGAGATCCCTCTTTCTCCTGCAGAGTGGATGGTGTTTTTGAACTGCTGACCTTGTGATTACCAACCCAAGGAGTAACCATTCCACCTCCAGGGCTCCTAACAACCAAATCTACCCTAATACTGCTCTCGATCAACCCCACCCACAAGCAAACCACGCCCACAGAGGGGCCACACCCACAGGCTGACCACACCCACACGTGAGCCACGCCCACAGCAGGGGCCACACCCACAGGTTTACTATACCCACATACTGACCGTACCTACAGATCAACCACCGCCACACTAACTGCAGCCACGGGCTGACCACACCCACACACCCACAGATGAACCAAGCTCACAGTTTGGCCCCATCCACGTACTCACCATGCCCCCGTGCCACGCCCACACACTAACCACGCCCACCCGCAGGTGGACAAATAGGATTTGAGAGGTGTGCTTGGCCTTGTGGGTCCACATTGAGATCGTCCATCTGTGTGAGCTAGTCCGGCGCCTGCCCATCTCCCTGGGTCTGGAACCATCCAGAACCTTCGGCCTTGTTTCTCTGCTTTCCCACCTGACGAGCTCCAGGAAGGAGCAGGGCCCTCGGGTGTTCTGAATGGCTTGCAGAATAACCCCAGGGGCTGGCGAGTGATCCGCTCACACGTCCACCACATGGAAGGCCGTCTGGCCCTCCCAGCCGTGGCCTGTGGGGGGACCAAGCCAGGGGCTCTGAGTCCCTGTGTGGCCAAAGGCAGCGCAGTCATTTTCAAAGAGAGGAGGGCCAACGAGCTCCGTCCCTCCTGCCCTCTCTGTCTCCGGGACTTTTACCGGTGGCTGGCACCTTCTCCTCCCTAGTCCTGTGGGCTGGCTGATGTGGGCCCCGCTCAGAAGAACAGACTGCTCCCTGGGGAAAGGACAGGATGTGGCAGCAGGCTCGGCGGGTGAATCAGGGAGGGGCTGCCCCCGCTGTGTCAGAGTGCGGGCCGAGGAGGCTGTGGGCAGGAAATGGCATGGCTGAGTCAGCGGGGAGGCCCTGGCTCTGTGAGTCACCCTGCGTGGACACACACGCTGTGGGGCGCAGAGATTGGAGGCTGTAAGCGGGTCAGTGCTGGGTCAGTGGGGGAGGGAACTGGACGTTTGCTGAGTTTTGGGAGCGGAGGCTGCCCCCACCCCATCTGCCTTAGGAAGACACTGCTGGAGATGGCATTGGTGCTGGGGTACCCGAGAAGTGGACAGAGGAGGGGGGGTCTGGGTGAAGGGGTGGATGTGGGAAGTTCTCAGGAAAGAGGAGATGAGGGAGAAAGGGGGGGCCTGGAGGAACCCAGCCTCAGGCATCCTGACTCAGCCCCCTGGGAGTTGCAACTCCCAGTTGCCCCATCAGGGCCAAGAGCTGGCCGGTGTATGCCCCCCCACCCCCAAGTCCCAGTGGGACTGGGGCATGTGACTTCCAGACCCCGTGGCTCTGTGTGTGCCCTGGCAGGCCCAGGGCGGCTCCTACAAAGGCACTCAGGGGCTGGCTGTTGGGTAGCTCAAAACCCACCCCCCTAAAAAAAAAAACCCAGCAAAAATCACAATGAAAAAACAAACTCACTGCCGCCGAGTTGGTGCTGACTCACAGGGACCCTACAGGACGGTGCAGAGCTGCCCCTGCAGGTTTCTGAGACGGTCACGCTTTAAGGGAGTAGAAAGGCCCGTGGCTTCAAACTTCTGACCTTGTGGTTAGCAGCCCTACGTGTAACCACTGCTCCACCAGGAGGGGAGTGGAGGGAGGAGGTGGGGTGCTGTAGCGCCAGCCACGCATCACGGACTTGGTTAGGACCCGCCTCTGTGCAGGGAGACTTCAGGCAGCTTGGACTCGGCTAGGGTGGAGGTGTTTACACCACGGGATGGGCAGACGCTACGGATTCGAGAACAGCCAGGAAGTGTTTCCCAGCCCGCCAAGTGTGGACAGTGTGGGGGATGGACGTGCAGATGTCCTGCCTGCATCTTTCTCAGAGCCCTTCCTTCCGACGTCCTTTCCTCCACCGTTTCCCTGCTGTCCTCACAACGCCCGCCTGGCAAGAGTAGGCTTCCCACTTACAGTTGGGGGACAGGAGGCCCAGAGGGGTCCAGCGCTGCTTAAGTGGCTGAGCTGGAATAGGGGCCAAAGGGGTCTGGCCACAGAGCAGCCCACGCGCCTCATGACCAGATAGCCAACTGCGTGGAGCACACGGGCTGGCGCTGTGCAGAGGATAGTCTCCTCCGTGAGGCCACACAGGACGCAGTCCCACGGTGTCATGGACCCAGCCATGGGCAGAAATGCCCCCAGGAGCTGGTATTTATCCACCCAGCCTCCATCTCCGGCCGTTTGTCATCCTTGGGAGACCTCGAACCATGTTTGTGGCCAGTGCGTCATCTCCTGTCAGCTTGCAAAGGCCTGTCATCTGGGAACTCCTGTCATCCTCCCTGGAGGTGGGACACACTCTCGCTCTGCCACACATTCCTGTGGACAAGCCACATGGAGTCACGCTGATGGAGCCAGAGCCTGGAGCTGGAGGAGCCACGTGGAGACCCACGCCAGTGCTGAGATGCTTCCACTGCCATTGGATCCACAAGACCTTCTACGCACGGGCCTGTGATATTCCTGCATTTGGCGTCATTGCATGTGTACCGTGACTGTGAAGAGGAATTTATGGACTAGTATGGGACATAGGGCTAACATCGCACTTATGGACTTGATCTGGACTGGGCTGGGATGTTTCTTACTACACAATTGCTCTTTGATATGAAGCTCTGTCTTGTACATACGAGTGTCTACGGATCCGTTTGTCTAGTCCACCGGACTGACAGTGCTCCTGGGATATGTTTGTTGAGCTGGTGGCACGAGCAGCTGATGGGGGAGGATCGGGTCGCAGCGGGGCGGGGGTCAGAATCCTCACAGAATGTGTTCTACCCTGGAAGAGTACACAGGGGCAGCGTCCTGGTGGGAAGCCAATCCCTTGGTGCACCGTTCCTGCCTTTACGCCCCCAATGCGGTTTTCAACCTTCTTAGAACATCCTCCTAATAAGCCCTCCTGCGTGTCCTGCGTCCTTTGAGAACAATGATTAAAGTGACCTCTTTGGAATCCCCCTCCCCCCAAAAACTGTCACCATGGCTACTACCCCTGCCCTGTCCACCAGACTGACCCCTCTGCTTGGAACTGACTGTCCCGGCAGATCCTTTCAAAAGTCGCTGCAGCAAAGAGTGTCTGTCGATCTATGTCCTGGGGGGTGGGGTGGGGGGCTTTCTCTCTTTCCAGGCCCTTCTACTTAGTGAGCAGAGTGGCCTTCTCCAGGGACTGCCCGCTCCTGACAAGCCCCCCAAAGTACGTGAGATGCAGTCTCTCCACCCTCACTTCCAAGGGCGCTTCCAGCAAAACAGATGGGCGTGCTCTTCTGGCTGCCCAAGGTCCTTTCAGTTTTCCTCACCAGCACTCTCATTCAAAGCCATCGGCTCCTCTCCGCTCTTCCTTACGGCACCGGGTGGTTCTGCTGAGTCCTGCAGGGCTGCTATGAGTCGGAACCGATGCGGTGGTGGCGGTGGCGGCTTTGGTTCCAGTTCCAGTCGAAACGTGCTTGATGTGTGCCTATCATGTGCCAGACCACCGAGGGGTGGGGGTTGGGGGTTGGCAGGCGAGCTGGAGACAGAATCAGCCCCGTCTACAGATAACAGAATACAAAATTAGACCACACTTCCCTTCCCATCTCAGCGGCCCAGGCGGCGGCAGGAGCCCTGAGAACAGGCTCTCTCTGGAGGTTTGGGCTAATTCCTTCTTCCAGCTTGGCTGGGAAGACCGTCTGTCTGTCCCGGAGTTCTGTGTAGGGTCAGCGACTGGTTGCTGGGCTTGGGTTTCTGACCCAGGCCACTCTGAATAAGACCTCTTCTTGTCCACACCAGCCCCGCTGGCCCCAAAGCCTCACCCAGTGTCCAGGGTAGAGGAACGAAAAGTGATCAGGGCAGATACAAACCCTTCCTCTCTCCTTGGCTGTGGGACCTGCTCTGAGCTCCTGCTGGGAACAGGGCAAACACAACAGCCTCTTTGGAGATCTGGGACCGGAACAGGAAGTCACACCCAGGCCCGTTCAGGCACACCTGGGGGTCCAGGAGGTGCATGGTTCTGGGTGCGGACTGCACCTTAAAGCCCACCCTTACTAACCCAGCAGCCAGGAGCAGGCCAGTCCACCTGTCTGTATCTCATCCACTGTCAAAGGGCCCAGTAAGAGCCCCACCTGGTGGGAGAGGCAGAGACTAAAGGTCCCCAACAGTGCCATGATTGTGAGTGATGTCACAAAGCATTTCATTTATACAGGTGTGTGTGTGTGTGTGTGCATGTTGACATCTTTCCTCTGCTCCAGCCAAGGCCTACACCCGGGGAGTAAGTGCATGCCACGCACTCCACCTCTCTCAACACCCACATGCAAGGCAGACATCACCAGTCGAGCACCGCACTCCTTCTCACACCATCAGGAGGCAGGCATGGCTAATTGACTTCCTATCCTATGAACGTACCTGTGGGATTTCTTCAGGGCAGATGAAGAAGGCCCATGGCCGTGGAAGTTACTGCTGCCACCTGGGAGGGAGGTGAGGACGGGCGATCTTTCCAATGTCCTAATACGCTTATCTCTCCTGGTGGAGGACACCTCGGAGAAGCTGATTCAGCACTTCCGTCTCAGCTTCTCTTCTTCAAAGAAGGGTGCTGGCCTCCTCCGCCGGGGCTCCTTGGGGGTGGTGCGTGGTTGGCGTTATTGAGTGGATTCTGGCTCCTAGTGACCCCAGACCTTACAGAGTAGAACTGCCCCACAGGGTTCCAGCGCTCTTATCTTTCGGGGCCCAGTGTGCTAGGTCTTTTGTTCATGGGGGGGTGGTGTCTGTGGGTTCCACCTCTCAGGTAGCAACATGTACTTAGCAGATGCGATACCAGGACTCTTTCTTGGGGGGGTTGGGGGGGTTCCTCTGGGCTCCTCGATGAATGAGGGAGCATGTAGAGAGCCTTCTGGCCCTGGGCCCCTGCTCATCACCTGCCTCTGGTCACCTGCCTGTGCGGGTGCCCAGCATGCCTCTGAGCTGGTGACAGACTGTGCTGCACACACCCCACACCTTCAATCCTGGGGCAGCACCGATGACAAGCAAGGTCCCTTTTCTGAGTGTCTGAGGGCCGAAGACCTGCGGTCTGCTCTGCTCTGGTCCAGATGGTCAGCCTCGGGACCCCTCAGGGCAGCTCTTCTTGGTCCTCGGGATGGGACCCTGGCACCTAGGGCAGTCCTGGGCCAGTGCTGCTGTCCTGCTCCCCAACCTCCTTGGACCCCTGGGGCACAGGGTTGATCGTGGTCTGCTCCTTAATGGCTGGC
>NW_022106189.1:46719797-46727889 GCF_000313985.2 Echinops telfairi
TGCATCGGGATAGGTCCATGTAGCTTCTCCTTGGGGATGTCTTGTAGGAAGTCAATCTTGCAAGCTGAAGCAGGGAACTGCTAAGGCAGCTGCACCCGGTGCTACCATCACAAAACAAGAGACCCGAGAACTAGAAAGGTGAGGCTCACCACCCATTTATCCCTCCACCTTTCAATTAGCCCCACGTGTGGTTATCGGCCAGGCTGGCACAATTAACTAACTCACCGGTCCTCTGGGTGCCTGTGAGTCTGATGGACCCCACAGCAGGGTCTTGGTTTGAGCTTGGTTCCTGAGGGCTCAGGGTGAGTCTGCCCAGGTCCTCCTCCCTCCTCCATCTCCCTCCCTCACCCTGCTCCTCACCCTCAGCTCGGAGCCTTGGCACCAGCACTGTCCACAGGTGGTGCTTGGAGCTGGCATCCTCCCAGAGTCCATGTGCACCTGTCACCTTGCCAGGGACTCCACCAAGGCACCCCACCCCACTCCCAGAAATCACCTTGCTGCCCTCACCGCCAGTCCTCCCAGACTTGCATGCCCTACCCATCGAATGCTGTGAGGATTTGCAGAGCCCCAGCCCGGCTAGGACATGCACTTTACCCCATCTCTGTGGCTACCGCTCACAGCTTCTCCCCAAAGAGTCAGGCATAGCGGCTGGCTCACCCAGGCACCCCTCTCCCTGCTGAGCAAGTGGCCCGAACCCCAGGGCACAGGAGGCTGCAGAGAGGGTACAACACACAGCAAGGGCAAGGCCGAGCTCCGAGAGCCTGCTAGTCACGCCTGCCTTGTCTGTCTGAAACCTTGTCTCCAGCCCTCGGTTGTTTAGAGCTCGTTAAGCCCACTGATCCCGGTCGTGTGTCCATCTGGGAGAGCACACGGGCCTCAATTCAGAGCTCGTGCCTAAGAGGGCTGGCTCCCCAACCACGGCAGCCAGCACCGGCACCCTCTGGGCAAACTTAGGGACCAGGGCACTGGGTCCAGGGCATATCAGGGACCAGCACACTGGACCGAGTGAGCGTAACAGGGGGCTGCTCACGGTTTCATCAACGACAACAGCCTGTGGACTCGGCAGTGCCCCCGAGACCCAGGGAAGCCCAGCCCCGGCCCCGTGAACGTGACCTTGTGCGTCAGGCCCTTGGAAGATGTCACCAGGTCATGTGTGGTCACACCAGATCCTGTCATGCTCTGCGCTGTCAACTACACAACCAGAGGTTCAAACGCGCCAGGTGCCCTGCGGAAGAAAGACGGGGCACTCTGCTTCCGTAAGGATGGCTCCCGGGGAAACCCTGGGGCCGCTTTCCAGCGAGGAACTGGGATCCACTCAAGCACCGTGGGGCCTGTCGCTTGAATGGCGTTTGTGGATGCGGTCCCTGGTGGCGCAGAGGCCAAGCGCTCAGCCGCGAACAGAATGGTCGGCAGTTCAAACTCACCACCTGCTCCCAAGAGACTTGCTTCCACCAGGATGGTGGCCTCGGCGGACAGCTCTGCCCGGGTGACCGGGGCCTGTAGGACGCGATGGCGATCCAGACTCACAGCACATGTGTTTCCTGGGGGGCGTGCAGCGGAGGAAAGGGGTGGGGTTCCGTCAGATGCTCACTGGCCGCCGTGGGAACACAGAGCCAGCACTACAGACATGACAGTCTCCCCGCTGCTCCGGAGAAGTGGTGACCAGGTGGAGGTGGACCCCCTGCCCGCCCCCGCTGCCACCCCCCAGCACACACAAGCCACGAGCTGACCACGCTGCCCAGGGCTCGGCTCACCCTGCCCGCCAGACCCACTCAGTGCGTGAAGACCGACCCCGAGGGTGCTCTTCCTGTGGGCAGCTCCCCCAGCCCCTCTTGGAAGCAATCTGCCATCATGTTCAGGAGCAGGGCAGGTCAGGGAAAGGAGTGGTTGTCTGAGGTTCTGAGGTTCTGAGAAACCCCAGGAGGCAGAGACCAAAGGCTCTGGCCCCTGTCCAGGGCTGCGGGGCAGGGGGTGGCGGTGGCGACTGGGGGCGGCTCCTCATGCTAATGGCCCTAGCTGACATTTTCTACAATGTAGGCGAATATGGTTTGTTTTGCTTTCTGTCTCCACAGCAATTACCGAGATTGATTTTTTACTGCTCCAGCCCCTGCTGGCCCCACACTCTCTTTGGCTTTTTAAAGGGACAGCTGGTCTCTGGGCCTGGCCGAGGGGGCCCAAGGCAGGAGTGCCAGGAATCAAGGTGGGACGTCCCTGCCAGGCTGGGCCAGGGGCAGCCCCGGTTCCAACAGTGGGGTTCACAGGGCTGCTTTGAGGTGCCCTGGAGCTGAAAGAGCACCTTGCTCACTCCAGAGCGTGACCTGGAGGGGCGGAGGCAGGGCCATGGTGAGGGGTGGCTTTCTCAGGAGCTCAGGCGCTGGCCTCTGTGGGAAGCTGGTCCGAGCTCTTCCAGGGTGACTTTGCTCTTGACTGGTCGGCCCTCCAGCTTTGGGACGCACACACCAGGGTGCATTCCCCCCACCCCCTGCCAGGCCCCGCTGTGTCCCCATGCCACATCCTTCCTGGACTGCTCCAGGCAGTTCCCCCTCTGAACCCCTGTTTCATCCTCTGGAGACTAGGTGAGCCTGTATTGACCTGACTGGGTGGCGGGTGGTACCTGTGGTCGGCGGAGTGACCCTGACCTGTGCAGGTGTGCAGTGAGAGGCAGGCTGCTCAGCAGGGCCGCCACCTGGGGAGGGTCACTCGCCGCTGGCCGCTGGCTGTGGTGGCCAGGAGCTGAGCCCCAGGCCAGGTGGCTTTCCACACCTGTGCTGGCTGGGAACTTGGCGTCCTCCTCAGATGGGGGTCTTGCCTCAGTCTCCGCCCAAAGATGAGCCAGGGTCCAACCCCGGCCACCTCCTCACTTCTTCCCGGTCCTCAACCCACCCTCTCCATACAGACCCTGAACCCGCCTCTGCTCCCCAGGGGCTCCCCCTGTCGCCTGTGCCATGTACCCCCCAGAACTGGGTATGTCCCCTCATCCCACCGCCGTCTCCCCCTCCCCGCTTTATTTTCCCCGAATCCCTGGCCAGCCTCCACATCGGATCCTCCACCATGATCCACACTCAGACTCAGCACCCAGTGGTCAGCTAGCGCTCCGTTCACATCGGGGAGTCCCTGCGTGCCGGCCAAGTTCCCACCTCGCGTCTTACCTTCCTCCTGGCTCCCCACACAGCCTGCCGGCCTGCCTGGGGATCCCTGCCTTCTCTGCCGGGTGAACTCCTATGCAGCCCTCAGCACCTGCCTCTACCTCTCCCATCCCTGGCTCTGTGTGTGCTGCTCTCTCATCACGCCCAAGGGATCCACTTCCTTCTGCCATTGGCTTCTTTCCCAGGTTGCTCTCTTCACCCAGACTGTCCGGGTCTGTCTTTTCAGCTCCAGCCCTTGATAGCTGACCGGTCAGAGCAGTGGTGGATGGGTGAAGCCCAGGGACCCCATCTCCCCGACTCTGCATCTCAGCCACCCGCACTGTGCTGGCACACAGTGGGGTCTGCCCATCACGGTCCGGGCCAGGGCCACAGAGGCTGTGTGGGTGACCAAGGGAAGGACTGGGGCCACCCTGTGTCCAGCCACGTGTGCTCACGTCCTGTCTCTGTTGCAGGCTGAGCATCCTCGTCCTCCCTCACACTGGCTCCTGGTGCATGGCCGTCCTGCCTCACCACTCAGACATGTGCTGGGCAGCCCGAACTGTACCGGGCGGTGACCGAGGCCTTCGCTGCGGGGCGGGCATCTGGAGTTGAGCCGACCCGCGCTGTGTGGGCTCCGAGCGAGGGAGGCTGGCAGTGAGAGCAACCCTGGGTGCAGGGGCCCTGGGGACCTGTGTGCTGAGGGGCGAGCTCAGGGATACGGCTCTCATCCCTCTCTCTCCATAGCCAAGGAGGGGGTCCATGGCCCCGGGGCAGCTCCACAGAGTACCGCAGCCTGCACACCATGTCCAGGAGGTGGGCGGGACCCCACTGCCTCGGAGCGCGGGCTCTCCCAGAGTCTGGTGGCACAGCTGCTCCTGGCTTGTGGCCGCATCGCACCGGCCCCGCCTCGCTGTCTTCTCTGGCCCGTTTCCTGTGCTCGCATTGGACTCGGGCCACGCGCTTCCGGGCAACTTCCTCTTAGTCCCGACCTCTCCTGAAACCCTCTTTCCAAATAAGGTCCTTTCACAGGCCCGGAGGCTGGGACCTGGAACTGTGTGTGTATGTGTGTGTGTGTGTGTGTGTTGGGGGCGGGAGGGGTGTGGACAGGCAGATCAGCCCATAGCAGGGCCCCCTCCCTGCTGTCCACGCTGTCTGTCTCCACGTGGAAAGAGGGATGTTTGCAGGCCCCTGAAGAATCCCGCTGCACAAAGAACACTCCATCCTCTCTCAGGGCACGCTGGACCAGAACCAGGTCTGGGAGGAGGCTGTAAGAGGAAAGAGAGGTTGGGGTTCCTCCAGCACCCCTCAGCTGCCTGGCTGGCCTCCTCACCACAGCGTTCCTGGAGGGGAGAGGCGGGCTTCTGATGCCCCTGAGCCCTGCCTCATGGCCTAACAGGGCTGCACCTGCTCCCACCATCGTGTCTGCCTTCCAGCCCATCACTGGAAACAGGAGCAACACACCACACCACACCACAACGCCCTTCCTCCTACCCTGTTGGGCTTGTGACTGTGGTCAGCGGGATGGTGGCCTGAGAGATGGCCACTTCTGGCTCTCCGGGCTCTGAAGAGGGCAGATCCCTCCCACAGCAAAGGGGACATTGTAAGGCTGGTGGCCGGCCACCATCGCAGGGGCCCACCCTGTCCTGGCAGTCTTTGTAAGTGGAGGGCAGAGACCGGCTGGCTGGGCCAGGGCGTCCCATGCTGGCTGCGTGAATGAATGAGTGAGCGAATGGATGAATGAGAGAACTGGCTCCCCTCTGACTGTGGCCCCGCCCCTCGGGGCAGGAGCTGGGAAAACAGGCCCGCTCCCCCGCCAATGTGACTCAGTAAATCAGGGCAGTGGGGAACGAGGCGTCGGAGTCCCCGAGGAGCAGCGGATTCGGCCATGCCGATTATTTCTGGGATCTTCAAAAGTGACTCTTCAAAGACACCAGTCCCCGGGGCCCCAGGCTCCCATAAAGACGACCTCCCCTCCCGCCAGGAACCCCACGCCGGCACCAAGACCAGAGCCCAGAGACGTGGGTGGCTTCTAATAAATAGCTAGTTATTTATTATTGTGTGTGTGTGTGCGTGTGTATGTGTGTGTGTTGCAAACATAAAATCTAGAGAATGCGCGAGGCAGCGAAGATGGCGGGGAACAGCACAGACGGCCGGCCGGCACGCAGGAGACAGCCACCAGCTTGCCAAGCGCCATCTCGTTTCTTCTGGGCCTTGTGACGCCGCTGCTTCTCCTGCGCAGCTAGCAGCCCGCAGGGCAATCGGGCGGCTACTTTAACTCAGCAACAACCTCGACAAGAGAACAGAACCCGTTGCCCTGGGGTCGACGGCAAACTGCCCCCTGCAGGGTTTTCTCTGCCATCAGCTTTACTGAAGCCGGGTTGCCAGGCCTTCTCTCTGCTGTACACCGGGGCAGGCTCAGCTCTCCAAACTCGAGCTTCGCGGGCCAATGCACACCATTTGCACCGGCCACCAGAGCCCCTATCGCTGCGTCCGTCCTGTGAGTGGGAGCCCAAGCTCGACTCCTCTCTGACACAGACGTCCCATCTTTCTCTGATGGGGGGGGGGGCGGGGGGCTCAACTGCGACCCCTTGGCTAGCCGCAGCAGAGCACCTGACCGCCGCGACTCCGGGGCTCCCCTTGCTGCGCCCCAAACCAAACCCACTGCTGTGGAATCCATCTCACCGTGACCCTGCAGAACAGGGTCCAGTGCCCTTGTGGGTGTCCGCGGCTTTCACGCCTGACGGGAGGAGAGCCTCGTCTTTCTCCCACGGAGCGGCTGGTGGTTTCCAACTGCTGACTCGAGGTTAACAGCCCCATGCGCCACCACGATGCCCCCCAGGGATCCTGTGAACCTCCCAGGGACCTCCTTATTCAGTATTCTCCGGCTCCTGTGTAATTTAAACCCCCGGAGGCTCTGGGTTGGGGAGGCTCTGGGGTGGGGAGGCTCTGGGGTGGGGAGGCTCTGGGGTGGGGAGGCAGCGGGGAGACAAAGGTGTAGGTGGAAGGAACATGGATGAGGATTGAGGGGACAGCTGGTTGGCATGGCCAAGGCCATTCCAGGAATCCCAGGATGTAAGTGCCCATAAGACATGGGAACTGCCCCTACCTGGAAGCCACGTAGCCTTGGTGTCCGGGCCTTGTCTGGCCGGGTGGGGACCGAGCCATTCCGTCTGCATGTGGCCGCCCCGAGAGCCAGCAGGGCAGGCTGTGGCCGGCACTGATGTCATTGCCGGACAGCCACTCAAGGCCCGTCTTGTTTTCCACACAGACCATGTCTCTCCAATCATCTCTCGCCCTTTCTCTCTCTCTTTTTTAGAAACTCAGATTTTATCCGAAAGCAGATGTTCCAAACCCAAACCTCTAACCCAGGCTTGCCCGAAGGCCCCTTCCCCGGCCGGCCACAGTGCTGGCGCCGAGCGCTGGCTGCCGGCTGGGAAACAGGGAGGTGGCCTGATTCACACCCATTGCAGATGCCACACACAACACCATCCCGCCCCCCCCACACACACACACACTGTCTTGGAGAATGTGGGGGGGCCAGTGGGGGCACCCCTGTGCTGACATGCTGGGAGTTCTGAGAACAAGCCCTGCCTGGCCGATGACCCCAGCCCCAGATAAACCCAGGGACCGGGTGGAAAGGGTTCACAAGAGGTCACATCACAACGAGGAGCCCCTCCTGTCCCCCTGAACCCCTGGTAGCACCCACATTTGTCTCTTTAGCCCATTCCTGCTGTGCCCACGGGGTGGGCTTGCTATCCAAGGGGGTGAAGGGTGGGCATATGGTTGAAAATGAGTGACCGGTCCCCAGCTATCTGTAGGGGTCTCATACACGCCTCCTCTGTCGGTCCTCGTACCAGCTTAGGGTGGGGGCAGGGGTGCACTTCACAGAGGCAGATCCCCGAGGTCCAGGAGGATGATCTGGACTCACTCTTGTGTCTGACTGCCCTGCCTTCTCCCTGTCCCACTCGGCCTCCAGATCAGGCTGCCCGGAGCCCCTCCTGCCCCGGAGCCCCGATGGTGCAGAGAGCAGAGCTGTGACTGCCCAGTGTGCCTGCACTCCTCCACAGGAGGCACCCTTCCGGTCAGCAGCACCCAGGCGCCTGCATGACTCCTTTCGCTCCGTGCGCTCTCAGAGAGCCCTGCCAACTTCACCGCAGGCTGCACGCTGGCTCGGTGGGTGTGGGTCTTCATCCTGGGTGGTGGGGACTGGCTGGGCCACCATGGAGCTGGCCATCGGGGTCCTCTGCGGAGGAGGAAGAAAACCACCGGAGGAGGAGCGATGCCCCCTGGGTCCACTCTCGTCAGGAGCACGTGGTGCAGGACTTCCCGTCTCCCTCCCTTCCGACCACAGGACCGGAGGTGACGGGATGACACCATCCCGAGGCTGGGAATACGCAGCAGCTCCTGCAAGGTCGTGCTCCAGCTGCCTCTGTCTGGGCACACGGTTCCCCTGGACAGTGAAGGGCGACAACAACCTGACCCCAACCCCGACCCCCTGCCATCGAGGTGACTCCAACTCACAGCGACCTTCTGTGGCGCTGCTGAAGCTGAAAATGCTTATGGGACAGACAGTCTCATCTGTCTCCCAGGGAGCAGCCGGTGGGTTTGAACTGACAGTCTTGAGGTGAGCAGTCCAACGTTTGACCCACAGCACCACCAGGGCTCCTAGAAGCACCACCTCCAACAACCATTTATCCCGCTCACGATTCTGAGAGTTGATGGGGCTCGGCTGGGTGGTTTATTGTCCTGAGTCTTTGGGGCGATTGCAGGTGTCGGGGGTTGAGTTAGTTAATTGTGCCAGCCTGGCCAATAATCACATGTGGGGCTGGTTGAAAGGCGGAGGGATAAATGGGTGGTGAGTCTCGCCTTTCTAGTTCTCGGGTCTCCTGCTTTGTGATGGTCGCACCGGGTGCAGCTGCCTTAGCAGTTCCCTGCTTCAGCTTGCAAGATTGACTTCCTACAAGACA
>NW_022106189.1:46728045-46756345 GCF_000313985.2 Echinops telfairi
TAGTGCTGAGATGCTTGTTCATTCACTGACTCAGGTTTCCTCCTGCAGTCGGCATCATTGCCTCTGTTTTGTGAGGTGGAGGACTTCGTGGACTGGTGTTGGTTGATGGGTCAATGTTGGACTTGTGGGCTTGGGCAGCATTGGGTTGGGATGTTTTCATGATGCACATTTTCTTTACATAAAACTCTCTCTTATACATGAGTCACTGTGGATTTGTTTCTCCAAAGTACCCAGACTAATACAGGGGTCCTTCCCTCATACAACTGGTGCCTGGGCTAGAAGTTTCTGCCAACCAGACGGAGGCAGCTGGGGTCCCAAGGCTCTCTCCTCTCTCTCTCTCTCTCGTTCTTCCCCTCTGTCTCTTTCTGAGTTTCTGGCTCTCTTGCACCCATTCTCTCCCTTTCTCTCTCTCCACTTCCTTCTCTGGACCGGCCTCCCTCCCTCCATCTCTGTCTCTCTGATCTTGTTTTCCATCCCTGACCTTGTCTCTCGCATGCTCTCCCTGGCTTTATCTCTTTCCTCTTCCTCCTCCTCCCCTCTCCCTGTGTCTTGCTTTGTGTTGTGTGTGTGCCACGTTGTCTGTGGCGTGCCTGGGCATCAAACACGGAGGATGAAGGCTCTCAGAGAGATTGGGCTTTTCTGACCCACACTTGGGGGTCACCCAGTCCAGCTAGGACACCACCCCCACGGCTTGCCTGTAGTGCCAGTGGGAGGGACTCCCTCTTCAAGGGACAAGTGGCGATCACGGGCAGATGCCATTTCAGTCCTCCACAGGCCAGCCAGTGAGAAGGCTGATTTAACTCTGAGCCTGGGCTCCTCTCCGCCCTCCCATGCTACGTTTTTTGGGGGTGGGGGTGGGGGATAAGGAGACTTTGAAAGAAAGAGAATGGAGAAAATCAATGAACCCCAAAGCTGGTTCTTCTCCCAAGGAGCTGCTGTGGTTTCAAACTGCTGACTATGCAGCTCGCAGCCCAATGCATAACCACTACACCGCCAGGGGTACCCCCAAAGCTGGTTCTTTGAGAAGATCGATAAGACTGATAGGCCTTGTGTTAGTCGGGGTAGAGAACTAATTCATCAACACTCTTATGTGTGTAGGAAAGAGGCTCATAGACAAGAGCAACTGGACATTCAGAAAACAGCCCCGTCCAGATGAAGTCCAAGTCCGAGATTAGCCCATCTGTCCAGTACCAATCTATAAAGTCCTCTTCAGGCTCACGCAACACGTGCAATGATGCTGAATGCAGGGAGATCACAGGCCAGTGGCTGCAATGTCTTGTGGATCCAGTGGTGGTGGAAGCATCTCAGTGCTGGCAGGGTCTCCATGTGCCTCCTCCAGCTCCCAGGGCATGGGGTCTACCAGTGTAGTGCCATGGGTCTTGTCAGTAGAGCATCTCTCAGGGAGTGAGCTGAGAGAGTGTCTCCCGCCTCCAAGGAGGAAATACAGGCGTTTCCAGAATCCTTCGAAGAGGGCCACGCCCACTCATTGGCTCTGACTCCATTGACAGACTAACTCCACCCCTTCACTCTTAATCCTCTGTAATCCCAAACTGACACCGGATGATGTAACTACCACAGGCCCCTAGCCAGGTTGATCAAGAAACAGGAGAAAAGAGCTAAATTACTGACACCCAGAACCAGGGATCGGGTGATGGCATCAGCACGGGTCCTACAGATCACAGGGCAATGGACTCTCCCTTCACCAGGCAACAGTGAGGGGCACCATCGCCCTCCTCTGGGCCAGAGAAAGATGCTCGAAACAAGGTGCACATGAGATCCGGAATCTCGTCACACAAATGCCCAGGTTTCCCTTAGGACAGAAAAGAAAGCATCGCTCCTCAGAGCGAAAGCCGAGTGGAATGTGAAGAATGGTAAGCAACAGAGTCAATAGGTAGACTACAGACAGTGATGCTGGAGTCACCTGCCCGAGACGTCAACGCTGTCATCGCCAACATGCTTCAAGGGCAATTACAAACACCCTTGAAACGAATGAGGAGCAGGTGGGGGGCAGGTTTTGGCAAAGAGATAGAAGAGATGAAAATGAAATATAAATTTTAGAATAGAAATATACAAGAGCCAAAGAAAGCAACAACGATCACAAAAAAGTCCCTAGTGGGTGATCTCAGCAGGGGAGGAAAAAATATCCCTGAGCCACTTATCCCTGAGCAGAACAGCAGAAATGACCCATCCGAACAAGAGGGAAACTAGACTGGAAATGGTTGGTTTTTTTAAAACGGAGCCCTGATGCAGCGGTCTACGTGTTGGGCTTAATCACAAGGTCAGCAGTTCAGACCCACCAGCTGCTCCGTGGGAGAAAGATACAGCTGTCTGTCCCCATATAGAGTTACAATCTTGGAAACCCACGGGGGAGTTTCTACCCTGATGGACAGGGCCACTATGAATCAGAGTGGACCCAAAGGCGGCAAATAGGGTGTTTAGGGACCATAACAGAAGATCTCACAGTGTGTCCCCAGTCTTAGAAAGAGGGAGAGAAAGCGGGCGCAGTTAAAGAAGCACTCCAGGAAAGAGTGGCTGCCACCCCCGCGTCATCCCGGCCCGCATCTCGGGAAGGACATCAACCCTTCGGTCCGAAAAGCCGAACAAACTCTAAATAAAGTGATCCTGCCAAAATCCGCGAGGGCGTATCATAGTCGGACTTCTTAAAAGCTCAAAGCAGCCTTAAATGGTAGAGAGAGTCTCACCTCATCCACGAGGGAGACAAGGCATTTCTCACCTGCAGCAGAGGGGCACGGCATGCCACTTCCCAGGCAGGGCAGAGAGCAACACTCGGCTCAGGCCTCAGGCGTGTGTTTTCAGGGGAAAAACCCCTCGGGAATGTGGAAGAGACGCAGGCATCCTCAAGGAAAGGGCAACTAGGAGGCTCTTTCATCGCACACCTGTCCGAAATCATCCACGAAGATATGCCCTGTTCCTGAACGGCTTGTTTTGACGTCTACCTTGTTCCTGTACACACATATACGTACACACAGGTGGGTAGTGTATATGCACACGTGCGTGTATATACACAGGTCTAGACATAGATGCAACATACATCTATGCATCTATCTCGACATCCACACACATAGAGCCATCAATAAGGTTCGTTAGTTCATTTCTGTTTCAAAATCTTCCTTTAGCTGTGCTTTGAGGGTGGGCCCACTGGGGAGAAGTAGCTGCCCTTCCCTGGAAAAGGACTTGACTTCCCCCACCACCCCAGGGGTGACAGATGTTTCCTTAGAATGAGTGTGTGTGTGTGTGTGTGTCTATCATGTTACTCTACCCAAAACGTAGTCATTCTACCCATGAGAGCACTGAGGCACAAAGCTGCCTCGTAGCCCAAACAAGACCCCGCAGGACAAATAGGTAAATCCACAATCCCGTGGGAGACTCCTAGCACGTGTGTGAACGGGGCTGACGCCTCTCCTACGCCCTCGCCGTCCCAAGAGCAGATGAGGAGGAGAGCGCGTTTCCTAACTCGTTTCTTGAGATCGGCGGGAGCCCAGCCCAAGACCGACAGAGGCCAAGAAGGAAGCTGGGGCTCACGGTGCCCGCAGACACGGAGGCAGAACTCCTTAGCAGCCAATGGGACTCGGCAGGATATAAAAAGAACTCTACCCTCTGGCCCCCACGCCCAGCCCCGCCCCCCTCCCCGGTCAAGCAAGCTAATAAAGGGGAGGAAAACGAGGTTTGACACACAAACGTCAGCCAACACAATCCACCCTTTCAACAGGCCAGAGACGAACAGTCATTCAGCCTTATCAACGGACACAGGAAAAACGTCCGATACAATTCAACACCCATTCATGATTTAACAGAGGGAGGGGCGGGGCCGGAGGAGGAGGAGGAGAGCCTGGATGGGCAGGAACAGAGGGTAAAGCTTCCTCAACTTGGAAATGCACACCTGCAGAAAAGCCAGAGCGAGCTCGGTCCACATTGGTGACCGGTCTCCCTCCGATGGGGAGAAGTCGGCAAGCACCAAGCCCACGGCTCCATGCTGCCCCGCAGTGCCTTCCAGGGGCGAGGACCAGGACCAGGTAATCAACTGCAGGCTAGCACTGGGGGCAGGGCGGGGGAGAGTTCTCCTTGGCAGGTGACAGTACTCTGTAGAAAACGCACACTGTGCCAACAGCCGTATCAGAAGTGAAGGAGACCGCAGTGGTGCAGGCGCTGGCCGAGGGCTCGGCCTCCGTCACAGGGGCCGCCCCCCTGGTGCAGGGCCAGAGCACAGCCACACCGTGCCCTGCGCTGTTTGGGGCACTCTGTCGTGTGTGCAGCTACCGAGCAGGAATTCCTGGGTGGAAGTGAGGGGGCACAGGGTGTGTGTGCTTCCGAACCCCCGACTCCCGGGGCTGATCAGGACAGCCAGGACTCTCAGAGCAGTGCTCTGAGCAAGGCCTGCCTCTCTGCCTCACAAGCAGTAGACAGAGACTCACACGGGGGAGTCTGTTGTTGCTATTAAGTGCTGTGTTAGTCCGGGTAGACTAGCGAAACACATTCACAGACAGTCATACATATATATGAGAGAGAGCTTTATATCAAAGAGTAATTGTGTATTAAGAAAGCAGCTCAGTCCAGAGCAAGTCCATAAATCCAATATTAGCCCATATGTCCGATACCAGTCTATAAATTCCTCTTCAGACCCCTGCAACACATGCAATGATGCTGAGTGCAGGAAGATCACAGGCCAGTGGGTGGAAAATCTTTTGGATCCAGTGGCAGTGGAAGCATCTCGGCTTTGGTGGGGGTCTCCACGTAGCCCCATCAGCGCCAGGCTGCATGTGTCTTGTCTGCAAGAATGTCTTCCAGGGAGCGAGCCTATGTCCTGCCTCCAACGAGCTATTTATCTCCTGGTATTAGTCTGGGTACTTTAGAGAAACAAATCCACAGCAACTCATGTAGAAGAGAGTTTTATGTAGAGATTGAGTGCGTATAAAGAAAACATCCCAACCCAATGCTGCCCAAGCCCACAAGTCCAACATTAACCCATTAACCCATATGTCCAACACCAATCCACAAAGTCCTCCTCCATCTCACAAAACAGAGGCAATGATGCCGACTGCAGGAGGAAAACTGAGTCATTGAACGAACAAGCATCTCAGCACTAGCAGGGAACTCCACACAGGTGCTCCAGCACCCAGGGCTGCATCCGGGTAGGTCCATGTGGCTTCTCCTTGGGGATGTCTTGTAGGAAGTCAGCCTTGCCAGCTGAAGCAGGGAACTGCAAAGGCAGCTGCACCCTAGTGCGACTATCACAAAGCAAGAGACCCAAGAACTTGAAGGCGAGCCTCACCAAGCCATTTATCTCTCCGCCCTTCAATTAACCCCACCTGTGTTTATTGGCCAGGTTGGCACAATAAACTAACTAAATCACTCCTCGCCTCCAAATGAGGTCGTCAAGCTGCCACCTGATTGACAAGCTAAAGTCCACCCCTTCACTCTTAATTCTCTCAGCTTGACAACAGATGGTGTCACTGCACATCTCCCAGATTCATTGTCCAGTTTTCTCGTGCAGAAGACCAGCCTCGCAGTCACGGAGCCGGCCCTGACTCACCGTGCGTGGTCCCTACAGGATGAAGTAGAACTTCCCCCGTGGGTTTTCTGAGACTGTGACTCTTTACAGGAGCAGAAAGCCTCCCCTTTCTCCCATGGAGCGGCATGTGGTTTCGAACCGATGACCTTGCAGTGAGCAACCCAACGCAGAACCCACCAGGCCATCAAGGAGATGACTAAAAATGCCAAGGCGTGGGCCAGGCACACCTCTGTCCTGGCTCCCTTAGGGAGGTCTCTGATTAACCAGGGGACATGCTGACTTTCCCTTGTGGATCTTACAAGTCACAGACTCTGGCCTCCGTCCATCAGCTGCCCGCTGGGTCAGGTGCCACCCCCCCACCCCCGCCCAGGACATCAGTTCTGTGCCTTCTGAAGAAGACCCAGGTACTCCCACCCCGATCACGTAGACTGCGTTCTTTTCCCAGCAGCTCGCAGAAGCCAGCCAGCCGATGTACCCATAAGCCTGTGCTGGCCCCATACATATCCAATGCTCACTGCGGCAGTCTGTTTTCAGTCTGGAGGGGCCTGCACCTCGTGACTCTATTCTTCAAGCAGTACCTAAGGCACCCCTCCCTCACACACGCTGCAGAAAGCACCCCCCCCCACATACACTCACAGAGCCCCCTTTCTCCCAGTCTCCACCTCCCCCTGTTCCTGGCAGCTCCTGTAAGCCTGCTGACTCCCTTCTTCCCTGTCACCGCCAGGGACCTCGGTGGCCCGCCAGGCCCCTCGGGGCTGCCTCCAGAGCCCATTTGTACAGGAAGCAGGGCGGACTCAGCGCCTCCAGGAACCGTGGGCTGAAAACATTCCATGAAAGGCCCTTTCAGGCAGAGGCTTCCAGGAGGAGTTTGTTTGGGGATTAAAGGCGTTTATTCAGGTAGTCACAGGTTCCCCCTCCTCCCCCACGCCCTCCCTCTGCACCAGCTGGGCTGTGGGAACCCTTGGGTCGGAATCAACCAGCATGGTGTGGGGGGGCCTGGCAGCCGCTGGCCTAGGGGAGGGGGAGCTACAGTCCTGAAAGTTGCCTGATGGGGCGACCGCGCCTTCCACTGAGGGGAAGGGCCCCCAACACCCCAGCGTGGGGACAGAAATCACTGCTCTCTTTATTTGGGAAGTGGCCTTCCAGTCAGGGCTCGGTGGCAGAGACTTGGGCTGTTGCCACCCCCACCCACCCCCCACAACCCCCCTGCTGCCTTTCCTTACTCTGGGAAGAAAATGGATGGGAACGTCCCCTCCCCTCTGAGCAAATGGTGAGAAGCCCCCTCCCCGCAGCAGACAGAGCGGCACTTTGATGGCTGCCCTGGGCAGGGAGCACCAGAGGGGCTAATACCATGAGTGTTTGAAATCCCCCCCTCCCCCCGGCCCCCTCTGAGTCACCCATTTGTGCCCTCACCTCTTCATTTATAGGGTTACAGGGGCACTGCCTCTCCTTCTTGGGGCCAGCGTGGGTTCCGAGTAGGATTCTGTGCAGGCTACCTGGCATGGGCTGGGGAGAGGGCTGCTGATGAATAAGACACCTCCGTGGCATAGTGGTTATGCGTTGGATTGCTTACCACAAGGCCAGCAGTTCGAAACCACCAATCCCTCCTTGGGAGAAAGATGAGGCTGTCTGCTCCCATCCAGAGTGACAGACTGGGAAACCCACAGGGGCAGAGCCACCCTGTCCTGTAGGCGGGCTATGAGCCAGCCGTGACTGGATGCCCCTGGCTTTGGTGTTTGGTCTGGATGTGTCAGGGCTGAGTTTCAGATGGGAGGAGGGCTCTCCTGGGAGCCCGGTGACACCAGAGGAGCACCCCACCTTCGGACAGCTTCTCTCTCCTGTAATTTCCCATCTTCTAAAGGACTGGCTGGGGCTCAGCCCCAGGCTCATTAACACATATCTAACTACTTAGGGGAAATCCACATGTTATGCCTCCTCAAGCACTCCGGCCCCTGGGTTTTGCAGCTGGACAGGCGGAGCTCCAGAGGGTGGGTGCAGGCGGCCAGTTCCCGGCTGGCCGGCTGCCCGTTGGCTCCTGTGGTCTCCGGGCAGCCTGCGAGACATACCTGCCCCATTGAGCTCAGAGCCTTGAAGACACTCCCACAGACACCCACCGTCCCACCGGCCCCCTTCCTAGCTGCGTCTGGAGCAGAGTGAGCGTGTTACTGGCTGCAAAGCCATGCGGACAGACTAGTACGTAGGAAGGCTGCTGGCTCCATTGGCAGGTGCTCCCCAGGGTGCAGGGAGAGGGGAGAGACTCCTGGTCCGGACCATCCATGGCTCCAGGAAGATGCCCCCAATCCTAGAATACCGATGTAGCTTGCCGAAGTCCCGGGGCTACCGTCTGGTTCTGACTCTCAGTGGTCTCCTGGAGAACAGAGCACATGGCCTGAGCAGCATGGGTGTTAAGGGTGGTGACCCCCCATGCACTCAGAGATCCAGATATCACATCTGCCCCCCAAAAGCAGAGCTCCCCAAAGCCTGCTGCTGCCTGGTTTCCTCACTGAGAACCCGGCTGGCCTGGTGAGCCAGGCCTCGCCATGTTGGGTCTGCTCCGTGCTCCATCCTCACAAAGCCCCAATTTCCTGTATGCTGGGAGGAAATGGGAGGAAGTGGGGAAAAGTGGAGGAAGTGGGGAAAAGTGGGAGGAAGTGGGAGGTATGGTAAGAAGTGGGAGGAAGTGGGAGGTGTGAGAGGAAATGGGAGGAAGTGGGAGGTGTGAGAGGAAGTGGGAGGAAGTAGAGGAAGGGGGAGGTGTGGGAGGCAGTGGAGGGAAGTGGAGGAAGAGGGGGGAAGTGGATGCCGCAGGGCGGGCAGTGTTTCACTCCGTTGTGCAGGGTCTCGGCGCCAGAATCAACCTGAAGGCACCTGACCACAACAGAGCTTCCAATCCCACATCCGTCCCTCCTCCTCTACCTCTGTGTCCCTCTCCTCTCTCCCGCCCGCTTCATCTCTTCCCGCTCCCCTCTCCACTTTCCTTCTCCCTACTGAGCTCGGAAGAACTGGAGCCATGGGACTTTGTAGGGCACACTTAGCCCTGCGCCTTGCCTCTGATGGAAACTCGCCTTGGGGGGAGGCTGCCTGTGCATCAGTGGGCAGGCTCCCCAACCCTTGTCACGCCTGGGGTCCTGCATCTCCCCGGGGGGGACATGACTCACTAAGGTGCTGCTGGCTTTCCCAGGGGCTCATTCTGCTCTGGTGTCAGCCTCCACTCCCTGTGCCCAGCAGGGCGGCTAGGGGACACCGACCATCCGCTGACATGCCCCCGCCCCTGCCCCGGCTCATCCAAGGAGGGGGAACCTTGCTTTTCCGGGACCCAGTGACAAGCCTGTGGGTGCACAGAAATAAGGCTGCCTGGGACCACAGTTCTGGCCTGCCATTCCCGGTCCCTGCCAAGATTTCCAGCATTGCCAAGATGTGGGCCCAGCCCACGGGCCTTGCTGGAGTGCACCACCGTGTTCCACCTTTCACGGAGATGTCCTGAGAGCCGTGGATGCAGCCCTGCGCACACAACCCCAGATGCAGCAGACAGAAACTCGTCCAGGTCCTGCACCGTCCTCATGGCCACTGCCATGCTCGGGCCACTGTTGCAGCCGCTGGGCCAGGCCAGACCATCAGCATCTGCCCCTGCCTCGTGGACCTTCTCCTTTATCAAGCATGGCCATGTCCTTCTCGAGACTGGCCCCTTCTGACAGCAAGTCCGAAGTAGAGAAGGCAGAATCTCGCCACCTCATTTCTCAAAGGACCATTCTGGCTGTCCTTTGTCCAGGATAGATGTTGTGTCCGTCTGGGTGGACAAGAGAAACAAATTCATAGACACTCATACGTGTATACGAAAGAACTTTATATACAAGAGCAGTTGGATATTGAGAAAACATCCCAGCCCAGCCTGGATAAAGTCCATAAGTCTGATATTGGCCCATATGTCTGATACCAATCTGAGTCCTCTTCAGACTCAGGAAACACGTGCAATGATGCCAAATGCAGGAAGATCACAGGCCAGTGGGTGGGAAGTCCTGTGGATCCAGTGGCGGTGGAAGCATCTCAGCGCTGGCAGGGGTCTCCACGTGGCTCCTCAGGCTCCATCAGGCTCTTTGACTGTAATGTCTCGCAGGGAGTCAGCCTTTTCAGTAGAGTCTCCAAGGGAGTGAGGAGAGAGTGTCTCCCGCCTCCAAGGAGGAAATACAGGAGTTCCCAGAATCCTCAGGGGAAGGCCATGCCCACGCAGAGGCCTCACCGGCTATGACCCCAGTGACAGACTAGACTCCACCCCTTCTCCCTTCATCCTCTCGAGTCCCGAATGGACACCAGAATATGTAATGACCACAGATGTGTTTGTCCTGTAGTCCAATGTTGTCTGTCAACACACCATAAGTCAAAGGCATCAACTCTTCTCCGCGTTTCCCAATCCACTGTCCGCCTTTCCCGGGCACCTGAGGCGATCAAACAGACCAGGACTTGAACCAGGAGCAACTTCATGGTCACGAGACACGTGAGAGTCACTGTGGTGAACCTGAGCGTCTGAAGCACTCGCTGGTTGTGGTTTTTTCTCAGCACACATTAAACACAGTTTTTAATAACGTCGATGTCACAACCTAAAATGTCTTGTAGAACACTTGCCCTACCGTGGTATCGCCTGACCCAAGACTCAGGAAGGGTCCACGTCCTTATTCATGACCTTGGACAAGGTACTTGATATTCCTGCAAAATGGCAGAAATAGCATTTACTTTGTATAGTTGTTATAATCAACAACAATGATAGATTTACTTAACTTTATCCATCCATTCAAACATCTATCCATCCATCCATCCATCCATCCATCCATCCAAATATCCATCCATCCATCCATCCATCCATCCATCCATCCATCCAAATATCCATCCATCCATCCAAACATCTATCCATCCATCAATCCATCCATCCATCCATCCAAACAGCCATCCATCCATCCATCCATCCATCCATCCATCCATCCAAATATCCATCCATCCATCCAAACACCCATCCATCCAAACATCTGTCCATTCATTCAAATTCCATCCATCCAAACATCCATCCATCCATCCAAAAGTCCATCCAAACATCTGTCCATCTATCCATCTATCTCTTAATGGCATGAGACATCCATCTGGTCCATTTGTGGGAATAAATGAGCCAATACTGCTCCATTGTTCCTGACCCCGGCCACACTCGACTTGGATGTCCTGTCTGTCCCTGCGCCCCTCTTCAATCCCAGAGTCCCACGTGACACTCAGTTGTTTCTTTTGCTTGGGCCCCTCCTGGCCGGGGGCACTTTCTCAGACTCTCCTTGGTTCTGAGGACCCTGGTGATGTCCAGGGCCATGCTGGTCAGGGCTTCGTAGAACGTCACCTGGACACATCTCACTGCATCCTTTCCCCACCCCTCAGTTTCCAAGCTTCCCCTCACACTGGCCATCAGTGGTCTCCTCCACAGAGCTGGGAGCCAGCCAGTGTCCTCAGGCACCCTGAAGGTCAGAAGACCTTCCAGTTCTGTAACCGGTCGTGTGAAATCCAGAGAGAGCCAGTTCTTTAAGGTGCCTGCACCATGTCCTCACTTAGTCCAGGGGCCGAGAGGTCTGCCCCTGTCTGGAGGTGACCACTGTACCAAGACTCAATTGTACTCTCATCTCTGGGAGACACCTCCCAACCCGCCATTGAAGCGACCCTGCAGGACAGAGTTGGATTGCCCCGTGAGTTCCTGAGGCTAAGTAAACAGCCTCGTCTCTGCTCAGAGCGGCCGGGGGTTTCGAGCTGCTGACCTTGCAGTGAGCAGCTCACCAGGTAACCCACCAGGCCACCAAGACTCCTCCCCTCAGAGCCACATTCCTTAAATCGGAGAGTCTAAAGTGTTCAGTTGAACAAATCCCCCTGAAAGGAGCTCTCGGTACACAGACACGGAGCTGTGCTGACCGTTGGCCCTGTAGGTCCAGCCCCTTCTTGCGGCCAGTTGCCATCCAGCACTCTCTGACTCGTGGGCACCTCACCCAGAGCAGAGATGCTCAGGCCTGCCCCCGCACCTTCTTCGTGGTCAACCACCCCCTCCCACCCCCAGTCCACTGCTGTGGCCCCGGAGTCGGTCCTTCTCTGGAGACTTGCCTCCTCACCACGAGCCCTCTTCCTCCCCCTCAACCATGAATCCCAGCCTCGTGGCCGGTCTTTCGCGATGACGTGTCCAGGTGAGCAGGGCGCTGGCCCACAGTCCTGGCTTCTGAGGTCCGTTCTGACTGTCCCTCTCCGAGGCCAGGCCAGGCTGGTGGGTTCGGCTGGCCGTCCTTGGCCCATGTTCTTCACCAACACCACAGCTGGCGTGCACCGAGCACACATGCGGTGTTCACGACAAGCCCTGGTGGCACGGTGGTTATGCTCTGGGGTGCTACCCACAAGGTCAGTGGTTCAAAACCAGCAGCCGCTCTGGAGGAGACAGATGGGGCTTTCTACTCCCAGAGAGCGACAGTCTCAGACGCCCACAGGGGCAGCTCTGCCCTGTCCTACAGGGTCGCTGTGCATCGGCATCGACCTGATGGCAGGGGTTTGTTGTTCGTCTTCTTCCTTAAAGACTTTCTGTGTAGGAAACTGTTTGGGGGGGCTCTACTCTGTCCCCCAGGGCTGCTGAGGGTGGGAACAGGCTGCAGGGCAGGGGTCAGTGGGGGTAGGCAGGAGAGAGGAATGTTTGGGGACAGGTGTGTTTCGGGGGTGGGGTGGGCGGAGTTCACTCTTGGCGCAGACGGACGACAGGGCTGCCAGGGACCCCCGTTTGAGCCCTGGTGTCGTCTCCAGGAAGCCCAGGGGTCACCCCGGGGACGCGTGGTGGGCTGTGGTAGTCCGTGGAGATAAGAATGTGGGGGGCGTGGTCCAGGTGTCCTGGGAGATGAGGAAGCTTAGATGCTCCTCAAGGGCATGACTTGGGGGGTTGGGGGGGGTACCAGGGGGGTGCAGACAGTAGGCGGGTGTGATGGGGATCCAGTTCCACCACTCCATGCGGGGCTCTGGGGCCAGGTCTGGGTTGGGAGGACCTGGGGACGCAGGGTGGGGCGGGGCCGGCGAGCAGCTCAGGTTCAAACACAGGCAGCTTGCCCAGGGAATTCGATGTGCATTCCAGGAAAGCAGAGGGAGGAGGTTGGAGACACCTCCCGCCTCCCACCCCATCTCGCAAGCCTAGGGGCCCTTGCTAGAAGAGAGGACAGACAGACAGTCCCCCACCCCCCACCCCCACCCCAATCCTGTCCTGCAAGAAGTCCTGCCGAGTGTCCCCCGGAGGCGAGGCGGGCAAGACTTGATCTCACGCACTGTGGACAGGTTGTCAGGAGAGACCCGCCCTGGAGAGGGACGTCCTGCTTGGTGAAGTGGAGGGGCAGCGGAAAGGAGGAAGGCCTTTGACAGATGGACGGACACAGCAGCTCGGACATCAGAACACATATGAGGATGGCATGGGCCCAGCGGTGCCTCCCTCTCTTAGGCATCGGCGGGGTCACTCTGGGTCAGAACCACTCAAAGGTACCTGAAACAACAAGGCCAGCCCGCCACACCTGAGGCCACCCCTGCTGTCCCCGTCAGGGACAGTTAGCTCCTGCTGACCAGGCCTCTTGCAGTCAAAGGTGGCTTCCAGGTCCATCCCCTCAAGGGTCCTGGCAGAGCCCCACTGCCTGTCCACACCTGGGAAGCCTGTCCACAGTAGGGAAGCCTGACAGGCCCTGGTCCCCAAGAGGCTGCTGGAACCCTTGCCTTCCACATGAGACCGTGCTCCATCCCCGGCCATGGTACAACTGTCCTATTGGGACTCCCTCGGTGTGACGAGTGGGTGTGAACCGCCGACCTCATGGCTCTCACCACTACTCCTCCAGGCGCTCCGTGGTTGCAGAACCGAGGCTCCCCCAGATGCTGGGGCCCCGCCGCCTCAGAAGCCCAGGGCCATGCTGCCCGCCCGACTCAGTGACCCTCAGATGGATGGGGGGTTTCCCCTTATATGAGTGAGGGCCACTTGGACAGATGGCAGCGACGCTTTCTCTAGGCCGGGGCTGCGGGGCCTTTTCTCTTCCCAGGGCCATTGAGGCATTTGTAGCCTCCTTGGCAGGCCACACGGGTCCAACCTCTCACCGTCCCCGAACCCCTAATGCTGGAGCCCTGGTGGCATTTTGGTCACACGTTGAGCTGTCAGCAGTTCAAAAGCAGCAGCCGCTCCACAGGTGAAAGAGGGCTTTCTACTCCGTAGAGTTACAGCCTGCAGAGGAGCCTGGTGGTGGTGTGGTTAGGCACTGCGCTGCTGTGTGAGTTCGGGTTGACCAGAGAAACAAACCCAGAGGCACTCACATATGTGTGGGAGAGAACTTTATATCAAGAAGTAATTATGTATCAATAAAACATCCCAGCGCAGTCCAGATCAAGTCCCTAAGTCTGATATTAGCCCACACATCCAATAGTAGCCCATGATTTCCTCTTCAGACTCATGCAGCCTGTACAATGATGCCAAATGCAGAACAAGCACAGGCCGGTGGGTGCAACGTCTTGTGGATCCAGTGGCGGTGGAAGCATCTCGGCGCTGGTAGGGGTCTCCACGTGGCTCCTCCAGCTCTCTGAGTGAGTCCTCAACAGGAAGAGGGAGCACAGAGAGAGAGTGGCCTGCCTTTTCTGATGGCAGAATCCAGAAAGAGGAAGTTCCCGAATCCTCGTGAGAAGGCCACACCCACAAGGCGGCATCATCAGGCTGTGACCTGATTGACAGGCTAGACTCCACACCTACAACCTAGGTCTCAAGCTGACGTGAAAATTACGTGACTATCACAGCGGCCATCTGCATGGCTTGTAGTTCAAAACCACCTGCAGCTTCAAGGGAGAAAGACTGGGCTTTCTACTCCTGCAAACAGTTCCACTCTCAGAAGTCCCCCGGTGTGGTCACTATGAGTCAGCACTGACTTGCTGGCAGGGAGTTGAGTTGAGACCCTGTCCTGTAGGGTCCCACAGAGCTGGCACTGAAGTTTGGGCTTTGGAGTTGGATGTGAGGGAGGACTGGAGCTATTTCTGTCTGGTGAGGTATGTGGTGTCAGCTGCCGTGGAGGATCTTACGGGCCTTATACAGCCAGAGGGCCCGATGCCTCCACCCACCCCAGCTTTAGCATCATCAGTGGACTGGTGACATGACAGGGCGCGCTCTCAGGGCCTTGTGCCAGGCCTGAATGACACAGGCCTGTGGTGCTCTTGGTGTCTCTGTCTGGGCTCGGGGTCAACACTCTGCATGGTGGCATGATTGTCCCCCCCCACCACCATGACTGCCACCCTACCTCCATTCTTTGTCCCCGCACCTCCCCTGCAGGGGCAGACCTAGGGAGCGCCGGTCAGTGCCCTCTTTCCCCTGCATGGCCTCCCTTCTCCTCCAGGGTGGAGCCCAGGCTTCTTCCCACGCTCACCTGCAAAGGGGGAGACAAACTGGGAGAGGGGGCAGCTCCGGGGAAGGAAGAGGCTCCTGGACTCGGGCGAATGAGCCACAGGTGAAGAGAGCTGGTCTCACGCCATCTAAGCTCAGCCCTGTGGGACCCTGCGGCGGGCGGTGCCCGCAGGGATGAGTGCGTTAGGGTCGCCCCTGCTCCAGTCCACAATCACAGACTTGGCAAAGAGAGGGCATGTCTGGGAGGCCAGGGGCTCGGAGCCACAGGCTTGGAGATTCACCAAGAGGAAGGGAAGGGGACGGGGGTCAAGGGCACAGCCAGAGCCTGGAGAACCATGGGGACAGGGTGCTGGACGGGGAGCTGTGGCCCTCTGAGGGGGACTTGCAGGGGCTGGCGTTGGAGCATTTTTGAGTAGCAAAGGCAGAGGGCGGTGTCCCCCGTCGCTGGCCCCAGTGAGCGCCTGTGTGAGTGCTCCGGGAGCACTTTCAATCCCTGCCAGCCCTTCGGACGTGCATCCTCTCAGGGCCGGGCTGCGGGAGGGATCCGGGACCTCGTGCGCACCCAGGAAGCCTGGTCTCTCAGCCCCAAGCAAACCCAGCCCCTCATCCAAGCCTCAGTTTCCACATCTATAAATGGGGCCACGCGGTTCCCAGCAGGCGGTCCCACGGTCCCCTCAGCCCTGTGCTGCCTGCCCCACAGGTTCATCACCGGTGGAGATCAGCCCCCCTCGTTCAGATGGTTCCTTATGGGGGTATCATGGCCCCCAAAGCCCCTGTACATGCCTCCAGGCCGGCAGCAGGAAGTGTCCCAACTGGGGGGACTAGCTCCCTCTGCAGACGGAAGCCTGCCCTCTCAGGCCCTGGGGCCAGGGGGAGACATGCAGAGGGGAGGACACGCAGCCGGGCGGTGACAGGTATTTCACGCTGGGCTTGCTGGCAGGGTCAGCAGAACAATCTCCGTGCTTGTCTGCCTGGCTGTTGGGCAATTCTGCAAATTGGCTGTTCCTGGCAGGGGTGGGCAGTGGGCAGATGTGGGCAATGGAATGTTCCACTGGGTCACAGGTTCAGGCCTGGCCTGGCTGCTGGAGACTCCTAGGGACCCCTGCCCCTCTCAGAGGCAGCCTGGCACGCTCAGCGGCCAGTGCACATCTGATGCACCCCTACTATGTGCCGGAGTCCGGCTGCGGGCCGGGCCTGTCCAGGCCGCGAATCCTCACGGGAGCAGACAGCCTCCTCTCTCTCCCTCGGATCCGCTGCCAGTGAGCTTGAACCACAGACCTGGAGATTTGCAGTCCAGTGCTTAGCTTGCTGCTCTACCCGGGTCCTGGGGGTGCAGTGGGGGTGGGTATGTACCTGGTGCCCAATCTAGTGATACAGGCGTCTCAGGGAGTAAGGCCAAGGCTCACCTCCCTGAGGAAGCTAGGGGCCCCTGAGACGGAAATAACCTGTCTGTCTCCCCACAGACACACACTGGGTGCTGTCTTAGTCCCAGGGCCAGCCAGCCAAATCTGGGCTTCAGAAAGCCACTTTCTTCAGAGAGAGGCCGCCGAGGCAGGTCCCCTGTGGCTGGGCCCTCGCCCCTGTGGGGTTTTGTGTATTAAGGTAGGGGGCGACTTTCCATGGGCTGCGATATTTGTTAAAGACAGAGGCTGTCAGCTTCAGCCTGGCCCTTTCTCCATCAGCTGCCAAAGCCTCTTGTCCCCCAGGTATCCTCCCCCAAACCCCTGTGAGGTTGGCCTGCGTGGGCACCAGTCCAGCAGCTGCTGTAAGCCCATGGCGGGGATGAAGAGGGCTGAGGGGCCCACTTCTCGGGATGCATGGTTCCCCCCAGGTTCTGAGGGCTCGGGATATACAGCGTTCCTGGGGTTCAGATAGCTAGGAGGGGCCCACCTTCTGGGGTACACTGCTCTCCCAGGGTCCAGGGGACTAGAAGACTCCAACTTCCAGGAGTTCACAGCTGTCCTGGGATTTAGGGGCTAGAGGTACCCACCTCCTGGGGTGCACAGTTCTCCCAAGATTCAGAGGACCAGGGAGTGCCCAGGGTGCACAGTTGTCCAGGAACCAGAGACTGCGGCCAGGCTCTGCCCAGAGGCTGCTGGGAAGGTGAAGCACTTCACGGGGTGCGGTTGTGTGTCTCGTGCCTGCCTCTCCTTGCTCAGACACCACCTTGCAGTTTGGTTGGCACTTCTCCCACTACTGCTCCTTGGCAGTTCCACTGCTCCTTGGCAGCTCCAGGCCGGCCTCGTCCAGGTGCAGGCCCAGGTGTACACAGAGTACCCCGTTTTCATCCTCGACCTCCGTCCTGTCCCAGAGGAAACACACGGCCTGTGGTGGCCACGGAAGTAATGTGTAAATAGAGAAACCAGCAATGTACATGACACTGGCTGGCAGACTCTCAGTGGCCTGAGCGCCATGGAGGGGAGGGGAATTGCTCACAGCTGCAGTGTCAGGGGCCGTAGCACAAAGGACATGTCCCGTGAACAAGAGCCAAGCCTTCAAGGTTTCCCATCAGCCCTGAGCATGGGAGGAGGGGCCTGTTCAGATGCACACTCCTCTCCTCCGCCTTCTCCAGCTCTCTCAGGGAGGAGGGGGGGAGAGGGCTGGCAGATGGCCTGGGGTGGAGGTCTGTCGGTCTCAGGCTATAGATCAAATGGGAACTTTTCAGCAAGACCTGGTGTCACTGACTGACCTCCTTACTTACCCAGCCCACTGTGGGCCCTTGTGATGCAGTCTGAAATCGCACCCCCACCACAAGCAACACCAGCCAACCAGCCAACCACCACCAACAGCCAAACACCACCACCACCACCAGTGGACAAGATATCGACCAGACCATCACCACCAAACAGTAGAACCAACCAGACAGCTGAGCAACCACATACCACCAACAACAAACAAAACACCAACCAAGCCACAGCCGACAGAACATCAACAAGCCACCACCCTCAAATACAACCAACCCAACAGCCAACCACCGCCAACAGTCCACCACACCAACGGATAAGACACCGACCAAACCACCGCTAAACAACAATTGACCTCCAACAGCAGAGCTGTTGCAAGGGCCAAATAAGGTGGCCTGGGAGTGTCCCCCTCACAGCACAGACGCCAGCTCTGACGGCTGTGGGCCCCCCTCTCCAGCGTCCTCCAGAGACCCCACTGACCGTAGCCTTGGTCCCCACACAGACCCTCAGAGCACCGACTCCCAGTGAAGATGTCGTCAGTGAGTTGGCGACAGAGAGAACCCTCTTCTCCCCTGAGACCCACAACAGAAACCCACTGAGTCTGACTCAGTTTCCAAGACAGGACAACTGGATGGGAACAGGCAGACTCATCTCTCCCCGCTCGGAGCGCCGGTGGGTTTGAACCACTGCCCTGACGGCCCTGCAGTCAGGAGCCACGGTCTGCCCGGGGCAGAGGCTGAGGGGGAGGTGACAGACCCACCAGGCGAAGCAGGCGGGGACACCCCTGCAGTTTGTTGTTTCCCCTGTGCAGGGGGGCGAGCGAGGCTGTGTCCCATGTGCGCATGTCCCCTCGAGAGCAGAGGAGGGGTGGGGGGGCGGGATGGAGGCGGTTAGAGCACCAGGCTGTTATCACAACTGCTATTGATTATTGCGCCGCGGGGCCATCTTATCCGGAGAGATCTCAGAATAATGCAATTACTGGTGGGCATCTGGACCCAGCTGTGAAAGAGCCCATTCATGTCGGCCAGCAGCCACCTCCTCCAGGCTCGTAGCCACGCGGCTGCTGCCCCCGCACTCAGACAAACTCCGCATCGCGTGTCTGTTTGTGTGTGGGGGGGCACCCCTTTCTCCCAGTCCGTTTTAGTTTTCATTTATCACCATTTGGGGGGGGGGGTCTGCATTCTGGACGTTTCTTTTGCCTTGGTTCCTCTGAGCACCCCGCCGTCTGTCGTCACGAGTCTGTTTGGGGTTGATGGTGCCGCAGCCCCGTGTCCTGGCCACCCTCACTGTCTTGCCTGAGACTGGCTGCACCACCCTGTCCCGCCTCTCTTTCGTGGCCCTTCCCCTGTACCACGCATGAGGTCCTTCTCCAGCGACAAGACTCTCGAGAGGACACGTCCAAAGTATGCAAGACCGAGTCTCAGCGGCCTTGCCTCTAAGGAGCCCTCCGGCCGGCCTCCAGGCTGGTCTGTGTTCTCTTTGGGCCATCAGTGGGACGGTGACTCTTTTTCCCAGCACCACATTCAAACGCACCGACTGTTCCCCAGTCTTCCTGGTCCGCTGCCCAGCTCTCACATGCACCATGTCCCTCATCAGATGGGGAGCTGAGCTCCCTCCTTCCCGTCCTGCCCCTCGCCTCTGCTGAGAGCAGAGCCCAGACAGGACCCCCACGGCTGCAGGGACAGTAAAGCACCTGAGCTCCCTTCCAAAGGTGTGTTTCTCACCTTTTTCTCCAGCTGCCTGGAGGTCCCCCGGCCTCCACTCTCGTGGAGGTGGGACATATGCTTGCTCATGGCAGGACAGGGGTTTCCTGGCGACATCCTGGACCAAGAAGCAAAGCTGGCCCTCCTGGAGCCCACGGTCCAGACATAGTGGCCTTGCTGGGCAGCCACCTCGAGGCAATTCCTGGTGGCCCTTGGATCTTGGCTGCACCTGCATCTGTCCCCTGCCTCCCGGTCTCTGTGTCTCCTCTCCTCTTTGACCTGGACACCGGTCACGTGGGCACAGGACCTCCCTTCTCCAGAGAGGCCTTGTGTGAACTGACAACACAGACACAGGCCTTGCTTCTAAGCAAGGTCACAGGCCCCATCCCGAGCTGCAGACTTCTTCTACAGACCTTCTGGGGGACACCGCTCGCCCAGGTGGTGGAGGGGGCTAGGCACTGGGCTGTGACCGTGATGTCAGCGGTTTGAAACCACCGGCAGACCCGCTCTCTCACAGTCACGCCTCTGAGTGCCGTGGCCTTCGCTCCCCGTTTAGTTTTCTCCTGAAAACATTCCACGCGCAGCCAGGCCAGTGCTCACGACCGCAGCCACCAGGGCCAGGAGGGGCAGTCTGGAAGGGACCCACAGGCCATTGGGCGACAGGAAGTGGCCACGCTGGGCTGGCGAGTCTTCACAAAAAAACAAACCACACGGCGACCTATTTCACAGGCCACACCGGGGACACTGAGCGATGACTGAGCACACATGCTTGCACACACACAGAGTCTGATACACATGTACAGGCCCACACACCAACACGAGTGCATTTATACATGCACACACTCACAAATACATTCACACTCACATAAATGCACGCACACAGTGCATGCATACATGCGCACACACAAATGTTCACATACACATTCACACACTTACAAGCACATGCTCACACTTGCAGTTGGGTGCACAGGAGCCAGGAAGGCTTGGCCACCTCCCTTCTCTGACCCACACCTGTCTCCAGAGAATATTTATGATTTTTAATAAATTGGGGGCATGGCTAATTAGCCTCTGGCCCTGCCCAGAACCATCGGGGCGGTGGGGACCGGGTCTGCTGCCTCAACGACAATGCCCCACATGCCACGGGCGTGACCTCACGGTCCCCTGTTGGCAGGCGCGCTGGTCTTCAAGCAGATTAAAAGAAAACAAGAGGTGGCTGCCCCCCATCCCTGCTCATAGATAGGACTCTGCCCCTCACGATGGAATGTGCCCATTAATTACTATTTGTCACCTGTTAATTACTGGCTGAAGGGCAGCTGCCTGGGGAGTGACTGGGGAGTGCTAATGAGCTTAGCTAAGTCTCCTGGCATGAAGGAAGGAAGGCAGTGGTGGCGGGACCATGTCCGGGTGACCTGTGGGCTGGTGGAGGGGCAGGGCAGCGCCCCTCTGGGCCCAGGAACTATGTCCGGGGAGACACGCAGGGCAGCTGGCAGAGGGTCCCGCAGGGTGAGTAAGGAGGGGCAGCGTCCCTCTGAAGACAGGAGCAGTACTCTGGGGAGGAGGGTGTCACCCTTGAGGGACAACCAGGCCCCGTCGAGGCTCACTGGGCATGGCTTGCTCTGACAAGTGACCAGGGACCTGGGCACAGCGACCCACAAGTGGATGGGCAGTGCCAGGCCCTCCGGCGGGGGTGCCTAGGAACCACGGGTCAGCAGGAGGGGATGGCAGGAGACTGGCTCCTGGTGAGAGGAAGGAGCAGGCAGGAAGGCGGGGCCCTGGTTGGGCCTCGGAGTGACTGCCACTGGCAGAGCTTCTGGTTTACAGCCCAGCACGGAACCCCCATGCCACCAGGGGTCCTTGTGGAGGGACTGGTGTCCCCACAGACGCGTTGACGTCCTAGCCCCGAGGCCAGTGGGGGCGTCTTTGAAGCTGCCTCAGTTGGCGGGACCAAGGTTGCACTGAGCCGGGCTGGCCCTGCTCCCCCTGAAAGCGCCCCCATCCTGCCCGAGTGGACCAGGGGGAAGTGGCCCTGCAGCTGCAGCCCAGGAGGCCTGGGGACACGAGGCAGGACCCCCACCCTCCTTGCAGGAGCACAGCCTCACCCACTCCCTGGATGGGGGCTTCGGACCTCTAGAATGAGGACCCAGTGCAGAGCTGGGGGCCAGGTGCTGCTGGCTCCTGAGAGCCCATGACTGCCCCCGGGATGCATGTCCATCCAGACTCTTCATACTGCCCTCCTGGCTCACGCACAGGTGCCCCGGGGGTCTAGTGAGGCGGCCCTTGGTCTCGGCGCTCAGGACGTGACGGTGCTCGGAGCCGTGCACAGGGAGTTCTGCGACTCCGTCCTCCTAAGCAGGCACCTTGTCCTTCCTCGTCCGTTCCCGGTCCGGAAGCTCCGCCGTAACCCGCTCACTCAGGGGGACCCTGCTGGCATTTGAAATATCAGGGGCATCGCTTCCAGCCTCACAGCAGCACATAAGCCATTCGACAGACGGACAGACGATGGATGTGTGGTGAACGTCGTGGGGCTGTCAAGGGTCTTGCCTCACTTGGACCCACCCTCGGGGCTCACGGAAGCAGCAACAACGTGCTGCCTTGGCTGAAGCTGCTGCCCAAGGCCTGTTTAGAGGACTGCAGAGCCATGGGGCTCCTTGGAGGACTGAGGTGCGCCTGACCCCAGCCCTGGTGTCCTCCACGGCCTCACACGCATGGGAAGGTCAGACGCTGAGTGAGGAGGACAGAAGAGGGATGTATGCATTTGAATCGTGGCGCGGGGGGAGAATACTGAAAGTCCCACGGACTGAAGGGTTTATCCGTCCTGGACTCCCTGTGCTTCCCGCTCTTATCTGTACCCATGCACATGCGCTGGTCCAGCCTCAGCACCAATAACGAGCGTAGCCCTATCAGGAGGGGAAGGTGGGAGAAAGGGGGAACCCATCACAATGATCTACATGCAATCCCCTCTCGCAGGGGACAGACAACAGAAAAGTGGGTGAAGGGAGACATCGGTCAGTGTAAGACATGACAAACTACATAATAATAATTTACAAATGATCAATATAAATTCATGAGGGAGGGAGGGAAATAAAATGAAAAGCTGATACCAAGGGCTCAAGTAGAAAGAAAATGTTTTGAAAAGGATGATGGCAACAAATGTACAAATGTGCTTGACACCATGGGTGTGTGGACAGACTGTGATAAGAGCTGTGAGAGCCCCAATAAAATGATTAAAGACCAAAAACAACAGAAAGTCCCAGGGACTGCTGAAAGGCCAAACTGACCTGTCTCGGGAGAAGTACGGCCAGAGAGCGCCTTAGAGGCCAGGGTGGTGAGACTTGGTCTCACGTACTTGGGACAGGTTGTCAGGAGAGACCGTCCCTGGAGAAAGGGCTCATGTTTGGTCAGGTGGAGGGGCAGTGACAAAGAGGAAGGCCCTTGGGGACATGGGCTGACCCTGGGGCTTCATCAGTGGGCTCCGTTCTGGATGTCTGTGAGGACGGCCCGATTTGATCTGTGTGCACAGGGGTCCCCGCGGGTCTGAGCCAGCTCCATGGCTGCGATAACAACAGCAGCAGCAAGGTCCCTGCGACATCGCCCTAATCATGGGCACAGACTCCAGTCCTGGCAGAAGCGTGGAGGAGGGACGGCTTTCTCCCACGTTCTCCAGGCTCCGGTTCCCCCTCTGGAATTCTGATCCCCCGCCTCTGCACAACCCCCCTCCCCCACCCTCCGAGAAGCAGGGTGGACATCTGAGAGGCACATCCCGGGGACAAAATGGCATTTCCATGCTGCCCGCTTTGTCAAAAGGAGGACGAGCAGGGGTCTCGGTGGGGACAGCTTCTGAGGGAATCGGCCCCTGGGAGCCTCACCTCCTGGGGTCTCCGTTCATCAACTGCACGTTTGTCAGGGGACTGTGGTGGGCAGGGGGGGCCTCGCTGGGGCAACATATGGCCGAGGAATTCAAAGCTCCAGGGCGCCCAGCCCATCACTCAGGCGGTCTGGCAGACACCGTCCTCAGAAGGCAGCCCCCACCCCTGGCTGGGAACTGACCGGCGTGGGAGGATCTCCCGGCCCAGGGCGCCCAGCCCTCTTTCTCTCAAAGGCTGCAGCTCTGTGCCAGCATGCAGTGGTGTTCAGGGGTCTTGGTGAATGGTCCTGTGGAGCGAGGGGTGGTCAGAGCACTTGAGGGCACTGAGCAGGGAAAGGCCGGCCGGCTGAGGGGGAGGCCTTCTGCTAAGCGGTCCTGGGGCCAAGGCTCTGGATATAGAATTTAGAAACAGCAGCAGCGGCAGCCTCAGCTCCCGACGGCAGCCCAGGGGGTGCGGAAGCAGGGGATTCTCGTGAGCCAAGCCAAGCGAGGTTTCCCATCAGGCTGACACCGACCCCGTGAGGAAGCCCGTGACACCCCCATTTCGCAGAACCATACATCAAGGCTCAGAGAGGCTGGGTCACCTGGCCCAAGTCACACAGGCCACACGGTCAATAGTTCATTCAAATTCTCGTCCAAACTGACTACAAGCTCACCTGGGCGGGATCGAGGTGCAGGGCCCGCAGGGCAGGGGCTCCTGGAGGCGAAGGCCTTAGACAAGCACACTGCTGAGCGAGTTTAAGATCCCAATCCAAACTCCCCGCCATCAAGCCGACCGACGCACACTGGCCCTACAGGACAGGGAGGGACGGCCCGGTGCATGTCTCAGCCTGTAACTCCTGACGGGAGGCGAAAGCCCTGTCTTTCTCCCACAGAGCGGCTGGTGGTTTCGAAACGCTGACCTCGCCGTCAGCGGTCCAACCTATAACCCTGCACCACCAGGGCCGGTCTAACTCGAGCTGAACGGGCGGATGAAGAAGGGATGTGGGAGCGTGGTCTTCCCCACTGCTCTCCAACGCAGCGGCGTCACCGGGAAATCCTTCGGGGTTCTTGCAGCATCTCCCAGCCCTTCACTGCCCCCTTCATCAGGTGCCTACACGGTTCCAAACACCCTTCCATGTGCACCAAAGTCCACAGCCCAGGGCCCCTGCTCCCCCCCCCCCCAGCACTTGCCCCCAGGCTCTGAGTCAGACTCTGATCCATAACGACCCTACAGGGCAGAATAGAGCTACCTCGGTGGACGTCCAAGGCTGTAAATCTTTATAAGAACAGACAGCCTCATCTTTCTTCCAAAGAGCTCCTGGTGGGTTTGAACTGCTGACCTTATGATTAGCAATCCAACCTGTGACCCGACGGCACCCAGGGTCCTTTAGATTGGGAAGTCCTCTCTGCTCGGAAATGGTGTGAGCTCAGTTGCACACAAAATTATTTTGGCTTTTGCTCCACATTTTCTCCCCGGTTCTCCGGGACCCTCTGTGCCCCGTTCAGAGCAGGTGGGGGTGATCGCTGGTCACCATCTAGTCCGTTTGGCCTCAGGGATGTGGGGGCAGGTGTTTTGGAAAGGTAGGGTATCTACAGACCTGGGGAGAAATTCACAGGACACAAGAGGACAGTTTGTGGGAAACGATCCCACTGTGTCGCACTGTCTTCAGCCAGCCCACAGACCAGCCACTCCCTCGTTAACTGTCCTCCTAGATCAAGCCCATGCATTTCAGTGCAGACACATACAGTCCCCTATGAGCCCAGACTCTGCACTGATGATGCCTGTCCCCCATCTGCGTCACCTGGACCCCACACCTTATTGACACCTGGACCCGACACCTTGCTCACACCTGGACCCTACAGCTCACTCCTACCTGGACCCTACAGCTCACTCACACCTGGACTGCCTATCTTGCGGAAACCTGAACTGGACACTTTGCTCATACCTGGACCCTACACCCTGTCTATACCTGGAACTTATACCTGGTTGACACCTAGATAACTTACATGTAAACCCCCTCCCCAACCACCCCCTCTCTCCAGGTTACTCTTGCTTGCGTTGAAACAGTTATGTCCCCAACTGGTTCCCTCTGAACTCTTTGCCTGGGAACCTGACGTCCAGCTGTCTGGGACCTCAAATGATAAAAGACTGGCCTCCTGACCCCATGTGTCCTCCGGGGAGTGGATGCCATGGGCAGCAGGGCTGATGAAATGGCTAGCTGAGAAAAGAGTGCTGTCTGGCCCCGGCGGCTGGGGTGATGTTTGGATGTGGGAGAGAGACTTCCCTCGAGGAATTGTGGGTGGCACTGTTTATGGCACTGTCCACAAGGCATGTATCTGGAGCTTGGACCACTGAGTCCCTCTGCCGGGAAGACCAGAGGCAGAAGGGCTGGCCCCACCTAGGGTCCTGTAGGTCTGCCCCGTTCCCTCCACGGCCTGGCTGGCTCTGAGCCGGCCCCACCACATCGGTGGCCACACTGGCGTTTTCCTGGGCCTCACCCCTCAGGGCTTCTTTCCAGCTTGAGTTTCCGAATCTGCTGGCCAGGTCACTGTGTCCACGGTGACTCACTAAAGTGGCTCATTCCCTCCACAGGTCCACCTACGTGTCACGGCCCGGAGAGGCCGCCTCTGTGCATGCCTCCTCCTTTAAGTGGGGTGGGACCGTGCCAGCCCCACAGAGGACTTGCGGGAGTCGGCCCCGTGTCCCTCCAGAGGAACCTGGGGAGAGATGATGGCGCTGACCTCATCATGAGCCATCCATTCCTAATTGGATGCTTTGAGACTCTGGTGCCCCCGAGGGTCAAGGGCTCCAGGCCTGAAGGGTCGCTGAAAGAAGTGCTCTTGGGGTAGGGGAGGACCCAACGCTGACAGCACAGCGGGGCCTGCGTGCTCTGAGCCATGCACCTCGGGCAACAGCTTTTTGGAGAACCAGCATGGCGTCAGTCAGCCCCATGTGGCCAGGGTCCGTCGGCCTGTCCTCGTGGTTGCTGTCTCCAGGGCAGTCTCCAGAGCGCCCACTCCTTGGACCAGGAGTCCGTGAGCTGGCCAGGGTCAGAGTGAGTCTGGGGCCTGAGGTCCTTGGAGAACCAGACACAGTGTGGGCTGGGGTGGAGGCCTGCCCGTTCTCTCTCTGCCCGTTCCCTGCCCCCAGGGGGATGTGCGTGACCGGCCCGTGGAGCAACAGTGCCTTCTGGGTGGGAGTCTGTGGCATCACACTTTCCTCTTGGCTGAGCGGACAGGCAGACTGCCCTGAGTCACGGCCGGCCAGCCAGGTCCCTCCCTCCCTGTGTCTGTCCTGGACCGCAGTGACCACAGCCCTGGATTTCCATCATGGCAACTGGCCTGCGTGTACCCTGCCAGCCCCGTGACCCCGCTGCAACCCCATTTTGCAGGTGGGGACACCAGGGCACGGGGAGGCTCTCGAGTGGACTGAGGCAGGGCTGGTTCAACCCTAAGCCTGTCTTCATCAGTGCCACACGGCCATCCTTGTACCTGGTCCCATGAGCTCGTGATCCTGTCTCTATAGGCAGTGTGATGAACCAGCTTCCCGCATTAAACCCCAGCCCTACCACAAGTCAGCAGTGGCTGCTGGCCCAGTACTCCCAGTGATGGCCCCTCCCCAATCCCAAACCTTCCCGACCCCGCCCCTTCCAACCTCCAGTACAACCTGCCTTTCAGAATTCGCTCTCTTTCCCTGGTTGCTGGCCGCTGCAGTGTGCACCCTGTGGGTGCAGAGCAGATGGCCTGGTGTCCTGGGCCAGGGATCTGGGAAGGGCTCAGCTGGGTGGTTCTTGCTCGAAGCACTCATCAGATCACGGTGAGATACGGACCGGACCATGCGTCCAGGATGGCGCGGTCATGTTGGCAGTGGATGCTGGCCATCGACCAGAATCTCAGCGGGGCTGCGGCGGGTTGGTCCTAACAGGTGGCCCTGGAAAATCAGCACCAGGGGGCTGTCTCTGCTGACCTCTTCTTGTCCATTCCAGGATCAAGATGGCAGCTCTTGGGCCCTAGCCTGTGCGGGGGAAGTCCCGAGTCACAGTGCTCCACAGAGCACCCCAGACCATCGGTGCCGGGACTGCTGCACCCACCGACTCACATTCAGCCCCTGACAGCACCGGGACACCCCCTCCCCTCCACCCCCCACCCCGACCTGGGCACAAGCTGCATCTACCCAGAGGCTCTATCATGTGAGGCTTTGTCTTCCCCAGCAAACTTGAGCCCAGGGTCTTGTGAGCTCAGTCACCATCACAGCCTGGGGCAAGCTCCTGCCTGTCGGGAAGCATCCAGTCCAGTGAGTGCCGGGCAGTACCTAGGCTGTAGCCCGACAAGCACAGGACAGGAGCTGGGGCTTAAAGGATCGTCACCCCACCCGACCCAAGGGGACCACGTGGGCCAGGCGACCGGTGGCGCCATCCCATCCCCGGGGGGGCCGGCTGGGGCTGGGGTGCTGTGTCCACATGGTGTTGCTGGCGGATGCCCCATCTCCAGCCCTTTCTTTCCCGTCTGCTTCCGCCTTGGAAGCTCGGCCAGCCTCTGCGACCGCGTTCTCCGGCCGCCCTTTCATGCAGGTCCTCAAGTGTGGTGACCCCAACCATACCAGTATCCTCGTTGCTACTCCATCACTGCCATCTTGCTACGGCGAGGAACTGTCATGTAACTATCTGATAGGCCCGATGCAGTTCCATGGCGACAAACTGAACATGAGGAAAGCATCGGGCTTCATCACAAAAACAGTATGTCATTCTGTATTGTGAAATAGTGATTTCTGAGGACAAATCAATGAGATGTTGTCTTGAGGCAGGCTGCAGCATGGGCAACAGTCTTAATCGAACAGGAAACCACATCGCTACGTTTGCAAGGTCAGTGCAAAGGCTGAGTAGCTTCATTCTCACAGGATCAGCGTATGCGCTGTGGGCCGGCCTGCCTGGACACAGATGGAGGAGCGGTGTCTCCGCTCCTGAGACCTTCAGAAATAAGTGTTTTCCGATGGTCTTAGGTGACCCCTCTGAAAGGTCATTCGACACCACCCGCCAAGGGGTCATGACCCACAGGTTGAGAACCACTGCTCTATGGACAGCCGGGTGGGGGCGTGGCTACGTATGAAATGCCCTGGCTGGGAATTGAACTCGGGAC
>NW_022106189.1:46756487-46759401 GCF_000313985.2 Echinops telfairi
CACCCCCCCGCCGACTAGTGGAGCCTGACTCCTGTGTAGGACAGGGTGGAGCTGCTCCGCGGGGGTTCTGAGACCACACCTCTCTACAGGGCAGACAGCCTCATCTTTCTCCCGAGAAGCGGCGGGTGGGTTTGAACTGCTCACCTTGCAGTCAGCATCCTGGCGCTGAGGGAACTGTGCCACCAGGACCCTGACTCAGTGCGTCTGTGTGGCGTTTTTGAGATTCTTGATGGGAACACACAGCCTCCTCTTTCTCCTGCAGAGTATCTGGTGGGTTTGAACCGCCGACCTTGCACAGGCCAATGCCCTGCCCGCCGCACCTCCAGGGTCCCCCTGACAGGGGCAGGCCAGGCAGTGCCTTGTCCCACTTTCCCGAGCTCCCAGCCTCCCGTCCTGGCATCTCGCCCCACGCACGGGAAGACATCACTGTGGAGACAGCAAGGCCGTCATTCCAGGGCAGGACTTCCAGAAAGTGCCTGACTCACACACCATGGTTTGAAAGTGACCTGCAGCGTCAGCCCCAGCTCCCCACAGCCGGCAGGGTCCCGGCCCGCTTGCAGGCTTCGGCTGTGCATGCGTGTGGGGGGCCCTCGGCCAGCAGGGACCGGACCGGCAGTGGAGCCGCCCCGCATTTGCATCATCAAGCGGCGTTTTATTGCCGACATAATGCAATTTCATGACCAATCCCCGCTGCCCGCCCTCCGGGCCTCGTCTTAAGTTATTCCTGCTACCATTGCTGGTTTATTGATGATGTCATGACGTGGCCCATCGACCCTTAATTGGAACCAGAGCTGCCGCTCAGGCCCCCTTGCAGCATGGGAGCCAGCTGCTGGGTGGCCATGGGGAGACTCTGGGTGTCGGAGCCCCAGGCCTGCTCGGATGGACTTGGCAGGGCGCCGGGGCAGAGGGCAGCCTCTCGGGGACAGAAGGACAGGACATAAGTCTCGAGAGGAAGACCTCTGGCCGGGAGGTGGGGGTGCAGGGGCGGGAGCCCAGGCCACTCGGGGCAGCTCGCTGGGTGGTAGCACAGAGTCCCTTGAGGTTGGTCGCACTGACCTCCCCTTCGACTCCCGGGAGGTGAACGGACAGACGGCAGCCCCAAGGAAGAGAGCTGTGCTCTCCAGGGAGCCCCCCTCCAGGACCCCACCGCCCGCACCCACCCACCCACCCAGCACCCTTCCCAGGGAGGAGAACAGTGAAGCTACCTGCTTGTCTGTGTTGAAAGAAACCCACTCCCTGCCATCAAATACCTCTTCCCACTCACAGGGCCCCCCGGAGGGCAGGGCGGAACTGCCCCTGCGGGTTCCCGAGGTGGTCACTGTTTTCACGGGAAGAGAAAACCTCGTTTCCCTCCCACGGAGCGGCTGGTGGTTTCGAACTACTGGCTTTTCGGTTGGCAGCCCAATCCCCAGTCTCCCGCTCTGCTCTCTTTGTGGGTTCTGACAGCTGTTCCAGGATTCTCTCCACACCCCAGCACCCCTGAGACAGACCCTGGACACCATGGTGCCCATGAAACCACAGACACCATGGCCCGAGCCCCTTGCGGGGAGAGGGGACCTTGTGCATCCCAGACGGCTCCTCTTTGGCACCTTCCGCAGCTGCCCAGACTCTCCCCGCGGCCGCACGCTGTGGGGTGTTCAGGGACCGGGGAACTCCGGTCAGCTCGTCCCCAGCACCAGCCAGCCCCACGTCCTTGGGAGACTCAGGCTGCAGGCCAGGAAAGCCTCACTGTGTGGGACGGCAGAGGATGGACGGGACCCCAGTGAGGACGGAGTCCGGTCACAGCAAGCGTCCCTTCCTGCCATTTCCCAGAACCACGCCATCACACGGTCACATGGGCCGCACTGACCCGGGACCTTCTCTGGCCTTCTCCTGGTGAGAGGGATGGCCCCAGACAGCGGTTCCGGGGAAGACGGGAAATCGGGCCTTTGGGACGGCGAGGTGACACGACGGAGGCCTGCCCCAAGAAGTCAGTGCCCCCCGGGGATGGGCGGCGAGACTACAGGGCCCTGGTGAAGGGGAGGAAAGGGCAGCGTCTCCATTGCAAAGAAAGCGAGGGCCGGGGGACACCAATTGGAACAATTAGGGACGGATCAGGCAGGAGGCGAAAGTTCAGATCCTCTCTGGGGGTAGTTATCCGTCCACAGCCAAAGCCCCCCGGGCCTGTGGCAGCTCGTCTGTGTCCCCTCTCTGCCAGGTGCTCCTGTCCCCCGAGACTCACTGGGCAGCACCGAGGGACTGGTGCAGAGAACGAACTTCTCCAGCTGGAACGGCCATGGGGACCAGCCAGGGGGAGTGGCCGGCAGGAGGGAGGGCGAGGACCTTACCAAGCCAGAGCTCCTGTGTCCAGCCTGACACCTGGGACCATGGCCACACCCTCCAGGTCTCTCGAGAGAGGCCAGCTGTGGGGACATAGCTGTGACATGTCCAGGTCTGCAAAGGGGAGACCTTTGGTGTGGGGCAGCGGGTGCAACTGCAGTGTCATTGTTTCAGGAGGGACCTGTTTGGCCCTCATCTGGGTCTGAAGGGTGGTCCAGTGTGGCCTGAGGGTCTCCCTCTGCACCCTGGAAAGGAGGCTCATAGTTTGTCGTGATGGTGGCCGCGGGACCCCCGAGGGACCATTGCTGAACCTTAGGGTCCTCATGGGGACAGGTGGCACGGTGGCTTATGAGTTAGGCTACTGACGGCAAGGACAGCAGTTAGAAACCACCAGCCGCTCCTTGGACAAAAGATGAGGCTTTCTACTCCCATAAAGAGTGTCAGTCTGGGATCCCCACAGGGGCAGTGCTGCCCTGTGCTGTAGGGTCGCTGTCAGTTGGCCTCGACCCAACCGGTGGCTCTGAGCTGTCGCTTTTGTCTGTTTGCTTTGTAGACTAGAGCGGAGTGTGGTGGCCCCTTTGTTCTGCACCAGGAC
>NW_022106189.1:46759512-46768683 GCF_000313985.2 Echinops telfairi
ACTCGATCGCAACCTTCACTTCATTGGGGAGGCCTGGACGGAACCCCATCTCTGCACCCTCAGCCTGCATGTTGCTCAGTCCCATGTGGGCACTGTGACGCATTCTCCCAGAGCGTCAGGTAGCCCCTGCAATCCCTCTTGAGAGGCCGCTGGCCTGATGACATCCCCTGTGACTTTTCAGGAGACGGACTGTGGAGCAAGCTCTGACCACCACAGAACCTGCCACCCGCCGGGGTCCACCTAGACTTGCTACTGCTCTAATGCCCCCTTAGGCTTGTGTGACACTGGCCAGCCAAGCAGACAGAGCTGACCTGTGTCCCAGAGCAAGCAGGTGTGGTGTCAGACACCGGCTGGCACCACCCCCAGTGACCCACAGCCCCGGGCATGGCCCGGGCACTGCACCAACAAGACACTGCCTATCACTACACCACAAGGCCAGCAGTTGGTTGTGCCCTGACCTGTGCCTCCTCATACCCTGGTTCAAATCCCGGAGGCACCTTTTGCTCCAGTGGTGTTTCTTCTTCACTCTGGTGAGACAGTTATCTCTGTCCACCCCGTCTGCCCTCCTGGGGGAGGTGCCTTCCAGTGAGGCTGAGGACCCCCCACTCCTGGGCCCCGTGCTGACCCCTCACTTGTCACTCCAGGTTTCCTGTGCAGAACATGATCTTGAATCAAGGAGCAGACAAGGGAAACCGTAGCATGTTCTCTGCAGGCAGTAGCTGCCTGAACACCAAGCAGGAACAATCAAACTGAAGCAAAAAATCAGCCTCTGGGATTTGAACCCCGGGCTGGGGGCATCGGGGCGCAAACAACCCACAAAGGGCACCACGACCTAATGGTCTAGACTCTAGGTTCTAGAGGACCTGGTTTCCAGGGTAATGAAGATGGGGAGCCTGAGGAGTAACCGGAGCTGGGGGGGGGGGATGGATGAACACGGAGCATCTCTGTACTGCAGAGTTAACAGACATCCACATCGATGGCCTTCCAGGGGCCCTGTGGTCACTCTGCATGGATGCCCCTCGTCTCCTCCCCTGTGTCCCTTCTCTGACGAGGTCAAACGCACCCCCTCGCCCAGAGGGAGTAGGATTTCCAAGTTGACAAATGTGAGCAGCCAAGCGAGAGGAGGTCCAAGGCCAAGGGGAAGCATTCTCTCATAGGAAGAATGGTTGGCATTTAAGAAGGGGGTGGTGGGGGTGGGACGGGAGAGCTCCAGCCAGGTCCTTGACTCATGAAGCCCAGGTCCCTTCCTGCGGACATGCAAAGACTCTAGGGAACAGATAAAGCAAGCGGTCTTTTCTCTGGGTTGGCCTGGAGAAGGCCGGCCTCCTTCAGAGGATGCTCCCTGCTTCCCAAACAGCAGCGGCAGCCACAGCCCTTCATTCCGTGCAGAGGGATCCACAACGTTCACAGGGGGAAATAGAACGAGAAGGTTGCAGGACATTCCCATGAACTTTCTGGAGGCCTTCTTATTGTGAGGGACCACTGTTTCCACCCGTAGCCGCTGTGGTCAGCACGTCATCCGGTGTCAACTTGCGACTATTAAGAGTGAAGGGGTGGAGTCTAGCCTGTCAATCAGGTCACAGCTTGATGACCTCACTGGAGGTGCTACTGAGATAACTAGCATGCTGGAGGCGAGATACACTCTCTCCCTGGGAGACATTCCTGTTGACAAGCCACATGGAGCTGCGCTGATGGAGCCAGAGCCCTGGAGCTGGAGGAGCCACGTGGAGACCTGTGCCAGTGCTGAGATGCTTCCACTGCCACAGGATCCACAAGACTTTCCACCACAGGCCTGTGATCTTCCTGCATTCGGGGTCATCGCATGTGTTGCGTGAGTCTGGAGAGGAACTTATAGACTGGTATCGGACATATGGGCTAATATCACACTTACGGACTTGATCTGGACTGGGCTGGGCTGTCTTCTCAGTGTACAATTGCTCTTTCTTATATACATACGAGTGTCTGTGAATTTGTTTCTCTAGTCCGCCCAGACTAACACAGTCACCTTATGCACAATCCTCACAATTGTTTCCAGGCTGAGCCCAGTGTTGCAGCCACCGTGTCCGTCCATCTCCTTGAGGGCCCTCTTCCTCCCTGCCCTCTACTTGACCAGGCAGGATGCCCTTCTCCAGGAACTGGTCTCTCCTGGCCACAGGTCTAAAGTTCGTGAGACGCAGTCTCGCCATCCTGCCTCTAAGGAGCACTCTGACTGGGCCTCTTCCAAGACCCCTCATAGCTCACCAGCTGCCAGAACACGTAGGTGGGTGGGAATGTTCAAAGCCAGGATGAAAGGGGAGCAGCTAGAGCTCAAGGTCTCAGCAAACACAAAGTGTGTTTGGGAAAGATAATAAGAATATCTTCCCATCTCCCGTTCCTCGTCCTCCAACCGGGTGACCTCAGACTGGGGAGGGCGTGGGCTCTAGCGTTTCTGAGACGTCTGGGTGTAAAACTCTCAGACCCAGAGCACGGACGTAACTAGAGCCGTTGTGCTTCCAGGATGAAGCCGTCTGACCTAACCTTCTCCTCCACGGGCCCGTTTGTCATCTGTCTAGCAGGCATCTACGGCATCTACAGAGGAGGCCCTGCCCATGCCCGCGCGTGCGTGCGCGCGCACACACACACACTCACAGCAAGCTTGTGGCTATGAGCATGTGAGACCCTTGTCTCCAGGGCCCCCTCCAGCAGCACCCTGAATAACAAAAGCCAACCAGAGGGTCCAGCTGTTCCCCCTGGCACTAGTCATCTCAGCAAAGGCTTAGAAGCCCCCGAAGTCCATTAGCACGCGGACAATGCGCACCGGGAAGTGGCAGGAAAGGGTCCGGGCACCAAGAGTAAGGCGCGGCCGGTGGAGGCGGAAGTTGCGGGCCTTGGCGTGCCTCGCGCAGAGCTATGGCCTGTTTTGAGAGGATGAGAGTGTTTTCTTCACTTGACTCGGACAGCAGGCAGGAAACCAGAGGATGCATGGCACTGGGCAGATCTGCTGCCAAAGAGCTCCGTCAAGTGTTCCCAAGCAGAGATGCCCCTGCCGGGACTACGGCGGGCTGGCCCAGGCCTTGGGTTGCACGCAGACGCTGGACAGTGAGGGAGCCGGAAGAAGACTAGATGGCTTTGTGTTGGGATGTTGGTGAAGAGAGAGTTCCACACTGGGCTGCCGATCCACACGGTCAGCAGTTCGAAACCACCAGCGGCAACTCGGGAGAAAGACTGGGCTTTCCACTCCCGGTCTCGGAAACCCACAGGGAGCGCTGGGAGTCAGCACTGGCGTCCACTTCTTGTCCTGGAGTGCCCACCGGTCAGTGCCCTCTCCTCTCAGCAGTGGCCTGATGTGGACGGACGGCGGACTCTGGACTCTGGGGTCATCCTCCTCTGCAGAGTGCGGCGCTGTGGCACTCCACCACCCTTTGCCTGTGGGTGACCCATGACACCCTCTGCTCACGGGGCCACAGCCCGGGGATCCCTCATAACCTGGAGGGGAGAGACCCCTGCGGAGGACAATTAGGCTTGTTGACCTTGTTTGACTTAAGTAGACACATCTGTTGCTAGTTTGTTTTCCCCTAGTACTTGTGTGCCCCCCCAACAGTGTACTGGCATATAACTCACCTGCCACACAGTTCAATCGTTTGATCTCATCAAGAAGGGCTGTACCATCAGCACCACAATCCGTTTCAGAACATTTTCTTTCTTCTTGTCCTCTTCGTTAGTAGCTCCCCATTTCTCCCCACCCTCCCTGCCCGCCCCCAGGAACCAGCGACCCAGTTACCGTCTCTGTAGATGTACCTCTCCTGGATCTCAGACAGAAAAGGTGCAAAGCCAGACAAACAACAACAAAAACTTCACAAGAACAGCAAAGTGAAACAGATGAGGACTTCCGTCGAGAAGAAAGCAGGACAGATCCCAGACCAGAACAACTCTACACGGATCCGAAGGGAGGTCACAGGGCAGGGGCCACCCTTTCACCTCGCTGCGTCTCCACCCTCCACTTTGCAAAGCGCCAAGGCCATTCCCACCCTGGTCCCTGGTCTTCAGACACGTCTTCATGCGTCTGCGCGCAAAGCCGGGAGGGTGCTTAACATTTCCAGCCGGGAGAAAGAAAAGCCGGGTCCCCTGGTCTACCACGAACGATGTAGCCGTTACCAGCCAGGCAGCCACAGAGCTCTGGTTGCACAGTGCTTATGCGCTGGACCGCTAACCTCAAGGTCAGTCGTCAAGGTCAAAAGCACCAACCGCTCCTGGGGGAAGAGTCTCGATTCTGGTAAAGAGTGGCGGTCTCGGAAAGCCACTGGGGCAGTTCTACCCTGTCCTGCGGGGTCGCTGTGAGTTTATTTTGGAGACTCCGACAGCCCAGAACACGCTCTTCTAAGGGAACACCAGTCTCTTCCCCTTCAGCCAGACACTGGGAATGAGACTGTTTGTATGCCTAGGTTTCAGGCCCCCCTCCTGGACTACACCCCCCACCCTCCTCCCCTCACCCCCACATGGGGCACCAGCTCCTGGGTGTGGACGCCGCAGCCCACGTGTCCAGGCACTGCCTACACTCCTGGCAGCAGCCCTCCCTCGGCCACCCTGCAGGAGGAGCCAGGGACAGAGACCATGCCAGCACTGGTATCTGCTGGCGTCCTTTGGGCACCCTTGCGGGTGATCTGGAAGGGAGAGGCGGTCTCTGTCGGCAGGACTCCTCCTGCTCGGGTTCTGAGCACCCCGTCATCCACAGCGCCCGCCCCCCCCAGGGCCGAGGGCTCTCTCTGCGTGCTTTCCCGTTACTTCTCACACTTCTTTCCCCGGGAGGAATTCCAGATGGAATTTCCGACCACAGGGGCGTCCCTGTCTGGGAAGGCCGGGCTGCCCTGTGACTTCTTTCAAGAGTGAAACTGAGGCTGTCCGTGCTCCGAAAGATCCATAGCTTTACTCTGTGGAAAAAGAGAAGACCGTCAGCGTGGTTTACAGTCTCGCTGCACACCGCCGTCTGCACTGCAGCCTCGCCCTGCTGCTGCTCACTCGCAGTCTCTGCCGAGACTTGGGGAGACGATCGCTCTTCTCTCTCTCAGACTCCCGGAACGGACTCCCCACGACCATAGACGCCACGCCGACTCACTGCGACCCTGCAGGACAGGGTGGAAGTGCCCCTGCGGGTTTCCGAGGCTGCACATCTTCACGGGAGCAGACAGCCTGGTCTTTCTCCCGAGGAGCAGCCGGTGGGTCCAAACCGCTGCCCTTGGGGCTGGCAGCCCGACGCGTGACCCCCTCAAAGGGGCGGGTGAACGCAGAGCTGGGTGCAACCAGAAGCTCACACATCGTGATGACTGTGAGGGTGCATGGGGTTGTGGCCTGGATTGTATGTGGGGTCCCTTAGCACCCCCCCTTCTGGATATGAAATATGAAAACCTGCCCTCGCGGGCCGGCATGTGCGTGCCGGAGCGCTGGGCGCTGCTCTCCTGCGGTCTGTGGAATGGGCGGCTGACGCAGCAGGCTGGGCGTGCAGTCTGTGCTCTTAAAGTGCACAGTTACTTGGGGTGTGTGGGGGGGTGGGGGGGATGGCACAGTGTGTGGGGTCTGAGCTGGAATGCCCACAGGGCTGTGTCAGACATCACCATGGCACCCCCAACCGCGCCATCGCCACCGGCACCCATGTCCTGAGACCGCCAACCCTCCTGCCGTCGGGTCCCTGCCGACACCTGGTGCCCGGGTCACAGAATGCACCGTCAGGTTTTCCTCGCCGAGCCGGCAGACCTCATCTGGGGGCTCTCGGGCTTGTTCCCAGCGGAGCATCATGCGTCATGCGCGTTTGGGGGCTCCGGCCCCGGAAGGCGGTCTGTGAAGTGATCACTAATGCTGCAACGCCAGCCTCTGGGAGAGCGACCCACCTGGGGCACAGTGACAGGAAGTGCCCACGTGCCAGTCACCTGCCCTTCTGGGGGGAGCCATGCTTCACTGTGCCCCCCCCCCCATCTCCATGTTACAATGCTCGCGTTAGGATGAGTCCGTGGGGTTACATTGTTATTGTTCATCTTTGTCTGATGGTTACTTTGTTTTAAAGGTGATGTTGTTGGGGGCTCTTACAGCTCTTAAAACCATCCGCACATCCACTGTATCAAGCACATTTGTACACATGTCGCCATCGTCATTCCCTAAACATTCCCGTTCTGATGGAGCCCTAGGTATCAGCCTGCTGGTCAGTTTTTAAGGGACGCTGTTGCACAATGAAAACCAATGATCCCACAGCACGCTCCCGTGGGACGAAAAACAGCCCTCATGTCTGACATCCCCAAGTTGGGGCTACTTATCTACCTCCCCAGCTGACCAGGAAAGAGCCCACGGAGGAGGCTCCCACTGGGGCCAGCCTCCCACGCCTCCCCACCCCACTACTCAGTCTCGGCCCCACCCGGTCCTCCAGTGGCGCTGGCTGCTGCTTCCTCAATTGTTATCATCTGTGATGATGATGATGTTTTCACTCGGGTCCCTCCACCCCGCAGAAAAAACACCAGAGAAACTCCGTTCTCTGGAGGCCCATGGGACCACAGCCCGCCCGCCCTGCCCACACATCATCCCCGCCCAGCCTGCCCCTACCCCCAGCAGTAGCAGCAGCTCCATCAACACAGATAACAGGCCGGCGGGGGGTGGGGTTGGGGGTGCTTCTGCACCATCTGGCATGCATCCCCCCCACCCCCTGCAGAAGACCACACCCCCACCCAGGAGCCACTGCCGGCTGGCCATCTCCAGACCCGATGAGGGCATTATTTTTAAAAGCAGCTCATTCCACCCCTGCGGGGAACTAATTTCTTTTCCACACCAGCTTCCCCGGGCCACTCTAGCACCCATCTCAATGTTTAGGGAGCAGGGGGAGGGACAAGGGGGGAGGGACAAAGTGGGAGCTATTATCGGCAAGATTTCTAGATCAAAGTGTTTGATGTCCTAAAGACTGAGGAGCTGTGAAATGATAAATTAGGGTTTAATTAGACTCTGCCAATCACCACGGCCCAGCCTTGCTTGGGCACATGGCCCTGCCTTGGTCAGCTGTGGCTCCCTCGGTGTTGGGAAGGCCGTAGGACTTAACACCAGCAGGAGGGTCGATGGTGGGAAGCAGGGGACAGGGTGACTGGACACTGTTTTCTCCCCTCGGGGGCCTGGGGAGGCCTTCCACCTTTCTAGAAGTGGATGTCCCCAGATGCAGAGGCACGGCCAAACCTAAACTTCCAAACCTTCTGCCCACGGGGCCCTTCCAACCCGTAGCACCTCGGGCTCTGTGTTGGGATGCTGGCCTCAAGGTCAGCAGTTCAAAATCACCAGCTGCTCCAAGGGAGAAAGACGAGGCTTTCTGCTCCTGCCAAGAGTTACAGCCTCAGCACCCCCGGGGCAGTGCTGCCCGGGTGTGGGGCTGCTCTGAGTCTGCGCCCACTGGATGGCAGTGGGTCTGTTTCCTGGTTGGTCCGAAAGTGGGCTGGACACGGGGGTTAGCAGATCACGGACTTGTCCCGCCCTCTTCCGATGCCCACCTCGTGCCTGCCTGGCCTTGCTTACCTCGGAGGGCACCGGCGGGGGCACAGCCAGGCGGGGAGGCAGGGGGCAAGGAGAGGGAGGTTAGTGGTGCTCAGAGCTAAAGATGGTGGCGAGGGTGGCGATGGGGAGGGTGGCATGGTGGTGACTGTGATGTTTCTGAGGGTGATGGCGAGCCCTGAAAGCCCTCTTGGCACCTTCGTCCCCGCCCTCTGTCCCCTCCTATCACGGAGACAACCTCCGATGACCTGGACCGTGCCCCGAGGAGACCAAGCCATGCCCACACTTCCCTGGCAGCGTCTCCCTCCTCCATCCACACTTTGTCTTAGGTTGGGGCCACACGTTGGGCAGGAATTGTCCAACCAGGCCTCTGTGAAAGGGAAGTTCACACACACACACACACACACACACACACACACACCCTGAGGAAGCATTCAGACTCTGAGAGCAAAGGGTCTCTCGTGTCCACCCACTTGGCAGCGAGTTCATCGTAAATCAGAACAAGACTGATTCCACGGCGATAGGTGCTCTTGGAACCCGCTCTCAGACGCCCCAGGCCCCGCATGGCCGAGCTCCTCCAACACACCTGTGCCTCTTATTAGATTTCTGGAGGTGGATGCAGGCCCGGCGGTTCCATTACTAATGCAGCGCCCAGGAGCGAAACAGCAGGAGCACAGTGCTTCCCCATCTGCCTCCGCCCCGCCCTCTGTGGCATGGTGGCCAAGAGCGATGGTCATTCCCTTGTGTCCCTCTGATTTCACCCCCAGATGTAAAACCCTCCCATCCCTCCAGCCTGGCCCAGATGTGCAGACTCACATTGAGGTGGGAGTAGATTCAGCCCGAGCATGGGCCCTGCCAGTGCCCCTCTCGGTCCCTGCCTGCCTGCGTTGTTGGGAGAAGATGTCACGGGGTCGATGCCCACTCGAAGCGACCCTGCAGGACGGGGTAGGACTGTCCCTGGGGTTCCTGAGACTGGGACTCTTCGTGGGAGCAGGCAGCCTCGCCTGCCCCTTGCAGAGCTGCTGGTAGATTCGAACCACTGACCTCGCAGTTTGCAGCCAATGAGTAACACACTGATACCAGGGCTCCTGTGGGGAAGACAAACACGCCTACCAACTGCCAAGGAGGCCGGCCCTCAGAAGTCCAGTGACTGACTCCCCACCCTGGGGGGACCCGAGAGGACTGAGCAGACCTGGCCCACGGTGCTCCCCAACTTCTCATCTTCCTCAGCTCTCTCCTGGGCTCAACCGTCAGCCTCTGGTTTGCAGCCTGAAGCATCACCCTCTCCATAGCTGGTCCTCCTTGGGAGACACCTGAGGCCATGAGCGTCGCCATTAGGACATTTCTACAGGTGGTCACATTCCCCTCCAGCTGCACGCTCTGTCCACCCCTAGCTGCATGCTCTGTCCACTCCCAGCTGCATGCTCTGTTCAGCCAGGCTGCATGTTCTGTCCACCCCCCAGCTGCATGCTCTGTTCACCCCCAGCTGCATGTTCTGTCCACCCCCAGCTGCATGCTCTGTCCACCCCCAGCTGCATGCTCTGTTCAACCACAGCGCATGTTCTGTCCACCCCCCAGCTGCATGTTCTGTCCACCCACCCCAGCTGCATGCTCTGCTCACCCCCAGCTGCATGCTGTATTCACCCCCCTGCTGCATGCTCTGTCCACCCCCCAGCTGCA
>NW_022106189.1:46768975-46777825 GCF_000313985.2 Echinops telfairi
AGCTGCACGCTCTGCTCACCCCCTAGCTGCACGCTCTATTTACCCCCCAGCTGCATGCTCTGTTCACCCCCCAGCTGCATTTTTCTGTTCACCCCCAGCTGCATGCTCCGCTCACCCCCAGCTGCATGCTCTGCTCACCCCCCAGCTGCATGGGTGTGAACCCCTCCTGCAACTCCAGGGCCATGTGACCCACATAACTAACCCTGGCCCAGCTGATGGCAGCCCCGTGCCTGAGTTCCAGGAAAGGGAGCTGAGCGATGCTGGGACTCTTTCATAAACCTCCCGAAGGCCCTCTCACCACAGGCACAAACATGACCTCGTCCTGCACGGTCTTGTCGCCTGCCAGTGTGCCCTGTCCACTGCTAGGCCACCGTGGGTCTGAGTCTGCCAACCCAGGGGGCTCCCTGTCCAGCTCTGCACCCAGTGGGCTCCATGGGGGCCCATCGTGTTTCTGTGGGCTGACTCTGGGACTACACTGCCAGGCCTTTCTACCTGGTCTTCTTTGGTCCACAGAAACCCATTCACCATGGGCCACCCTGCTGGAGTTTTAAATGTGGCGGCAGAGCTTCCAGCATTGCAGACACATGCCCGCCCCTGGCCCCAGGAGGACGGGCAGCCCGTGGAGCCATGGCGGGTTTGTGGCCCAGCAGGGTGGAGATGAACAAGAAGCTTTGCCAAGGCTAACCCCGGGGGTGAGGAAATTCCATGCTCTTCCCATGAGCCTTGCGAAGCCCCCTTGTGTGGCAGACCCGGGTCCAAACCCTGGAGTGGGCGCTGTGCTGTGGGGTCGCTGTCCTTCCGCAGGCGGCTCTGGGCAGGAGGAGTGAGAACGTGAGCTGGAAGCGAGAGGCAGGCTGTAAACTCAGGACTCCTCACGTGTGCACTGGTTGAGCAAAGTCTACAAGAGAAGGGTGCAGGGCCCTGGGAATGGGGAGCAGACAGGGGGAGGAGAGGGGCCAGGGTCACTCTGCAGCCAGCGTGAGCCCAGGCGGGCGGCAGAGAAGCTGAAGGTAGTCGCTTAGGGTTTCCTGGCCACTGGGACTTCTGGGGGGAGTCCTGGCGGCAGCATGGTTGCACAGGGGGCTGCTGACTAGAAGCAGTTCAAAACCACTAGGCACTCCATGGGAGAAAGAGGAGGCTGTCTGCTCCCATACAGAGTGGCAGCCTCAGTCCCATACTCCGTGGCTGTGAAGGTTCTTTTCTGTTTGGATGGTTTTAGGGGGTACTGGGCTATAAACAGACACTCAGGGAGCAAAGTGGGAGGTGGATGGCCAATTAAGGAGTGAACCCCAATCGCCCAGGGACACCATGACCAGCTGGCTCAGACAGGTGGCTCAGGGGTCCAAGGTATGCGTTTAGGGACGAGCCCACCAGTGGAGCTAGCAGACTGGATGTGGAGTTCCACTGAGTGGCTTGGCAAAGACACACAAGAGACTCCTGGACGGACGTGAGTGTTTGGTGCAGACAGGAGACTCTCCCCCCAAACCCGCGCATCTGCCCGAAGTTGGAGACACCATCGCCTGGTGCCAGAAACTGTGCCTTGTAGAGGCCTCAGCACCGAGGATGGCGGGCTGGGGGCATGCAGCCCCTGGCCCTCTCTTCCTGTCGGGCACCCTGCATGCTTTTATCTTCTCCAAGGGGCTGGGGAGTGGGAGCTGTCCCATGGCTGTCCCCATGCCGCAGCAGGTAGGGGAGGCGCAGTGCCCTGGGTGAGAACAGGCTGCTCAGGCCAGGCAGCCCTGGGACCACACACCGCACACCCCTGTCACCTGCCCACCCACCTGCCAGCCATCCCGGAAGATGAACTCTGGGCTTGTGTCTGCTTCCGCCGCTCAGATCAACCCGGAAGGTGAGTCACTATAGGGGTTAGCTGTTGATGAGGGAGGGGGGGTCGCAGGCAGGCAGGCACCTCTGGTGAACTCCCCGATGTCTGGCCGTGTCACAGGAAACACAGGGACCCCATGCCAAAGAGCCCAAGGCTTTGAAAGGGGAGTGTCCAATTTGCCTCTCTGCTGAGACAGTGTGTCCCCAGCCCCTGCTGCACTGGATCCGCACCTGCTTCCAGTGTACCCCGCCCCTCTGACTGGAACAGAGCCTTAACAAGTCTATGTATAAAACCCTAAGCATTCCGGGTACCCATTCTTATGTGCCCAGACACCTGTATAGGTAAGACCCACCCAGCATCTGGTTACAATGGGCACTGCAGTCCAGTGGGTGCTCTGGGGTGGAGATGCCAGGTCTCAGCAGGGTCTAGGGGTGGGGTGGGGCTAGGGGGTCTGATTGGAATGAACCCCCAAGGCCCTGCCTTTTCAAACCTCCTGCCGTGAGGCTCCAGGGAAGCCAGATTTGAAAAGACCTGCCTTCCCCCAAGCAGCCCCAGTGACTGAAGGAGACAGATGAGTTTAACAGTTGTTGAGTGTTGGGCAGTAGGGGGTGGGGGACCTGGGGGTGGGCCAGCTGCAGGCTTGGTGGCCATTTGGTCCCAGGGCCGAGGAGGTGGCCGTGCTGGTGTCCCTGTCTGGAAGGCTGAGGGAAAAAGCCCTGATTGATTGGCTGCCCGAAGTGGGACCAGATGCTGGGCTGAGGTGGGGGCCAGCTCCCCCAGAGAGGCCACAAGGCTGAAAAGACAGGACTTCAGGGGCAGGTGGGGGCTGATCGCGCCCGGGAGATGCAGGAAGCAGCCTTTGGAAAGGAGAGGGCAAAGGTGGAACTCCAGGGCGTCCGCAGAACCGCAGTGGCTGGGCCAGTGGGCAGGGCGGGTTCTAGGGCATTGCCCAGGCAACACCAGCCTATCCTCGCAGTGAGCCGGTGGACAGGGTAGAAACCTTAATTCTGCCCACTTTCCCAGTGACAAGGCCTGGGCTCGGAGAGCCCCCTGACCCCAGCAGTGCCACCCGGCTAGCAGACAGCAGGCTGGCATGGCGCTGAGCGACCCTGAGTCTAAATGACCCACTGGTTTCACAAGAGAAACCATCTCTGAAGATCCCTTGGAGGTCAGCGTCCATCTCGGCCGGCCCTCTGCCTGAGCATCCCGAGTGGGGCGGCCCAGATGCTCAGAGGTGGATTTCGCTTCCTGCCCTGGACAGCACCACCCCCTCTCTGGACAGCACCCCCACCCCTCTCTGGACAGCAGCAAACACAGCCATGCAGACAGGCAAGAGCATGGAGGGAGGGAGCAGCCTGGGGGCTGGAGGTTCACTTCCAGCCTGACTTCCTGACCTTTGCAGACAAGCTCACTGGCTTCCCTGGGACAGACTCACCTGAGGCCCAGCCCCAGCAGAGCACACCTGTTCGCTAAGAGAACCCACGCCGACAAGAAGTCTCTGTGAAGCAGCAAATTCCTACATTGGGCTGGCCATAGAAGCCTCCTTAACTGCAGCAGCCCCTCGGGGTTTAGTGTAAAACTCTCTCACGGCCACCCAGGCCACCCAGAGTCACAGTGACAGTACAGGGAGGCGGTTTCCCAAGGCTCCAATTCTGTAGGGGAGCAGACGGCCTCCCCTTTGTCCTGCGGAAGGCTGGTGGTTTTGAACTGCCGAGCATCACGGAAAACAAGCACATGGAGCCGTGGGTTACAGGCTGGGCTGCTGACCACAAGGCTGGCAGTTCGAAACCACCAGCCACCCCTGGGGTGTAAGAGGAGGCTCTCTGCTTCCAGGAAGAGTTACAGTCTTGGGCACAGTGAGTGACAGCCAGGGAGTCCGGTCCTTCTCCTGGACAGGCCAGCGGCTACCCCATGCGTGTCAGAGTGGGTCTCAATGCTGCTTCCCTGTAAGCAGACTGCCAGGCCTTTTATGCAAGCCACCTATGGGCCCACTCGAACCAGCAGCCTTTCTGTTCATACTCAAGTGTATGAACCGTTTGCATCACCAGGTCTTTCTTGGGGAGCTTCCCTTTCCCCGTCTTACATGGAGGGTGGGACTCGCCCCACCCTTACATCTAGGTGTGTCTGTAACTCAGGTCTGGCCAATCAGAGCACCCCCTTACTCCTCATCACTGTGATTGGCCCAGGGTTGGGCATGTGGTCCCCACACAGCCAATCAGCGCCAACACACGACGCCAAGACCGGAATGCCGCATCAGCAGTTGCTGGGGGAGCATGCGCCCTTTGTGGGAGGGCCGGCAGGATAGAAAGGAAAGCCGTGATGGGAGGAGCCAGTCTGTGGGCGGAGCCAGGCCTGGATGGAGCCCTGACTGAGTGCGCAGCTTCGGGCTGGCTGAGTCAGTGTGGGTCTGGGACACACAGCTGAAGGAGTCCCAAAAGTCCCAACACAGAGGGCATGCCTTATGGCTGGTCATAACTGGTGTACCGTTTCCTGGGGCAGCCCTGGGGGGAATCATTGATAACACCCCTCCCCTACCCTCCCCAGGGACCCTGGTTGGATGATGGCAGCACTGTTGGTACCGATCATCCCATGCAACTACCGGGAACATCATGGTTTGAAGCCATCATCCTTGCAGCACGGGTGGGTCTCAGCCGGCCGGTTCTGCTGCTGCTTTAAGGCCAGCTGTTTGCGTGGCTGCATTGACCTATGAGGGGCTGGCAGGGCATGGCCCCCAGGGCTCGTCCTGTCCAAGAGCCTTGTTCAAGAGCCTTGTTCACGTGACTCCTTCTGTGTGGTCTCTCCCTTCAGCTCAGCTGGTGGGGCCTGAATCAGCTATAGCATCCCAGGGAGTGAGACCTGCCCCCATCCACCCAGAGCCCAGGAGAGGGGACCCACAGAAGTGTGGTGCCCTGGGGGTGTGGGTCATGGAGAGCCACTGAGGCCGACCCACTGCTAGTCAGAACCTTGGGACCTTCACCGTCCTGTTGACCCCAGGCCTGGAGAGTGAGCTTCCAGGTGGGGGTGGCAGGCGCCCCAGCCCTGCGCCACCGAGTTCTTTAGCTATGAAACAAGAATTCCGGGGACTCGCTGCTGAGAGCTCCCCACTTATCTCAGGAGCTTGTCAGCAGCCAGAGGCCACGGAGCTGTCTGCACATCTCTGACCGTGTCCTGGGGATTTGAAAGTACTTTACCCCATGAGAAGGTACATTTCAGATCCCACGGGGGCTCAGGGGTGCAGATGCAGCCCATGTGGTGATAGGACACCCTCATATCCCCCACTGTACTAACAACCAGCCCCCCTCCTACGTTCCTCCAAGCAGCGGGCCAAGACAGAAGATGCGGTTCAAGGCAGCCAGTGCAGAGGGGACCGGTATTTGGCGGCTGCTCTGGTCCAGCCCCGGGCAGCGTGCCCAGTTGCGTGGCCTTTGGCACGGGCCTCTCTGATCTTCATTCCGGCCTCCTGTAAGAAAGTGGGGGGCAGTGCTGGTGCCCCTGAGCTCCCAGCTGCCTCCGTTCCCCGGTCCCATCCTCTGGGAATCCAGGAAGTCTCCATTTAGACACGCGGCTTTGGAAACTGGCTCCGGGCAGAGCGTGGAATCCGGAACCCGTGAGCGCAGTGGCGGAGGAGCCTGGGCTTGGGAAAGGAGCCGGAGGCAGGAAGAAGTGAAAGTCCCCCCTGCCAGGAAGCAATAACCGGGCGGCAGCGGGGGGCGCACGGGCCACCGGGTTCTGCCCGAGTCTCCCGGACACCTCCGGTGAGGCTGTGGCTGTGTATCCCGTTCCCACCGGCACACTCGCACGCCCAGCCCAGTGCTTCCTGCACGATAACGCTGGGGCCAGGGTCGCCGAGGATGTCATGCTGGGCAAACAGGCAGTGTATTCCCAGTGGGCACCAGGGCGCCCTCCGGCCAGTCAGCGGCAGCCACAAAAGGCTCCCAGGGTGCTTTTCTGCTGGTCGGTTTGGATACTTTCGGTGAGGCCCAGGGATGGCCACGCCGGACAGCTCAGACAGGGGCCAGGGTGTGAGGGAGCAGGGAGAGCTGCCCTGCTCGGTGAGGCAGAGGAAGGCTGCCCAGTGGGTAGAGGGTGCATTGGTGGCAAGCCTCTCTCTCCACCTTGGTGCACGGTGCAAAGGCCTGGAAGCCCCAGCCCAGGATGCCCCCTGGGCATGAAGCCCCTTCCCCTGACCACTACCTGGGAATGAAGTCCCCTGCCCAGGCCGCTCTGTGGGAAGGCACTGGGGCATTTTGTGAGGGTGCTGGATGTACAGCGCACAGAGGGTCCCAGATAAACCTCTCCCCGCTCTCACAGAAACCCAGCCACTAGCGGGGTTCTGGACCCTGCATTTCTGGAGCCCTCTGGGGGATAGTGCCAACAGGATCACACTCAGACTGGCTGGCTCACTGACTGGCGTTCAGCTCCGGCAGCACGTGAGCATCCCTAGGGCTCTGTCCCCAGGGCTCTGTCCCCTGAGGGTGAGGTGCAGGCCGGTGACTAATTGCTGGGAAAGAGACAATCATTCTTAGGAGAAACCAAGCCCAGACTCACCTCCGGAGGGTGCGAACCACTGACCTTGTGCTTAACTGCCCGGTGCTCACCCGCATAGGAGGGAGCTGTGCCGCGCGCTGGGATGGGAAGCCCTGCCCTCCCCCCACTCTATGGGAAGGGCCACTAGGCAGGTTTAGTAAAGCCTACCTGCCGTCAACCGCTGTGGCTTGACTCAATTCCGATTGCAGGGACACCCTGTGCTTCAGGGTCAGACTGCAGCCTCCGGGGTTCCTGGGGTTGGGCTTCTTCCAGGGGGGGTGCCCCCAGGTCTCTTATGGGCGGCGCCCCTGGGTGGATGAACAGCTGACCTTTCCTTGTGCAGCTGAGCGTGGGAGCCAGAATACATTGACTGTGAGGAAACTCTCACACTGTCAAAGTCATCCAATGTGCCTGCCTGCATGGGAGCTACTGTCTTCAGAGGTGTGCAGCCACCCGACCACAGGGAGCCCCCTGTCCACAGGGAGCGCCTCTCCCCCTGCCATGGACGGGGTCAGGGTGGCCCAGCAGTGAAAGCGCTTGGCGAGTCACCGGAAGGTCAGCAGTTGGAACCAGTCAGCGGCTCACTCTCGTAGAGACTGGCCTATCAGGACCAGGAAGACCTCTGGTCAGCACTCCCCTGTCGTGTTGTGGGGGGTCACTGTGAGTCGGAATGGACCCCACATCCTTGAGAGGCAGGCTGAATGCAGCCACGACCCCACCATCTGGTGTTCAGTAGGAGCCCTGGGTAGGGACAGCCTTGGGGAGGGGACAGTGGTCACTGCTTTGGGCAGCAGCACAGGAAGGCCCCCATCATGCTCTCAGGCCACTTTACACTCAGTCACTTTGTTCTCCAAGCCCCCTGCTTACTGGTCCCACACCCCCAGACTGGGCCCCCATGGGCAGGGGCTGCACCTTACTCCTTCCCGGGGTCAGCCACAGGAGGGTCAGTCCTAATCTTCCCAGAGGCACCTCTGTGGAGTGCCTCTAATTGAAGAAAGGGTGGGATGTCTCGGGGGAAGCAGTGAGTGACCGCCCGGAAGGAAGGCTTTGTTGGACCTCAGCAGGTGCAATGTCCCTTCCAGGCATCCATCCAGGGGACCACCAGGACCAAGTATCCTCAGAGGGTCACGTTGGAAGCAGGGATGGGCATCGAGGGTCGGAAATTCTGTCTTGTTGTCATCAGCGGGTGCTCACGTGTGGGTGTCGACTCATGGTGACCCCCACGCACATCAGAGTGAACCCCCACCCACCCTGCACCGCCCTCTCCACCTGCCAGGCCTGAGCCCTTCCTCCTGTCCCCCACCCTCTGCTGGGCCACTCTGCATGGCGCGTCCATCCGGAAGCAAGGGCTTTCTCACGATGGAGCGTCTCCAGTGAGTGGGGATGCCTTTTGGGGAGTGTGCCTCACTGTCCCTCGAGAGATTTTTGGCGATGCTCGGCCACGGTGTCGCCGTGGCCTGGAAGACCTGTCTGCGCCACGTGCTTCCACGATCGAGTTTCCCTTCTCTTTAGGAAGGAATGCGTCCGCCAGATGGTCACGCCGAGACGTCCCTCCCTTGGGGGACCCACCGGAGTGCTTTCTGCCCTGTCCATGGGAGTGGAAGGTGGACAGTGCAGCAGGGAGGTCGGGGGAAACGGACGCCCTGGCATCAGAGTGCAGGGAAGGACCTCGGGGACATCATGGGCCGCCACCGCACGGGCAAGCCTCTCCTGGAGGAAGGCCACCCAGAAGGCTCCTTCGCAGGGAGGAGGCCACGACTTCCACTCATGTCTTGCAGGCATGTTGTCCGGAGGGGCCCTTCCTTGAAGGAGGACACTGGGCTCCGTCAAGCAGAAGGTCAAGAAGGCCCTGAGGGAGATGGACAGATGACACAGTGGCTGCTCCCTTGGGCTTGAGGGTGGTGCAGGGCCGGGCAGCATCTCCTGGGGTTGTAATCAGGGTCACTATGAAGCAGGGCTGGCTCGATGGCCGGCGTCTAGACCCAGTGAGGGCCGCTGATTTCAGAGGCGAGTTGAGCGGAGGAGGGATGGCGCCCTGGATCCAGCGGAGGGACCCAAGGGAGGGGTGAGTTGTTCCCAGCAAGCCCACAGAGAGATGACCCCCCTCCTCAGGCTCCGTCTCAGCCAGCCCCACTGGTGCCTTCTGGAAGTGACTCCGGTGGGGGCACGGTGTGTCCATGTGGTTGTCACATCCTCTGGCGCCAACTCGAGACTATTAAGAGTGAAAGGGCGGAGTTTAGCCTGTCAATCAGGTCACAGCTTGATGACCTTATTTGGAGGCGCTACCAAGATAAATAGCTCGCCGGAGGCGGGACACACACACTCTCTGCTTGGTCTTCCTGATGATGCGATACATGGAGCTACACTCGAGCCCTGGAGCTGGAGCAGCCACGTGGAGACCCACGCCAGCGCTGAGATGTTTACACCACCCGCCACTGGATCCACAAGACTTTCCACCCACTGGCCTGTGATCTTCCTGCATTTGGCATCATTGCATG
>NW_022106189.1:46777933-46780320 GCF_000313985.2 Echinops telfairi
AGATTGGTATGGGACATAGGGGCTAATATTGGACTTGTGGACTTGATCTGGACTGGGCTGGGATGTTTTCTTAATGTACAATTGCTCTTTGATGTAAAGTTCTCTCTTACACACATAGGCGTCTCCCTGGGCTTGTTTCTCTAGTCAACCCAGACTAACACCGTCCACCTCACCACCAGACCGCTGTGAGTCTGAATCGCAGCAGCTACCACCACACTCCCGCCATCAGGGTGATGCCGACTCCTGGCGACGGGAGAGAACAGGGTCGCACCGTCCCTGTGGGTTTCCGACGCTGTCACTCTTGACAGGAGTGAAAAGCCTCATCGTTGGATAAACCGATGTGGCCATGTGTTAGAGAAACAAATCCAGGGAGACTCGTATGTGTATAAGAAAGAGCTTTATATAAAAGAGCAGTTGAATATTGAGGAATCATCCCAGCCCAGTCCAGATCAAGTCCATATGCCTGTTATTAGCTCATATGTGCAATACTAGTCCATAAAGTCCTCTTCAGACTCATGAACACGTGCAATGACACCAAATGAAGGAAAATCCCAGGCCAGTGGGAGGAAAGTCTTGTGAATCCAGTGGCAGTGGAAGCATCTCAGCGCTGGCGTGGGTCTCCACATGGCTCCTCCAGCTCAGGGCTCTGGCTCCATCAGTGTGGCTCCACGTGGCTCCTCCAGCTCAGGGCTCTGGCTCCGTCAGTGTGGCTCCACGGGCTTGTCCGCAGGAAGACAAGGCAGAGTGCCCCCTCCAGGGAGGAAGACGGGAATTCCCAGAATCCTCAGGAGAAGGCCACGCCCACACAGAGGCACTATTGGCTATGAACTGATTGACAGGCTAGACTCCACCCCTTTGTAAGTTAACAGGAGATGATGTAACGGCCACACCATACTTCCCATTGACCCCAGGGTGGGCAGTATAGTAGAGGTGCCCCTGAGGGCAGAGCGGGCAGTCTTCCTGTACCGCTGCCCCCTGCCCCTTCCCTGGGGACCCTGTCAGAATCGAGCAGTGACCATGCTCTCCCCGCCCACCCTGAAGGACACAGCTGTGTAAGCTTCCACCCCGGCTGCCTGCACAATGGCTGGGCAAGGGACTGGACACCTCACTGTTTACATACCAATGACGATGGCGATGCATCTGGACTCTCCTCAAAGCTATGGCTGAGACAAGGGCTCACTGCTCTGTGCCACGTGCACCCCCACTTCTCATGGGAAAATGGGCTGCCCTCACCAACGATAACACGGGGACACAGACAGGCGCAGGGCCCGCCAAGTGTCCCTCTGACCCCCACACGCGTCCTTGCTGGATGCCAAACAGGACCCTCTGCCCAACAAGACAGAAGCCTCTCCTCTCCGCCTGGCCACACACAGGGGTTTGCATTTACCCCATCCAGGCCCAGGCTGGGCAGAGCTGGCACCACCTAACTCTGTCTGCTCTCGGGCAGCCGGGCAGCTGGGCCTCTAGCACCAGACACAGATTCCCATGGGCCCCGAGGGAGAGAGCAGGCACTGGGCAAGCTCAGATGCCCACAGAGTTGGGGGTGCTCTCTCCGGGACTCCGTCTGCGTGCACAAGCCCACACCGGGGCACGTCAACAGAGGTTCAAGCTCTCCCCAGTGGGATTGTGGGAGTTGTCCCTAGCGGCCATTGGCTGAGCTCCCAGGACCAGAAGCCTTCACCCTTGGCTGGCCAGCGGGGGGAGGGGGGGCGGGCAAGGTGGCCAGCTCCCTGGGTCTCCTTCTGGGAGTAGCGAGCTGTGGACAGTGGCCCTCACCCGGGGATGGATGCAGGGAGTGACTGGTGTCCAGACGTGAACACCGTGTGGCTCGAGAAAAAGTGCAGATGGGACCCACGCAGACCCGCTGCCCCGCCTGCCTCCAGCCTGCGCTAGGTGTCTGCTGGGTGACGGGAAAGGGAGCGCATGGGGTGGCCCTGGACAGAGGAAGACGTGCTGCTGACCCCAACCTGAGCCCAGCAACACCCACGACCCTGCAGAAACCACGCCGGGCTCACTGCCAATCACGCCGACCCACGGAGACCCCGGAAGACGGGGAACTGACTGCCCGTGGGTGTCCAAGGCTGTCAAACCTTCACCGGAGTAGAAAGCCCCGCCTCTCTCCCAAGGAGTGGCCGGTGGTTTCAAGCTGCTGACCTTGCAGCGAGCAGCGCCACGTGTCACCACCATGCCCCGGGGCTCCTGGGAGGAGCCCAGAACGAGGCAGAAACGTGGCCGCGTCTCCCCACCCCTCTCATGCTTCAGGGCACCCAGCTGGCCCCCGTCAACCCATAAGAGCCCCCAGCCCTCCCTCCTGAGGGTGGTCCCCTCTCCCACGCACCCCTCCAGCATCCCCTGGCCCTGACCCCGACTTCTCCAGCTCAGGAAAT
>NW_022106189.1:46780565-46783694 GCF_000313985.2 Echinops telfairi
GGCAGCGGCGTTGGGTGGGCTGCAGAGGCTGGGAGAGCGGCTGCAGAGGTGGGGGTCAGGCCTGGAGGCAGGCAGGTGAGGGAGGGACGCCCTGGTAAAGAGACCAGACAGCCCTCATTCTGGAAGTTTCCAGTGAAGACAGGCTCCTCTGGCCACGCAGCAGGGACTGAGAGGGCAGGGGAGGCAAGGAGGGAGGGGCTGACTGCAGAGCCCATGATGTGCCCCAGAGCTGGGCCCCCGCAGCAGGGACCCAGGACCCCCAGCAGAAGCTGGGGCAGCTGAAGGATGGCGCGGGAGCCCCGGGGTGGTTAAGCAAGGGAGAATGCAGGTCCCCTCAACCCGAGTCCAGGTTGCGTGAGAGATGGTGCTCATGGTGCCCGGGCAGTGTCTCCGGTGACCCCGAGAGGGCAGAGGGCGCAGCTTCGCTCCCAGTGGTTCTCACAGCCGTGGCTTCCGGGCCGAGGATCACCAGGCCTTTCTTCCCCATTCCTCCGTGGGTTCCAGCTGGCCAGCTGGCGCCTACGCACCCAGCGTCTGGGCCACCCGGAGACCCCGATTTCGGAAGAGAAAAATACAAGCCAAATCCACGGCCATTGCATGGGTGCCACTCCCAGAGACCCTGTGGGGCAGGGTAGAACTGCCCCTGTGAGTTTCAGAGACAGACCGCGACTCTACCGGGGAGCAGACGGCCTCCTCTTTCTCCTCCAGAGCGCCCGGTGGGCTTGACCTCCCAACCTTGTGGTTTGCTGTTGAGGACTTTGAGCCAAATTGACAAAAACGCTCACGACAGGGACATCTATCACAAGCTGGTCTTTTTCCTCCCGGCTACAAGGTTTGCGCGGTCCAGTTCGGGAAATGGCAAGCTTTTGTGCCCTCCGGCTTTCAAAGGAATTGTTAACTTTGTCACTGAAGGTATGTACACAGAGGTGGGTCCGACACTTTCCAAATTCCCGTGTGTTTTTTGTTCACAAAACATATAGAAATAAATCATTAGACGCAAGAATTCAGTGTTTGCAATAAATAGATGCAGACGGTTGTATGTATTCGAGGGTTCTTGTTTTTCATTTTATTATTCCGTAAAAGAAACGGGAAGGGAATGGAGAACAGGGTGGTCCGTGCGGAGAGGCTGTGTGTCGGCTTGGCGCCCACCGGAGCTCGGGGTCCGTGGATCTTCCTGTGCTCGTGAGCCTGGTCAGCTTTTGAAGATCTCACATCGACGGCGGCTTCTTCCTGGACCGCCGCCTCGCCTTGCGGACCCTGGGTCTGTCTCCCAGAAAGGGAGCCCTCCCCTGGGTCAGCCCCCGGCCATGCGGGGACAGGGGCCCAGTCTCCGACCGGCAGAGGTCATTTGGGGTGAGATTGATGGGCCCAGCGGCTGAGGCAGGACTTGCAGGCGGGGTCCGCTCATTAATATTCCCGGCTGGGCTCTGAACCCAGCCGCCCCAAGCCCTGTCCTGGGGCCAAAACAACACGCGTGCTGAGCAGAGCTCAGATAGAGTTGAAAGCGAAACCGTGTGTTGTTGAAAGGATTTAAAAGCCTATTTGAAGTCAGCAAAGGCTCGGGGAAGAAGGTACTCCTTTGACCGGGAGCTGGCAGGCCTTCCACTGCCAGGATGCCCCACTTAAGGCGGTCACTTTTCATTATGCGGCCTGCCCCGGGGCCAGCGGCTGGCTTGCGGTCGGTTGGTCCAGCACTGGCATTCACTGGCGCACGCACGCACGTGTGTGTGTGTGTGTTGGGGGGAGTTGGTTCTGGGGCAGAGGGCTGCTCAGATACTTCAGAGGTGTGGAGAGAGGGGGAGGGCTCGGCCAGGGGGTGCTGGGATACGGCTGAAGGCCACAGTCAGAGTGTGCCAGAAGCTGTCAGGTGCCAGAGGAGGGACGGAGCAGGAGCAGGGAGCCGGCTCAGGCTGCACGCCTCCGTTACTTCACTGCGATCTTCATGGACACCAGTCACCAGGCCTTTCTGCCACGCGTCCCCGGTTGCTCAGCTGACCATCGTTCTTCTCTATGAGTCGTGGAGGCCAGTGGGGCTCCCACACTTGATGTCCTGCCCAGAGTCACGGTGTCATTCGGGGAGCACAGCCAGCGGGGGGTGTCCTTCAGGACCCTGAGACGCATCTAGGTCGCACTGACCCACAGCCAGCCCCCTGGTGCTCCCACAGAGACTGCAGTTCCCCCAAAGCTGCCTTGAGATGCCACCTCCCCCCCTGCCCTCATGACCCGGCCTCCTCAGAGAGAGCGCAGGTAGGCCAGGAGACGCCGTCCAGAGTATGCAAGAGCACACTGGCCGTACTTCTCTCCAGACAGATGGGGCTGTCCTTCTAGTCCCCACGATGCTCCAGTGTGTTTCCCCAGCGCCGCAAGTCAGGCACACCGACTCTCCTCCCCTCTTCCGCTCGGGTCCGACCTGCAGAAGGCGGGAAGTGCCAGGACTCTGCCCAGGCGCACCTCAGTCCACCAAGTGCCAGCTTGGCTGTCAGCCCTTCAAAGAGGTCTTGTGAGGCAGGGTTGCCCAACGCCCCCGAGGGTGCTGGCTTCCCAGAGGTGCCAATCCAGCAGCTCCCAGGTTGAAGTCCCAGGCAGGAGCCACCCCTGGTCAGCTGTCACTGTCAGTGACTGCTGCAGCAGCCCTGACTCCTGTGGGACTGTGGACAGCTAGTCCTGCCCCCTGTTTGTGTCTATGGCATGCATGTGTCTATGGCATGCATGTGACCATAGCATGCATGTGACTATGGCATGCCTGTGTCTATGGCATGCATGTGTCTATGGGCATGCATGTGCCTATGGCATGCCTGTGTGTATGGCATGCCTGTGTCTATGGCATGCATGTGACCATGGCATGCATGTACCTATATTTGCAATGTGCATGTACACACATGCCTGTGTGCTGGTGTGTCCATGTGTATATAGTGTGCAAGCATATGTGTGCACTGTCTATGTACATACGTGTGTGGTGGGCATACACATATGTGTAATGTGTGCATCCATGTGTGTATATGTATATGTGTGCCTGGGTACTTGTGTGAGCCTGTGTGCATGGGATATGGCTTCCTCGGACACAGTTCTCTGAGGAGAGGGCTCCCTGCCTGTATCCTACTCAACCCCTGTGTGAGCAAACCCCCCCCC
>NW_022106189.1:46783794-46802567 GCF_000313985.2 Echinops telfairi
AGTCCCACTGCCCAGACCCTGGTATCCACAGTGGTGGATACAGCTGTGGCATCTCACTGTGGAGTGGCCTCACTTGAAGGACCAGACCCCCTGGGGACTTTGCAGCCTGTGCCTTGGCACCTTCTCTGACCCTCCCTTTTTCCTAGAGTGACCGGAGGTGAGAGAGGAGGCCGGCCCTGGGACTGGCCGCTGGGCCCTCCTCGGCCTGGACACAGCCTCACAAGCGGTCCCTGAGCCGGCCTTCACTCACACACACCCACGGGCTCAGGGCTGTCAGAGTGGTTCCCAAATCAAACACTGACTCATGTTTTCCAGCCATGTCCCTCTCGTGTACGGCTTCTCTGCACCCCGGATGGGTCACTGGGCTCTTTGTTGCCAGCGTGGTAAGGCCCCTGGCCCCCTCGCCCACCGCCCTGACTCCTGGAGCTCCTGTCCACCCCCCTCACACTCCGACAGTATTCTACCTCAGACCCGTTTCTTGGGACTCAGCCGAGGTCCTGTCACGGGTCTGTGGGCACATCATCCCCAGCCTTGCAGAGGGGCCCTGGGGCCTTGCGTGTCCACAGGCTCCCACGGACTCCGCAAGGGCTTTCTCCCCCTCCCACTGTCGCTGTCCAGCCTATTCCCTCTCCCAGTGACCCTGCAGGAGAGAGGGCAGCTGCCCCAGAGACTGCCAGTCTTCACAGAGCAGACAGCCTCATCTTTCTCCTACGGAGCGGCTGGTGGCTTCCAACCGGCAACCTTGCCCTTAACCTTCCTGGATAGGAGCAGGCCCAGGTTTCCCGCCAGAGAACTGATGGTGGACCAGGATTTGAAACTCCGCCCAGTTCTGGAGGTCCAGCCACCGAGCAGTCCTGCCTCATCAGATGAAAGCCCCAGACCTCCTCCACACTGGCCCCTTGGCCAGAGGCCCCGGGTAAGGCTGGCTCCCTATCTCTGCCAGTCAGGGCCCACCAGGGTCCCCCATGGATTCCCACACCAAAGCCCACCCAGACCCTGCTTTTGAGGCTGACTTTTCCCACCAGGCTCCCCGCTGACGAGGGCTGGCCCTGGTTTTAATTTCCGTTGCGTTGCTGGACAGACGGCGCTCCCTTCGGACCCGCGGAGATCTCCCAGCGGTGGGAACCGTGGAGGTGAAGAATGGAATTTGCTGCCGCAGGAGGGGGCCCGGGGCTGGCTGTGAGCGAGCTGCACTCGCAGGGCTGGGCTAGGAGGAGAGGCAGCGTGGGGGGCCAGACCGGGTGCGGGCACAGGGTGGGGGTCCCTCTCCCCCTGCCTCTTGAGTCACAAAGAGAAGCCTTTGCTGTTTGAGGGAAGGTTCTAGAAGGGAACAGAGCCCCAGAGACCAGGATCCAGGGCTGGACTTTGGGGATGCTGGAGCCAGGAAGGCGTGATGGGGAGCCAGGTGTGACTGGCAGTCCTGCTGGACATTGCCCAGGCCGCCCCTGGCCTTGCAGAGTGTGGATGGGCAGACGGCTTGGTCCGCCTCTGGGTCATCTCTAGCACCCTGGGTGGCCTCTGACCCTGCTTCGAAGTCTCAGGCTTGGGCACTGCCCATCCTCCACTGGCACAGACAGAAATGGGCAGCGATGGAGAACACATGTACTTCCTGCTGCCCACTGCCCTGCTGCAGCCAGTGGGGACCTCTGGAAGGGCCTTTCCTCCAGGACCACCGGCCCCCACAGAGAAGCCCTCCCCAGAGACAGACCAGGGCCACTAGCTCCACCTGGGGACCAGGGAGCCCCACCTGTCAGTTGCATGGCTGGTGGGCAGGGCCTGTGGGTGGGGCCTGGAGGGGGAGCCTGAGCGAGCGTGGTTACACCCTGCATCCCGTTTCCACGGCTCGGCTCGCATCGCTCGCTGAAAGGATGCAGGCCCCGTGGAAACTCTGCTCAGCAGGGACAGGGGGTGGGGATAAAGGGTTCACTCTGCTTCCTGTTGTAGCTCTCCAGATGGCCAACCAGCCCCGTCCCCGCTGCTGGACATTCGCCGGCGGAAAGTTCTCCCTGAGCCCTTGGCCCAGCTGCCCAAACACACCTGCTTGCACGGGCTGCCATCGCTGGGCCAAGGGGCTGGCCCGTGGGGGCCAGGTGTCTGCGGGCCCACCCACTTCTGGCCACAGACGATGCCCACAGCCCGGTGGGTGGTCACAGCACAGCCTGGAAATCCTCGGAGAGGAGGCTGGGTCAGGGTGGGTTGCACTCTGGGACTGAGGACCCCCTATGGTGCTTCGAGGAGCTGGGGAGAGCAAGGGGCAGGGGCGGGTGCTGCTGAATGCTGGTGGGGTGACGTTAGTTACATCATCTCCTGTCTGGCCTGTCAATCAGCTCATAGCCAATGAGGCCTCTGTGTGGGCATGGCCTCCTCTTGAGGATTCTGGGAACTCCTGTCTTCCTCCCTGGAGGCAGGACACACTCTTTCCCCAAGACACATTCCTGTTGACAAGCCACACGCTGATGGAGCCAGAGCCCTGGAGCTGGAGGAGCCATGTGGAGGCCCACACCAGTGCTGAGATGCTTCCGCCACCCCTGGATCCACAAGACTTTCCTCCCACTGGCCTGTGATCTTCCTGCATTTGGCGTCATTGCACGTGTTGGGTGAGTCTGAAGAGGAATTTATAGGCTGGTATCGGACATATGGGCTGATATTGGACTTATGAACTTGATCTGGACTGGGCTGGGATGTTTTCTTAATAGACAATTGCTCTTTGATATAGAGTTCTCTCTTACACATATGAGTCTCCCTGGGTTTGTTTCTCTGGTCTACCCGGACCGACACCCCTGTAGAATGAGCTGTAGGTCCTCCTTCACAGGCGTCCCAGGACACCGCTGAAGGGACTGTCCAGCAGATAGCGACAGCAGGGGGCAGTGGGAGCTAGGAGGAGGGTCCTTCAGGAGATGGGGATGAAGGATGAGTGTATCTCAGGTGGGTGGGGGTCCCAATGTTAGTAATATTTTCACTCCACCGAAACAGAGAAGAAGCAGATGTTCACAGGAACTCAGTAATACAGAGTGGTCCTCACTTGAACCCAGACCCACCGCCCACCTGGTGCCCACGGAGATGTCTTTTCTGCCCTTGGCTCCAGGGTCAGCAGGCAGCCTCACTCGCTCTCGGTCGGCTCCCTGCTGAGGTGGTGCTGATGGAGGAGGACAGGGCACGGCTGGGGCACTGGGAGTTCAGCCTTCTGCATGGGCCCTCACGCCTCCCCCACTCCACACAGATCTGGACCTGCTCTTGGAGAAGACAGGGTCTTGAGCCCCTCTGGACATTCTGAAGGAGCCCTGCTGGCCCAGTGGGCAAGGTCAGCGGTTTGAAACCACCAGCCGCTCCACAGGAGAAAGACGAGGCTTTCTGCTTCAGTGAAGACTGACACCCTCAGAAACCCACGGGGCCGGTTCTACTCCGCCCCAGACGGTCACAGGGTGTTTGCAACCCTGCGCCCACGGATGGCCCAACCTCCTCACCTGTGGTCCAGCCTGGGCCTCCATTCTCCTGCTGACCATGGTACCAAAGGGAGGCATCTGGGGCTCCCTGAGGGTGCAGTGGTGAAGGCATGGAAAGGAGAAGCCCAAGTCCGGTGGTTCGAATCCACCAGCCTCTCCGCAGGAGAAGGATGAGGCCGTCGGTGCCCATCCCGATGGACAGCCCTGGGATGGAATCCTGCCGCTCCATCTGACAGGCTCTCCCTGAGCCAGGAGGCACCCATCGCAGTTGGTTTGGTTTTGGTTATCGGGGGGCCGCTGTGAGCAAGAAGGCCCTGGCAGGCTGCGCGTGAAAAAGTAAAACCTGGGGACCCCACTGCCATCACGTGGGTTCCCACCGACAGGACCCTGCAGGACGGAGGCGAACTGGCACCGGCTCTCCGAGGCTGTCGATCGGGCGGGTGCAGCAGCCTCCACCCTCTCCCCAGGAGCAGCCCGCGGGTTCCAACTGCTGACCATTCGGTTCACAGCCCAGCCTGGAACCCACTGGGCCACCAGGACTCCTTCTGCGAAGATGGGAGCCCCAGAACCGGAAGACGCCTTGGCTGAAGGCATTCAGAATGCGCTGGAGCGGGGCCCTGGCCCTGGCCATGAGGATGGTGCAGGACCGGGCAGCATCTCCTCCTCCTGTGGCTGCCTTTGACACGGGCTGCTGGCAACAGCCGGAGGGAAGGGCCCGAGAAAGAGAGCCTGGGTGCCCTGGGAAAGCCCTGCCTGCTCAGCTTCATTCCCCAGCCAGGAGGCTCGGCCCGTCAGGACGCCCACCCCATGTGGATGGGGATGGGATCCGGGGTGTGGAGGGACACTCCTCCTCCAAAGAAGCTCCTCGAAGCCCCCAGGGGCCGTGGCTGGAGAGGGGGAGCCCTGCCAGCTGTGTCATCTTCCCAAAGGGGCGATAACCCCTGTCCCTGGACGGGGCTCTCGGCAGGACGCGTTCACAGCTTTGGAATTCTCTAGCCGTGCCAAGAAAACCCAGACCGGTTCCCAGGCCCTTTGAGGAAGCCAGTCTAAGCTGGCTGTCTGGCGGGCCCAGCGCACTTCCTTGCTTGTTAGCCAGAGACTCGTTTGCGCCCAAAGGCTGACCTGTCCTTCCCCTAAAAGCCCCTAGTGTCTCTGACTTCCCAGATCTCTGTGTCCCCTTGCCAGGCTGGGGCGAAGCTAGATGCTGAGACTGCTGGGCCTACGGCTGAGCCCTTGGACCGAAAACACCGCTCTGTCAGACAGCTCCAGCCCCAGCATCCCATTAGCCAAGCAGAGAGGCCAAGGTCTGGCTTCAGACTAAACTGTGTCCCCCAGGCCCACAAATACATGCTCAAGTCTTAACCTTGGTGCCCACGAGGGACAGGGACCAAGGGTGGAAATAGTGGGGATCACACTGGAGGAAGCAGGGTCCCCATGCAGCGAGTGTTGCCCCATCAGAGAGAGAGGCAGAGGGAGGTGGGTGGTGAGGCCAGAGCTATCCTGCAGCCCCCCAGGGGCACCTGGGACCCTCAGGAGGGCAGAGTGAGAGGACAGGGCCCTCCTCTGGAGACTGCATGGACGACAGCCCTGCCGGGCTCTGGATGCGACAGCCCCCACACAGAGAACCCACCTCTCTTCCCATCAATGGTGGTGGTGGCGGTGGGTGCCAGCTCGCAGTGACTTGGTGAAGCACCGCCCGGTCCTGCGCCCTCAGCACAATCCTCATGAAGCCGGAACCCGTGGTTGTCATCCATCTCACAGAGAGTCTCCCTCCCTTCACCCCCACTTCGCCGACATGACGGCCTTCCTCGTCTCCCCCGAGGAGCTGTGCGAAGCGAGGGAGCCCGAGTCTCGGCGCCCTGGCCACCACAGACCAGCCTGGCTGTCCTTCCAAGCAGTCTGTCTGCTCTTCTGGGCACCCAAAGCCTTTGCCAGCATTGACTCAGAGGCTTTGGTCTTCCAGGTTCTGTTTGCATTCGTCGCACACCTGGCGAGGCTGACCAGCAGGGGCCCAGGGGCCGCGCACGCAATGAAGTCAGTCAGACGCAGCCTCCGAGGCCATGGCACACAGGCTCCGCGTGAGCGGGGACGCACCGCCCTGGTGGCTGGGCGCTGTGCTGGTCCAGGTTGACCAGAGACACAGATCCAGAGACACTCATGTGTGTACAAGCAAGAGCTTCGTGGAAGTGAGTGTTAACAAACGCAGGGACAAGGGAACAACAAGTGATCCAAAATCGATGGCGAGGAGGGTGTAGGAGACCTGGTAGGGCTTGATCAAGGGCAATGTAACCAAGAGGAATTACTGAAACCCAAATGAAGGCTGAGCAGGATAGTGGGACAAGAGGAAAGTAAAAGGAAATAGAGGAAAGAGCTAGGAGGCAAAGGGCATTTATAGAGGTCTAAATGCAGGCATGTACACATGTAAATATGTTTGTATATGAGGGTGGGGAAATAGATCTATGTGCATATATTTATAGGTTTAGTATTAAGGTAGCAGATGGACACTGGGCCTCCACTCAAATGCTCCCTCCATGCAAGAATACTTTGTTCTATTAAACTGGCATTCCATGATGCTCACCTTCCCAACATGATCGCTGAAGACAAAGCAGGTGCATAAGCAAATGTGGTGAAGAAAACTGATGGTGCCTGGCTATCAAAAGATATAGTGTCTGGGGTTTTAAAGGCTTGAAGATAAACAAGCAGCCACCTACCTGAGAAGCAACAAAGCCCACATGGAAGAAGCACACCAACCTGTGTGATCATGGGATGTCAATAGGATCAAGTATCAGGCATCAAAGAACAAAAAATCATATTTATGTGAATGAGGGGGGGTGAGGAGTGGAGACCCAAAGTCCATCTGTAGGCAACTGGACATCCCCTTACAGAAGGTTTGCAGGGAGGAGACGGGCCAGTCAGGGTGCAGTGTAGCAACGATGAAACATACAACTTTCCTCTAGTTCTTTAATGCTTCTTCCCCACCCCCCACACTCATGATCCCAATTCTACCTTACAAATCCAGCTAGACCAGAGCATGTACACGGGTACAGATCAGAACTGGAAACACGGAATCCAGGACAGATAAACCCCTCAGGACCAATAATGAGAGTAGCAATACCAGGAGGGGAAGGGGAAGGTGGGGGAGAAAAGGAGAACCAATCACAATGATCTACATATAGCCCCCTCCCTGGGGGATGGACAACAGAAAAGTGGGTGAAGGGAGATATTGGACAGTGTAAAACATGAAAAACAATAATAATTTATGAATTTCAAGGGTTCAGGAGATAGTGGGTGGGGAGGGGGGAATGAGGAGCTGATACCAAGGGCTCAAGTAGAAAGAAAATGTTTTGAGAATGATGATGGCAACAAATGTACAAATGTGCTTGACACATGGATGTATCCATGGATTGTGATAAGAGTTGTATGAGCCCCCAATAAAATGATTTTTTTAAAAGAAAGAGCTTGATACAAGAGAGCAATTCTATATTGAGAAAACATTCCAGCCCAGATCAAGTCCTTACGTCCAATTTTTTTCTTTTTTATTGTCCTCCCCACCCCCACCCCCCTTACGTCCAATATTATCCCATATGTCTGATGCCAGTCTATGAGGCCTCCAGATCCACACAACACATGCAATGACGCCCACTGCAGGAGGAGGATCACAGGCCAGTGGGTGGCGAGTCTTGTGGATCCAGTGGCAGTGGAAGCATCTCAGCACTGGCGTGGGTCTCCGCGTGGCTTCCCCAGTTCAGTCAGCATAGGTCCATGTGGCTTGTCCACAGGAAGACGGAGCAGAGATCGTGTGCGCACACATGGCCTCTGGCCATCTATTCATCTCTGTGGCGCCTCCAAATGAGGTCATCGAGCTGAGACCTGATCGACAGGCTAGACTCCACCCCTTCCTCAAGTTGACCAGAGACGATGCCACTGCCACAGGGTCCCCGGTGTGGTGCCCGCGGCCTGCTCTCAGCTACTGGCAGAGAGGTTGGCAGTTCGAATACACCCAGAAGTACCTCCGACACCTAGCTGGGAGAGCCAGCCCCTCGAGATCACAGCGAGGCATCCCCTGGAAGCACAGTCCTGCTGGGAGGAGGGACTGGGATGCGGTGGCTTGAGAGTGCGGATCTTCACTGAACGGGTGGCTCCCTGTGATGAGGACCCAGCGGGCTCCCCCAGCCCCCACCCCCAAATAAACCCACAATCCAAACCCATGTTCTGTTTTTTTTTTAAATAGCGTCTCCCATTTTTATGTGTTTACGCGGGATGAAAAATTAAGTATTCTAAACCCCCATCCAAACCCACCGCCACCAAGTCTGTGCAACTCCCCATGACCACACACGGCGTCTCCGGGGCTGTGGACACGTTTGGGAGCCGGCAGCCCCATCTTCCTCCCAGAGTGGGATTGAACCATGGACCTGTGGTGTGCAGCCCACACTTACCCAACCAGGCCACCAGGGCTCCTTGGAGAGAATATATGGGAAGCCACGTGCCGCGACACACTCTACTCGCTGTTTCACAAAGCACCCGGGCCGACGCACGGGCTCCAGATGCCCAGAGAGGGTGCCTCCCCTGGGCCCTGGAGCCTGAAGAACCCACTCACTCTTTCATTGGGTCGGGACCACAGAGGCACTCTCAAGTGGCCGGGGAGTGGAGGGGCCCACGCTGGTGCCGTCCCACCTTCGCCACCTTACCTCCTCTCGGGAGGCACTGGCAGTGGGTCAGGGAAGGACGTTGTGGCTGCCAAGACTGCCCATCCTATTGGTCTCCTGGCCCCCAGCCTCATCACGCTTCTGCCCAGCAGGGTGTGCACGTACACGGTTCTCAACACCAGGCGGGCGGCCCTTCTGCGTTTCTTGTGCTCACAGCGTGGATTTGGGCTCAGATTGGCTCCAGGCTCTTGTTGCTGGGGGGTCAGCGGGAATGACGGGGTCCAGTCTGAAGAGGGGACAGTTGTGGTCCTCTTGGTTCTCGGGTCACCAGGGAAGTCGGGTCCCCCATCCCACCAGCATCCCCCAGTGGGTACGGGATCCCAGACACCGTGCCGACAAGGATTGTGATTTGGTCTCTGAAGTCCAGGCAGAAGAGTCAGCAAATGGCCTCTCATCTCCTGGTGTCCCTGGCTCAGTTCATGGTCACGAGGGACAGATCCGAGTCTGACGCCCACCCACATCTCAAAAGTTAACAAAAATTGGCTCGTTCAACACGGTGCAGACCACACAGTCCTGCTGGGAGAGGACGAGAGGATAAAATGTCCTCCATCTCGATGAAGGCTCATCATTTTCCAGGGGGGCCACGGAGCTGACTAGAGACAGGGAGGGGTGGGGGGCGGCCAGTGCCTGTGCGCCCTTTAGGGTCAGGGACCGTTGTCTTGTTCGGGAGAAACACTGAGCAGCGCAGATAAATCACGAGGCGAAGGGATGCGGCTGAGCTTTTGTGGTTATGGTTGATACTCCTGCAAGGATATCAGCTTTGCTGCACGGGGTCCCTGGTGCGTTGTGGGTCTGCTTGGAGTGTCTACTCCCTGCCTGCCACCACCACCATCATCGCCACCCCCAATTTAATCACCACCACCACCATCATCGCCACCCCCAATTTAATCACCGCCGCCACCATCATCATCACCCTCAATTTAATCACCACCTACCATCATCATCAACATAACCACCACCACCATCATTGTCATCAGTCTAATCACCACCACCACCACCATTATTATGCCCATCAGTTTAATCACCACCATCATCGTTGTCCTCAATATAATCACATCATCACTACCATCACCATCACCAAGATCATTATCATCATAATTGCTACCACCACCACCACTATGGTCATCACCATCAAGATAACTGTTACCACCATCACCATCAACCTTGTCATCAACATAATCACCACCACCATCATCACTACGACCACCATTACCCCCACCAGCATCATCAGCACGACCATCACTACCACCACCAACACCAGCAGCAGCAGCATCGCCCCACCATTGGTATCACCATTATAAATCACTTTAGTTAATGTCCCACAAATAGCCTTGTGGTAATTGTGTGATAACGCTGCCTGCGAGGGGGTCAGCAGGGGCAGGTGAGTGGGGGCAGGGGGAGCCTCGCAAACGGCCACCCCCCCTTCGCCCCTCTTTGCACAGTCATGGGTGGCCTGGAGCCTGGTGCCTTATACACCAGCTGGAGTGTCACCTCTGTCCCCGAGCTCTCCCCTGAACCTGACCTCTGCTGCCAATTACATCTGTTTCCACTGTGTGCACCGGCTCCGAGCAGCCAGCCCAGGCCGGCTTTCAACAAAGGGTGGATTCCCATGAACTCCTCTCTTTATTACCAGCTGCTTCCGATTAGAGACGAGCCCATAAAACGGGGAGTAATACAGTCGCCCTGCGACCCTAAATGTAGCACTTTTCCATGTGTTTCCATCTACCGGCCGGCCAATAAACCCAGCCCTCAGCAAGGTGGGTTCCATGCCTGCCTCGCTTGCTTATTTTGGTAACTTCAGCTTTCCAGCGGTTGAACAGAAAGGGAGTGGGGGTGGGGGGTGGCTGCCCGGGCCTTGTTCTGTCTCCCGAAGTGAGTGGGCGTGAGGACGAGCATGTGTGTGTGTTCGTGTGAGAGGTGTGAACGCATGTGTGTGTCAAAAGCAGTGGGGGGTGTGGTGGTGCCTGAGCAAGCGTTTGAGTGTGGGTGTGGGTGTGAGTGTGCGCGTGACGAGTTGAGTTTGGGGGTGTGCGTGATGGGTCGGGTCAGGACGCCGGTCTCTGGGAGGGTATTGATTTCAGAGCCTCCAGTGTCTCTCCACAGACTCCCTGTCGGCACCCCGGAGTCAAACGGACCATGAGCACAAGATGAAACAGGTGATACGGGTGGTCTTCCTCGTCACGTCTTTAGCTCTGCTGCCCCCTCCTTCTAAGCGTTTGCATCCCACCTGCCTCTCAGCATCCCACCGAAAGGGTGGTTGTGCCCCCACAGTGCCCGGGCTTGCCCCTGGCTGGGGGTGCTGCTGACGGTGGTGGTGAGGTCGGCATGAGGCCGTCGGAGCTTCTGCAGTCGGGTCCCACCGTCCAGCCGGCTTCCGACCTGCGAGAACTTCCCTCCGACCCAGAAGGACCAAGGGCAGAGACAGGGCCTGGGGAATCAGCACAAGGGTGCGCGGGGCACCTCTCAAAATGCGGAGCAGGGGACACGGGCTCCTCTTCTGTGTCTGCACTTGTCCTCCAGGCAGGGAGGTCTCTTCGACGTCTCTTCCCCCACGGGAGCAAGCTGGCCTTGCTGCCAACTGTCCTCGAGGGAGCAGAAGGCTGGCCCTGGGACAAGAGCGGACAAGTGTGTGCTGTGTCTGTGGGGTGGGTGAGTCGGGGTTCTGTTACTCAGGACTGGAAGCCTCTCCTCGGGGACTGTTCCCCCTGGTTCGTCGGTGTGTTCCCACAGAGGCACCTCCTTGGTGGAAGCACCCGTGGGATGGTGGGAAACTGGCCATCAGGCCTCTGGAAGCCTGGGAAAGCGACCGTAAGCTTCCGTGACACCTTCCACCGTCTCCACCGGGTGAGATTTGTACCGAGGGACAATGAGGGTAACAGTGACGGTCATGATGGTGGTGGTGACAGTAGGGATGGTTATTGAGTTAGTTAATTGTGCCAGCCTGGCCGATAATCACATGTGGGGCTAATTGAAAGGCGGAGGGATAAATGGGTGGTGAGCCTCGCCTTTCTAGTCCTCGGGTCTCTTGTTTTGTGATGGTTGCACCGGGTGCAGCTGCCTTAGCAGTTCCCTGCTTCAGCTTGCAAGGCTGACTTCCTGCAAGACATCCCCAAGGAGAAGCCACATGGACCTACCCTGATGCAGCCCTGGGTGCTGGAGCAGCCGTGTGGAGACCCCTGTTAGTGCTGAGATGCTTGTTCGTTCACCGGCTCAGCTTTCCTCCTGCAGTCGGCATAATTGCCTCTGTTTTGTGAGGTGGAGGACTTTGTGGACTGGTGTTGGGTGAATGGGTTAATGTTGGACTTGTGGGCTTGGGCAGCATTGGGTTGGGATGTTTTCGTGATGCACATTTTCTTTACATAAAACTCTCTCTTATACGTGAGTTGCTGTGGATTTGTTTCTCCAAAGTACCTAGACTAATACAATTATCATGGTGGCGGTGGTGGTGGTGACAGTGATGATGGTGATGAGGGGGATGGTGGTGGTGGTGGTGATCATGGTGATGGTGTTGATGGTAAAGATGGCGATCATGACAGTGATAGTAATGGTGGTGGTGATGTTGATGATGATGGTAGTGGTGCTGATGATGAGGGTGATGGTGATCATGGTGATGGTGTTGATGGTAAAGATGGTGATCGTGACAGTGATAGTAATGGCGGTGGTGGTGAGAACGGTGATGGGTGGTGACGATAGATGGTGCTGGGGGGTGCTGGTGGCGATGGTGAAGGTGATGAGGATGGTGACCAGCGTGGCGAGGGTGGCATTGGTGCTGGTGGGGATGGCAGTGATGACTGGCGTGCTGAAGACAGTCCCGGTGGTGGTGAAGATGGGTGTGGTATCAAACATTTATGTGGCGCTCCCTAAAGGCTGGGCCACATCCTCTGCCTTGGCACCACCACGCGGTGGGCGAGGGAAGGCATTCTCCCCATGGTACAGGTAGGTCACCTGAGAGGGAAGCTGCACGCTCACGCACCACTGTGACCTGGTCGGAATGTGCACCTGAGAGCAGCCCGCGGGGCCGGGGAAACAAAGTCACCGTCTCTCTGGGGGCAGGAAGCGCACCTACAGCAGCGGACGCCCCCTGGTTTGAAGGTGGAGAGCACCCCCGGGTCTAGACACTAATGGGTCCAGGGCCCCGGCCTCCCTGCTCCCTCCTTTCTCCCTCCGTATTTAGTGTAAAGTCCCGGGCCTCCGTCTCCCAGCCCAGGAGAGCCATTCCCCCTTCTGAGGAGCCTATTTGCCCGGAAACCTGGCTGCCACCCAAAATGCTGTGCGTCCCAGGTACCAGTGTAAACCAGGGTTTCGGATTCTCCAAACAGAGCCCGAGAGGAGCGGCGGCCCTGGTGTCAGGAAGCCTTTCAACTTCCCGCCGTTGACTCGGCCGCTCTGCGCCTGGTGCCTCAGCCAGAAGGAGCAGCACCAACAGGGACAAAAAGCAGACAGGACAGGTGGGTGGGCGGCCCTGCGCCGGGTTCCCCACGGACATGATGCGCTTTCTGACAACTTGGCGGCAGAGAGGGGAGGTGGACGGAGCTGTGAATTCACAGCCCGGCAGGCCTGGGTCCTGTGACCTGGCTCGGCGCCCCACGCCAGGAGGGTTCTTCTCATGCCACCCTGGGCCTTTGAGGAGAGAACGCCGCCGGGCTGGCCATCTTGCTAGGTGGTGCCAACTCTCAGCAACCCACGGGCAGCAGAGCAAAGGCCTGCCCGGCCTCCGTCAAGGGTCAAGGTCACAGCTGCAATGCTTGCATCCGGGCATCTCACGGGGGCGGCAGGGAGTGCTGACCCCACTGCCCACATTACCAACCACTGTGTCCCCTCAGCCCCATGTGCTTCTTCTTTGGACAGCTGTGTGAGTCCAGGTAGACGAGAGAGACAAATTCATCGGCACTCCCATGTGCATTAGAAAGAGCTTTATAGACAAGAGCAGTTGAGTATTGGGAGAACATCCCAGCCCAGTCCAGATCAAGCCCATCAGTCTGATATTAGCCCATAGGTCCCATACCAATCTATAAAGTCCTCTTCAGACTCGTGAAACCCATGTGATGAGGTCAAGTGCAGGAGGATCACAGGCCAGTGGGTGGCAAGTCTTGTGGATCCGGTGGTGGTGGAAGCATCTCAGTGCTGTCAGGGGTCTCCACGTGGCTCCTGCAGCTCAGAGCACTAGAGTAGCCTCATGTGTCTTGTCAGCTGCAATGTCTCCGGGGAGTGAGCAGAGAGAGAGTGTGTCTCCTGCCTACAAGGAGGAATACTGGGGTTCCCAGAATCCTCAGGAGAAGGCCACACCCACACAGAGGCCTCATTGGCTATGACCTGATTGACAGACCAGAGTCCCACCCCTTCACTCGTAATCCTCTTTTTCAAATTGACGATAGATTACATAACTATCACAGCAGCTTACAGGATACCCGGCATTCTTTGCTGAGGATAAAACGTGTGTGTGTGTGTGTGTGTGTGTGTGTGTGTGTGTGTGTGTGTGTGTTCACGGTCCCTGGAACCAGAGGACCTTCTGGCTGGGTTGGAAGTAGGAAAGGCAACGGCTGCTCCAATGGCCTGTGTCCGACCCTATGAGGGCAGCAGGACCATTCCCGTGACCTCCCTCCTCCCGAGCATCCTACCGAGGGTTCAGCTGTCCCCAGCTGCCCTTGGAGTTAGAGGAGGACAGGTGACTACTTCTGGCAAGTTGATGCTGAGCTCTCTGGTCAGCGGCGGCTGGGCAGCAGCGAGTCCCCCACACTCTGTCCTCGGAGGCCTCTGCTGGGAGGCGGAGCGAGACTCTAGTGGACTCTGGCCTGAGGGAGGGCCATGGCCTGGTGGCGTTGAGTCACAGGGGTTCTTGCGGGTCTGATTGGTCATAGCAGCTCAGCCTGGCTAACCAGGGAGGGGGTCACAAAGTGTGGGGTGCGGGGCAAAGGGCTGGGTGCAGATGGCCACCCAGAGGGCACTCCTTGGAGATGAGAGGAGCACTCCAGGCGCAGGGCACAGGGAGCGCATTGCCACCTGAGAGCAGGTAGGAAGCTCTGGAATGCAGGCGGTGGTGCCTTCAGGTGACTTCCAAGGGGGATCGGGGGGCCTTGGACATCCTCCTCCAGGCCTGGCTGCACCACATGACCTCGGGGCTACCAGATGTCCCATGGTCCTGGGACAGGAGTGAGCTTGGCTCCGGTGTGACAGACAGGCTGTTTGTCTGCTGAGTCTGCTAAGGGTCACAGCGACTGACGGTGACTACTGTCCCGCGCTTGCATTTGTAAGAGTGCGTGCTAAGAAAAATACATAAATCTGGAAAAGGGTGGCAATCTTGGCTGCGTGACGCAAAGACTGTCGCCAAGGCACTGAACTACACGCAGGCATTGTCTTGCTATGTGTAGCTTTGGCCACCATCATAAAAATAAGTGTATGAATAACCATGGGCTTAAGGAAGGAGAAACTGCCCTAGAATCGACCGTGGTGAGGATTGCTGGCTGTCCTGGGCAGGGCTGGGCTATTGCTTTGTGGGACGTGCCCTCGCAGCACCGGCGGGATCCTGGCAGTGTTTGGCAGGAGAACGCCGAGTGAACGGCCGGGCAGATGCTGAGAACCTTGCTCCAAGGCGGTCACCAGTGGGGTGGAAGTGTGGTGTGTACTGGGCTCTGGGAAGGGGGTTCCCCCACTGAAGTGGGGTGCCCTGGGGAAAGGCAGGCGTCTGGCTCTCCAGCGCTGGCCAGCTCCCTCTCTGGCTTCCTCCTGGAACCCTGGTCCTTCCTGTTGTCCATTTCCCAGGATCCTGTGGACCTGGGAGACAGAGTGGCCCCCGTGGCCCCTGGCCAGAGGCGGAGAGTGAGGACAGCACGGTGGGCCAGGCACTGGGCGGTGGTCTGGGCGCCCCGCCGCGTGGCCCAAGGTCACGCTCTCGTGGGGTTTATCTGTCCTGTGTCTGCTGCTCATCTCCCAAGCAGTCACACCCATTAGTCTTTCCTGCGGCCATGACACAAGGGGGGCTCAGAGAGGAGCAGGTTCTGAGGGTTCCCGTGGCTCTGAGAAGATGAGATAAGGGGGATCTAGTTGAAAGGGGCACACGGGGTCACCCTGCACGTGACCAGAGCCCCCGGAGCATCGGGAGGGGCTAGGTTGGCCATGCACCCTTCTTCACAGACCCGTCACAGAGTCCACCCACCAGGCGCTTGCTCCCCTCCAAGCCGGCCGTGCAAAGCCGGCGGCAGCACTGTGAGAGAAAGAGGAGGCCGTCTGTCCCCATAAAGGTCTACACTGTCCCCCGGAACCCCTTCTGGGGCACCCAGCCCGGTCCCACAGGAGCGTCCCACCTGGGCTTGGGGGTCAGCAAGTCAGGGTTCAAACCCCAGCGCCCCCGGGGCGTGGTGTGCTGCCAGGATGCGGGACACACGGGTCTCAGTGGAGGGTTCTGAGCAAGACCAGGAAGAAAGGCATGGCGTTTCATATCCAGAGACCAGACCATGGAAAGCCCAGGGCTCAAGGGGCCAGTGCAGGGCCAGGCCGCATTGCACCCTTCCCGTGTGGGGCCATGGCCTGTCTCCCTGCACCCCTCTGCGGGCTGTCTGCAGCAGCCTGCAAACCCTCCTCCCGGGGGCAGCCGCAGGGAGCCAGCCGTGTCCTCGGTGTCCCTGCCCCGATGGCCAAGGAGTCTGGGCTGACGCCCCTCAGAGAGAGCCGCTGGGTTCCCTGGCTCCAATCCTGTTTCTCAGCGGCACCCAGTGCCAGAGGTGAGGACGGGGCAGGTGCGGTGCCTGGGGAGTGGGCAGCTGATCCCCCTGCGGACACTTCTCTGGCCCAAACCGGGAAGGACCCAGGCGGTGTCCTGCCCAGCTGTCCAGGTTGGCGGCTGCCGCCGTGACCAATTCTGCCGGCCTTTCTGGGTGGTGTAGTGGCAGGTGGGCAAGCAGGGCCCAGATGGAAGGACGGAATTCCACTCACCGCTCCCCAGAGCTCGGGGAGCGGTCTCAGGCCTGAGTCTGGCGACTTGCACGAGGCTCATTTTGTTTCTTACGTGGGTGGGCCTGTGTGTGCACCCATGCGGCACCCGTGTTTTCCAACAACGGGCACCCTGGCGGCCTTGCAAGTTCCCGGCTTCTTTGGGAGGCAATCTGGGCAGGGGGGCCTGCACTCCCTGTGGCAACCAGGGTCTTGTGTGAGAGCCAGGGTCATTTCCTGACCATGCAGAACTCCCTGTGACGTCCCCACTGTCTGTTGGATGAGGGAGGACAGAGGGACACACAGGGAGAAGGAGAGATAGAGAGAGGGAGCCCGGAGAGAGAGAGAGATGGAAAGAAAGGGGGGAGAGACAGGGAGAGACACACACTCAGAGAGAGACACAGAGAGAGGGAGAGACGGGAGAGATATACACTCAGAGAGAGAGGAAAAGACACTCAGAGAGACAGAGAGAGGGAGAGATAAGGAGAGACACACACTCAGAGAGGGAGAGACACTCAGAGAGAGACAGAGAGGGAGAGAGACAGAGAGAGGGAGAGACAGGGAGAGACACACTCAGAGAGAGACAGAGAGAGGGGAGAGACACACTCAGATGCAGAGACAGGGAGGAGAGACACTCAGAGAGAGACAGAGACAGAGAGGGAGAGGGGGGCAGAGACACAGAGACCGAGGGTGCCCAGGGCAGTGCGTGTGCGTGTGTGCGTGTGCGTGTGTCTGCAGGGTTGGGGGAATGGGGGGGGTGTCAGGCTCAGGCGCACATGGAGACCCTCTCTGCCCACCCACCTCTCAACTCTCCTCCACCCTCCCTGGCCTTTGTCTCTCTGTTTCTGTGTTCCTCTATCTCTCTGCCCCTCTCTGTCTCTGTGTCTCTCTTACCACCTCTCCCTCTGGGTGCGTGTCTCTCTCTTTGCGTCTCTGTGTCTCACTCTGTGTCTCTCTGCATCTGTCCGTGTGTGTGTGTGTGTGTGTGTGTGTCATTCTCTGCCTCTCTGGGGCCCTGTCTCTCTCTGCGTCTCTCTCCCCCTCTCTCTGTCTGCCTTGCTCTGCGTCTGTGTGTGTGTGTGTGTGTGTGTGTGTGTGTGTGTGTGTGTGTCTCTGAGGATGTCTCTCACTGTATCCCTCTGTCTGTCCTTTTCTCCCCTCTCTGTCTCTCTGTCTCTCTCTCTCTCTCCCTCTCTCTCTGTGAGTGCCCCCACACACACACACCATCTCAGACAACAAAGACCACTGTTTCAAGACTTGCACCGAGTTTGCCCCCAACTCCCTAGAACCTCCCCGTTGATTTCCGGTCCTTGGGAATGGGAAATTTCTGAACCCTTCTGGGGTTTCTCATTAGGATCCTGACAAATGAGAGAGAGAGAGGGAAGGGAAGCCCACCACATCGCCAAATATGGGATTAGCATGTGCCCCCGCCTCCCTCCCTCGCCCTCGGCCTGTAAGTCACGGCCGGGGCCCCAGGTGTCCCCGGGGGGCCGTTCCTCACGGGCCTGTCTCGCCCCGCGCTCAGCCAACGCCACCGCCGCGGCCACACAGAGTCCCAGCGAAACTCAAGATGGGAACAGCTCGCCGTCCAGAGACAATGCCCGGCTTTCTTTAGGGCCGGCCTGGCCGCCCTTCCCGCCCGCCCGCCCTGCCTCTGATGAATGCAGCCCCCGGGACCCAGGGCTCGCCCTCTGCCCGCTTGTGGGCCTTTTCTGCACTCGTGGCCCCTGTGGGTTCTTGGGAGGCCTGGAGGTAGGGGGTGGGGGCCAATCTTTCAGTTCCTCCTGTCTAGAGCCCAGCCTCCTCCTTCAGATGCCCAGTGAGGGACAAGTCCACCCGTGTGGTCTGCTGCCCATGTTCCAACCAGCACATGTACCAGGGTCAGGGCAGCCCTCATTCTTCTTCTCTGGGGCTTGGCACAGGCGGGGCTTGCCATTGCCACCCCCCTCCCCCCTCCGGCCCCAAGACTCACTCATCCCGGAGAGCCCTGTCCTGTTGGCCGTCAGCCAGCATGGCTGTGGCCTCTTTGGAAGGGGGGACAGGGGCATGACCTGAAAAACCCTCTGAGAGACCCACAGTCTTGCTCTGGGTGCTCTCAGGGGAAACTGAGGCCGGAGGCCGAGTCAGGGGAACACCCAGTTTGGCTGGCTCCCCACGAGCTCCCAGTGTCAGCCTGGCATCACCAGGACCCCTGTGCTCATGACCCCCCTCTCCAAGCGACAGCCAAGAGTTTGGGGGCCCACAGTCAGAGGGTTCGGCCTCAATTCTTTGGAGCGACGACCGCTGACCTCCCACATGTGGGCAGCTTCAGCCCACAGGTTTCCCCTCTGACAGTCCGGGAGGCTGAACGTTCAAGCCCCTGCATAGCTCCTGGAGGAGGCTCTCTGGGTCGGCTCTGGGGGGCAGTGCCTGGTGGTCAGCACATGGCAGGGGTCCCCTGTCTTGGGTGGTCCCTCGCTGCCTTAGGAGACAGCCTCGAGAAGGTGCGTGCACCACCGCACACTCACCACACACTCACCGCACACTCACCACACACTCACCGCACACTCACCACACTCACCGCACACTCACTACACACTCACCGCACTCACCGCACAATCACCACACACTCACCGCACACTCACTGCATACTCACCACACACTCACTACACACTCACCACACACTCACTGCATACTCACCACACACTCACCGCACACT
>NW_022106189.1:46802836-46805311 GCF_000313985.2 Echinops telfairi
CCGCACACTCACTACACACTCACCGCACACTCACCACACACTCACCACACTCACCGCACACTCACTACACACTCACCGCACACTCTCCACACTCACCACACACTCACTACACACTCACCACCCTGTGGGACAGTACAACAGGAGGACGGCTGCTGTGCTTGTGAGCGGCGGTGCCATCAGCCCCCTCACGGGGGCTCTGAGTTCAACGGGGAGGGGAGAGCACCCTAGGCCCACCCCATCCTCCCAATCGCTCTCCTGTTTGCACCCACGGTCACAGCCATGGGAGCCGTCTGTCTTGTCCAGGGTCCTCCTCTTCTCCGCTGCTCCTCCACTTTACCAGGTCCCTGACACACGTCCATGGCGCACGAGCTCGCTCCTAAGAAGCACAAGTTTGTCTCTGCTCCCCCAGGGCCCTCATTCGAAGGCACTGCTCCTCGCAGCACACGTGTCGGGGGACACAGACCCACTGACACGGTCACCGTTGCCACCAATGGCTGCTGTGGGGGTGCCTCTCCCTCTGCTCCAGCCCCCATCCCACCGCCCCCTGCCCTGCCTTCAGACACCTGAGATCTGTGTGAGCGAAGCCGTCAGCTTGGAGACATGCCACCCTGCCCCTTTCATCAGGGTCCCTGCCCTCGTGGCCTCCTCTGACCCCTCACTGCCCACCTCCCAGCCCAGCAACATGGCCAGCAGGGAACAGAGGTCTGTGTGCGGACTCAGCAGTGGGCTCTTCCCTGCTCTGGGCCGTAGGTTTATCCATGGCAGGACATTCCGTCGGGGTCTCCCCTCAGCACATCAGGGTCCGGCACAAGACCTCAGCAGACCCTTGATGGAGGAAGGGCCGGTGAAAAGGGGGTGGGTGGGGGCACATGCCGGCTGCACCTTCTCCTGGCCCTGATACGGCGAATGGCTCTTGTAATGTCTTCGGACTCACGCTTCCTTTACCAATAGCCCCTAGCAGACACCCCCTCTCCCCCAGCCACAAGTCATTTATACAATGACCTGCCCCTCTGGCTCAAGGAACCGACCGAGTCCGAACCAACCAATCAGAATTGGGCACGAGGACTGGGAGGGAAAGACCCCAGCTCCAGTCTCGTGGCTGGGCCTGGGCAGTGTGGGTGGAAATGGGCAGGAGGAGATGGACAGGGACAGAGACCCCGAGAGGGTGCAGGAAGGGGAGATGGCAGGCACTGTTTCACACTCCCACCTTCCGGACGAGGGTCTCAGCTTCTCCACATCCTCGCCGCAGGGGGAGGGGGGCCCGTGCTGCACACCCTTCCGCAGCCGCTGACAAGAACTCCAGGCTCCCCACAGCCTTGCTCAGACACATGCTCCTGTCTGACTTGTGGATTCCACTCAGCCCCGTGTGTTGTGTGTATGAGTGTGTGCACTCGTATGTGCTAGAGTGGGTGTGTGTGTTTAAGTGATTGTGTGAGTGAGAATGTAAGTGTGTGAGTGTGCTCATGTGAGAGTGAGTGTGTGTGTGTGACTGTGTGTGAGTGTGTTCGTGTGTGAGTGTGAGTGTGAGTGTACGTGACAGTGTCTGTGAGAGTGGGTGTGAATGTGAGTGTCTGTGCGTGAATGTGTGTGTGTGCGTGTGTGTGCATGCGTGTGTGAAGCGGATGTCACAGTGGTTAGAGCTGCGCTCCCCCAGGGTGAAGGATACCGGGCCCTTGTTGGACCACAGCTCTCCTACCCCGGGTCCCGCTGAAGACAGCCATCCGAGCTGGCCGGTCCACGGGGACAGCAGGGGGTGGGTGGCTGCCAGAGGGGGGTTGGTGGTGTGGGACTTCCCTCGGGGCCTGGTGAGAAAGTTCTGGAGCCAGGTGGAGGGGACGACGCAGGACGTGCCAAGGGGACGGGCACTGCTGAACTGGACACTATGAAAAGGCAAGGTGGCGAGTGCCCTGCCCTGTGGAGTGGACGCCTGGGGAAGAAAAGGCCAGGGGCTCTGGGGCTCCTGGGCAGGGTCCAGAATCACACTTTCCTCAATGCCTCCTCTGCTCCTCCTGCCTGCATCCAGGTGTGCTCACCGGCCCACCCCCACTCTGGTTCCCAGCAGAGGACCGCAGGAAGCGGGTCCCTGAGGGCCCAGGACCTCTGCTGGTGTCGGGGGAACGAGGACCTAGGTGTTGAGTGGAGGACCCCGACGGCCTTGCCCAACACGCCGGCTGCAGGACCGGCCCACGCCCAGCCCGAGCGGGCGCTGAGGACCCAGCTGAACAATACAGACTTGTTTGGGGCAGCTCCCAGACACATTTGGACTGCATTTTGGGCAATTTTATGGGTAAACGCTATTTTGAGCGTTCCCAAATTCCTCAAGTGCACGTGAGGCTTCTGCAGGGCAAACACCTGGCCCTGTGGCTCACCAGCCTCGTGGGCTGGCGTGAATCTAAATCTGAAGCAGGCCCAGCCCGGACACGTGGGCCCAGACGCCTGTGAGAGCGCTGACAGCGGCTGGTCCGGGAAGGATGG
>NW_022106189.1:46805424-46814287 GCF_000313985.2 Echinops telfairi
GGGGGGGGGTCCCCTCAACCAGCTCTGCAGGACACAGTCCCCAGAGTGGCCTCTTGTTCCCTGCCCATCTTTCCCCAGGGCATGAGACCAAGCCCCTCAGCAGGACTCCTACCTGGCTCACCTGAGTCCCGCTGACCGACCACCTGAGCCTGCCCCTCTCGGTGGTCATTGTCTTTGAACTGAACCCAGCCGCCATGAAGTTGATCCCGAATCAGAGCGCGCCCCGTAGGATACAGCAGAACTGGCCGCGGGTTCCCAAGACTGTCCATCCTTATGGAGCAGACGGCCTCGTCTTCCTCCGTCCGACGCTCAGGTCGGGGCACCATCCAGCCCGCTGTCGGAAGACCTGCCGAGAGAGCGGCGTGGGGACCCAGCCCAGGACACACCTGGGATGCGGCCACGCACCTCTGTGATCCGCAGGTGTCCTCCCGGCCGTGCCCCTGCTCGGGATGACGTAAGGGGCCCAGATTTGGTTTCCGGTCTTCCTCCTAAGGCCACCTGACGCTCCGAGGGGGAAAGACGCGGCTGTCTGCTTGTGGGGAGAGTCACCGTGTTGGAAACCCACAGGGGCAGCTCTGCCCATCCTCTGGGGCCACTGAGTCGGCATGGACTCGATGGCAGTGACCGTGAACCTGGAAGCTAGCGTTGCATCCTGTATGGTGGGCGGTGCAGGTTTCTGGAGGAAATCACCTGCCAAGGGCTGTTTCAGCTCCTCACAAGCCAGTGATTGCCGTCTTTCCAATAGTAACAAGCCCAGTGCTGCCAAGTCTGGCAGCTCGCAGTGGCCCGGGAGACAGTGGAACTGCCCCCGCAGCAGGCCTAGCCAGGCTGCAAATGGGTTCGGATGGGGTTCAGCAAACTCCGGCCCTCGGGCCAGATGCAGCCTGCTGCCAACTTTTGTAAATAAAGTTTTATTGGAACGCACACGGCCGTGCTCAGTCATTTACGCATTGCCTGCAGCTATCTCTTAGCTACCAAGACAGAGACTGTATTGGGGACCTGGAAGCCAGAAAGACTCATGCCCCATCCTCTGAGCCTTTGGGAAAAAGCACTCGCAGCCCAGTGCTGACTGACCATGCAGGCGGCTTCTGGTGATTGGCAGTTGGACAGCCTGGCCGTAAACAGGCTTGAACACTCACTTGACCTTTAGCCTTTGACCCTGCTTTACCTTGTTATGCAAGCCAAGGAATGGGATGAGCAGGTGAAAAGGAAGGGACCATTTTCAATGACCAAGCTTGTAGCATTTCTCCAGTTACACTCCCAAACCCAACCCGCTGCCTCTGAGCCTGTGCCAACTCACAGCGACCCTGCAGGACGGGGTAGAACTGCCCCCGTGGGGTCCCAGACTGCAAATCTCCACGAGTAGGAAAACCTCCGCTTTCTCTTATCACAACCCATCCATCCATCCATCGTGTCAAGCACTTTTGTACATTTGTTGCCATCATCATTCTCAGAACATTTTCCTTCTACTTGAGCCCTTGGTATCAGCTCCTCATTTTTCCCCTCTCTCCCCGCCCACCGCCTACCTCACGAACCCTTGATAATTTATAAATTATTATTATTTTGTCATGTCTTACACTGTCCAAAGTCTCCCTTCACCCACTTTTCTGTTCTCCGATATTTTAAAGACTTTAAAACAGTGGTGCTCAACCTTCCTGATGCTGCGGCCCTTTAACCCAGTTCCTCATGCGGTGGTGACCCCCCAACCATAAAATGTTTTTCGTTGCTACTTCCTAACTGCAATTTTGCTACTGTTATGAATCAGGCAGCCCCTGTGAAAGGGTCATTCGACCCCCAAAGGGCTCACGACCCACAGGTTGAGAACGGCTGCTTTAAAGCAACTTTCATTAGCACCTGTGAAACCAGATGGAAGCCACCTAGGTGAGTGGAAGCAACCATTCCTGTCCCCTCCCTGGCTTGAGACCATCCCATGAAGCAGCGTCCAGCAGGAGGAGGGGGCCCGGCTAGCAGGGTGTCTGATCTCACCATCGATCCACTTCCTGAAGACCCTCAGTGTCCACTCTGTGCCAGGCATGTCTTGAGAATGAGCCCCGGCCTCATGGAGCTCACAGCCCAGGGAGAGGAGAGCACCCACGCCCCCAGAGGCATGCCCATGCCCATGCCCATGCCACACTGTGAGAGTCCCCGGAGGAAAGCAGGGCAACAACAAGAGACTGTGTTGGATGGTCACTCCGGCTGGGGAGCGGGCTTTTGATGGACGGGAGGGTCAGGGAGAGGCCAGCTATCGGAGAACTCAGGACAGAGGGGTCCGCATGGGAGAAGGTCCTGAGACAGCAGTGGAGGAACGGAGGCCCACCTGAGAGGGCATCGTGCCCAAGGCCTGTGAGATGGGTGTCTGGTAAGTCATTGTCCAATAGAGGGCTGGGAGCAGACCAGGTCTTGGATGGAGGGTCGATGGCACGAAGCTTGAAAGCCGCCCTGTAAGCACAGGTCTAAGTGAAAGGGGAGTTGCAGCCACTGAGAGGGGATGACATGCATTAATGGAAAACCTTCTGGAAACGATGGGTCCCCTCCACGCATGTTGGTCCTGGCTCTGAGCTGGTGATCGCAGCAGGAAGGGACTCCCTGACAGAGGACTCCTCTGTGGACACTGCCCGGAGCACTCGGGGCAGCCCAGTGCCATTCCCTCGCCACTCGATGAAGATGACATGTCCGCGATCCCCACCTCACAGAGGATTTCCCTGAGACTCAACAGCAAAAGGTGCTCAGAGGACAGGGCTCAATGGACCGTCAGACGCTCAGTGTGGACGGAGGCTGGTCCCCACAGCCTACGAGGAGCAGGAGCGGGGGCACGGTGCCCTGGTACAATCTTGGGAACAACTTTGTGCCAGGCGCCTCTCGTCGTGAATTGCTGTCAAGTCAGCTCCGAACACGTAGAAAAGGACTCGACAGCGCCGGGGCCTTGGTCCCTGGTCTGCTGGCAGCCACTGAGGACTGGCCATTGGCCCCTGGCCATTGCTGCACCTACTGAGCATCCGAGAGCCTCCCGACCTGTGAGACTCAGCGCCCAGTGGTAGAGTGGACTATGTTCTTTTTTCCCCACTTTGAAAAAATTTTATGTATTTTTAATCATTTTATTAGGGGCTCATACAACTCTTATCACAATCCATACACACATCAATTGTGTCAAGCACATTTGTACATCCATTGCCCTCATCATTCTCAAAACATTTGCTTTCCATGTAAGCCCCCGGCATCAGCTCCTCATTTTTCCCCTCCCTCCCCGCTCCCTCCTCCCTCATGAACTCTTGATAATTTATAAATTATTATTTTGTCATTTCTTGCCCTGCCACAAGGGTGGGGAGAAGCCCAGTCCTACATGGCCTTGATGCCGTCTTCCACCTCGGCCTTCTTCCAGGAGCACTGGGGTGTGTCTCGGAGGGTTAAGCACTCCACTGCCGCTGAAAGGCAGGGAGTTCAAACCCACTGAGACGGCCAGGCCTGGCGGTCTGCTTTGAAAGGTCTCAGTCCTGCGATGCCGGGAGCGGCTGAGCATTGCACGTACGGTTCACCAAGATTCAAATCGACGCATCAGCAAACAGTGATGGGGAGTCTGGGCTCCTGGCAGGATGGGGATAGGGGAGACCAGAGGAGGAGCCTGTGGTCCCCAGAATGCTTGTGGGGCAAGGAAGCCCAGTTGGTGGCTTTGCCAGACCTCTTGATCTCCTCTCCGATTCCTGGCTTTTGGAGAAAACCCTGGAGCAACTCCTGATGACCCAACAACATCTCCAAACTCTTTTGTTTCTACCGTACATTTTTCTTCCTCGAAATGTGTATCCCGTTCCTAACCTTAATGTGAAACATTGCTCCCCTCATCTGTGACGAATGCCCACCCAGCTGGGTCTCCCTGCAGGCACCCTGGGACACCACCTGTCCCAGAATCCTTCTCAGGTAAAATGGGCCCCGGCAGCTGGGCTCAGACCAACAGTAAGCGATGGAAGGGACCCTGTCAGCCCTGGGACCACCTGATCCTGGAGCACCATGCCCACCCCCTCTCCCACCCCCAACTGATTTCCACACAGGGTTACCCATACATTGTGTCTTTCTTGAAACCTGTATTCTGGATGCCCGTGGCCACGGAGCCCAGTTTTACGGCTGGCATCCAGTGTTCTGCCCAGGCAGAAGTCCCAGTGAGCAGACTGTGAGGGGTGGATGTGAAAAATAGCCTCACACTGGAAGTGCCTGACTGACCAGCACATGAACTCAACCAATACAGCAGCAAACACTTACCATGCTTCATGAGACGGCGGCTTTGCTCCATCCGTGCCAGCAGGAGGTCCAGTTCTACAACTACAAGCCACCTGGGATTGCTGACGGGTGTTCAGTGGGGTTCCCAAGCTTCTGAAGTCTTGTCCCAAACTGCGCCCACACAAACCCACGTGTCACCGTCTTGGTGGAACCCAACACCATCCTTGCTCCACGGAGCACAAATGCTGGGCATCACGATGCCCCTCCCCCTGTCTCCACACCCCCCAGACCCCCAGACCCCCAGACCCGGGATGGCTTCACTCACAATTCCCACAACACCAGTGCTTGGTGTCTCACTTCCCGGCAGCCGGTCTGCACTTCTGCTTCGTGGAGAAGGACGGTGTGCTGGGCCGTAAACTTCTCATGCAGTGACCTCCACGTTCTCCCTTCCCTTCCCTCCTTCCTGTGTTTTCTTCCTTCTTTTCTTTCTTTCCCACTCTGCCTCCCTCTCGTCCTTCCTCCTGTCCGTCCTGCCTTTCCACCCATCGTAGATCTTCCCCAGCTTGTCCAGGGCGAACTCCAGGCTCCCGCGCTTCCTCTGAGAGTCCTGCTCCACCAGGGATCCTCATGACCCCTCTCACTCGCTCCCGCTAACCACAAACCATTTACATTGCTCTAAAACACCTGCGATAGTCAGGTTGATGGTGCCAACCTGGCCAATAGGAACATGTGGGATTAATCAGGTCACAGTTTGATTGGAGGGCAACGAGATAAATGGCTCTGCAAGGCCCGCCCTGTCTCTCTTTCTCTCTGGTGATTGGACCAGCGCACTGCTGCTGTAGCTAGTTCTCTGCCTCAACCTGTGAGCTGCACTACCCGTGGGCCCAGCCAACCTGTGGATCATGTTGCTAGAGCTTGAGGCTCCTTTGAGACCTGCTCCGCCATGCTGTTGTTGCGTCCATCGCTTGAGCTTGAGGCTGGTGGATTTTGTTGCCTTGCCTTGCTTGTGCTGGATATCCCTTCCGGGCCTGCTTTGCTAAGCGACCGAGCTACTGACAGTTGCTGACCTGCCCTGCTGCTTGATGCCTGTGGGCAGACTCTGCTTGCCTTGCCCAAGGGAGGACTCTGCTGTCTGCTTCCTTGATCTTGGACCAGCAAGCCCACGTGAGTTGAAGGACATCTAGTATATGAAGTGCCCCAAGAAGCAAGTTGAACTGAGCCCTCATCAGTACTGCGGTGTGGACCAGTGCGCTGTTCCCTTCCTTCTCGCTGTACGGACCTGTCCTCTTCTGTATTTATAACCCTAAGTGTCCTGGCTTGGTTTCCCCACAGGACCCTGCCTGACACACCTCTAAAGTCCCAGCCGTGGTCTTTCTGACCACCTGCTCGGTGTGGGGGTGCCGGACAATGGGTGAGAGAGCCGAAGAAAGATGGGTGCCTGTGTATTCTGGTGTCAGTGGGGAACGCGACGTCGCTCGGAAGAAGCACCCAGAAGCCCGCTGGGGACCCGCATGCGTGTGACGGGGCGTCGAGGGCGCAGCCCCTGGAGGAGGGCGTCGTGCTTGGCACAGCAACGGGTCAAGGAAACGCGCAAGGCCCTCGGTGCGATGGATTGATGGCCCAACCACGGCGACCATTGTGCGGACGGTGAGGTCATTTCAGTCCAGACCGAGGCAGCGTGGGGTGGTCAAGGGGTGGCATCCCCAGATCATGTCCCACCTGGCCTCTAGCCCACCAGCGTGGAGGCTGAGGTGGGCCTGGGGGCTGCCCAGGCGACTTCCAGAGTGGTGAGGTGATGCCTGTTTTCCTAGCACTGCCCCCAAGAGGCTCCATCCCAGGAGGGAGCCGGTTCTGACTCATGGGGATCCTGAGAGTGCTAGGCTGGGTGGACTAGAGAAGCAAACCCAGGGACATGCATCTGTGTATGAGAAAGAGCTTTCTGTCAAAGAGCCGTTGTATATTAAGAAAACGTCCCAGCCCAGTCCAGATCAAGTCCATAAGTCCGATACTAGTCCCTCAATCCAATAACAGTCCCTCAATCCCTCTTCAGACTTACACAGCACACGCAGTGATACCGAATGCAGGAAGATCACAGGCCAGTGGGTGCAAAGTCTCGTGGATCCAGTGGAAGTAGACGCATCTCCAGGGCTCGTGCAGGTCTTGGCATGGCTCCATGTGGCTTGTCAACAGTAAGGTGAGAGGAGAGAGGGAGGGAGAGGGAGAGGGAGAGAGAGACAGAGGAGCCGACCTCCAGGAGCCATTCATCTCGGTTGCCCTCCAACCAAGCTGTGACCCGATTGACGAGCTGAACTCCGCCCACATGTTCCTACGGGAGCCAGGTTGGCACAAAAAAACCTCACCATCACACCACGTTGACAGGAGAACTGCCCCTTAGGATCTCCAGGGGTGCCATCTTCACAGGAAGGAACCCTGGTGGCGCCATAGGTTAGGCGTTGAGCTGCTAACCATGAGGTTGGCCGTTCAAACCCACCAGTGGCTCTGAGGGAGGAAGATGAGGCTGTGGTCTTCCACAAAGATCGACAGCCTCGGGAACCCTGCGCTGGGTCCCTATGAGTTGGAATCAACCCTACGGCAGCCGGTTTGGTTTGGTTGAATCTTTACGAAGCAGGAAGCTGGGTCTTCCCCCCCACACCCTGTCCCATGGAGCTTGGGTGGGCTCATGCCCTCAACCCTTCTGTTAGAAACTGAGAACTGAATCGTGGCACCACAGGGCTCCTGGCGTCCAGCTCTGGGTGGCCATGTCAGTCTGGCCTAGGGCCATGAAGGCAGTCAGTTGCTCATGGAAAGGTTGGTATAGTGAGCTCAGGTGTTGCCGGTGGCCAGGTATGGCCAGGGGACTGAGACTCTCCCAGCAGGTGTGGTGGCTTGCCTCAAGTGCTCCGGCCTGGAATAGAACCAGTCTCCCCAACAGAAGGTAAGAATTATACCACCAGGCCGCTGGAGAGAGAGATGAGGACCAGCCTCAGAGCTGGTCAAATCGAATCTGCACACAAGTCACAGATCAGGACTCAGGTCAGGGTGGGACCTGAGACTCTATTCCTACCCCTGCCCCGGCCCTATCCCCACCCCCAGCCCTGCCCATGCCAATGCCCAGGACCTGGACCACCCTGGGAACTCACTCGCCGCACGATCAGCACCTGAAATGAAGGTGCCTTCGACCTGGGCTCACAGCAAGTTCTGCTCATGGAAGGAGGCGTCCACATGCGGAAGGCGCCAGGATGCCCCGACTCACACCTGGAGGGAAGCCCGGTCCTTGCCAGCCTGGCCCCAGCAGCATTTCAGAGAACATCTCCATCCATCGTTGGCTGAGCCATCCGTGTGCCGCTGTCAGATGCTGCCTGGCCCTGCACCATCCTCACACTTGGTCTGAGGCCTGAGCCCACTGCTCCATGCACTGTGCCCCTCCATCCTGCCCAGAATCTTCCTCTCGGTCACTGCCCCTCCGCTTGACCCAGCACGATGTCCTTCTCCTGGTCTGCACGAGGCAGGCTCACCGCCCTGTCTAAGGAGCACTCTGCTGTACTGCTGCAAGACAGACCTGTTTGCTCTCTTGGCAGTCCATGGTACTTTCAGCATTCTCTTCCAGCACCGTTGTGCAAACACACCGATTCTTTTCCAGTCTTCCTGACTCAATGCCTGACTGTCACATGCATGTAAACCCAATGCAGGACTGGCTGCTTTCCAGCTCTCCGCAGAGGTCTTGTGCTCACACGGCTACCACCTTACATGCGACACCCACCCCCCCACACAGCACCACCTTACAGATGCAACACACACCCCCTGTACCCTCACAGGCATAGCATACACTCAGCTACAGCCTTACAGACACAGCACACACACCTGCACCCTTCCAGACACAACACAGCCTTCCAGGGACAACACCCACACACACCTGTCCCCTCCCAGGTATAACACTCACATGGACACACCCTCCCACATACAACACCCCTATCTGGCCCCAGTCCCTCTCCACCCCCACTCCTGGCTCGGTCTCGTGGACCCCATGCTATAGAAGGGGACTTGGCCGCCATCTTCGTTTTCCGATGGGTTATCAGCTGTGGAGGGCCTCCATGGGCAAAGAAGCCCCCTCTCAGGGAGCCGGGTACTCCCCTCGGGTCCTCCTCACAGGGACCCATGGGCAGCAGCTCCCGGGTGATGTGGTGGTAGGCAGGGAGGGGGAGGAGTAGTCACAAGAGAAACCTCTGTGGACTCTCAGGGCCCCAGCTCCCCCTACCACCCCCACTCTAACCAAGGGTTCACGCAGAAGCAGAGCAGCTCAGGGGTCTTGACGTACCCTCGGGCTTTGTGCGCACGCAGCTCGGGGGTCCTCCTGGAAGCACCTGCTAATTGTCTGGTTAGGTATGACCTATTAAACATTTACCACCCATTTCCGGTGTACGTCTGATGAGGCCAGCAGGAAATTCGGGGCAAATTAAACAGCAGCTGCAGCCCCTCATGTTTCCCCCACACACACACCACCGCCGCCACCGCCATGCTCCTGGGGACTGTACTGTATGAAGGGCAGATCTATGAGGACGAGGAGGGGCAAGCAAGGAGACGTCCCCTCCCGTGCCCCCGCCCACCGTCCCACAAAGTCGAATTGGCCCACGCGTCTCGCCCCGGCCCCACAAGG
>NW_022106189.1:46814405-46820553 GCF_000313985.2 Echinops telfairi
CCCCCCTGCTCGCCTGCCCCACTGTTCCCACAGTTTCCCATGGGGTCCAAGAGGGGCACTTCCTGCCGTTAGAAAAAGCCAAACCAAGACCCCAACAAAAACAGGCTGCGCGGAACACCCAAGTCGACAGTCTGAGGGAGAAGCCTTAATGGGTTCCATATGCGGAGCCCGGGGCCCACGGGGCCAGGCCCCAGCCCAGCCGCCCAGAGCAGCCCTGCCCCGCACACGGGTCTTTCAGGGAGCACGCCCCGAACTCTAAACGGATGATGTTTAGGGTTAACAGCCTACTATGCATTGTTCGGCCCCCACTTTGAAAATAAACCGGAGGAAGCATTAATGCAGATACAACGTAAACACGCCGTGGCTGCCTTTCCAGCTCTGCCGCTGGGCCTGGCCTGGCTCCCGGAGGTGGCCGCTCGGCCTGATGCGAGAACCAGATGTGTCGTTCCCTTGGAAGCTTCGCACCGATCGCCGTGCAAACAGACGGTCCTCCAGACGGCTCGAGGGATGAAAGAGACCCCCGCCCCACCGACCTCTCACCACCTCTCCGCGGCCCTCTGGGGTCAGTCTGTCAGGGAGCCTTTCTGATCGCAGCGCCACGGCCCAGCTCGGGTGCTGCAGAAGGCACCAGTGTTCACACCAGGGCAGAATCCTGAGAACGTTCTAGAAGCACCGAGCCTGGCCCACCTTTGCCCTTAAAAAATTCGTTTGACAGCCACACAGCTCACCCATCACACCATGCGATCCCCGCTCACAGGGGAACCTTCGGGAGGCCGTCGCCGTGGTCGTCAGCGCCCCATTCCCCGCGGCCTCCCCCACGGCCTCCCCCAACGGCCAGGCCCCGAGAGGGTTATTCATCCGGGTCCTGTCTGGACAGATGGAGCCGGCCTGGATTTCCCACACGGAAAACACACAACACAAACCGCAGCCGCCGAACCAGGACAGCGACAAAATAAAGCAGGAAATACCTCGCTGGGAAAGAAGGCAAAAGATATTTTTTTAAAAAATGGACAAATTTAAAATGGGCCAAACGGGAGCTGGCCTGAGGAGGTGTGACATTTTTAAACTGACGACACAGTGCTGTCTGTGGGGACAGAAGGTGAGTCACCTCCCTGGACAGTGGTCATGGGGCTTTGCTGGATGGGACTGAACTGGTCATTGTCTGTGTTGGCACAGGTCCGTCACCCCTTGGCTGCTGCTGCTGCTGCTTGAAGTGGATTCTGACTCAGCGAGGCCCCTGGTGACAGAGCGGGGCCATCCCAGGGGCCTGAGAACAGTCACTTCATGGGAGCAACTGGTCAGGCTCTCCTCCCTGGAAAATGCTAAGTGGAAAGGGTTCTTCTCACCACGAGTCCTGTAACAGAGCTTATCGGTTACAAAAACAAGCAACCACCCAGCCGCCCAACCGGGGAGAGCTTTGGACCTGCACCCACCCCGCAGGCAGAACAGAGCTGCCCACAGGGTTTCCAAGACACCCCCCCCTTCCCAGAAACACCCCGCTATGCCAATGTCCCTCCCTGGGAGCCGCAGGCAGGTTCAGGCCACCAGCCTCGCTGCTGTTCTCTTCCCGAACGCCTAACCCACGGCGTCACCAGGGTCTCCCTGCTTATCGGTGGCCATATCCGAGACAGAGCCTTTGTACTTCCTGTTTCCCACTTCCTGCTTCCTGCTCCAGGCCCATAAACCATTCTCCTGGAGAGGTGCTAAAAATGGAAAGTACAAGATGAAAGCGTGGCCGGAGATTTACGCCGGCCCATAAACGTCTCCTCCAAGCGAGCCGGCCAGCCGGTCTGTAACCCCGCCTCTTCCCGGCCGTCCAGCTGACCCCACAGGAGCCTGCGCGGCCCTGCGTGGCCGGCTGTCCTAGAGGACTTGACAAATGGGCCCAGGAAATTTAGGACGTCGCACGGGCCACAGTAGGTCATTTGTTTCGTGAGCCAGCCCACTGCCCAGAGTTTGACCCCCAGCCTACTTGGGTGGGTCCGCACAGTCCTCTGGACAGGGCCCTCCGTCCCTCCTTTTCCCCCTTGTAGAGCTAGGTGGCCACTCTGGAATTAGGGCCCAATCCCAAGCTCGACACGGATTCATGGGGACAGTTAGGGAAGTCGAGGCTCTTGCCGGGTTTCTCTCTTCCTCCTGCAGCACCGTCACCACCCCGTCCTGCCGCTGCCTCGGAGGTGACGGCCTTCTCCCTGCTCCTCACAGTCTCCCCAGGAGACTCCCAAGGGCCCCTGTCATTCCCACTTGCCAAATGAGAACATATAAAACCCATTTGATGTGTGTATGGATTGTGATAAGAGCTGTATGAACCCCTAATAAAATGATTTAAAAAAAGAACATATAAAACCACACCGGATGGTTACTCCCCCACCCGCTCCCCCACCCACTCACTCACTCACCCTCCCACCCACCCACCTGCTCATCACCCTCCCTTCCCAGGACCCTCTCAAACCCGTGGGAAGCCTCCCCCAGACATCAGCACGGAGGAGCTTACTTACCGCTTCAGAAGGAGCCCAGAAGACGCGGCGGGTTAAGCGCCGGCTACTAATGGAGGTGCCCTGAGGGAGGAGCCCCAGCCCTGCAGACCCGCAGGAGGGCCATTCTACTCCGTCCTCCGGGTCTCTCCAAGTCAGAACTTGTTCTTTGGAGTGTCACTGTTTGCAGGGGGCCTTCTCCATGCACCTGTGTGGAGAGCCGCTGTGTGAAATGTGAGGGGATCCTACAGGCACCATCCTTCAGACCAGCAAAGCACACCCAGGACACAAGCACCGGTGCCTTACCGCAGGTGGGGAGCCCATGTCCAGTGGTGGACTCACTGAACGAGGCGCTCGGCCCCCGGGCAGGCTGCTGCCCTCAGCCATCAGGAACTCTGAGCTGGCACATGGGGGGCGGCGGGCACATAGGGCAAAAGGAATCAGCAGCGCCATCAGGGACTCTGAGCCGGCACATGGGGGGTGGGCACACAGGGCAAAGGGAATCAGCAGCCGCCGTTAGCACGCCGGACAACCCCCGTGTTCCCCATGGCTCCCTGAGTCAGCCGGCCACCACTCGGTTGAAAGACAAAACCATGAGTCTGTGGAGGCCCCAGGTTGTTGAGGGCCCACCGTGGACCCTCCATCTACGCTGATGTGATAAGGCCCCCACTGGTCACCCCCTGGGCCCTGTGCGGCAGCACAACTATCAACCGGAGCACCGGTGCGTTGGCGTACGCTCCTCCGGCCCAGCTGGGCTGACATGCTGAGCCCGGCGCCGATTCTCCTGCAAAGACCGCCTTCCCTTGACACTTGGGCAGGGTGAGTGAAGCAGGGCCCTGGCCTCCCCACAAGGAGGAGGGGGCCAAGACTGCGTCCCCCTTGCCCTTGCCGATTCCCCCGTGTCCTGCCTGACAGGAGCTGGACGGCTTCGGAGGGTGGGTTGACCCATCCATCCACTACCTGCCCTCCCGGGGCAACAGCTCACCTTATGTTTCCACAGAAGACTCGCCGAGGGGTGGGGATGAGTGCCCCCCCCACACAAAGTGTCTCTCTCGTGGCACATGCTGTGGCCTCTGCCAGGTGGGTGCCAACGGGGTACTGTCTCGCAAACTCCAACCGCGGGCCTCAGCCTGCGGATGCCCAGGCATGATCCTGCTAATAATGTGGGCCACAGACCAGGTCGGGGAGCATCCAGTGTGGGGTGGGGTGCTGGGCTGAGCGAGCCGTGGCAACAGCACCAAAGGACTGTTCATTCACCCCGATTCCGTGTGGTCTGCCTGTACCAGGGGCCGCCGAGTCCCCAGGTGTCCCCTGAGGTGTCCCCTGGGGAGGTTGTCAGAATGGAACGGCCACCCCTGGGTGCTCCGAGACTGGTTTTATGGCCTTTCCATTTTGGGTTTAGCAGCCATGTGCCCGGATCAGTTCACCACCACCACCCTCGCCCCCCAAGGGCTTCTGGCCCAAGTGCACAAGCCCCGACACACACACACACACACACACACACTGGATGAAGGGAGGGGCCCCCTGTGTTAGTCTGGGTGGACTAGAGAAACAAATCCAGAGACACTCATACGTGTATTAAAAAGAGCTCTATATGAAGAGCAATTGTATATTGAGAAAACATCCCAGCCCAGTCCAGATCAGGTCCGTAAGTCCGTTATTAGCCCATGTGTCCGATACCAATCTATAAATTCCTCTTCACACTCACCCAACATAGGCAATAATGCTGAATGCAGGGAGACCGCTGGCCAGTGGGTGAGAAGTCTTGTGGATCCAGGGATGGTAGAAACATCTCCACCTGGCAGGGGTCTCCACGTGGCTCCTCCAGCTCCAGGGCTCTGGCTGCTTCACTGTAGCTCCATGTGGCTTGTCATCAGGAATATGAAGCAGAGAGAGTATCTCCCGCCTCCAGGGAGGAAGACAGGAGTTCCCAGAATCCTCGGGAGAAGGACACGCCCATACAGAGGCCTCATTGGCTATGCGCTGATTGACAGGCTGGACTCCACCCCTTCACAAGTTGACAGATGATGTAATGGTCACATAATCATTTGATTAAAGAAAAAATTCAAAGTGTGACCCTGAGGCTCGTACTCTTCCAAAGGTGGGGTGTCCCTCCGGGTGGCCGGCCTTTCCCAGAGGAATCCAGGGCTCATCCGTCAGTGGAAGCCAAGTCCACCGGCAGTGGGGGCGTGGTCAGGGACCCACATGTGCTCATTCCCAATGTTCTTGCATTTGGGGATCAAAGGAAGTCTGAGGCAAACGACCAGGGTTCTAGTGTGAGTGGAAGAAGGCTTCCCAACAAAATTCCCACGGGACCCCTCGCTGCCACGGAAGAGTGAGCAGGTGCGTGGTGGTGATGGCAGCCAATCCTGTGGCGCAGTGTCCCCAGCCTTCACCACAGCACCATCGTGTTCCTAAGACCTTCTCCTCATGAGCCCTAGGGTCCGTCCTCGGCCGTGGAGAAAAGCCCCAGGTGACCCCTTGGGGATTCCCATGGTGGCCTGAGCCGACCTCTCTGCCTGGATAACAACTGTCCCAGCGGTCCCCTCAGAAGGCCTGCCCCGAAGCAGCAGTCAAGAGGTAAAAAGACGCGCTGCCCTGGGGCCGTCTGCTCAGGACCAGTCATGAGAGTGGCGACACCAGGAGGGGAAGGGGAAGGTGGGGGGAGAAAGGGGGCAGCGATCACAATGATTGATGTATGACCCCCTCCCTGGGGGACGGACAACAGAAAAGTGGGTGAAGGGAGACAGCGGTTGGTGTAAGACATGAAAAAAATAACTATGAACTATCCAGGGTCCATGGGGGGGGGGGGGGCTGATACCAAGGGCTCAAGCAGACAGAAGATGTTTTGAAACGATGATGTAGACCTGTGCGCCAACGTGCTTGACCCAGTGGATGGATGGGTTGTGACCGGAGCTGTAAGAGCCCCCAAAGACGCTGAGAACAAATGACAGAAAGCCAACGGGGTGCTTTGAGGCCTCCAGGGCGCCTGAGCCGAGCGTGGCGGTGGACAGGCCCCTGTGCCCGTGCAGTCGGACCCTGACTAAGGCGGGGGAAGCAGGACCGTGGCTGTGCACTGCGGTGCTGGCGGTGCACGCCGAACGTCCCCCGGGCTGCCCCAAGGACAGAGCTCGGTCTCGGAAGCTGTGCAGCCAGCCCGCTCCTTGGAGGTGAGGACGGTGAGACGTGTTCTCACGGACGGGGCCACGTCGTCGTCAGGAGAGACAGTGCCTGGTCCTAAAGGTGAGGGGCAGCCAAGACAAGGAAGACCTTTGACGAGACGGAGGACACGGGGGTGTAAGGGCCATGGTGAGGACGGTGCGGGACGCGGGGCTTTCGTCCTGTTGAGCTTCAGGTGGCTGTGGGTCGGCGCAGAATGAATAGCACCAACCAACAACTCTGTGTGTGTGTGTGTGTGTGTGTGTGTGTGTGTGTGTGTGTGTCTGGGGGTTCAAGTCTCCCAGCAGCTCCAACGGACAAAGAAGAGGCTTTCTGAGCCTGGAAAGCTTCGTGGGCTCAGCAGTCCCCAGGGAGCCAGCGGGCGGCGGCGGGCTTTCCGTCTGGTTTTCACAGATTTGCGGCAGAACCAGACCTATCGCCGTCCGCCTGGTTCCGGTCCTCCGCTTGAGCCCTGGCACACAGGGCAGATACAGAAAGGAAATAAACAAAAGCCA
>NW_022106189.1:46820653-46823252 GCF_000313985.2 Echinops telfairi
GGGGGGGGGCGCTCTGATGTGCGGCCGCCCACCTCTCTGTGTGCAATTGCACTAGCTCACCCACGGCTGGTTCGAAGCCTCTCACCCGCGTCCAGGGCAGAGGGGCAGCGAGAAAGAGGAAGGCCCTTGTGGGATGGACACACGGCTGCGACGTGGACTGGGACACCGGGACAGCTGTGAGGGTGCTGCAGGACCGGGCAGTGCTTCATTCGGTTCTGCACAGGGTCACTGTGGGTCCGATCCCCTCCATGGGCCCCAAAACAACCCCACCCCAGGGGTCACGCTTGGTGCCTTCTCTTCCTAGCACATCCCAGGGGGGTTCCCCACAAAGCCCCTGCCAACACGGGTGGGACCCGGGTCTCCCAGCCTGGGCACCAGCATCACACACGCCTGCTCTCCTCACCTGGCGCCTGGGAGCACCTAGACCAGGGGCTGCACCCACGGGCTCCATTCTGTGTCTTCTCGGCAGGAAGGGCCATCATTGTCCCACGGAGCAAGGTGGTCTCCGGGTGGACACACATGTACACACACACACACACACACACACACAAGTGTCCAGTGGCGGTGAGGCTGGAGAGGCCTCTGTGGTCACTGTCTCCACCAGCCTCACCTCTCCGCTAGAAGGTGCTGGTCCTCAGCCATCCTTCTGGGCACGCTGCGTGTCTAGGTGGCAGAGGGTGGCACCTCTGTGCTGACAGAGCGGCAGATGGCTGGTTTTATCTCCATGAACTACCCGGCTCTCTGGGGGGTGGGGGGCACTGCGGACCCCGCTATCCCACTGAGAGGCCCGGTGGTCTCCGCAAAGGGAGAGGAGGAGATGGAGAGGCCATGAGAAACCCCTGCACCCCTGGGTGCAGAGGGGAGAGGCACCCACTGCAAGAATCATGCTCCCTTGGACCTGGCCTCTGCCCCTTGTCCCCTCCTCACTGTCCTCTGCCACGCTGCGGGGAGCCCAGCAGGTTCCCACCAGCCAGGGAAGCCCCATAGGAAACGAGGTGAGTGGGGGCAGACAGCGATGTCTGGGGTTTATTCCCACGGCCAGGTGTGATGATTATTCTGACCCCGCAGTGTCCCTGCCACGCCAGGCCACGGGAACCCGGACAATGCCGGCTGGGGCTCAGAGGGCAGCTGGGCCTGAGCCTGCACCCAGGGAGGCTCTCAGCACTTCTCAGGCACGTGGGGCAGGAGGCCAGGCTAGCATGTGCTGTGGTGGCCAGCTTTGGGGGCCCTCAGAGCTCCCCGTCTGGGCCTGGCCCACTCTCTGACCTCCTTGACCAGAGGGTCCAGGGTCAGGATGGCTGACCGGGCCAGCGTTCCCAAGACTCAGTTTCCCCTTTTGCAGAGGCAGCATGGGAGTGGAACCGTCACTGCAGCCCACCCAGTGGAGGTGGTGGTGGTGACGTGTGTGTGAGGAGGGTGGGTGTCTCTGACCACGTGTTCCAGGCAGCTACTGGGACGGAGCCCCCAGATGTCCCTTTAGACCTGGGGCTCGGTATCAGGCGGTGGCCTGGCCACGCACACAGGGAGTTGTCAACATCGGAGCAGCCATGGGGACGGTCCTTCCTCCCGTGGGACTGACTCAGCCACGTCCAGCCCCCTGTAGGCAGCCCAGGGCCATCCACCTCTGCTGGCCACCCTGTGGCAGGAAGCCCTGCCCGTGGGAAGGAAGCCTTGGGCACCCACCTCATAGAGAAGACACATCGACCTCCTGGTCTGAGTGAGCAGTGACCCCGCTTCCCGACTCCTGCGGATCCCGGGCGAGACCCAGGGGCCCTGCCCAGAGAGGCCTTCAAACGGGACAGGCAGAGTGGGCCCACCGCCTCGGACAGGCCGGGCCAGTGGCCCAGGACATTCCTACGAGCACCGACCAGGGAGCACACACCCTGCTTCTCAGCCCGGCCATCAAGAACTAGATGCCTGGTCCTGGCCATAGCCCTCCCCAGCCCCTGGCCGGTGCTCCCCCAGGAGGCCCGATCCCATTGTGCGGGTTTGGACTGGTCCTTGGCGGCTTCTCTCTGAGACCCACACAGGCTGAGTGCCGCTGGGTCTCAGGGAAGGAGACTCACTGTGGGGCGCAGCGGGCTTCAAGATGTGCTGCTAACTGCGGGGTCAGCGGTTCAAAACCACCAGCCGCTCCTCAGGTGAGAGACGAGGCTGTCTACCCCCGTCAAGAGGGACAGCCTGGGAAACCCACAGGGCAGTCGGCATGAGCCCGAGGGGGGTGGTTGGGTTGGGTTGGGTTTGGACCAGTGATGATCTGTGTACCCTGCGTGGCTTCTCCCAGGGAAACTTCTCCAGGATGCTCCCCTCCAGGCCTGCCGGCAGAGGAAAGCCGGGAGTCCGGGCTGAAGCAAGAGCCCCGCCCGGGGCCTGCTGGGCCCGGCGTTTTGCGTTCACTGAGAAAAGGCCACCGGCCAGGAGCAGATGGAGTGGTGTCGGCGGTCATAAACCGCACCCCCCACCCCCAGGGACAAACCGGGGCGCGCGCGGGCTTGGCGCCACGCTGACCATAAAGGCCGCTGCGCCTGTCAGGCCCCGATAAATCGCGCTGTGTAAGGGAATGGCCCTGGGTCCCAGCCTTGGGTTTCACGGGGGGGGG
>NW_022106189.1:46823465-46824893 GCF_000313985.2 Echinops telfairi
GGACAGGACAGGAAAGAGGAGGAAGGTCCTCAGAGATGGCCGGAAGCCGTGGCTGCAGCCATGTGCCCACCCGTGAGAACCACTGTGGAAGCGTGGGACCGGGCAGGGTGGTGCTGTGCTGTGTCTTGGGCGGCTGTGAGTCAGAGCCCACCCAGGGCACCTACCAGCCGTGACTGTTGAGTCCGTGCTGGTGCCGTCACCAGTAACCCCACCCCCAGTTTCCGGATGCCACGGGGCCGATTTCTCGGCCACGTAAAGTCCAACCAGGGTTTGACTGGACAGGCAGCTCTTGTCCAGGAGGAGGCCTTGGGGGCTTCTCGGACCGCAGTCTTCTTCGGGAAACGACAAAGATGGTTTCCACGAGGTGCTGGCGGCCCTGGGTTGGCAGAGTCCTGTCGCGTGGCCAGACCTGGCAGCAAGGGAGCCTGGGGGCCTGAGTTTGCAGAACCGGGCACTGGGGACAGAGGGGACGAGGGGTGAGCAGGCCGCCGTCCTGGAGAAGCATTTGGGCCCGGAGTCTGTCACTGGGGTGGCGTTGCTGTGACCTCTGTGAGCCTGCCTCTGCTCCTGCCACACACACACCCCCAGCCCCCCTCCCCAGTCAGCTCCTGGTGACAGGCTGGGACCTGGGGCAGCATAGGGCTGACACCACCTGGGCCATCCTGTGTGTGTCTGTGTCTGTGGGTGGGTGTGTCCACCTGGCCCATCTTGTGTGCGTGTCTGTGTGTGGTGTGTGGGTAGGTGTGTCCTTCTAGCCCATCCTGTGTGTGTCTGTATGTGTCTCTGTGTGTCTGTGTGTCTGCAGGTGTCTGAGTGTCTGCGTGTGTGTGTGCGCGCGCGCGCACGTGTTCACCTGACTTGCTGTGTGTGTGCGTGTTCACCTGGCCTGCTCTATGTCTCTGTGTGTGTAGGTGTGTGTGTGTTCACCTGGCCTGCTGTGTGTGTGCGTGTTCTATGTCTGTGTGGGTGTGTGTTCACCTGGCCTGCTCTGCGTGTCTGTGTGTGTCTGCGTGTGCGTGTGTGTGCGTGTTCACCTGACCTGCTCTGCGTGTCTGTGTCTGTGCGTGTGCATGTGTATGCGTGTCCACCTGGCTTGCTCTGCGTGTCTGTGCGTGATTCCATTTTGCGCAGCGACCTGGTGCATGACAGAATGAACCACGGCCCGGTCCCATGGCGTCCCATCATTGTAGGTCAGGAGTCGGGCGGCAGGGCCCCCCCCCCCATTGTAGACTGTGACCCTCCCCTGGGGAGTGGACCCCCGATCAGGGAGGCCACACTCAGCCCCTGTGACTCCATCTCCCCGCAGAGCCCGTGTCCACGCGTTCTCGTCTTCAGTGTGGACGGTGTATTAGTCTGGGTACTTTGGAGAAACAAATCCACGGCGACTCAGGTATAAGAGAGAGTTTTATGTAAAGAAAAGGTGCATCA
>NW_022106189.1:46825237-46834327 GCF_000313985.2 Echinops telfairi
TTCACCACCCATTTATCCCTCCGCCTTTCAACCAGCACCACATGTGATTATCGGCCAGGCTGGCACAATTAACTAACTCAGACGGTCTTGTGTTTTTCTTGGTTATTGTTGTTAGGGAGGTTTCGTTGTCTGTTTGATTTAATATTTTTCTGTATACAAAATCGAGGAGCGGTACATCTATAGAGACGGTAACTGGATCACTGGTTCCTGGGGGGGTGGCAGGGAGGGGGGGAGCGAATAACGATGAGGATGAGAAAGAAGAAAATGTTCTCAAACCGATGACGGTGATGATGGTACAGCTCTTCCTGATGTGAGCGAACTGTCGGATTGCATGATGTGTGGATTGTATGCCGAGAAACTGGGAGGGGGGGGGGTCTTCTCTTTTTAATTTTGTTATCCTCTTACTGGCTGTGTTAGTCCAGTAAGACTGGAGAAACAAAGCCATAGACATTTATATGTGTTAAGAAAGCTTTATAGACAAGAGCAGTTGTGTATTAAGAAAGCACCCCAGCCCGGTCCAGACGAAGTCCATGAGTCCGGTATTAGTTCATACGTCTGATACCAATCTAGAAAGTCCTCTTCAGACTCACGAAACGCATGCGATGACGGCAATGCAGGAAGATCGCAGGCCGGTGGGTGGAAGTCTTGTGGATCCAGTAGCGGCGGCGGACGCAGCTCAGAGCTGGCGTGGGTCTCCACGTGGCTCCTCCAGCTCCAGGGCTCTGGCGCCATCCACGTAGCTCCATGGTCTTGTCGACGGGAATGTCTCGCAGGGAGAGCATGTGCCCACCTCCAGTGAGCTAAGATCTCCTGGGTGCCTCCAGATGAGGCCATCCGCTGCGACCTGACGGGCCAAACGCCACCGCTTGGCTCTTAACAGTCTCACGCTGGCACCAGAGGGCGTGACGCCACACTGGGGGAGTGTGACACGCGGAAGAGAAGGCAGCGAGTGGGGCACAGAGCACACCTCATGCACACTCGGACACGCTCCCAGGGGCCCTTGTGCAGGGGTCCTCTGCTCCTCCGCCGCCGCCTCCTCCTCTTCCTCCTCTTCTTCCTCCTCCTCTGCCTCCTCCTCCTCTGCTTCCTCCTCCTCCTCTTCCACCGCCTCTTCCTCCTCCTCTTCCACTGCCTCTTCCTCCTCCTCTTCCACCACATCTTTCTCCTCCTCCTCTTCCTCCTCCACCTCCTCCACCTTGTTGCTTTTCCCACCCACCCTCTCTCCGTACCCCCCTGTACCCCCAGACCTGGCCTCATCAGTCTTCACAGTCACTTCCTTCGATGTGAAAACCGGGGTCCCCCGTGGCCATGGCCACAGTGAGCAATGCCCCTCTCTGCCGCTCTCGCTCTATTTCCTGCATCTCTTCCTCTCTCTCCCAGGGGCTATTGGCATCCCTAACACCCCCTGCCTACCTCTGTCTCTCCCTCTTCCAACCCTGTGTCTCTCCCTCTCTCCACTCTCTCTGTCTCCTTCTCTGGGACTCCTTTCTCCACACTCCCCCTCTCTCTCAAGTTATCTCTGTCGCTCCATCTCTCACTATCTCTGTGCCTATCACTCCATGTCTGCCCTTTTGTCTCTGCCTCTCTCCCCCCATGGGTCTCTCTCTGTCTCCGCCCCCCATGTCTGCCCTTCTGTCTCTCTTACCCTTGTCTCTATTTCTCCCCACTCCGTCTCTCAGTCTCTGCCGCGGCCTCTCTCGCCTCCCATCTGCCCTTCTGTCTCTCTCTCCCCATTCCCTGTCTCTGCCTCACTCACTGCCCCCTCCCCCATGCTAATCAGGGCCCCAGGCACTCACCACCACCACCCCCAGGCACTCACTGCCAGGCACTGTCTGGGGACAAGCCCCACACCTCGTTCAGGGAAACAGCCCTTTGTCCCCAGCCTGCCCGCCCTCCCTGGTCTAACTGAAAAGTCATGCAGCCTGGGAGTCCTCAGGGGCACCGAGCCTCAGAGGTCGGCCACCTGAGCCGGACACCGAGTAGCTGGGGCCTGATGGCTTTAGCAGATGTGGCAGGGAGGGTGGGCCCCACAGCCCTTTGCCCACATGCAGATAACCCCTGACCTGCTCTCTCCGGGGGATCCAGAGTCCCTGGGACGGCCCCTGAGACCCCTCACCTGCCCCAGCAGACTGTGGGAGGGTCTTGTGAAGCCCCAGGCTGGCTCTGGGTGGGCACGTCTCACAAGTACACACACGTGAGTGAACAGATGGATGTGTATGCACGCTCTTGAGCGCTAACACACGCATGCACATGCACACCCACACACTGCCTTGCACCTCGCAGGCTTCCGCGGAAGGGGCCCTGGGTGTGCAGCAGGTGACGTGAGGTGGCGAGCCACTGGCTGCTCAGTGGGAGAACGAGAGGCCGTCTGCGCCTGGGAAGAGTCACAGCCCTGGGCCACAGGGGCGGCTCGGCTCGGTCCTGGGGAGGGTCCCGAGTCAGGGTCTGCTGATGGTCATGAGTTTGGTACTTCAGTGCACACACACATCCTGTCTACGTGTCCATTAGTTACACACATATATACCCTCTCCCTAAAAGTAAGACATACCCCCCAAATAAAACCTACTTACAGTTTTACCTCTTGCTGAATTATAAGGCATCCCCCCCAAAATAAGACCTCCCTGAAAATAAGGCCCCCCGAAGCTACCGTAACTCTGGACTCTGGACCGTAGTGCCGGGCACCGCCCCGCAGCTCACTGTTGGCCGCAGCGCAGCCGGAGCAGACAGGAAGTGCAAGGTCTCTTTTAATAAAACAATAAACAATAAATGTGTACCATATTCTTCTACATGGAAAAATAAGACATCCCCTGAAAATAAGACCTAGCGCATCTTTGGGAGCAAAAATTAATGTAAGACACGGTCTTATTTTCAGGGAAACAGGGTAGTAGATATCTATCTATCCATACTAACAGAACTAGTGGATACGTGTGTACATATGTGCGTGGAGTGTGTGTGTGAGTGTGTGTGTGTGTGCATATATATATCTCAAACTCCCTGCCATCAGGTGGATGCCGACTCACAGCGACCCTGCAGGACGGGGAGAGCTGGCCCTGTGGGTCTCTAGACGGCGACTGCTGACAGGAGGAGAAAGCTGCTGGTGGTTTCGAACTGCTGACCTTGTAGTTAGCCCAGTGCGTAACCACTACACCACCAGGGCATAAGTGTGTGTGCATGCATCTGCATCTATACACACCCATATGTATGTATGTGTTCAAACACACAGCCACGGGTCGATCCTGCTTCATAGTGCCATGTGCACATAGCTAGACGCTAGGAGGGCCACACAGAAAGCACTAGAAGCAGACATGCGGAGACCAGGTCCCAGGGACTGTGGACGTGCTGTCAGGAGAGCCGTCCCTGGAGAAGGGCGTCCTGCTCGGCGAGAGAGAGGAGGGGCCTGGAGGACACAGTGGGCACGCCTGCATCACAGGCTCACACACACTCGGTGGCTGCGGCTGGGTTCGTTGCGCGTCTCTTAGAAGAACTCTCCTGAGGGGGACGGGACAGCACTGGGCTGCAAGGGAAACGCTGGTGGTTAAAATGAGAAAGTCCGGGCTGTCTGCTCCCATAGATGGCAGCCTGAGAGCCCTACGGGGGTCCTCTGTTCTCCCACAGGGGCGCTGGGGGGCAGGTCCTCCCAGACGGCCCCCGCCGCTCACAGAGGACACATTCCTGCACGCTGAGTGCTCTGGACCCAAGCTCAGCTCCAGCGGCAGCTATGGGCAGCCTGGCGGGGAGTGGGGTGGGGGGCTCTCCCACCCAACCGCGGCTCTTGGGGTTCCCCCAAGAGCCACTGTCCGGAAACATGTGGCTGGCGCTCAGCGTCTGTCCGGCAGCTCCAGAGGCCCCTCAGATATGCTCCCCCCGCCCCATATATGCCCTGGTCTGTTTGACATCAGCTGGCGCCCTTGCCACCCCACCAATGACCTTCCATCGACCCCGGTAGGCCAAGGGAGAAAACGTCATTTCCCCCCTGACCCTGTGAACTCTGAAATGACAGAGTGACCGGCGAGTGAGGCCCTCTCCAGAGGGCCCTGGTCACTGCCGGCCGAGAGGGGCACCCACGCCCAGCCGGGCCCATCCCCGGGGCCGGGAAGCAGGGCAGGAAGGCAGGAAGCTGGCCGGCAGGCGGCCGAGGGGAAGGGAGGAAATGCGGCCGAGTCTAGACGCGTTATCTTGCCCCCCGGGTGGGCAGCAGCCCCACACTCGCCCATCGTCCCGACCGGCTTCCTGCCCGGGGTTCGTGCCCATGACCTCACCCCCTTGCTATCTGGGCAGCCGCTTGGGGCCTGCAGGAATTAGGGCACAGATAACAAGTCTAGACAGTGCACAAGTTTGAAATGGGCTATCCCCGGGGGTGGGGGCGGCGGCGGGGGTGGGGGCCCAGCAGCCCCCTCGGGGACGCAGGAGCCAGAGGCCTGGCCAGCACTCGGGCTATGCATGCTCGCAGGGCCTCTGAGGCCCCGAGCCCCGGCTCTGGTCCCTGACAATGGGCCCCCTCCCCACTTCCTGCCCATCTGGTTCAGGTGAGCCGGGGCTGCTCCGACCCAGGACATCCCAGAAGCAGCATTAAGAGGTCTTGTAAGGGGAGCCCCAAACCCACTGCAGGTGAGGCAATTCCAACGCACGGGACCCCAGGACAGGGGAGAACATCCCCCGTGGGTCTCCAAGGCTGTGAGCCTCCAAAGGGAGCCGGCAGCATCTTTGCCGATAGGGCAGCCGGCAGGTTTGAACTCCTGACCTTGTGCTTAGCAGCTCAGGGTGTCCCTCGGGCTACGGAGACACACTCTCAGGTCCCCATTCCCAGTGGACACCTGATGAAGGCCTGCGTGATCAACCTTGGCACCAGGGTCCTGCTAGCCTCGCGGGGCCATGGACCTCTGCCCCCAACCCTGTCTTCCAGAGCGAAGCCCAGGTGCTGCCCTCAGATGCCGGGCTCCACCATCAGCAGCGGCAGCCCCTCGGCCATGGGGCCCACCGCAGGAGCCGGGGCTCTGCAGGAGAAGCAGCCTTGGGGAAGGGAGGGCGGGAGGGCCTCTGCCACTCAGCCGTCCCCTCTGTGCTCAGGGCCTGCTGGGCCTGCTGTGGAATGGCGCCCGCCCCCTGGGCATGACCTAGGCATGCAGGCCTCCTGCAGCTGTAGGGGTGCCCAGCCCCCTCACAGGACACCCGCTGCCCCACCGCCCTGTAGAGAGGAGGGCAGAATTGAGGGTGGGGTGAGTCATCCCATCCTCCCCCTCCATCCATGTGTCCTCCTTGTCTCACACCAAGAAAGGGTCAGCCCAAAGGGTGACCCAGGCAGCACGTCACTTGCCTTTCTTTCCCCACCAAGGTCAGCCACCCTGGGGCCCAAACCGGACTTCGGTTGACCACAGCCCCCAGACCACGCAATACATCGGCATGAGAAACGTGGGCGGGGCTGGGAGCAGGTGGCTGTGGAGGAGAGCCCAGCTCCTTAAGCGCATTCAGGCCAGCTGCAGGGGACAGCGGCCTGCCTGGCAGGTGAGGGGTGGCCTGACACATGGCTGAGGTCACTGGGAGACCCTTGGGCTGGAGCCCAGCGGAGCCACTGGAGGAATTTCCGAAACTCACAATGCACAGGAACCGAGAGTGAGTCAGCCTGTGACTGCCGGGGCTTATCTCCATCCTCATAGCAACCAGCAAGTGTTTGGATGCCCACGTCACCTCAAGATAAACCCGCGAGGAGCAGGCAGGAACAAGCGCACACATGCATGCACACGTGCACATGCACATGATGCACACACATACACATATGTGCACGGACACACACATACGCACACATACACACATGCGTACATGCATGCATATACAGATGTATACACACATGCATGTGTGTCCATGTACATATGAACACCCACATGTGTGCGTGCATATATAGACACACACATGTATACACATGTGTGCCTGCGTGTACATATATACACGTGCACATATATTCACATACACATGCGTTCACATATACATACATGTACATGCACACATGCATAAACATATACACACGTGTGCACATGTTCATACACAGTAAAGCCTAGTCCCGTAAAGATGGCCATCAGGAAGCCACACTGCATTGTGCACTCTGCCACACGGGGCCGTGGGTTGAAATCTCCCCCGACAATGGGCTTGGCTTGAATCACTGACCTCTCTGAGCAGCCCTGATTGTTTCCCCTCTTTGATGGATGAGGAGAAAGAGCAACCCAGCTACGGACGGAATCCAGGAAACCTCAGGCAGGAATTCAGGAAAACACTGTCAGACCAAGCGAGCCAAGCCCACTGGGCAGTGAGAACCCATCAGACGCAGCAAGAGCAGGAGCCGGAAGACTGAGACTCACACACCAGGAACAGGTCCTGCGTCTGCAGCACAAAGGCACACGCTGGAGTGCTGAGAGCGTGTGCGATTAAAGCCAAGCCCCGCACTGCCCTCTGCTAGAGGATCAGCGTCTATGGATTACGTGGGACGCTGCCGGAAACTTGACAAACTGAGCCACACGGTCACCCTGACCTCCCAGGCATGCACGGGCACGGGGCCCAGCAACAGCACGGGATGCATTCTTGTCCCGCACGCGGCGCGAGGCAAGTTCTCCAGGACAGACCACCGTGCGGGCGGCAGTGCACTCGAAAACACTGGGGTCCGGCAAAGCTGGCCTGAAAATCAGAACTCCACAACAGGGACAACACAACTGCAAGAAATGCACAGACGGCAAACAACACCCTGCTTGGAAACTACTGGGCAATGGGAGAAGTAAGAGTGACATTTAAAATCTGGAACTAAAGGAGAATAAAAACACAACTTACCCCGAACCTTTGGGGCACGGCAAAAGCAGTCCTCAGAGGAAAATCACAGCAATAAATGCAAAGCATCAACGATGTGTCTCTTGCTGACATCAGGCACCTGAACTCAAAGGCTGGGTGAGTCCAGCTCTCAAGGCTGCCAGGGGAGGCTAAGGAAGAGGGCACAACAGCTGACAGGGCAGCGGTGGCTGGTACCGAGGCTCCCCCAAAGCAACGGCCACACAGTAGACTGTGATGCTGGTGAAAGCTCCGCTCCCCCAGGTGGCAGGTGAGACTTTAAAACACAGACCCAGCTATTAAAAACCAACACCTGGATGCAGTCTCCAAGCATTAGGAAAATCAGACCTGCAGCAGTCGCCAGGAGAGAAGACTGGAGCAGAGTGTGAGGGGAAATGAACGGGCCGGACCACGGGGATGCAGGAGGAAGTCTCAACACCACAAGTCGGTTCTCTGGAAAGATCCCTGAAAAGGATCAAAAGGCAAAGGAGAAGGGGGAGGTGCCAAGACGTGACGAGAGGGGCCGTGTCACCCTGGCACCTGCTGGAACCACCACGGTGTGGTAAGCGAATGTGGAGAAGAACCACTCTGACCCATCGAGCACCAACAGCCTGCTGAGTCCTCAGCTGTTGGTCAATAGTTCGGCGGTTCGAACCCACCAGGACGTCTTAGAATAAAGGCCTGGCGGCTTCCTTCTGAAGGAGCCCCGGTGGTGCAGTGGATACACCTTGGGCTACTAGCCACTAGGTCGGCGGTTCAAAGCCACCAGCGGCTTCTCGTGCGGAAAAGGAGGCCTCTAGTCCGGTGAAGGGCCACAGCCTTGGAAACTCGCAGGCAGTTCCGCCCCGGCCCAGAGGGCTCCTGAGAGCAGGCGTCTGCTGATGAGAGACCGCCGTCCGGAAGGTCCCGCGGGGCCGTGTTACTTACTCTGTGCACACTCGGGGGTAGGGCTGGGGGGTGGAGGCCAGGTTCCAGTCTTCCACCAGGGCCCGGGTGGCTACGGGCTCAGCTCTACCAAGGGACAGGCGGTGGTCCCAATCCAAGGTGCCCCTGGAAGGACTTGCTCCATCAAACCCCAGCGCCCTCGCTGGACGTCAGGGCTTGGGAAGCCAAGGGGCTTCTGCTCCCAAGGGGGCCACAGCCCTTGGACAGTGACCGTGTGGCCAGGCAGGGAGCCTGGGGGCAAAGTGAATGAGATGCGAAGTCCCAGCTTCGGGTCTGCGGGAGGGGGCTCTGAAGGCCGTCCCAGACAGAGTTGCTCTGGGTCAGAAGGTTATCAGAGATGGTGCTCAGTGTGGGGCATGAGAACGTGGGCAGTGAGGGTGGGGAGGGCCTGTGGGCAGTAGCAGGAAGTGGCTGGGGTTTTCTCAGGATCGTCGTCGTCAGTCTGGCCCATGCCCCCACCCCCACCCCATGGGCCCTGTCCCAAACACCAGCCCACTCCACCCCCACCCCATGGGCCCTGTCCACAATGCCATCAGCCAGTAGACTACCCCAATCTCTCCCAAGCCCCGTCCTAGCAGAGGCTCACGTACAGGCATCTCAGGGTCCCCCAAGGTCTCAGGCGATGAGGGGGTTTCAGGATCCCCAGACCCCCTCCCGTGAGGCGTAACCACCCACCCGACACCCCGTGCCCTAGGGACGGTGGAGCTGCCCCAGCTAGCTGCCTGTGGGACATCCTCCCACCACAAGCAGAGACACCCCTCTTCAGCCTTGTCTCCCACCTTCCCCCAGCCCCCAGTGGCCACTCCCCAACCGGCTGTCTCTGTGCTGTTCACTCATGTGAGTGGACACACAAGGGCCCCGAGGTCACTGGGCACTGTGTTCATGGTGGCAAGGGCAGGACCTTGTTTCTTCTCATGACACGGGCTGACCCGAGGGCAGTCCCCAAGGACTGTACCCTCAGGAAGCCCACCACCAGGACAACCATGCCCACAGATAGCACCCCAGGACAGCCACCTGCAGTGACAGTACCCCCAGGACAGTCTCACCCCAGCCACAGCTCCCCCAGTGGCCACACCCCAGCTAATATCTGCACTTCTCAGGATTTAGGGAGAGAATTCGCTGTTGTTCCTCCCTCTCGGGAATATGCTGAGGGCCCGAGAGACAAATAGGCCCTCGTGTCCAGAGCCTGCTGCGAATGCCCTTCACTCCTGAGTGGCCCGTGGAAGCTTGGGAACTGGATGATTCCTCTGGGCAGTATGACCCCAGTGTTCTGTTCCCCCAGAAACGGGCATGTGCGGGACACAGACAAGATCACACACACACACACACACACACACA
>NW_022106189.1:46834427-46843339 GCF_000313985.2 Echinops telfairi
CACACACACACACACACACACACGCCATCAGTCAGCTGCCACTGTGCACTCTGGGGAAGGTTCCTTTGCTCCAGCTCCACTTCTGGGTGTCCCCTGCTAAGGCCTGCAGAGCTCACCCGGGCCTGGTCCCTGAGAGCTGCCCCCTGGTCCCTATGCCTTGCCCCGGTCCAGAGACACTCGGGGCAAGGGGGAAGCAGGACCCAGCTCTGCGCAGGGCCCCCACCAGCTACTCCACAGTGTTAACTAACAGCAACCACAACTCACTGCCCCCCCGCCCCCCCTCGCCCCCCGGTGTGGCAAGAACAGGACCACTGTGCCTGGTGCTCCCAAGTCTCCTCGTGGGTGCCCTGGGCTGCTGCTGTGCCAGCCACCGGGTACACCATGCACGGGTCAGGAGCCAGCTGGTACAGGCTGTCCGCGATGCCCAGCCAGCCCTCGGTTCCCAGGCTGTCCCGCCGCGCCCCAACCCAAGGGAGAGGCTGCTCTTCCCAGCAAGGCAGCAGGTGGGCGGCGGGCGTGGCCTGTCACCTCTGTGTCACACAGCGTTGCTTATCGGCTCACACCTTCAAAGGGAGCCAGCTATTTTTCATACGTGGCCAGGGACAAGGGCTGATAAGGATCAATACATCTGAAATAACTCTGGGTGCCCGGCGCGGCATTCCAGCCGGTATCTTGCGTCCGGCGGGTCCCTTTGAAAAGTTCCCGACAACAGAAGGGCATGTTTTGCCAAAGCATCTCTTTCCATGCAGAGCAAATGGAAACACTGTCCGGCACAGAACAAACACAGTCCGGGGGCTGGAGCCTCGCAGACAGACGGCCCGCTATATCCCGGAACCCAGGGAACCCGGAGAGTTTGCAAGATGAGGGAAGGGGGTCCCCAGGGGTCAACGAAGGAGGAGAGGTGCATGGGGCTCTCAGGGTCTGGGAGCGTGTGAGGGGGGCTCCGAGCTGGGGGAAGCTGGGGTCCACTCCTGGAGCCTCTGTTGGTCGCTGCATCACTGGGCCCCCTCCCTTCTGGGCCGGCCAGGTGGGACCTTGGTCATCGCCTTCCAAGGCGGCGAAGCCTGAGCGAGTTTGCCACCATGGTGGCACACAGATACCCTCCCTCGGAGCCCCCACTCGGTGGCACTCCCAGCTCCGTGTGCGAAGCGCCTGAGCCCCAAAGCCTTTGCGGTTGGTTTCCTCCACCGTCTCTCCCAGCACTGCCCGCCTCCTGTCTGCTGCCATGGCTGCTGCCTCAGTGTTAAGGAGAGAACTGACGCCCTGGGGTGGTGGTGCGGGCGAAGAAGAGCCCTGGATGTTACCCCGGGCCCCAGAAGAAGGGCGAAGTACACCCTGTGCTGTCTTGGAAGAAGTACACCCAGAGTGGCCGGTGAAAGTGAGGTTGGCCGAGACGGTGTCGCCGGGTATTTTGCGCAGAAGAAGGGCATGGTGGTGTGTGAGCGTGCATACGGGTATCGCGATGTGTGTGCCGATGTGCAAATGCATGCACCAATATGTGATCACATGCATAAATATGCTAGTGTACATTGAATACATACGTGTACGTGCAAATAATGAATGTGCATGCAAATGTACGCACACGTATAGCCTCTGAAAAGCTCTAGCCCACTGCCGCCGAGCAACATCTGACACAGATGCAAGCACGTGTAAGTTGATAAATGTCTGTGCAAACACAGCAGCGTGCAAGCCAGTCTCCAAGCCCACTGCCATCGAGTCGATGGACTTAGAGTGACCGGGGGACAGGGTGGGATTGGCCCTGTGGGCGTCCAGGCTCTCACTCGACGGGAGCAGAAAGCCTATCTTCCTCCCACGCAGCAGACCGTGGGTTTGAACTGCTGACCCTGCAGATTGCAGCCCAACGTGGGGCCATGTGCCATCAAGGTTCCATAAATGTCTACATAAGTATGTCAGTGTGTACACAAACATACGTGCACGGGTAACTCTATGTGTGCATACAAACATATAAACATGTATAAGCACATAAACATGTGTGCAAATATACAAATGTGCACAAATATATCACATATCAACAAAATGTATATAAAGGCATATATAAAAACATATGTATATAGAAACACAAATGTACGTTTAAATATACAAATGTATACAGAAACATCAATGGACGTATAAATACTTCAACGCACATGCAATTATGTAGATGTACGAATACATAAATGTACGTACAAACATACACAGACGCACAGATACGTATCTATCAAGAGCCCACGGGCTGAGTCAACCAACTGCTCCTCACCTTGCTTCCAGTGGTCCCACAAAGCAGTGTGGTCACGGCTGTCCCCCTGGGGCCGCGGCCAGTGCTGCAGGCGCTAACACACAGCAGCGTGTGGCGGTGGTCACAGGGACGGTGAGCCCAGGGCCTGCGCACACGTAATGCCGTCTCCGTGTGGGCCTTGCGCAAAGCTCGGGTCTGCTTTCTGGAGGGTCCTGGAACCAGCCCCCCGTGGGCTGGACAAATGACTAGACAAATATGTAGAAGTATGACACACATTTAAATGATGGCGGTACCCTGGGTTACCTGTTTGTCTCCTGGCCACAAGGTCGGCAGTTTGAAACCACCAGCTGTTTCTGGGGAGAAGAGGAGGTTGTCTGCTCCTGTACAGAGCTAGTCTCAGAAACCCAGGGGGGCCTTTCGATCCGGTGCTGTGGGGTCGCTGTGAGGGCTGAGCCGCTGGTGACCTTGAGTCTGGTTTGGGACACACACACCCGTCGGTGGGAGAAAGAGCTGCGACGCTGAGTGTATGCAAACAGTGTTCACTCGAGCAGAGAGTAGACCCGGGGCCAGACGGCCAGGCCCCAGGGAGGGAGGGAGGGAGGCCCAGGCAGCCCGGCGGGGTCCCAGCTGTCCAAAGCTCAGGAGACTGGGGCAGGACGTGGGGGGGAGGGGGCATCCTGCATGAAAAACTGGGGCTTCTCATTGGACTCCTGACCCTACTGGGGTGGACCCTCCAGGGTCCGGCTGCATTTCCTCCAAGACAGATCGGTTTGTGCTTGCGGCGTCCACGGGACTTTGGGGACTCTTCATCAGCGCCACCCTTCAGAGGTGTCCCTTCTGCTCTGGGCCTCCTTACACTGGGCACGAGGGACCTGGGAAAGCCCAGGCTCAGGGCAGGCGCCCCTCCGTCCTCGGGGCGCTCTCCTGGCTGCGTGGCTGCCCTGTGCTGGGGACCTGCGAGGACTGGCCCCGCGTGGCCTGGTCCCTGATGTGGTCTTACTCATCCACCCTGAAGCAGGGCCAAGCACCCGCACACCCATCCAGAGAGGTTGGGGGGGCGGGGGGAGTGGGGGAAAGGTGGTGGTGTCCACACAGGAAGCTGTGAACCAGAACACCTGAAAGCCCTCTGATCTGGCTTGTCCGAGCGCGTCCAGGGAAAACAGTGCCCCTTTGATGGGTGGCCAGGTCCTCCACGGGCCCTGGCTCAAAAACAACACGTCCACAAAGTGTGGACGCGGCGGGTTCTGGGAACGAAGGGGCCGCTTCCTCCCAGACTTTGTCTGAGGCTTCCTGGCCCCAAGTCTGACAAGCATCGTTCAGAGAGATGGCCTGTGCCGTCGCAGGGCCCGGGAATGCCGAGAGCGAGGCCAGTACCGAGGTCAGTACCGAGGACACACGTGTCCCAGTGAGGGAGGGCATCAGCTGGCCTGCCTGCAGGACAGGGCCAGAGCCCCATTCACTCCAGAAACAGCTGCCCAGACCCGGCGAGGCTGAGCAGGCAGGAGGGAGAAGGTGTTGAGTGAGCAGGTGTAAGAGATGGGGCGGGTCCTCATCCCAGCTCTCCGCACCCCCCACCCCCGCCCCGTGTGGCCAGTGGCATGCTGGGGCAGTGGGGGCCAGGAGGAGGGGTCTCTGAGTCTGATGGGGGACAGGAGTGCATGTGAAGCCAAAGGCAGGACCGGCAGAGCCTGGCCATGCCGTCAGGAGGGACCAGTCCCTGGAGAAGGACAGGTGCCGTGTAAAGCCGAGGTTCCAACGGACAGACACAGCGGCTGCCACCACGGACTCCGGCAGAGCCAGGGCGTGAGGGTGGTGCAGGTTGGGCGGTGGGCACTCCCCTCTGCTCGTCCATCAGGTCTCCACGAGTCCAACCCCACAACACCCGCAGCCCGAGAGGTGCAAAGGACCCCAGGGCTGGACCGATGACAGGAAGGCCGGAGGTCCGCGTCCACCTGGAGGGACCTGGGGAGAAATGCCTGGCCGTTGGTGCAGACCAAGGGGGACCCAGTGTGCAACAGAAGACCTAACAGCAAACAGAACAAGTGACCGTGACCACTGCTGTCCCCGTGGTCCTGCCCAGGAGTCCTGCTCGCTGGGCTGCGGCTCCCTCAGAAGGCGACGGACATCTGTGTCCTAAGGAGGGGCTGCTGAGGTCCACCTACTGGCCTTGCCACCGGCAGGCAGCCCGGTGTGGTGTCCACTGTGGAAGGAAAGACCCCCGGTGGGGCAGTGTCTAAGCGCCCAGCTCAAGCCCACCAGCCACTCCGCCAGAGCAAGATGAGATTGTCTGCTTCCGTCAAGAGAGGGCAGTCTCGGGAGCCCATGGGGCAATTCTGCTCCCTCCTCTGGGGCCAGTCACTGTGGTTGGGGTCGATCTTGTGGAAAGAGGCAAGGGGTGGGGAGCATCTGGACCTCACAGGGACCTCAGGCCCCCACAGGGCTGCGCTCACGACATGCACACCCAGCCAGGGGCTCCCCTGATGGCGCTGTGCTGAGCAGTGGGACCAGAGATGAGGACGGTGCCCCTCACAGCGTTCTGCAGATGAGCAGACCGAGACCCGAGCTCACCAGGGGCTCCAAGCCCACACTCCCCTCTGGGCTCTGCCCCTCGGAGGGAAAAGAACTGGGACACAGAGGGACCAGGCCCCCTCTGTGAATCCTCACCGTCCTGAGACCCGAGGCCCCGGCGCCTCCCGGCTAACCTCTCTGGGCCCTCTGAGAAGCAGCCCCGAGCATCCTCCTCTTTATTCTGGAAGGAAAGGGTCGGGCTGGGGGGCTGGGAGGAGGGGGTGTGCACCAGGAGCACACCAGCACTGCCCCTCCCTAGGGGTGGGGGTGGGGGCGGTTGGTCCTGGCCATGACACCTATCCTGAGACCCTTGCACCTGCCGGAAGCCCTTCTCCTGGTGCCTGCAGCCTTCCCCCGGACACCCCACTGCAGACGCATCAGGGCCAACTCCCATGCCCCTGGCAGCCTGTTAGCTTTTCAGTCTCTGGCTCCCGCACCACGCTGGTCCCCTCCAAGGACCGCCCGTGGCCTGCCCCACCACACACACAACGCTGTGTGCCCATGGCTGGCAGCCCTCGGGTTGGGACGGCCAGGCTGATTCTAGTCTCAGCCTGGGCTGAGAGACACGCAGTGTCTGGCGGGTACCTGGGGGCTGCCGGGACCCCGAGACACAGGATGCTCCGCAGTTTGGATGCTTCCTGTTGGGAGACACGCAGTGGCCATGGCTGTGGCTACGGCGGTGAGAAGGGGCAGAGGCAAACCAGGTGCCCACTACCTGCCCAATAGATGGGACCTCATCGCATCTTTGTGCTGAAACTCAAATGCCAGCAGGGCTGCCCTGGGTGCACGGGGGTCAGCGGAGCTTCCTGGGGAAAGAAACCAGGAAGTAAGGCCTGGAGACCCACTGCTAACCAGCAGCCCCTGGAAACCACGTGGATCGCAGCAGGACGCAGTCTGATCCAGCACTGGGAGCCGGGTCACCTGTATTTCAAACACCAGCAGAGTCACCTGGGGGGACAGCTTTCAGCAGAACTTCCAGGCTGAGAGAGATCAGGAGGAAAGGCCTGGAGACGGACTTCTGAACATAAGCACTGAACCCCGCGGATCCCCCAGCGCACCGCCCAATACAGCACTGGACAACAAGGCCCTGGGATGGCAGGCTCTCGAAGCGCGCGCTGGCCGCAGCAGCGGCCTGCAGCTGACCTCACGTGAGGGCTCTGTGGTCCCCATGCCCTCAGTGGGTCAGAGGTGTTCGTCCCCTTCCGCAAACCCGCTGCCACGTCGGACAGGCCCCTCCGACAGAGTAGATCTGCCCAGCAGACTGCCTCCTCGTTCTCCCTCGACGCTGCAGGAGGTTAGCGGCCGAGAGCTGGACCGCGGCGCCACCAGGGCTGCTCTGCCAACTCCACAGGGGAGGGCACTCAGCTCTGTCACTGTGCCCCCCTGGGCACCTGGAACCTCAACCGTGCATGCCCCTGCAGCCCTGCTGTACCCCACATCCCTGGTGGCCAGGCCGGATACCGGAGGTGAGGCGTGTGTTGGGTTTATGGCTTTGTTGTCCCTGAGTTTGGGAGTCTCCCTGCCGCCCGCCCCACCAGCCCCCGGCGCTCTCGCGGACACATCAGTCAGGCGGCGGCGCAGGAAGCATCCAAACTGCGGGAACATCCTGTGTCTCGGGGTCCCGGCAGCCCCCAGGTACCGGCCAGCAGCGGGGAGGAAGCTGATAAAGAGCGGGGCCCCGGAGGTCCCCGGCTTCCTGGACCATACGGCCCGGGGCAGCCTCTGATGTAGAGCCAGGCGCCCGCGGGAACAAGCCCTCCCGTCGCCCTCTGGGCCACTGCTGACTCTGCAGAGGCCGCAGCCAGACTGGACATGAGCAGACAAGGCCCCATTGTCCGGCCCGGTCCCACCCACCCCCAGCTTCCCCACCCCTGGCCGGCGGCTCCCAGAGCCACTGAGCTGAGAGTGGGGGGAGGGCAGAGCCAGCTCCGGCGGGTGCACCAGCATGGAAGTGCCTATGATGGAGTGATTCTACATGGGATGTAATAGGTAATGACACTGCCCCCGAGTCCTGCCCACTCACAGTGAACCAGGAGACCCCTCCAGTGTCCTACCCCAGCCCACTGCCCCCACGTTCTCCCTACTCACAGTGATCCGGGCAGCCCCTCCAACCTTTCCCAACACCTGGGGTTTTGAACCGCCGACCTTGCAGTTAGGCGTCCAACGCGCGGCCCACTGAGCCACAGAGCTTTATTCTGACCCGAATCCATGGTTTCTGAGCCGGTCAGTCCTCGGGGGAGCATACAGCCTCAACTTTCTCATAAGAAGCGGCCAGGGTTTGAAACCCAAACTTTGCAGTTAACAGCCCAACGCTTACAAGACCGCGCATCCAGGGCTCCTTATAATTGTGTGCGGAGCGTATTAAAGCACATAATTCATATAATGTGAAAGACAGTACATCCATTCACCTCTGTCAGTGTGTCCCACTGGGAGGCTTGTGTGTTGCTATGAGACCAGGGGCCAGGCCAGTGGTGTTTCGGGCTCTGGCAGGGTCACCTGGGTGGGCAGCTTTCAGCAGAACTTGTGGACTAAAACTAGGAAGAAAGGCCTAGTGGCTAGCTGTAGTCCATGATCCCTGAGCACCCCATGGGTCACAGCCTTCGGACGAGAAGCTGAGCGTGGAGAGCATGGGGGTTCCACCGCATCCCACCACGACGGCACCAACCTTAGGAGGTGTCCCTGCGACAGTGACGTTACCTGGGCGCCGACAACCTCCCCTCACAGCTGCACACCTGGGCAGGTCGAGGTCAGCATGACGGTCTCCTGGTCTACAGAGTGGACGAGGGATGCTGGGAGCCTCTGACATGGTGGCCTTGTCACAGCCAGCCGACGGTCAGGGTCATAAGGCTTGTCACCTGCAGGACCCACGTCTGGGGGCAGCTGCTCCTTGAAGGGCCAGGTGTGAAGGGGCTGCCAGGGGAGGCACTGAGGTCCCTGGGGGGCTGTGCCCTCCCACCTCTGGGCCTGGTGTGCTCCAAGCGGAGGACACAGACTCAGCACGGCTGGTGTGGAGGGCCTTCCGACGTCAGGCGCCATGGGGGCATTTATCTGTGAGCGCTGAACCCAGGTCCAGGGTGACAGTGGTGCCCAGGGCATGGATGAGAAGAGACCCTTTGCTCCCTCGCTGGCCAGAAAGGGCAGCAGGGATGCCTGTGCTCACCGCCCTTCCACACGAGTCTAGGGCAGGGCCGGGCTGGCAGAGCCCCGGCTCCCGGAGATCCCCCCGGGCCTCAGAGTCGGGCTGGATTCCTGCAGCTTCCAGAGCAGGGAATTCAGGAAACAGGTCACCAGGTTGTTCTTGTGAGTCACCTGTGAATGAACTTGACCCCTTCACCCTTCCATTACCTGCCAGGGACCCCCACCCATGCACCTGGAAGGCCTGCATCCAGCTGCTCCCCACTTACCGACCGCCTCCCCGTCTGCTGACAGACTGCTGCAGAAGGCGCACCTGGACCACACCAGGACTCACCGGCCTGGTAGGGATGTGGTGCTGAAACCTGGTGGGGGGGGTTGGTGCAGCCATGTAATTAAGCAGCTCAGAAGCCCCTCCCCCAGTCGGACGCCCCTCCCCCAGACTCACAGACCTCTGGTTTGTTGCCAGGCCAGTGTCTGGCTGTGGCCCTGCTGGACCAGGGCACCAGAGGGCAGCCCCACCTGTAACTCTGTCTTCTGGCCTGAGGAACTGGATCCACCGTGACCTCCTGGGGACAGGGCCTCTGGATGCCCAGGGTTCCCAGCCTCAAACTTCTGGAGAAAGATGGCCCCAGTCCCCTGTCCCCATCCAGACTCAAGCCGCTCCCAGCAGATGGGGGTGGAATGGGCTCACTGCCCAGGGCTCTGCTTTCTCACAGGTCCACTCAAGGAACTTGAAAGACAGGTACAAGTGCCCGGTACACTCACATATGTGCACATTGCCATACATGCTGTGCCCACATACACACACCTGTACACACATGCACACTCATGCTCACACACATCCCTCTAGACCAGCGGTTCTCAACCTGTGGGTCGTGACCCCTTTGGGGGTCGAACGACCCTTTCACAGGGTCTCCCAATTCATAACAGTAGCAAAATGACAGTGATGAAGTAGCAACGAAAATAATTTTAT
>NW_022106189.1:46843704-46847517 GCF_000313985.2 Echinops telfairi
GTTGAGAACCACTGCACTAGACCATCAGCCCCAGGGGTACAGGGCCCAGTCCCTCTTCCTGTAAGGTGGCCGGACCCCATTCCATGCCCACCTCCTGATGCCCTCAGTCCCTTTGGTTCCTGGTGAGCCCTGGGTAACCTCGGGTGGCATGACCTCGAGGTGGGGGCCGGGAGGAGGAGAGGTGGAGACCAGCCTGCGGGGGTTGGGGGGGGTGGATACCCAGCCAGCGGGAGAAGCAGCCTGTTTGCTCTGTCTGCCTTATCGTCTGCTTTGCACCAGCGGGCCCCACCCGGTCCCCTGCAGCCTGGCACTCGCTGCCAGGTCACCCACGGGAATAGGCCCAGGCACACCTGTCCATCTTCTGCCCGCTCTGCCGGAGGGGCACCCCACCCAATGGTGAGCTCAGGAAGAAAGCTGCCTACCGGGGATGGTAGCACCCCCTGCCTGCCCCAGCCCCCTCTCAAGGGGGTGCTCAGAGAGGTAGGTGCTCAGAGGCAAGCAGGGGGCTCCCACCGGTTCGCTTACCCACCAAATCCAGGTCCCAAAGGGGAGGGTGGGGGCTCAGTGCAGCTTCCTCCCCCTCCAGGCAGGAGACCCTGTCGGATTCCAGCCAGTGCCACTCCACCGACGACTGGCCTCCCCTTTCCCAGGCTGCCATGACCCAGGGCCGGGGCTCGGGCCAAAGGGAGCCCCCATCAATCTAGATGTCCCAGATTATTTGCCACTGGGGACACGGGCGCGGGTGGAAGTGGCTGCGGGCGGCGGCCCTGAGGTGGCTCCCAGATCACAGTTCTTTATGACGCATGGAAACATGACCACGGTACCATCCTGGATCAGGGCCGGGACTGTCGACAGAGAGCATGGTTTCTCGTGACAAAATCAACAACTCTGAAAACACCAGCCGGTGCGTCCTCAGAACAGGGTGCAAAGACAGCCCTGACCCCAGCACTCTAAAGCTCACACCACCGAGTTGGTACCGACTCACCGAGACCCTGCAGGACAGGGCGGAGCTGCCCTGTGGGTTTCCACGGCTGTCATAGCAGCCACCGTGTTTGTCTGTCCATCCTCTTTCCCGCCATGGTAATAAGAGGGCCTTCAAACAGCTCGTGGGGAAAGGAGTGTACGAGATCGTGGAACCCCCTGCCCTTGAAGCCCGCTCGCGCTTCTCTCTGGGGGAGCTTGCGGAGGGGGTGGTCCACAGGCGGGGCTCGCCACAGCCCTTCCCACGTGCTCTGTGTCACACAGCCAAGGGCTGACCCCGCAAGACAACAGCGCTTCCCCAGCACGGGGTCTTGTCCTAGAGACCCTTCCTGAGAGGAAGCCGAGAGCTTAAGATATGATCAAACCTCTCAGAACCCGTGACCCGGGCCTCACCCCCGCCGGGCGGCGGGCCTGTTCCCGGGCTGCAGGGCAGAGGTGGGAAGTTCACTGGGGCGCCTGGGATCAGGCGTCCTCCGTGGACTCAGCCCAGGCCGGCGATGGTGGCCGCAAGAGCACCACCTTCCATGTGCGTGCCCACAGGCACACACGCCACCCAGCCTCCGCCCCTCACCTGCAGAGCCCCCTCCGCCCTCACCTGCAGAGCCCCCTCCACCCTTCACCTGCAGAGCCCCCTCCGTCCCTCACCTGCAGAGCCCCCTCCGTCCCTCACCTGCAGAGCCCCCTCCGCCCCTCACCTGCAGAGCCCCCCCGCATCATACCAGCTGCATCTGAGCAGCAGCAACTGCCCTGGCCAGCCTGCCGAGTCGTCCCTGCATGCCAAAGCCAGCCCTCTCACCCCACCCCTTGTGCCAGTGGAGAATGAGCAAGGCCAGAGGCAGCCAGAACTTTCCAGCCCACCCCTGCCCCTGCAGCTTCGGCCCAATCTGGCCTCCCGGGGGCCCCAGACTGCACATGTGAGTCCTAAGCATGCTGCAGGCGCCTGCAGTGTCAGCAGGCTGGCTCGGGCTGGCACATCATGCGAGGTGGGAGTGGGACACGTTGGGGCACCCCAGCCCCAAGAAGCCCACCAGGATGCAGCCTCTGCCCCGCCGTGCGATGAGGCAGAGCCCACCCCAGCGGCTCCTGCAAGTGCCGCTCTTTCAGGACACTGGACCTCCTCGCCATGGGACCTGAAGGACTAGGTAGTGCCCAGGGCCACCGCGGGGACATTTGGATCAAAGATAGATTCTATGGGAGCATCAGCCGGAGGGGGGGTGGGGGGATACAGACTAGGATTTTAAAGCTAGAGAAATTCAGGCTTTGGGGTCCACAGGAGCCACGAGGACCCCTGAATTGTCCTGACATGCTCTTTTCAACCTGGAACCCTAGACACCTTCTTTTTGGAGCCCACGGGTCACTTAGCCAGGGGCGCAAACCTGTCTCCAAAACGCACGGCCGTCAAGTCCAGGCCGGCCCCCAGAGGCCCTGCAGGACAGGGGAGAACCGCCCTGTGCGTTTCCGAGATGGTCACGCTTCTCGGGTAGAAAGCCTCCTTTTGCTCCCAGAGAGCAGCTGCTGGTTTCAATCCACGGTCCTTGCGGATCAGAGCCCAGGGAAGAACCACTGCCCCAGCAGGAACCCTGAGCCTGCCCACGTGGGCTCAACTGACCAAGGCTAGAGGAGACCTGAGAGGCAGCGTGCATGTGTGAGCAGGAGGGAGCCGACTCAGAAGGGTGTGTGCATGTGCGTGTGCGTGTGCGTGTGTGCGTGTGTGCATGTGCATGTGTGTATGCATGTGTGTGTGCGTGGTTGCGTGTGTGCACGTGTGTGTGCATGTGCATATGTGTATGCATGTGCATGTGTGTGCGTGTGCGCGTGCGCGTGTGCATGTGTGTGCGTGTGTGCATGTGCATGTGTGTATGCCTGTGCGTGCGTGTGCGTGTGTGTGTGTGTGTGTGTGTGTAGAGCCACACCCCTGGAAGAATGGCATCTTGGCACCTAACTGACCCCGGCGAAAGGGTGGAAGCGTGACAGGGTGTTGTGCATGTCCTCAGCAGCACCCACAAAATTAAGTTTTGAAATAGGTCACATCCTGGTCCCACATCTGCTCCCACACTCCCAGGCCAGAAGGAATTTTCACTGGGCCCAGCAGCAGCCTGGCTTCCCTGTGGGGGCTTTTGGGGAGGAGGGTTGGCCACTCCACTGTCCAGCCTGTCTCCTGCTTTTGTGGCCTGGGCTATGGCCGACCCAGCCTGCCTCGTGGGCCCCGGTACCCAGAACGGAAAAGCCACCAGGGCAGTACCATCCCCACAGTCAATGGTAGGCTCCCACGGTTCCTGCGGGCTGGCTCTCAGAAGAAAGTGGCCAGGCCTTTCTGCCCAGTCTGGGGACTCTGACAGGTGGGCAGTGGCTGAGTGTGAGGCTCTCCAGTTGAGAATCGGACCTGGGTCGCCCACCTGGAAGGCAGCGCTTCTGCCTTGAGCAGCACTGCCCTCCGAGTGGGCACCTGCCACAGTGGGGGGACACTCGGGGATGCCAGGTGGAAGGACGGGGATCCCATGGTCCAGTTGGGGGTACAGCCTCACCAGCATGCCCTTCTGCCTTAGCAGGGACCCAAGAGGAGCCTCAAACATGGAAAGCCCCAGCCAGACAAGAGCTCCGAGAGGGGGAGGGGATCTCCATGTTGCACTGACCTCAGCCTGTGCCCTGCTCGCTGTCTGGGGACGGAGACCTTGGGTCCCCTCTGGAGCCCACAAACAGATGTGTGGGGTCAGGGCTGGTAAATTCGCTTAGGGAGGGGTGGAGACCCTCGGCTGGGCCTGCAGGGGTCAGCTGAGCTGCTGAGCTATTTTTAGCCTTAAGGCAGAAGTGACTTGGAAGCTGGGTCCCACG
>NW_022106189.1:46847835-46853053 GCF_000313985.2 Echinops telfairi
GTGGCCCCGACCTGGGGGCTGGGGTGGTGGGGAGGGGGCACGGGCCCAGAGGCAGAGAGGAACGGCTGAAGGAGGGAGAAGGTCCCTTTGCTGGGGAGTGGCTATTGCCAAACTGGCTCCCCCACCTGGTGGCTGGCAAGTTGGGGTCCAGGGTTCCAACCTCGCTGCCCCTGTTCCGGCTGCGAGCCTGGGCCTGGACCTCAGCCACCTAAGGTGGGTGTGATGCCGGGCACTGCAGGTGCTTCTTCTTGGGGCCTCACCTGTCCCCTCCACGGTGCAGGGTGGGGGATAAAGGCCCTATATTTCCCTGCCACTGTGCTTGGGGTGGCCTGGAGGTCCCTACACGTCCCCCTCACAGTGCTTGGGGTGGAGCCCCCACCTGCTCCCCCCCACCATGGTGCTGGGGAAAATGGGAAGCCCCCATATATATGGCCCCCATGATGCTGGGTAGGGGGATGGAGACAGGTGTGACAGCAGCCTCCAAAATCCCAGAGAGAGGGACCCCCCAGGGGGGGCAGGACTCTGAATGCAGGGAAGGGCCCCCTCAGGCATCAGTGTTTATTAACCCCCCAACTCAGCGCTTCTGTGGAGATCTGCCCCATCCTAGTTCTCTTGGTCTCCCCACAACCATGTGCTGTGCCTCCCAAATACGCTCCAGCCTCGCCTGTGCCCCGAGCCTCCCACAGCTTCCATCGGGGTCCAATTGGATGGAGCACAACAAAGCGCGCGCTCTCGCTGTCTGGCTTCCAGAGCCCGGCCTGCGGTCGGAGGGCAAGAAGCTGAGTCACACCCGCTGACGACAACAGCAGCCGGACTCCTGTCTGCAAACCCAGGGCGAGCGATCCGCTGCTGGACTCGCCCAGGGCACAGGCTGTGCCACCGCGCCGCCGACAGGCACCAGGCAGGGCACCCATGGGAGCAAGCACCCTGCGTGGTCGTGGCGGGTGTGGGTGGGTCGGTCCTGGCTCACAGCGACCGGGGCAGAAGGAAACACTGCCTGGTCCTGCACCTCCTCCGGCTGTCGTGAAGTTTGAGCGCCTCTGTGTTCACCCACCTTGCCGAGGGCCCTCCTCTCTCCCCACCCACCCCTTCACCAGGCAGGAGGTCCTTTCCCAGGGACTGGTCTCTCCTGACAGCAGGTCCAAGTGCGTGAGACAGAGTCTCCCCAGACAGATGTGTCTGTGCTGGTCGGCCGCCGTGCATGTGGTACACGCCAGCCCCGGCTCGCTGGGAGCTGCTCCAGGTCTCTTCTGGGTGCCCTGCACATGGACCCGCCGCTGTCCTGTGCCGCCAGGTGCTGTGCTCGGGACAAACCAGGGACTGCAGCCACCCGAGGGGTCCGTGGCTGGTAACCTCCTGGCTGCTCTCAGATGCGACAAGCGTGTCCGTGATGCAGCTGCTCACGGAAGAGACCACACAGCACAGTGGCGTCGCTTTTATCCACGCTGCCCTTCCTCCCCTCACCCCCAGCTCTGTGGCGGTGGCCCGGAACCAAGCTGGCCCCATCTCTGAGGCAAGACCGGGCGTGCCCAGCAGGGCCCCACCCGGCGATGGCAAGTCCAGGCTGTGGCTGCGACCAAAGCACCCGTTTCGCAGATGAGGCGTGGCTGTCACCCCGGCATGATGTCACTTGGTCGGCTTCCACGTGTTTCACAAGCGGGCCACCGAGACTCAAGCGCCCTCCTTGAGTGGGCTTTCCTCCATAGTGGCTTGTTTGTAGCTCATCGCGACACCATCCGCACCATCCTCACCATCCGCACCATCAGGGCTCCGCTTGAGCCTGTGGCTCAGCCATCGTGTCCTCCGTCCATCCGTCTATCCGGTCGCATTTCGAGTGCCTTCCAACCCGAGGGGCTGGCCCTCTGGGGCCGTCACAGAGACCCGACAGGACAGCGTCGAATGTTCCCGAGGCTGTCTGTCGTCGCCGGAGCAGACAGCCTCACCTTTCTCCCTCGGAGCAGCTGGTGGGTTCGAACCTCTGACCTTGTGGTTAGCACCCCAGTGTGTCCCCCACTTCTGCCCGGGACACGCAGAGAACAAACAAGCCCACTGCCGTCAAGGTGACTCCGATCACAACGCCCGTGAAGCACAGCAGGACCGGCCATGCGTTTCCTAGCTGTAGATCTGTATGAGGCAGACAGCCTCGCCTTCTCCTCCGGAGCTGCCAGTGGAGTCGAACTGCTGACCTTGTCGTTAGCAGCCCAGTGGGTCACCCGCTGAGCCACCAGGACCCCTGGTCTTGTGTGCAGTGTCTAACAGGCCAGCTGGGCAGACAGAGAACGAACCAGCCCTGGGGAATGGGTGCACGAGTCACCCCACTTCTTCCCAGACAGTAGGGGGTCAGCCTTTCCGCTGCTGCATTTTGTGGGGAGGAAGGAAGTTCACTTTGGGGTGAGGGAGTGCCCAGGGAGTCCAAGCTGCCTGACCGTCCAGTGATGACCGCTTGACCGGCCAGCTGCATGGCGGCGGTGGGGACCCTGGCTTGAGGGGCCGTGAGTCTGCAGGCCCTGCGATGGACAAGCCCATCCCCCTGCCACTCTGCATGATCAGGCGGACTTAGAAGTCAGCTCTGTTCAGGACGTGCCCACCCACGGCCCCCTCACTACCGAGGGTGGAGCAGGGACAATGGTGGGGCGGGGGTGGGGGGGCAAGTGAGCGGGGTGTCACAGAATGCCAGGCCTTTGAACTGCCCCCCTTCGTTATCCTAACAGGGTTGAGAAGCCCACCCAGGGCACAGATACTGGCAATTGGAGGCATATGGACCCCATTAACCCGCCCTGGGGCCTCCCCGGGATCCCTGTGAGGTGAGAGGTGTGGGGTTAATTGTCTTAAATGGAGTGTGTTCTCACAGGCAGCCCGGCGGGCTGGCCCGCAGTGGAGTGAGGGGCTGCCGGGTCACCGCTGGGGCTGAGCCCAGGGTGGGGGGTGGAATGTGGGAGGGTCCGCCTTGGAGACGGTCTGAGGGATGGCCAGCACCCTGGGGTGGGGTGGGGTCCTCAGGGTGAGTACTGGCAAGCTGCAGTGCATGCTGGGGGTGGGGGCAATCCCAGCAGCTTGCTGCCTGTTTCCTCAGCTGTCCGGTGTAAGGACAGTGGCCATCCATGGGGCCGTCGTTGGCACTGTGGGAGGGCAGGCTGGGCACAGTCCCCAGCAGAGGCCACGCTCACAGGGCCACTGAGAAGTGGTGGCAGCCCAGTGCAACAGGACAGTGCAACCTGGCTGTGGCCAGTCCACTGCCCTGGCGGCCCAGACAGGACATCAGGGGTCCTTCTGACATGCCCTTCTGGACGGAGGAGGCCAAGGTGCCACCCACCTCCACTCACTGGCCCTCAGCCTGTGATACAGCATGGCCCCTAGGGTCTGCGGGAGGTGTGTGGGTTGGGGGTCTCCAGACTGCCATGTGGCCCCGCCCCACAAAGACAGTGGCCTGAGCCTTGCCGCCCCCTCTGTGCTGCCTGCAGGGGGGGGGGCGGGTCCTGTTGCCACGGCCACCATCCTTCACTTGCCAGGGACAAGGACAGAGACTCCCCTGGTCCTGCTAGGCTTTCCACTGAGCACACCTCCCCTCGGGGTGCCCCACCCCAATAACCCCTGTGGAAAGCTCCCTCGCCCTCCCCAGGTTTTCTGAGCAGGCAGGGGGTGAGCAGTGGGGGCAATCCCCCTCCCCAACTGGAACGGCAGTCCAGTGGGGGCCAGAGAAGCTTTAAATCAGAGGAGGGGGACAGGGGAAGGCCTGGTGTGTGGAGGGGTCCAAGCAGGGTGGGCGGATCTGGTAGGTGCACAGAGGGTGAGGGTCAGATGGGTGAGGGGTGTAAACGCAAGCTGAGAAATTAGCATAACCTAAACACAAACCAGGTTTGAAGCACATGGTCTGGTGTCTTTTAACCCACCTGCCACGTGTGCGCCAGCACCTCTAGCACGTTCCAAACATCCCCGGGACCCAAAAGGAGCCCCTGTCCCCACTAACCGCCTCCATTGCTGTGAACCCTCGATTCTGGGCATTCTCCGGAAATGGAATGGCACTGATTGCTTCTCTGTCTGGTTTCTTCCACCCGGCAAAGCGCTTCCAAGGGCCAACCGCGTGGACCAAGGTCCAACCACTGTGCAGAAATGCACACTGACCCTTACACTGACACGGAATGCCCTCAAGTGGCCGCCACAGCTGTGAACGAGGAGATCAAACTCAAAGGAAGCACGCCTCCCAATTTACAAGACACAAAAAGTTACTCTAAAGCTATGGGAATCAAAAGAGTGTGGCATCTGGTATACAGGTAAACCTACACCTTGATGGAACAGTCCAGAAATAACACATACATCTGTGGCCAATGGGTTTTCCGTCGAGGGCGCCAAGTCCGCATGCTGTGGGCAAACAACCGGTCTCTTCGGCAGGTGGCTGGGAGAAGCGAGCCCCTTCCTCGCACCACAGAGAACTCGAACTTACAACGGGCCTGGCATCTGACTGGAAGACCTACCAGTACAGAACACCCAGAGTATGCAGTGTCCAAAGTCACACAGGTGGTGAGGGGGAGCTTGGGGTGCACCCCAGACCCTGGCCAGCACCTCAACGCCACGCCCTGTGGAGGTGAGGGTGCCCCGGCCACTGTTGATGGCAGAGTGGCCGCTCTAGAGAGCGGAGCGGGAAGGGCAGCCGGGGCCCCGGGGCTCCCCTGAGCGGCAGGAAACAATGAGCTAGTATTTCCCACCTGCACATGCCCCTCCCTGACGTCAACCCTGGCACACCTCCCTCAACAGAGATGTTATTCTCTTGCCAGCTTTCTCACCCCCGACACGAGGAAGCACTTTGATCTCCCGCCCACCCTGCTGGGCTGGCGGAGGCTCCAGCGAGATCCTGTCGTGGGGCTGACAGGCCCCTCTTCCAGGGACGGTGTGCACACCCCCAGAGCCTTTGACTAGTGGGGTGTAAGGAACACAGCTTTGCGGGACCCTGCCAGCTGACGCCAGATGAGAGACAGCGGCGCTGCCTCATGGATGCCAGGCGAGCTCCCGCCTGCCCACTGGGAATCCGACCCAGCCTGCCTCGGGACGCTTGGCCATTGGCCGCTGCCCAGCCTCGCCCTGCAACTTCTCAGCGGGCCCTGGAGCATCCAGGGAAGAAGAGGCCCTGGGGTTGGAGGGGGAGGCCAGCCCGTGGGGTGAGGCTGTCGCGTTCCGGAAACACTTTACTAAAAACAGGTGGTAGACATGGAGGTGGAGGTGG
>NW_022106189.1:46853447-46869534 GCF_000313985.2 Echinops telfairi
GGGGTGGGGGTGGAGGTTTACCTGTTTCACAGAGACCTCAGGACATTGGAATAAGTCATTGCTCAGTCTGTGCCACCCTCACCGCTGTGGCTGCGTCCACTGAGTTTTGAGCGGCAGACTGGTAGCATGTTGGGTGAGGCTATGGTTGGCGGTTCCAACCCACCAGCCCCTCCGAGGGAGCAAGGTGAGGCTGCCCTGGAAGGCTTCCAAGGAGACAGACAACCTCAGAAACCTGCCGAGGCAGTTCTGTCTGTCCTGTGGGGTCACTAGGGTCCAGCGTTAACTTGACTCAGTGGGTGCAGAGTCCCAGCTGGGGCGGGGCAGGGGGGTGCGTCTCCCCGTGCCGTTTCTGACCACATTCCCCACCAGGTCGTCCAGGACTGGGGCTCTGAGCTCTCAGAATGTCTGTGCTGGACACAGGTTCTGAAAGCCCGCCCCTGACCTTGCCCCTGGTGCTGGAGGCCAGAGGTTCACCACCTACTGCCCCGTCCCCCACCCGAGATGCTGAGGACACTCCCCATGCAGCTTGCTTCCAGGAATGCCCCCTGGCCTGACCTTGGAGGAACCCTGGATGGAGTCTGCTGACCACCTCCTCCGGGCAGCGCGTGCTCTGGCCTCTGAGTCCACATTGGTCCCTTGTGGGTTCGGTTGGCATGAGTAAGAGCACATCAGGGCATGGGCGAGGGCGGGTTTCCAGAGCCATGAGGCTGGCAGGGCAGAGCCACAGGTTGGCCTTGGTCAGCCCCGAAGACCCCTCTGGCCCATGGTGGGTCCCCACTCCCACCCCACAGTGACAGTCAGGATGTCTGGAAGGACGAGACCACGTCCGCCTCTCAGCTGCCAGGGCTCCTGACCCGGAGTCCACTGCTTCAGAGAAACACCTCCCTGCCCACGTCACATCTCCACTGCAGAGAGGACGGGTGCCCGGTACCCACAGTGCAGGCAGGGGCCACCTTAGGGGACGGCCGCTGTGCCCCCAGCCCAGGACTCCAAGACAGAGAAGCCACTTCCTGTTCTCACTGACCCCACAGCCCCCCTCACCTGCTCCCACACTCACCCCCCACATATTCACAGCCCTCTATACACACTCTACACTCACACCCACACCTGCACAAGACCCATGCCTCCATCCCCCACAGAGACCAGTCCTTTGCTGCTTCCCGCAGTCTCTGCTTGTACATACACTCGGGACACCCCGGCAGAAGGCGGCAGCCCCCACAATGGCCTCTGTCCACTGGAGGGGAATGCAGGACGCCGGGAAGTCCCCGTCTCCAACCATCTCCTGGACGCCGAGCCCCGAGATCCGGCGCCTTCCCTCTCGCGCCCCGGTGCTTCCCGGGGTTCAATGGCTCTGTGTTCCCGGTGTTTACCCTGCCTGACTCGGGGGCCTCCGAGCTGGGGTGGGACCACGGAGCCAGGCCTTAGGCTGTGATGTCAAGGCCCGGGGGGCCACTCACGACAGCCCAAAGTCAACAACACACACAAGTGGCCCTTTGACTTCAGTGGTGCCCAAGCTGTTTAAAAATGCCAGGCACCACAGTCCGTTTTCCCACTGACAAGGCCCTTGCTGGGCACGGGTCATTTAGTGGACGGGGCAGCAGGTCCCCGCGGGTCGAAGGCGGAGAAGTTGGGGTGCCTGTGAGCAGGGGGGTCACCGTCACTCTTGGAGCAACTGGCTTTGCTGGGTGCTGCGCTGGGAGCTGTAGGCTCCTTTTAAGATGCCCCACCAACAGAGAGGGATGGGGGGCAGGGAGGGGGTGTCTGACACAGTGGGCTTATTCTGCTGGCCACTGCAGGGACTGGGCAGGACAAAACAGATGAGCCCTGGCATGGGGCCACCAACAGTAACTAATGCCCCCTAGATGTGGGCACAGGGACACTGCCCTTGGGGCAGGAAGGCAGCGGCGTCCACCGGCTGCATTAGCCTCCCTGTAGGCCTATGGAGCTGTGGCCAGTTCTGACTCACAGTGGTACCGGGATGGGGTGGACCTGCCGGCAGGCTTCCCCAGGCCGGGCTGAGCCACTGTCAGGTGTTTCTCCTGGGGAGCAGCTCAGGGTTCAAATGCCAACCTTTCGGTTCACAGCTGCGCGTCTCACCCGCCATGCCAAGGGGACCCCTTGCACAGGTATAGCTGCTCTAAAGCAGACAGCTGGTTTAGGGGGGCGGGGGCTGTGGCACAGAGGAAGAGAGGAAAAGCTACCAGGAGCCGTTTTGTGAGCTGGGACTTTGACCCCCAAGGCCCAGGTCTTTGTGGGAGGGAGAGCGCGGGCAGGCTCTGGGAGGCCATTAGTTACCCTGACCAGGCAGCCACTCTGGGTGGTCAGAAGAACCTGGACTCTGGGTCTATCCAGAAGGCAGAGCCCAGGACAGGTCTTCCTAGACCACTCACGGGGTGCCTGAGGAAGAGGGGCACCCAGGGCCACCCACTGGGTCATATCGGGGGCTCCCCTACAGTGTCCGCCACACAAACACCCAACAGCAGAGGTGGGGCCGGTGGGGGCCCCAAACAAAAGCCCTGCCCGCACTCCCCAGCCAGGGTCTCTGCAAGGCCCAAGTCGGGGACGGAAAGGTGACCTCGTGTGGACTCAGAGCTGGCCGTACTGCATCCGGCAGTGCCGTGCTGTGGTTGGCTGCGGATTCGACTCCGACCCATGGGGACCCCTCTCGGCAGAGCCGAGCTGCCCTGGGGTTTCTAAGGCTGTCCTCCCAGCCGGTCAGACCGCACCTGGCCTGTCCGATCGAAGCTGCCGGTGGGTTCGAACCCTCCACCTTTTGGTTAGCAGGCGAGCACTTGACCATGGCTCCACTGGGGCTGGGGGTAGAGGGGGTGAGGAGAGGGTCCCTAGAAGAGAGGATGACACCGAGAACCAAGGGGACAGTGGCAGAAATGGGCGTGAAGTACCCCCAAGCCGAGGATGGTCAGCACCCCCATTAGCGTGGCGGGTGACCTCACTGGAGGCCAGGAGGAGGCAGGACTGCTGCCCACAGTCAGGCGGCGGTTGGCCCTGGGGTCCTGAGCTCTCAGAGAACGGGTCTCGGCACCTACTGTGTCTTGTGAGGAACCTGTGCTCAGAGTTGTCAGGTGCGGTCAAGTCCACTCTGGCTCCTGGCGGCCCTGCTGGGCAGAGAAGAACTGCCCATGGGAGTCCATGGGTGTCGTCTTCACGGCAGCAGGTGGCCTCCTCTTTCCCCCGCAGAGCAGCTGGGCTGGGGGTTCGAACTGCCGGCTTTTGGGTTAACTGAAGCCGGTCGACAGCTAGGGTCCTCTCAAGAAACATGAAAGGGAGGACGCTGCCGCAGGGTTGGTTCCAGCTCCCGGGGTTCCCGAGAGGGGCCTGGGTAGTCTACTGGTTACAGCACCAGGCTGCTAACTGCAGGGTCAGCCGTTCAAATCCACCAGCCTCTCCGAGGGAGAAGGACGGGGCTTGCTACACCCGTGCAGGGTTACAGCCTGGGAAACTCACAGAGGCAGTTCTACTCTGTCCTGCAGGGTCTCCGTGAGCCGGCCCAATCCACGGCAGCAAGTTTGACAGGCTTCCCGTATGGTTTCGGTCTGGTCGTGTACAGGGTCGCTGTGGGCCGGGACCGGCTGGATGATACCGAGGCTGTCCCTCTTTACAGAAGCAGACTGCCTGGCCTTTCTCCCCAGAGTGGTGGGCGGGTTTGGGGAATGACAGGAGGGTTGAAGAAGGGAGACCAACTGGGCAGGCCTTCAGGTCTGCAAGGGTGCCTGGCCAGCTGCTGTGGGCAGGGGGGTGGCCTGGAGGGCCTGGGGCCGCCCCGTGCACACAGACCCTTGCACGGTGAGAGCACATTGCTGCATGTGCTATTTCTGTAACCGCCACCCTGGCGGGGACCCAGCAAACCAGCAAACAAAAGCTCAGCTCACTGCCATGGAGTCGAAGGAGCAGAGCAGCCTGGCCTGGTGGGTTCCGGGGCTGTGGCTCTCTACGGGAGTGGAAAGCCCCTCAGGGGGGCTGGTGGCTTCGAACTGCTGACCGTGTGGATCGCAGCCCAGTACATCGCTGCGACACCACGGGGCCTCCACAAAAGAACGACAGTCATATCATCCGTCTCCTCAGCCCCGGCATGAAATGCCCAGAGGAGGCAAGTCCCTGGCTGGAGGGTGGAGGCCGGTGTGGCCGCTCCTCTCGGGGGTGTGGGGCTCCCTTTGCTGCGGAGAACATTCCGGAACTTGACAGTGGTGGCAGCTGCACGCACTGTGCGGGGATAAAGAGGAACAGGCAGAGGGAGGATTGGGAGACTTGGACAGATCCCTCAGGACATTGGGCAGGGATGTAAGCAGGTACCAGGAGACAGTGAGAAGTGGCAAGAGTGGACAGGAAGCCGGGGCGGTGTCCCAGGCCAGGACCCAGTGATGGGGCTCTCAAAGCCCAGGGACTTCGCCCGGTCTGGCCGCTAGCCGCCAACTGAAACAATGCTCAGAGAGAAAGCACGGCTTTCGGCTTTCGATGTTTTCAGCAGAGCTGGAGGCCGAGCACACGACCAGTGGCCAGGGATGCTGCCTCTTCTGGGGCCCGGGGGTGCCCAGAGTCCCTGCCACACACAGGAGCACAGCGGGTGGCCACAGCAAGGCCTGGACGCCGGTCTCCCATCCTGGCACCCAATCCTGCTGTGCCCCGAGGGTTTCCAGGGCTCTGCGTTCAGAGACCAGGGCCCCATGTCTGCTCTGTGGGAAGCAGGGGTCACTGCTAAGACTTATGAAGTTGGTAGAAACCCCCCCAGTCTTTCCTTCCCACAGCCCTAATTGGGGAGCGGGGGGAGCTGTGATGGGCTGTGACCTTGAGCAATCTCATTTGTCAACGTTTCATTAAGGCAGCTGTGAGTGACTTGCCTGCCCTTGGGTTCTTGTGTGTAAACCGAGCATAAGCGTGTGTGTGCCCACGTGTGCATGTGTGTGTGTGTGTCCACAAATGCATGTGTGCATGTGTGCGTGTGACTGAAACATGGGCCCGCCTGGGCCAACTGCCATGTTGCTTTGCAGAAAAAAACTGTCACCTGGCCACCACGCAGTGGGTGTGTCTTCTGAGATCGCTCCCCGTCTGGACTCACATTTCTTAAAAAAAACAACTCCGTCATTGAGTCCACGCGGCCTCGCTCACAGCAGCCGTGCAGGACAGGGCAGAGCTGCCCAGTGGGCTCCCCAGGTGGCGGTGGCTATTCCCGGGAGGAGACAGCCTCATCTTTCTCCCTTGGAGCAGCTGGTGGGTTTGAACTTCTGACCTTACAGCCTGGCTCGAAGGCCACTAGGCCACAGGGCCCCATCTGCCACGCAGAAGCTGGGTGGGCATCTCCTTTGGCCCATCAACCCCTTCCCCTCACGTCTTCCAGTGCCCCGTCTTTTTCTCCCCATCTCCCCCAAGCAGACTATGGTTCAGGTTCAGAGAAGAAACACAAAGCCAACAAGCCACACCCCCGAGGTCTCTTCAGCAGGCAGGGGGCAGTAGCACATTGGAAACACCCTCACACTGATCATTTCCGGCCCCACAGGTGAGCAGGTGTGTGCTCGGCCCTTACCTGCACAGGTGAGACAACACACGGCTGGGCTCTACGGGAGATAAACCAAAGAGCCTGACCCTGGTAGGGGAGGCTCTCTTCCCTTGCATCATGGCTGGACTGACAGTCAGGCTCAAAGCGCTGGACACCTTGCCCTGCCTTCCCATGTCCCTTCCTAACTATTTTGGGGGTGACCCTAGAGGCAAACCCATATTCATTCTCAGGGGTGGGCGGGAGAAGGGAAGAAATCCATGCAAATGAAGCCTGAGTTTTTGCGTGGCTGCCAAGTGCGCCCTCACCAGCCCTGCGCTTCCAGGCAGCGGGCTGCGGAGGGGTGGGGGTAGAGGAGGGGACCCTGCCCGCTGCCCCCTAGGAATTCCTAACATCTGTGGGTCCGAGGGGGAATTCGGTCTGCAGGAAAAAGCCCCCGTGCTAATTAGATTTCACTTGGCTTATTAGTAAATCTCATTCACCGCCTTAATGGGAAACAAAAGTCATGTGATTTTTAAAAAAGGCACGGCTCATAAAACGCTAACTAAATTTATACGACGGGGCTTGACGATTTTCCTCCGTATCAGCAGAACTGCGGCCCAGTGGAAACAGGAGTTGCTATCAACAGCTTCAGGCCCCGGCGCGGGGACCTTTCCTGTGCTCAGGACGTTGTCCCTTCTAAGGGGTTCATTCACTAGGGAGACACCGAGGCAAGGCCCCGGGAGCGGGGCGGAGGGGGCAGGGGGGACTGGGCTTCTGGGGCGTGGGGGTGGTGCCTAACGACAGACAGCACACACAGAGCTAAGCCTTCAGGACCGTCCCCTGTGCCCAGCCCTCCCGAGAACCTCCACTGTGGTCACTCAGCTCACCCCCGCCCACCTGCAGAGGGGCCAGCTGAGGCCCAGAGGTTACTCTGAGGATAAACTGGGGTGAACGGGGCCCTGGAACATGGAGGGGAGCGATTGAGGAAGTGGGAAGAGAGGCAGTCAGGGGTCTCTGTGACATGGCCTGCCCCTGCAGACAGACCATGGTCTGCTCGGGCTGCGTCGTGCGTCCGTTGTGGGGGTTTGACGTCCAGCGCCAGCGGGCGTCCACGGAGGCTGTGGTCCCGCGTGCTCCTGGTCACAGATGCTGGGGCGCAGCCTCAGAAGCTGGAGACTGGGGAGGGGCAGTTGGTGTTGGGAGTGGGGTGGTGGTGAAGGCATGGCTGACCCCAGCCTTGTGGCCATCGGCCTGGGGAGGGGAGATGCGGCCATGGTCTCTCCTCATCTGCTGGTGTCCTGAAGTGCTGTCCAGTCGTTCTGACCCATAGTGACCCGGCGTCCATCAGAGGGAAACACTGCCCGCTCCCACGCGGTCCTCACAATTGTTCTTGTGCCTGAGCCCCCTGTCGCAGCAAGAGCTGTGTCCGTCCGTCCGTCCTGCAGGGCCTTCCTCTCTGCTGCTGTCCCTCCCCAGGGACAGGCCTCTCCCGACAACACACCCAAGGTCCATGAGACGGAAGTCTGGCCGTCCTGGCTCCCAGGGAGCATTCCAGCTGTCCTGCTTCCGAGATGGATGTTTGTTCTTTTGGCCGTCCGTGGGACTTTCAGGCCTCTGTCGGTTCTCCAAACAAATGACACCTAATTCATGCACAACGCCCCCACCCCGAAATAGAAGGTCACGACGTTGACACCCCAGCCATGACCTTTCCAATCTCCTCACACGCACACCAAAGTGGGACACTGCACACGGAAGACCAAAGAAGAGTGGGTGCCTTTGAAGTGTGGCGTTGGCAGAGTGTGAGCTGGAAGTGTGGACAGCTGGGACAAGCCCAGCGGTCTCGCAGGAAACACGGCTAGAACACGCCTGAGCAGCAAGGCTTGCGGTCTGCATCTCACGTGCTCCGGACAGGCCGCCAGGGAGGACCAGCCCTGGAGAAGGACAGCGTTCGTGGCAAAACCGACGATCAGGGAAAGGAAGACCCCAGGAGAGATGATCACACCCTGGGCTCCAACAGAACCAGGGGTCCGAGGTTGGCGCTGGACCGGGCAGCGTCCTGCCCTGTTGTCCACGGATCTCTACGAGTTGGAGGTGACTCACAGAGACCCGGCGGAACTGCCCCATGGATCTCAGAGGCTATAAGCCTCATCTTTCTCCCAAGGAGCGGCCGGTGGGTTAGAACTGCTGGTGTTTCGGTTAGCAGCCCGGCGTGTGACCGACCCCTTATACAATGCTCCACTGACCGAACCCTAAGGAGCCCTGGTGGCAGAGTGGTTACATGTTGGGCAGCTAACCACAGGTCGGCAGTTCAAAACCACCGGCCGCCCCACAGGAGAAAGACTGGGTTTCCATTCCGGTCAAGAGTGACAGTGCCGGACACCCACAGGGTCAGTCCTACCTGTCCCATAGGATCGCTGTGGGTCCAAATCTACTTGATGGCAGTGAGTTTGGGTTGGAGACCTAGTGCCCTTACGGAGTCCTGGTGATGCAGCCGTTATCTGTCGGGCTGCCAACCTCCAGGTCAGTGGTTCAAGCCCATCAGCGGCCCCCAAGGAGAAAGATGGAGCTGGCTGCTCCTGCATGGCTGCTCATAGCCTCCGAGGCACAGGGGCCGGCCCACCCTGGGGGAGACGGGGGGTGGGGATACTGACCAGCTGTGAGTGAAGCCTGTTCTCTGTAAGAAGCCCTGCTGGCTCAATGGTTAAGCGCTCAACTGCAAACCAGAAAGATGGTGACTTAAAGTCCTGGGTATTCCCACCACAGAGAGACCTGGCAGTCCTGCCAGCCGCCTGCCTGTGGTCACCGCGAGCCAGCATCGCTTGAATGCACTCAGCAATAAGGCACTGCACACACACAGAGACACACACCACACACACACACTGCACACATGTGCTACACAACACAGAGACACAGACACTGCACACTCACACACTACATACACACACACCACACACACATACAGCACAGACTCTACAGAGACACACTCTGCGCCTATAGACACACATACAACATACACTCACACACACTCACTCTCACACACACAGGTACTCACACACACTCACACACACACACAGAGGCGAGTCGGTCCCAGACCTCTGCAGGAACACCAAGATCACACACTAGGTGTCCCCTCGGCTCATGCGACGCAGTGGTGAGAGTGGCTGCCAACACGAACGGGCAGTGCTCGCGTGCTGTGGGGACATCGCTGTGCCCGGGGACGGGGCTGCCACACATCCTCCACGTGCAGAGACGGCAGCGGGGAGCACTGAGGACCTCAAGGAAGTCCTCTCCGGAGGACACCTCCACTTTCCCACCTCACAGGAGGGCAGGCTAAGGGGGGCGTGGGCAGATGTCTCTGCCAGGGCCGGACTGGGAGGTGCGCCTGGGGCAAAGGGACCTGCCCAGCGGCCACACCTTGGGAGCAGATGGTGTAGTCGCTACCAATCCAACAGCTCACCTCAAGGCCAGTGGTTCAAACCCACCAGCCGGAGAATAATGAGGCTGTCTATTCCTGTGGACACTGACAGCCTGGGACACTCCAGGGGGCAGCTGTGAGAGGACTACCTAAGGGCCCCCATTCTTTGCCCACCAGTTGGCCCCCACATGAGACAAAGCCATGCTCCCCACACTTCTGGACCCCAAGTCCCCACTGCCCAGGACTGGCCTTTAAGACATAAGCCCATGAGCCTCCCCACATATCCCTCTTCTCCACCCCCAAATCAGCCCCCAGCTCGCCCACCCAGTGTCCATCGAACCATCTCAGGTGCTGGCTCTGCACCCCAACCTCTCACTTTTCACTGCACCCCGAGTTCCCCGCCTCACACAGGAACAGACAGAGCCCGGGACATCGCTCCCCACGTGGGCGGGTGCTGCAGAGCTGCAGCGTGCGTGGGGGTGGGGTGGGGGCGCCTACTTGGGCTGGGCTGGCTCATCTGGCCCGGCACTTGTCAACTGCCCATCAACAAGGGCTTGTGCCAGCCCGCCCCTGCCAGCCCCAGGACGCCTGCCGGGAGTCCGGGGTGTGAAGGGAGGGTGGCTGTCCCCCAGAGCCCCACGTCCTGCTCAGAGCAGAGGCGGGGCCCTCGGGTGCCGAGCGCTTGGGAAAAGAAGAGGGACAGACAGACCTGGTGTCCTTCCTGCTGTTCAGAAGCTCAGCCATGTGGAAGGAGAAGAGGCAGAGAGGGATTAGGAGACCGCGTCAGGTGTCAGATTCAGATGCGGGGCCCACGGCTTCTGCAGATTCCAGGCCTGCCTGCCTGGAATGTGGGGCGTCCAGGGTGAGGAGACACCGGCCAGATGGCTGGGTTTGGGGTCGGGGGGGGGGCACAGATGGGGCACCTGGGGACGCCGTGTCCTCGTCTGCCTCCGCACACACAGTGTCCCTTTTCCAAGAAGCCACCCCCAAAGATAAACGCTGAACATGCTTCAAGATGTAAGCCCCTATTAAAAACACGACACCCACCCCCTCCCTGCGTCCTGGGTAAACAGAGTGAACGCACAAGCACACATCCACGCAAGGAGGCCCGGGACTCCGTGGTTCAGCAAGAGAAAGGACAGGATCAGACTCTGGAGGGGCTTTGGGCCGGGCTTGGGCCCCCACCTCTGCTGCCCTGGATCGGAGCAATGGAATAACTGGCCAGTGCTGGCTTCCTGGCCAATGGATGGAGGAGGGATTTGATCCTGGGCCTCCAGTGGCCCCGTGGAAGCTACCTCTGCCCTCAGAAGAAGGTCCCCAGGTGGCGAGTCTTCCGGACTTGAGTGTTATTGCGATTCACCAACAGAGCCACCGTGGGGGGCTCTGCAAGTGCATGTTCACAGCCATTGGGAGCCCCCGAGCATGAGCTCCGCTCTGGCACATGGTCTGCGGCTCAAGGGCAACTGGTCCTCCCAGGAGGACAAGGTGGCAGGTCTAACCCAGAGAGGCCGGCCCAGCAGGAGGGCAGGCGAGGTCCTCATCCGTGGGCTTGACGGCATTCAGTCACGAGCTCTTCAGAGGCCACGCAGGCTTGTCCCCTTGTGACGGTCATCATTCTCCCCGAGCCAGTCAGGCGACGGCGATGGCTGGAATTCGTGAGTTCAAGAGAGCCACCAGGAACCAACCAGGCCCGCTAGCTCAGCGGCACTTCCCTGGTGCTGCCACGGTGAGGATCCATGTCTCGCTCCAACGCCAGGCGGGAGCGGTGCCGTCCACCCAGCAAGGGTGAAGAGACCCCTTTCTGTTGCCAAGGATGAGGTAGACCCTCCTCGGAAAACGCTGGCTCCCCCCGGGGTCAGAATAGAAGAAGGGATTCTCTGTAGAGCTCCCTCACCCTCCCGTGAGCAGCTGCCTTCCTCCACGGCCCATCAGGATTCATTCCAAGCCTGCTGGGGGGGCAGGAGGAGATCAGGAGGCCCCCCTCCTTCTCTAGATGCACCTGCCCCTCGGCTCACATCACACTGGCCGGGGAGAAGGAGGTAGGATTTGAACCCAAGCCTCTGGTCGCAGCTGCCAGGTGGTCGACCTCGGCTGTGATGCCCATGTAGGTGCAGCCTTTCCCAGGGGAATCGGAGGATGGCAGAGGGTGTCGGGTGCGGGCGGCACACAGATGAGCCCCTGCTCGCCACCCCCCACTCCCTGAAACACTCCAATAGGAAGAACTGATTGGACAGCCATGACCCTGTGCCTGGCCACCCCAGAGATCCTGAGCCCATGGGGTCTCCGTGGCAGGCTCTGTCCAGCCCTCTCCGCGGTGAGACCCCAGCCTACTTGCAGAGCTTCTCTGAGCCTGGGCCTCCCTGCCTGCCTCTGGAATGAGTTCCAGGAAGCCTGGTGTGGCCTGTGCTGGACAGGCGTGGCACTGACCACAGGGTTGCCAGCCAGTGCCCCTCCCATCAAAGGCCACACTGGCTTGGGCCCGGGGGTCAGGCTGCTGGCTGAAGGTCAGACACCCCCCGAAACTGCCCCAGAGAGAGCACCACTGGCTAGTTAGCTGGTCTCTGGGAATGTCAAACCTGATCCCGGCTCCCAGCAGCGGCCGCCCCACCTCCTGGCTCCCCGAAAGTTCATCTGGAGTGGGGGGCTCTGAGCAGAGCATTCTCCCACAGGCTCTTTATCACCTCACCTGCCTCTGGGCTCACGAGTCCACTTAGTGACGCCGTGGCAATCGGGGAGATCGCGGGCGGTGGGCGCTGTCTGCTGCAGCTGTGAGGCTTTGTTTATTTTCCCCCCGCGGGTGGGAATGGCTGTAATTTAAATGCTCAGCTCACTGCAGCAGTCCGGCCTGCTTCAAACCTGCTTAAACACTTCCACATTGTGCTGGGGCGGGGGGGTGGGGGACGGCTTGGAGGGGTGCTGCCCCCACCCTGGGCGGGAGGGCTGTGACAGGCAGGTGTTCCTGTGAGCCTGGACAAGTGGTGATCAGAGGCCGAGGCCGCAGGCCCACAGGCATTGTCGAGGGGGCCAGGCCGCCCCCCCTCACCCCCTGCAAAGCAACTTCTTATGCCCCCTAGAAGTTCAAGCCACCTTTCTGCCTATTCCCAGTGCCAAACGGCACTGTAATGACCAGGGCAGTTGTCAAGGGGCCTCCAGGTGGCCTCTCCTTCACACGGGCGACCTCCGACCTCTGCCCCCAGCCCCACCTCTGAAACCTGAGCCCACAATTAGATCTGATCATGAGCAGGGGGTGTGCCCAGCCTTGAACTCTGCCGGCTACCAGGGGTGCCCAGCGGGTCACCCCAACTCCCTGACAAATGGCCCGCATCCTGCCACAAATGGAGACACACACACAGAGCCCCTGGCCCTCCAGGGGAGATCAGAGGGCTTGCAGAGGAGCGGTGGGGCTCTTCAGGGCAGGCCAGCATCTCCAAGGGTGGGGGTCACTGGGGAGCAGCCTGCCAAGAGAAATCACTCCTCCCACTGACCCGTCGGCACCACTAGGGGCACCCCACTTGCCACCAGCCAGGGCCAAAAAGCTGCATGGTCAACACCCGGCAGCCACACAGCAGAGGAGCTGGGGGCTGGCTGCTCAGCCGGGCCTTGGCCACCCAGCTCCAGAGCCTGGCTCCCAACAGGCATGGGTCGGGTGCCTGTTGGCTCCCCAGGCCCCCATGGAAGGGCTGGGAGGAGCCTGGGGCGCAGGGATGGGAGCTGGGCAGACTGTCGGCAAGGCCGGAAGTGGGTCTCCTCCCGTGAGTGGGTGGCAGTTGGATGAGAGCAATTGTGCACAGACGTGGGTGTCCACGTGACTGCGCCAGTGTGAGTGCACACACGTGTTTGTGTGAGCCATGTGGTGCCAGCTGTGTATGCGCACGTGTGTGAGCATGTGGGTGTGCGCATGGACACATTTGTGCACATGTGATTGTGCAGGGACCGATGTATGAGGGGCTTCCAAGAGGTTCATGGAAAAGTTGGGTTGACAGGAATGGAAACTTTCCACAAGCTTTTTAAAGGCTCCGTGTGTGTGTGTGTGTGTGTGTGTGTGTGTGTGTACATATGTATACATGTGTGTGCACTCTGCATGAGTGTGTGAGTGCATCTACTCATCTGCTGTGTCTGTGTACTCGTACTGTGAGCGCTATGCGTGTTGCATATGCACACAGGTGGCGTGTCCATCTGTGTCGTACATGCATGTCTGTGTGACTGTGGGTGTTGTATGTACATTCATATGCATGTGAGTGTGCTGTGGGTGCACTGTGTGCTTGTGTTCTGTGCGTCTGTGTGGCATGTGTGTGCATGTGTGTGTGCGTACGTGCTGTGTGTCTGCACTGTGTATGCGCTGTGTGCTTGTGTTCCCTGAGTCTGAGTGATGTGTGTGTGTGTGTGTGTGTGTGCATGTGCGCTTGTGTGCATGTCCCTCTGTGGGAAAACCACCCCATGTCGGCACCCTGCACTCTGGGAAAAGCTAGCCAACAGCACAGAGACAGCTCTGGCAGGGACCTCCTGAAGGACCGCGTCTCACCTGCCCTCTGACCCCCGGCCCGCTGGCCACAGCAGCGCTTGATGAGTGGCTGTGGGGTTCCCTGGGACTGTACCCCGTCCCTTGGGAAGGGGGAGGGCCTCCGTGCTGCTTCCTGAGCAAGGGGCTGAGACAGAAGGCTGGGGGGCGGGGCACCGCTCAGCAGGGGCTGCTCACTAAGGTCCTTTGGGCAGACCCCGTACCCTGTCTTCCTCCCCTGCCTCCTCATGGAGAATGGGCCCCCGGCCCACATCCTGTGCCCTAGAATGCCCCAGCCCGAGCCAAGGCCACCATGCACCTATCCCCTGGGGACAAGGACTCGCTGCCTGGCCCTACGCCCTTGTCGCGTTCCTTGTGGGTCACCGCTGCAGTCATGGAGCTGTCCACGCCGAGGTGGTCTGTCTTTCACTGACCCGCCCACACCATCCTGACCACCGTAAGTACCCAACAGCAGCAGGCCCGCGTCCCCCTCCTCGCTGTCCACCCCCCTAAGGTGACGCCCACCCCTCTCAGGCAGCCACGCACGTCAATTCTCACCTCTTCCTTCGCATCACCAGGCGGCCGTCCGGGTCACGGAGGCCCTTCCTGGTCATCGTCCCCAGGTCCCAGTGAAGAACCTGAGGCAGAAGAGGCAGGCCGGGCATTCGGGGTTTCACAAGCTGGGGTTCCTGGACCCCAGGGGATACCAAGTGAGATAGTTAATGCTTATCGTGCCAACCTAGCCGATAACACATGTGGGGTTAACTGAAGGGCGGAGCGATAAATGGCTCAGTGAGCCTCGTTCTCGGGTCTCTTGCTTTGTGATGGTCGAACCAGGCTGCCGCTGCCTTAGCCAGTCTCCTGCTTCGGCTGGCAAGGCTCACTTCCTGTGAGACATCCCTGAAGAGAAGCCACATGGACCCACCCGATTCAGCCCTGGGTGCTGGAGCAGCCGCGTGGAGACCCCTGCCAGCGCTGAGATGCTGGCACGCTCACTGATTCAGCTTTCCTCCTGCAGTCGGCATCACTGTGTGTGTTTTGTGAGATGAAGGAGAACTTTGTGGATTGGTGTCAGACATATGGGCTAATGTTGGACTTGTGGGCTTGGGCAGCACTGGGTTGGGGTGTTTTCTTGATGCGCACTTACCCTTTATATAAAACTCTCTCTTATACATATGAGTTTCTGTGGGTTTGTCTCTAAAATACCCAGACTGACACACCAAGACAGTGAGTCCTTTGAGCTGGGGCCAGCATTTGAAAATCGGGTGGGCATGACCGGGAGGGCCAGGGGGCCGCCTGCAGCCTGGGAGCTCTCAGAGCTGCCGGGTTCTCCAGCTGCCGTTTCCGTGTGTGCACCATGGGCATGAACCGGGCAGCAACCTGCAGGGGCTCACTGTGGCCACCTCGGGTGCCTCTGGCAACACTCACCACAGGCAGCAGAGAAGACCGAGGTCCCCGGGAGCCTGGCAGCCAGGAAGGTGATGCTGGCTGCCCCGTGCCAGGCCTGCCCAGCCGGCCAGATAGGGTGGTCCTGCCTCTGTTAGAACAGGAGAGTGATGGGGGTGGGAGGTGGGAGTGGTAAGCAGAAGGGGTCCCTGTGTGGGGCAGACAGCTCACCACTGCCCTGCTGGTAGGCCCACCCCCTGGGTGCTTTGGCAGCAAGGCCTGGCACTCTGCCACTGGAGGCTGCCCTGTGCACCCGCCCGGGGCTTGGGGTCGGGTCTGCTGGCTGGCCCTGTGTGCATCTGCTCAGGGCATCTCAGAGAAGCCGGGGCCTGTGACCACAGCCTTCTGAATCTGTCTCTGGGCGCTCAGGACCCTGTCTGCAAGGTGCCGCACCTGGCGAGGGCCCATTCTGACCCATGCCCGGGGGGTGGACCGTGACTCCGAGCGGCCTGCCAGGGCATGGTGCAACTGTCCCCCGGGCCTTCTGAGACTGGGGTGCTCTGCAGACGCAAGTGGGCTGGTCTTTCTCCCACGGTGCCCCCTGACCTCACAGCCTTGATCTTCTCGTTAGCAATGCGGCACCTGACACGCCGCGCTATCAGGCCCCTTTCCTGTCTCTTCCACAAGAAAAGAGGCCACCGCTGGTGGCTGTGGGTCGGCTCTGGCTCAGTGACCCTGTCCACAGGACGGGGCAGAGCTGCCTGCCCCTGCGGGTTCCCGAGACAAGCTCTGTGCAGGAGCAGAAGGCCCTGTCTTTCTCCACTGAACACTTGGTGGGTCCAAACCCCCGACCCAAACAGATGCTTAATCACTGCCCCACCCCCACCACCCCCGGGGCTCTCGAATTCTCCCTGCCACGGAGTCAGGGCCGACTCACAGCCACCCTACGGACAGGGTAGGACTGCCCCTGCAGGCTCCTAAGGCCGTGACTCATGTGGGAGTAGAAAGCCTCCTCTTCCTCCCTCGGGGCAGCTGCTGGCCTCAAACTGCTGACATCGTGGTGGGCATTCCCGTGCCTGAGCTGGGAATCTGACTTTTTATTTATGTATTATTTATTTAATGAATGCCGGCCCCTGAGCCCATCTGCCCTGAGAACTGGACTGGCGGTTTGTTGTGTCCACTTGGGGTGTGGCTGCCCTATATTCCAGGAGCCTCTGCGACCGGACAGGGGGGACTCACTCCTCCTTCAGCCTGCACAGTGCCCCGAAGCCACCTGGCCTGCACTGCCCACTGGCAG
>NW_022106189.1:46869752-46871702 GCF_000313985.2 Echinops telfairi
GGGGGGGGGCAGCACAGGCAGGGCAGCGCAGCCCTGGACAGACAAGGCGCCTGGGAAACAAACACCCGCTGGGCTCTGCCCGCCCTCCCTCCAGCGGCCCTGCCCTGAGAAAAATCACTGCCGGAATTGCCGGCTCATCATGGCCTTGGGTAGCAGCCTGCTCGGCAGAGATAAGCCAGCAGCAGTAGGTTTCTCACCAGCCACGGCCCTCTAGGGACCAAGGGGCTGCCCGTGAGCAGGACGGATGTGCAGACGGAGGGACACAAGGACACAGCCAACAGCAGCAGCTGGGAGACCTGGGGGGTCGGAGACATGGGGTGGGCAGCCCTGCCCTCACCTTTCACCCCGCTTAGGGCTGGCCCACTTGTGCTGGGAATCTGGGGACCTGTCACTCGTTCTGCCCCTCCCCTCCGCTCCCCTCTCCTCTCGGGCCACGCTGGCTTGGCCTCAGTCTGTCCCCTTGTCCCACCTGCAACATGGGGCTGTGGGCGGAAGGAGAGAAGCTGCCTCCGGGCTCTTTCTCCCGGGAGGCGCTGAGCCTGTGGGCAGGGGGCACAGGAGACAGCACGAGGGGATCCCGCCTCCCCCACTGAGATGCTCCGAAGAAGATGAGGGAGGCTTACAGCAAGCTGCGGCACGCAGGTGACACCGCCTCGCTGGGCGGGCGGCGTGGGAGCCTTGCGGCCTTCTCTGATGAGGATCAGGGGCTGCAGCCCTCAGGAGTTCCCACGACTGGACCATACGTAGGTAGCGGTCAAGGGAGCAAAGTCAAGGATCTTGTCTGGCTGGGACCCGCAGTCCATCTCCTGAAGCAGCGGCAGACGCCGACAGGGCGCATTGAGCTGGGTCAATCTGCTGGTTGCTGAAAGGAGGGGACTCAGGTGTGCCTGACTCCCAGGCCTGGGTCTCGAGGGGTCTCCTGTCGGCCCTCGCGGCAGGACGGCAGCATTTTCTGAGTCCCTGGCACGTGGGAAGGGTCATCGACCCCCCTCCCTCGTCACTCAGCCCTCAGCCTCAGTGCAGGGACCTGGCCCCACGGAACCCTCCCTCTCCTGCAGTCCCCTGCATAGCTGAGTCCCCCTGCAGGTCACCTCCCTGTCCGAGCGGGCACCACCAGAGGCCACTGGGAGAGGGGCCCCAGACATTGGGGGCAGGCCCAGGCCCTGGGGGACAGGGAGTAGCCCAGCCCTTCCTGGAAGCCAGGGACGGACACTCAAGTGAGACCGGAGAATTTCCCGGGGACCAAAGCCACTGTGCAGGTCTCCTGTGGGCGGCCCCTCCAAGGATGTCCCAACCACAGAAGTTGCGCTTGGGGGGGGGGGTCTGTGGGGGGGGGGACGTGGGGGAGTCCTTTCTTCTACCTTTGAACAAACGCACTGCAAAATAAACCCTCTGGGTTGGGAGATGGAGAGGGGGAGTAAGCAATGAAGGAAGGAGAGGGGGAACTAGAAGTTACCGTGATTACACAACTCACTTTAAAGGCAATTTAACCATGGGGACGGAAACGTTCTAAAATAGATCGTGGTCATGACGGTACTGTTCTTCCTGATAAGATATTGCACGATGGAGTTGTGTGGTATGTGGATTAGGTGCCGATAAAATGTAAAGACACATGAACCCACATCGGCTGTGGCTCCGCGGGCGCGGGGGAGCCTGCCTGTCCCTCTCCCGGTGCACACGTCTCCCGGTCCAAGGGTAGAAAGGGACGTGTTGACAGACTGCACCCGGTATCTGCAGCATCAGGACCCAACGCCCCAAGCCAGCAAGGCGCCGCCCCCTCCCCCACTGGCCGCACCCCACACACATGCAAAGGCGGCCCCCCAGGCCCCCAGCCTAGCCTTCCAGCCAGAGACAGAAAATCCAGAGGCCGCAGCTCCTGCTCCCACCCGGAGCCTGCCGGCTTGTCAGGCAAATTGAAACCTAAAAACATTTCCGGTTAAACTCGGCCCA
>NW_022106189.1:46871802-46873108 GCF_000313985.2 Echinops telfairi
ATGCTGTCCACCCTGCCCCCGGTTGAACCCCCCAACCCCCCTGCCCCTGGCTGACCCACACAGGGTGTGCCGGAGCCTGGGAGGCACTGGGGCCAGCGAGCAGGTCATTTCTGAGACACACACCTCCTCCTTCTCCCCCAACCGGTTTGTTCACCCCGAAGGCCTAGGGCGCCTTCCCCGCCTCAGCTTTCCGGCTCTAGGAGGATGTCTGCTGGGGAGGTTCTAGAATACACTGAGGCTGCGATGGGGCCTGGCCGGGGCACAGGTGCTAAGTCTGCACCAATTGACGGTCTCATCAAACTGCCCCTTAAGCCAACGGGCCAAGGCATCCTGGGTTCATTGACCCTGATCACCTCCCGGCATCCGATGGGATCCCAGGGATCTCCGTCAGAGCCCCCCCACCCATTCTGCTCCACTTCCTGCTTCTCAGGAGGCCCCAGGACTTGGGGCAGAGACCTGCAGCTTCCCCACCTCCAGGGACAGCAGCACGTCCTTGCACCCCACACCCTGCACCCAACCCGCACACGTGGTGTGTCTGTAGCGCGGACTCCTCTGAGCCTCGGAGAGAGATCTCAGGCGGACTTGGCAGGTTTCTTGTCCCTGTTGAACGATGTTCCCCGAGTGGCTGCCACTCAGCCCCCCTGTCTTGCTCCCCGAAGGGCAGGCGCCTTCAAAGCAGAACGGGGTTTATTTAAACAGCTGTTTTCGGGCACCGGCGTCGTATTAATGCGTGCAGGCGTGAGCCGACGTCGGTGGGTGGCTCGCACAATTTGTAAACTCCGACAGGTATGAAGTTAGCATGTCATTCAATTAATTCCTCTTGCTTTTTTTTCTTTGTGTCCTTGTGAGAACAGGCCATGATTAATGACTCGCAGGCAGGGGAGTGAAGTCATTCTAACGCGTGGCATTTGCATATTTCTGGGCCTTTAAATGGCATTTCCTACTTGGGCCTTTGCTTCCCCTTTCTCTCTTTCGCTTTTTTTAATCATCACACACACAGAGCCAAGAAATAAACAGCATCCTCGTTCTTGGGAAGAGACAAAAGCCTTGAGTTTTCTGGCTGGTGCCGAAGATGCGGACGAGTGTCTGAAGCAGAGTTGGTGGCGAGGGTTCCCCCACGGACCCCCCCACTTATGAGCATTCACAGGTATAAATAGGACTGACAGAGCCGGTCAGCAAGGAAACAGAGCCCAGGGCAGCCGCGTCATCCCCAGAAGAACTTTAGGGTGCGTTCGAAAGGCCCTTGTCTGAGCTCTCACACCCGGCGTGTTGAAGAAGGCGCTGGCTTCTGTAGATTTGCCCACAC
>NW_022106189.1:46874204-46882688 GCF_000313985.2 Echinops telfairi
TGCAGGCACACACGGAGGTACACGCCTGCACACACGCCTGCACACACGCCTGTGGCGGCCTCTCAGCCCTCCTGGGCCCGGAGCAGACTTTCCAGCGGAAAACTGGGGAAGCCCAAATATTATTCTGCATTCTTCTCTGTCTTCTTTTGCAGGCACTGAAGCAAAACAAGTCTCGCTTTTTGAAGTTTGTGTAACTTTCCCTTGTAAATGTAAGCACATCCCAACGCCACGCCTGCAGGGCCGATTTCTGGATTTTCTTCGGCAGACCCCTCACCCCTCGCCGAGCCCGGGGCTTGCCTGGGACCTCTGCCCTGGACGGCTTTCTCGCAGGCTGGAGGCAGGGTCCCCTCGGACTGGAAACCCTGAGGTGCTGTCAATTCCCGCGCTGGTGGAAGGAGGTTTGCGGGGAAGGAAAAAGTCCCAGACGACCGGAGCGTCACTGTCCCGGTCCGGGGGGCGGGCAAGGGACGGGAACTTCAAGACAGAATCAATCCGTGCCCATGGAGCCTGCCAGCCGCCCGTTCTCTGGCAGAAACCGTGCCCACCAAATTCTTCATTTATTGCACACCGTTAAAAAAAATCATCATCATCACTGTCCAGTGCGTGTTCTGGAAACCGGAAGCCTGCAGCCCTGCTGCTCCGAGCCAGTCCCAAGGCCATCCTCGCTCGGGCGTATACCTGGTGGGTGGGTGTCTACGTGGAGCCCGGCCAAGCTGTTTGCAAACTCAGCTTCTCACTGCATCCGTCGCACGCAGCCTCCGGGTGCCACAAAGGGAAACTCATTTTCTGCAGGAACGAGAGAGGAAAGTGCACACTTTCCCCCCCGAATCGTTTCTTACGGTGTGAAGTCAGCAAGGGCTCACAGCATACCCCTGAAATATGCTGTCCACCCTGCCCCCGGTTGAACCCCCCAACCCCCCTGCCCCTGGCTGACCCACACAGGGTGTGCCGGAGCCTGGGAGGCACTGGGGCCACCAAGCCAAGTCCTGGGAGGAACGGGGGGGGGGGAGGGCGGGCGAGGACAGTGCACAGAGCACTGGGGACGAAGGAGGTGCTGGGGAGTGAGTGCACCCAGTACTCACCACGGGCCTGCCTGCCTGTCTGTCTGTCTGTCTTCCTGACCAGCTTCCGAGAACGACACAGATCCTCGGGGTCCCACATGGAGCCAGCGTCCAGGAGGTTGGCCAGATCCCTAGCTGGACAGTCGGGGAAGGAAACAAAGTGGATTAAAATATCACATCCGGGTGGGTGTGTTTGTGTTTTGCTTAACTTTGTTTTGCCCCTCTCCCCCAGGGCCACCAACGCCATCAAAGGGAGAGAAAACAGCCCAGGGGGGAGGACGCTGCTTCCTTTCTACGGCAGGTGCCGCCAGGCCCCGGTCCACCTCGATTCGCATTTGGGGTTTGTCCACCCTCTGTCCACTGGGCATGAAGGACACTTGCCTCGGGGTGAGGGGCTGTCACGGGGAGCAAGTGTGAACTTGCTGCGCTCCTGCACCCCTGCATGCACCACCCACGCGCAGGCGTTTCCGGGGCCGACACGAGCCCCCAGGACGAGGACTGCCCACGGGAGGACGCCAGCCGTCCCCACACCCCAAGCCCCCTGGCCCTGCTGGGGGGGGGGAGGTGCCCTGAGGACAGTGCCGTGGCCTGCCCTGGCCTGCCCTGTGAGCATCTTCCCTCCGGAGACCCAAGGGGAAAACCAGAACAAAGCCAAGTGCACCGAGCAGGACGCTGGGAACCACACAGGGAGCCGCCCACGTGCTCCTCCTCTAAGAAGCCTCCGTGGGTGAAGGGTGAGGGGCCGAGTCGGTGTTGCCGGGTGGGAGGAAGAAGGACGAATGATGGGCCACATTCAGAGAATGTCCACTACCCCACCCCTCCATCGTCCCCGACCTCCCACATCTCCCAGCTGCTGCTCTGGCTGTCCTTGTGTCCCTCCGTCCCCACGCCCATCCTGCTCAGGGCAGTCCCTTTGTCCCTGGGGGCAGACACAAGAGTCGTGGACTCAGATGTTCAAACAGGACTAGCCAGCTGGAGAAGAGGCTCGCACACGCTCGATGGGGGTGGGGGTGGGGGTGGGGGGTGCTTGGTTTAAAACACCAAAGCCATTGCCCTCAGGCTAATCCCAGCCACAGAGCCCCTGCAGGACAGAGTGGCACTACCCCAGGTGGCATCCCCTCGCCAGCCAACTGCTTAACCATGGTGCCGGCCAGGGCCTCTGCCACAGCCCCTTTGATTTGGACAAAAGGAAGGGTACCTGGGCAGGCATGACTACCACTCTGTGACGGAGCCCACGGCCCCTCCAGAAGGGCAGGCCTTGCCAGACTGACCTCTGTGTCCATGCTGTCCGGAGCACCTCTTGGTGGACGGCTCACTCCGGTGCTCAGGGGTGACCCTCATCTGACCGCACCTTTCACCGCCATCACTCTGTTCAGACAACATGGAGGTCCCCAGGCAGAAGGGGCTGACCTGAACCCAGCTGACCATGGCCAGCATTGGGCAGCCAGCTTCGTGGGGGCTGAGGGTGAGAGCAAGCAGTGGGCCGGGGTCTATGTGTGTTTATGTGTGTGTTGGTGCATGTGTGTGTGCATGTGTGTGCATATATGTGTGAGCATGTGTGTTTATGCATGTGTGTATACGTGTATATACTTGTGTGTGAGCATGTGCGTATGTGAGCGTGTGCTTGTGGAAGAAGGAGCTTCAAAGAATCCACGAAAAATCCCACTATCTCCTAATCCCGTGTTTTCTCCATGAATTTTCCCCTCCCCACCAAGTGCACGTCTCCATCTCCCTCAGAGCTGGCCCGGCCACCTGACAGCCAGCCAGCAGATCATCGCGAAAGCCGCACGTCCAGCTCCTCACGTGGGACTCAGCTTCCCAGGGCCCCTGTCCCTCTGAGGTGAGGAACCAGAAGTTACCACCCCTCCCTGGGTGTCACAAGGCACTGCCCCACCCCCACAGTCCCCTGGGTAACCCTCAAGCTAGCCGTGCTGGACGGGTGGACACACGCTCATCCCTGCGCCTGTGGGTGGACACGGTGGCTGTTTCCAGCACCGGTGAAGGGGTCACTCTAGACCTGGGCGCACGAGTTTCTATGTGAGCACCTGCTTCCCGTTCTTTGGGGTGCCCGGGAGACACCCAACGAGCTGCGTCCCCACCGTGGCTGCCACCAGGCTCGGACCTGGGAAAGACCATCACACAGCGCAGTGCAAACGGGACAGGGCTCCTTCTGCGGTGCACCAGTCACCACGAGGCAGAGCCGACTAGACGGTGCTTCCCGACACCGACGTGGGACGCGGTGGTCATGAGCTCTGCTGCCAACTCAAAGGTCTGTGGTTCAAGCCCGTGGCAGTGGCTCCGTGGGACGGAAGATGCAGCCGTCTGCTCCCACACAGCCCGAAAAATGAAACCAAATCCACCCCCCACCCCCCACCCCCCGCCAGCGAGCCAATTCTGACTGCGTAGAGAACTGCCCCTTGGCGTTCCCAAACCGTAAATCTTCCTGGGAGTAGACAGTCTCCATTTTCTCCCTGGGAGCAGCTGGCGGATTTGAACTGCTGACCTTGAGGTTCCCAGGCCGATACACGTCCCTGTAGCACTGCCGGGGCTCCTAATGGATCCTGCTATGCAGCAGGAATTCTAATGTGTGGTTTTTTTAAAGACAAGCGTGACTGACGCTGGAGGACGGTCCGTTGTCCTGAGACGCTCTTCGGGCCGGGAGTCTAAAGTAGGCATGGAGGTCCCCTTGGAGCTGGGCGGCAGAGGGACTCCCCAGATGGAAAGTGTCTGCCCTGAGCGCCGCCTCGTCTCAGGCGGGGTCTCTGGAGAAGCAGCAGAGCACGAGTCTGCCCCTGAGGTGACAGCGCTCCCAGCAGCTCCCAGGCCCTGGGCCAGGTGTCAGGCTGAAGGCTTCTCCTGACCCAAGATCAGCGGACAGACAGCTGACTCTGGCTGCAGACGCCTTGTTCCAGCCCCGTGTCCCTCCGTCTCCTCCCCCTCCTTCGCCGCCCTCTGCTTGCCCAGCACGACGTCCTTCTCCAGGGACTGGCCTCTCCTGGCAACGTGTCCAAAGTATGTCAGGCAGCGTCTCGCCATCCTTGCCTCTAAGGCGTGGTTCTCAACCTTCCTCGTGCCGGGACCCTTTCATACAGTTCCTCATGTTGTGGTGACCACCCCCCAACCATAAAATTAGTTTCATGACGACTTCATCACTGTCATGTTGCTACTGTTACAAATTGGGCAGCCCCTGTGAAAGGGACGTTCAACCCCCGCCAAAGGGGTCGAGACCCACAGGTTGAGAACCGCTGCTCTAAGGAGCACGCTGGCCTTACCGCTTCCAAGTGGACTTTTGTTGGTTCTTTCCGTGTTCTCTGGCACCACGGTTCAAATGCGTCAATGCTGCTGTTGCTGAAAGCATCCGTATTCAATGCCCAGCCTTCGCGGGCATGGGAGGCGACTGGCCATGCCAGGGCTCAGGTCAGGTGCATGCTCATTCTCAAAGCAACACCCTTGCTTTTCAGCACATTTTAAAAGGTCTCCTGCAGCAGAGGTGCCCGATCCAATGAGCCCTTTGATCTCCTGACCGCTGCTTCCACAAGCATTGGTGTGGATCCAAGAGAGGAGACCCTGGATGGCGTCCGTCCGTCTTGTCCCCGGGACCGTGGTGCTGCTTTCTGGTCCATGGTGACGGTTTGGGTTTCTTTACACGGAGTTGCAATCCATCCTGAACTTAGTCGATCTTCATCGGCTGGCCCTTCAAGCCCTCCTAGCCTTCGGGGAGCAAGGTTGTGTCATCTGCATGCCACAGGGATACAGTAGCCCCCTTATCCGTGGTCTCGGCAACCCTCAGCCTCCAGATCCCAGGGGCCCGAGCAGCTCGTGCTCGCAGAGCTTCAATGTTACAACTGTCCTGTGTCTGCTTGGCAACTGTTGCCGCCTCTTACTGTGCCTGCCTCGCCTGTCAGTGAAACTGTAGCTGTAGCGTAGGAATGCTTGGACTGAGGAGAACACGTGCACGTGTGCATGTGGGTGTCTGCATCTGCGGGGGTAGATGTATGCATGGGGTTTGCTCCAGGAATCTCCAGGGGGTCTCGGGTCGCCTCTTCCCCACCCGTGAGGAGCCTCCTGTGTCACAGAATCTCCTCGCCGCCGCCGCCGCCTGGGTTGACACTGCTCTCATGGCCGACACGCTTTCCTGAGCAGACCGGAGACCTGCCTGCTGGCATCCTCTCGGCAACGGGTGTGTTCAGGCTGTTTGTCCATCCCTGGTTCCCTGAGCTGGGATTTCCACACCCTGAAATTCACCTCATGAGCTGGGATTCTCGTTTATGCCTGGGGAAACAGGCTGGGGAGTCTGAGCATCGGACACAGCCAACGTCACACGGCCTCTCCTGACCAGCAGAGGCTGGCCCCGAGCCCTGGCTGGCTGGACGTCTCTGCCGTCTTCTCAGCCCGGCATGGAAGGATGAGCCTGGCCACCGTCGAAGGACACAGCACATAGGACCTCGTCCTCTCCGGGTCTCCCGGCTGCGGGTCTGGGGGCTGTGTTTCTGCTGCTCTGCACACGAGGAGAATACAAACTAGCCCTGTGTCAACACGGCCCTCTCCTCCTGTCTCCATGCCACGTCCACCCGGACGGTGGAAGGGTTTCCTGGCAATAGGATATACGCTGGCGGGCTTCGGGCTGGCTCGGGGAAAGTGAAGTATGGTAATTTTCAGGCAAATCAATTAAAATGCAATCCAAGCTCTTTAGGAGTTACAGAGAGCATTCAATGCCTGGTGCCATGCCAGACAGCGCCGGCCCCTCTGGGCTTCCCGCAGCGTGGGCAGCGTACACGGCCCGTTCCTCTCAGATGGCGGAGTGCAGCCTTCAAGGGCTGGGCTGTGGGTGCCATCAGCCCTCCTGGGGCAGCGGCCCTTTCTTTCAGCCTTTCAGTAAAGAGTAAATCTGGAGGTCACTGACCAGGTGCTATGTCTTGCAGGGTCCTGCCAAAACTCAGGGGTAGGTCGCGGAGGGGGGGAGGGACAAAGTTGCTATTGATGATGTTGGTGGTAGAGGTGGAGGTGGAAGTGGAGGTGCTGGAGGTGAAGGTGGAGGTGGAGAAAGTGGTGGAGGTGAAGGTGGAGGTGGAGGTGGTGGAGGTGATGCAGGTGGAGGTGGAGGTGGAGGTGGTGGTGGTGGTAGAGGTGGAGGTGGAGGTGGACGTGGTGGTGGAGGTGGACGTGGACGTGGACGTGGTGGTGGAATGGACGTGGACGCGGTGGGGACTGTGTTGCTGGTGATGATGTCATCGGTGACGGTGCTGCTGTGTTTGGTGTTGCTGAGACAGCTCTGACTCACAGTGACGATGTCCCACAGGAGGAAGCATCGCCAGGTCCTGCACACGCTCACACTTGTTTTTCTGCTGGTGCATGCGTGTACGAGGGAGCATTGGCGTATAAATCCACACTCCTACACAGATGTGACAGGCTGTTGTGTTTGTGTGCTTGCTCTTGCTGCAGTGCTGGCGTACGGGGGTGAGGGGGCAGACGATGAAAACTTCCTAGATGTCACCGAACACCTGAGGGACTGAGGGAGGGACGTCCAGGTCAGCCTGCGTGATGCCGTCACAAAGAAGCGTCTCCTGGGGTGACGAGCAGCTGGGGCCTTACAAGCTCATGAAGAGCCGCCTAGGGTGCCACTGCCATCTCCGCCCATGGTAGGGAGGAGAGTGACCCCATCACCATCAGGTCCCGGGACCCCGAAACCAGGAGAAGTAAACGACGCCCCATCCACCACCCACGGCTCCGGGAGGGGTCGTCGTGGGAGGTTCAGATGGGCGAGAGAACACTGTGGCACGGAACTCGGCATCGAAAAGAAACCAATGGAGACTGGGGGATCCCCAGGACCACGGCCCCTCATCGCCCTGCAGGTCAGGGCCTGGACTCACGCCCGCGGTAGAATCATCAGCCACTTAAGACCCAAAGGGCGGCTTGAACGTGGAGCGGAAACACGCTGGGTGACCTGCTGGAGGGAGAGCCGAGCTGCAAAGGGGCCTCCCGTCAAAGACGAGCCAAGAGCACTCGGCCGTTGACATTAGCCCTCACCTCCCCAGAGCACTGCCCCAACCTTTCTCTGCAAACCCACTGTTGGTTCCCTGCCTGTCACTCCCCCTGAGGTGTCCCCACTCTCCCTATCGGCTTCTACATCCCCACTCTCCCTATCGGCTTCTACATCCCCCTCTCTCCCTATTGGCTTCTGCATCCCCACAGTCCCTCTGCTAGACAGCCCACCCCCACCCCTCAAAGACCGACTTGTCATGATCCATCAAGGAGCCCTGGTAGAGTCATGGCTGAAGCACTGAACCGCTCACCACAAGGTCAGTGGTTCAAACCCACCAGCCACTCCATGGGAGAAAGAGGAGGCTGTGTGATCCCGGGAAGACCGACAGCCTCGGCCCCATGGGATTCCTATGAGTCGGAATTGACTCGGTGGCCGTCGTGGTGAGTGGTGTGCAATCATATTGCAACCATGCTGCGCCTGACTCAAGTCATGGAGTTTGCCGCCCATCACCCTGTGTGCCTGGGTACGGTGCCCAGTGAGGAGGGGCACAGGGAAGGGCCAATGCCTTTGACGGCAGTGCCGGTGAGGAGTGGCCAACACACTGGCTTTACCAGAAGGCCTGGAGGCCCCTGAGCGTGTGGGGCTGGGTGGACGGGGAGGGGGTGGGATGGGGTTTTTCCTCTCCGAGGTGCAGCTGGGGTGACAAGACCAAGCTCCCTTGGAGGCTGCACCAGTGCAGGCAGCTGAAGTGAGCCTCTTGGGGTGGGGGTGGGGGGCGGGGAGCGGGTGGTGCAGGCAGAGGGCCTGGAAGTCAGGGCAGTGACCAGCTGGAAAAGTGTCAGCTGGGCTCTGCTCACCCAGGTGCACCCACCTGCCGAGCTTGGGAAGCCAGGGTCGAGGTGAAGGGGCTCTGGAGGCTCAGTGAGAACTAGTGTTGGGGTCGTTCTAGGAAGCTCTGTGGTTGGGGGTACAGACAAGGAGGGGGTGGAAAGGGAGACCGAGAGGGGGGCTATACAGGGGACTCTGGGGCTTCAGGGGAGGAACAAGCCTCCCACACCTGGTGGGTGGCACAGGCCACGCTGTGGCTGTGGATGAGAGGTGAGCCCTGTAGCAGGGGTGGCTTGGCCCCGAGGTGGGGACCCCTGGAGGCTCAGCAAGTGACAGCGGAGGCTGAATCCCCTACTTAAATGCTCCCCTGGTAAACTGGAGCCCTTGAAGGCCCAGTCGCCATCTCTGAGGCCACAAAGGGGAGTCGGTCAACAAGCTACCAAGCCCAGAGGGAGCCACTGCATCTGGAGGCCAGCCTCCTCCAAGCTGGGCCATCCAGGTCCACCCGGGGAGGACAGGCCTGCCTGGGGCCCCTCCAGGTCCACCCTGGGGAGTGGGGCCCCTCCAGGTCCACCCGGGGAGGACAGGCCTGCCTGAAGCCCAGCCTCAGCC
>NW_022106189.1:46882943-46884425 GCF_000313985.2 Echinops telfairi
AGGCAGCTGGTTACTTTGGCTGTAAGCCAGCACGTTCCCGCCCCCTCTAGGCTGCCCCGCCCCCACCCACCCCCATCACAAGCACCCGACTCAGCAGGGAAAGATGATGGCAGGCCCAGGGCCATGGACACACACACATACACATACACACACATATGGTCATGGACACACATACACACACACACACACATATATACACACACACACATACACATACAAACACACAACCGTGAACACACAGTCAGGGGGGCACACATACATACACTTACACATATATATACACACACACATACATGTGTGCATGCATACACATACACTTACACACATACGCTTACACGCATATACACACGTACACAGTCATGAACACACACACAGCCATAAACAGAGACACACACTCACATTTCCTGCGCAAGGACCTCATTCTCACCACCTCTGATACAGCTCACACTCTCTGTCCCTCTATCCACAGGGCCGAGGCTGCCCCAGCCCCCAGGTAAGGAGTGGGGTCAGAGCTCAGAGCAGACCTCAGGCTCCCAGGCCTCCGGGGGCCATGGTACCGGAATAAGGGCAGTGAGAGGCTGGGCCTGTGCTCGGAGGAATTCTCTGGGCCCCCTCGGCAGTTTCCATTGGTCCCCTTCGCTGCCCTCTCAGAGCCCCTGCCGCCCAGACCTCCTGACAGCCACCGGCCTCGTGCCAGGGAAACACAAGATCTCTGTCAGCTTCTGGGGAGAAGACGTGTAAATCCGAGGAAGGTGGCCCTAATCCAGCCTCACGCGGAGCCTGCCCCCTACTGGTGTCTGGGGGAACGCCACTGGCATGTGGGCTGCGGGCTCAGGCCTCGTGACCTGCAGGAAGCTGACCCGGAGGCCGCAGATGTCCCCAGGACCTGGAGGCCAACAGATGATCCCTGTAGCCTCTGCCCAGCATCGAGGCACGCTAGGCCCTGTGAGTTTCCTCCTGCTGCTGGGGGCTGGCAAGTCCCTTCCGACTCACTGCCACCCGTGAGCACTGGGGAGCTGTCCCGGAGCATCTTCCAGGCTGCCACGCAGAAGGAGGGAAGACTGCCGTTGGCCAGGATGTCCTCTGCATCCACAATCAGCTTCCCCTGGGCAGCGCCTCCTGTCCATCAGTCTCCTCTGCTTACGATGACATGGGGCCTCCCCCAACCTGACCTCACGTGCCTACCCTCCTCTGCAAGGGCCCTGAGCCATGGGTCCCTGGACAGTGTGGTTTGGGGGAGGCACAACACCAGAAGACCGCTGGGGTGCAATAGGTCCGCTCCCTCGGCTGGAGATGGGAACCCATACGAGGTGCCTGGGAAAAGAGATCTGGGCCCTGAGAGCCCCTGGGTCTGACAACCAGCCCCTGAGAGCCCCTGGTTCTGACAACCAGCCCCTGAGAGCCCCTAGGAGCACAGTCGGCCCAGCCAAGGGGGGTCGCTGAGGTCATGCATGGGGTGGGGTCTTCATGCCCACCTAGGGG
>NW_022106189.1:46884541-46905011 GCF_000313985.2 Echinops telfairi
GGGGGGCGTGAGACGGAGGCTGGGAGGAGCTCTGGGTTGGAAGTAAAGGCCCTTCAGGTAAGCAGATGTCCCTTGCCGTCTGCAGGGGCACCCCCCCTGTTGTCACCCCGCTAGGCCCCTGGCGGCCTCCTCTGCTCCTCTCGGCACCATGTGCGGGCCGGGAGGCTCCTGACCGCCAGGGCAGGTCACAGGCATTTGCAGAGGAGCAAGAACCCTGAGCAGAGAGGACGCAGCCCGGGGCTGACAGCAGGGAGTTCTGTGCTCGGGTCCCAGTGTCCACTGCGGAAGGGTCAGCTCCCCTGTGGGGACCCCAGAGGACAGAGCAGAGCTGACCCAAGGGCTCTCCAAGGCTGTGGTCCCTGAAGCAGGTGACCTCGTCTTTCTCCCTCAGAGCGGCTGGTGGGTTCAAACCACCGGCCTTGCAGTGAGCTGACCAGTACCTGAACAGCTGCGCCACTATGGCTTCCGAGACCCCGGCCAACTGGTCGGTGGCGATGTGGCTGATGCCCTTAGCCTCTGGGTGCTGCACCCCGTCCCCTCAGGCCCACCACCCTCCTGTCCCAGCATGGCCGGCTTTGCCACCCACTCAAGGGGAACCCCAGCCGGGAAGGGGCCCGTGTGTGTGTCCCCATGTCCCCTTAAGGTGCACCCCCCTCAGAAGGCCAAGCAGACACCTGAGGACGTGCACTGCGTGCTCACTGGGGCCACCAACAGGCTGTAGCCACTGACCAGAGCATGCTGTGCAGACGTCCGGACTGTCACCCCAGAACAACCGCATCTGCCTGGGCCCCCAACACCTTGGGCGCCCGCTCCCATTGGTCCTGCCTGGGCGTGTGTTACCCCAGGAGCATCGGCGGGGAGACGGACCCACCAAGCAGAGGGCAGCCAGGCCCTAGGAGCCCCTGGCTCTCACCCGGACCCCGTGAGCAGTGCCCCCTTCCTCCCAGCCTTCTCCTCGGGGCCCCTGTGTTCTCGTGCCTCCCTGCAAGCCACAGCACCAGCGGGGGGTGCGGGACCCTGTGTCAGGCCGGCCTGTGGACACAATGCTTCCGGCCCCAGGCGCTGACCATCACGTTCAAGGCACCGCAGCTAGCAAGCGCAGGGCGGTGTCCACGTGTCCCTCTCCCCTCCCTCCCCTCACGACGGCCACGCCGAGGTCCGCCTGGCCATCTCTGTCTAAAATGAGCCCGGCATCCCCAAGGGAGAGGCAGGCTGGGGACCAGGTGGTGACGGGTGTGGCCACTTGCAGACCTCTGAGCTGACCCCAGCTGCCCGTGAGGAAACAGAGCCACAACGCCCTTCTGCTGCCCGAGCCCAGAGGCCTGCGTGCAGCTGGCCCAGGGAGGCTGGGCTAGCCCCAAACATGGGGTGACTGTGAGTGTGGACAGGCTGGGGATGGGGTGGGGCAGTGAGCGCGGGTGGTGGGACGAAGCGTGGGGCTGAGCTCACTCTCTTCACTAGCTGGGCGGGCACCAGCGTCACACAGGAAGGGCGGTGTGGCCCCCCCAGAGGCCCCGGCTCAGCGGAGCACACTGGGGGGGACTGGGGAGGGGGTGTGTGTCCAGGAGTGGTCAGCAGCTCCCTCCGTGGTTCAGAGGAACACAGCTTCGGAGAAAACACCCCTGGAGCTGGCTGTGATGCACGCACCGCCTCCTGGGTGGAAGGGGAACTGCACTCCTTGGGGTCCCAGAGGGCATGAAGGCCGGCCTTTCTCTGGAGGTTCCAGCGACCACCAAGCCCTTCTTTCAGGACCGGGCCAAACACTGGACCTTACTGCTGCGGCTCAGCCTTCTTCAGTTCTTCTAGGGGGATGTTATCACCCAACTTTGGGGGGCTGTCAAGCGTGTTAACCACAGGAGCCCCCTCCTGGAGGCTCTAATTGGAGTCGGAAACACCTGAATTAGACACTTTCTAACTGCCTGCCCCATTCCTGTCTTCTGGCACACGTGGCACCCTGGGGATAGCTGCCCCCTGACCCTCACCCCCTTCCGCCCAGGGTCTTGGGTCCAGCTCCTGTTACAGGTGCAGAGCCCACCCTCCGCTCTCCCTCCACCCAGCTGGGCTGCAGCCACTGTCACAGGGCCCTGCCCTTGTCCACAGCAGGTGACCTCACCACAGACGGGGACACAGGCATCACTGCAGGTCAGAGGCCGAGCCCTGACTCTGGGAGAGTCCAACCACCACACAGCCCCAGCCCTGACCCTGAGGCCCAGCCCCCGCGACCATGTGGCCGTCCAGGCGGCTGCGGTCATCTCACTCGGGCCAGCCGAGCAATCTGTTTCTAATTCCATGAGCCTCCAGGATTACAGAGGCTTGAACCCCATGGGGCAGCTGCCGGTGGGGGGCCAGGACAAGGCATCTCATTGTTCCCACCACCCAGGGGCGATTGGCAGGAACTTGTCAGAGAGAGAGAGGGAGGGAGAGCATTCCTCAGGCAGCACCCTGGGAGCTCGGCCTGGGTCAGCAGACCCTGCCTCTCCACCCACTGTGTCCCCCAGAAGACCAGAGGAGCCTTCCCCATGGCTGCCCAGGGCCAGCCAACTTGCAGATACTCTACGGGTGGCTGTGTCCGTCTGCAATGTCTCACCATGGAGGCTGATTGCAATGCAGCAGGCGCCGGCCATTGCAATCATCGCCCCTGCCCCTCGCAGGGGGCTCATTGTGCTGGTGGCTGTGGCGTCAGCGTTTCAAGACCCAGCACGGTGGCCAGCAGTGGAGGAGAGGCCTGGGGGGTTCTGCAGACGAGACCCAGATAACCTGTGAGCCCGGCTGTGGACAGAGCCAGGGTGGAGAGATGGGCCCCCAGAGCTGGGGGGCCGGGGACAGCCAGTAGCACCACTGGGAAGACGCGAGGGAGGTCGCCATCCTGGGGACTGGCAGGGCCTGCACCCAGGGCCCTCATGGGCCTACGCGGACTCGACAGTGGTCAGTGGCCGCCTGGCCGCTGCCCTGTACCAGAGGTGTGACAGACATGTCCCACTCATTGAATCCTAACAGCAAAACCATGCGAGACAGGCTCTTGGTGATCCCACTTGACAGACGGAAAGACGGAGGCTGGCGGGGGTCAGGAACCCCAGCACTCACTAACGCTCGTCCGTGAGTGACAGAGGCAGGAATCGAACTCAGGGCGGCCACGCTCTGAAGCCCACGCTCTGGGACATTTTGCTCTGCTGCCCCTCCTTCAGAGACACTCAGAATGACCACACACACATGCACACGCATGCACGTGCACACGCACGCACGTGCACATGCACACGCACGCACGTGCACATGCACACATGCACAAACACTTGCACACACTCATGTGCACGTCATTCTTCAGCACTGACACCCCAGGCACGGGTCACCCCTGCACCCTGCTCGCCTGGATCCATTGTTCCATTCGGAAGCAAGAGTAGCAAGAAATAAAGTCAAACAAAAATTTAAAAAGAAATAAAGTCGTGTCTCCCCAGAGGGAACAGCCCCACAGCCTCGCAAGAAGCCTGAAGCTCAAGGTTTGAGTCCCATGAATCACGTTAGCTTCCTGGATTCTGAGTGTCCAAAGGGACTCACCAAGGGTCAGCAGTAGCGTGTACACCTCGTGGGCTTGGCCACCGTCCCAGGTAGCGCTGACTGAGCGGAGGGTAGAACATCAGTCCCCCAGGACCACCGAGACTGTCACAGATGGAATTAGGGTTGCTGATTCTCTGGTCCTAAGATAGGAGACTGGCCTGGTCAGTTGAGGTGGGTCCAGTATAGCCAGGAGGGCCCTTAAACATGGGAGGGGGCGGATAGGAGGTCAGAGAAGGCATGGCCCTTCTGACAATGCTACACACTGCCTTTGAAGGGGGGTGAGGGGGAGCCAAGGGATATGTACAGATCCTAGGAACGATGGGAGCTATTGGTCCCTAGAGCCTCCACAAGTGGACACAGCCCCAGGACCGGGTTGGCTGCAAGCTATACGGGAACAATAAATCTGTGTCTTCTTCAGCCTCTGAGGTTATGGTGAATGGTTACGACTGTAACCTTACAGTCGCTGTAAGGACCTGATACACCAGGTGAGCTATAACCTTAGCACCAGGTGAGCTATAACCGTAGCATCAGGTGAGTTATAACCTTAGCACCAGGTGAGTTAGCACCCTTAGTACCAGGTGAGTTAACACCCTTAGCTACAGGTGAGCTTGGGGGTACCATTATGTAGGAGGAAACTGAGGTGCAGAGGAGCTACTGCCCATCACCAGCTACTGCTGGTCGTGCCCATCACCCAGTCCGGTGCTCTGGTGACACATGACCACAGCATCCATGTGGTGGGTCATCTTAACAGGGAGGGGGCCATCCCCTGAATGGGGTGCCCCCAGGGGGTGGGGCCAGTGTCGTGGGTCCCCGCTGGGTGCTGCTCGGATATGGGGGCACCAAGCCATGAAAACCATGCCTGTCCTCGGCCCCCGCCGCCCCCCACAGCCTCAGCCCCAGGCCCTGACACCAGTGGGTGTTTGTCCCTGGAAACAGAGGAAGGGGGCGGCGAGTTCAAAAAGGAAAATGCATCCCAACGGACGGCTTAGCGGAAACGCTGCTCTCTCACCCGAGATGCGTAAGCCTTGGGGGCGCACCAGCCCTGGGGCGTCTTCCAAACCCCTCCCTATGTGGGCAATGCAGGAGACAGACCATGCCAGTCAAAGGCAACATCAGGTTGGGCCACAGTCCCCCAAACGCGTTCCCTGCCCCACAGACCCAGGTCTCGGGGCCCATAGAGGACCCCAAGGAGACCTGGGGGCACGGCAGTCTCATGCTGGCCTGCTAAGATGAGCTTTCTGCTCCTGGCAAGAGTGGCCATCTGGAAACCCACGGGGGCAGTGCCACCCTCTCCCGCTGTGTATCTGGGGGGCTCGCTGGCCAAGGGTGGGTGTGCAGTCCTGTCTCCTGGGTAGACACTGCTCTTTCCAGCTCCTCTGGTGTGCTGTTGAGGGGTGCGAGGGCGCCCCCACCCATGAGGCCATCGTCCACCTGGGAGCCCTGCCTGCCATTCCGCTGGAAGCTGAGGTGGGGGGAGACGGGGGAGGGGGGAGGGGGGTTCCACACTTAAGAAGGGTGACTGAGGGCCACAGTCTGGGGGGCGGGGTGCCCCCCTAGCCTGGTCTTGTGGTGATTTAGGTTTGTTCTTGATGCTGCTGGAGAGGACTGCCTGTGCGTTAGTCTGGCCCAAGGAAGTCTGGTGGATCCAGTGGCAGTGGCGGCATCCCAGCGCTGGCAGGGTTCTCCATGTGGCTTCCCCAGCTCCCAGACATAGAGCCCTGTGTCTTGTCAGTCCAGCATCTCTCAGGGACTGAGGAGAGAGAGAGAGAGAGAGAGAGGCGTCTCCCGCCTTCTCAGAGGAAATACAGGAGTTCCCAGAATCCTCAGGGGAAGGCCATGCCCACACAGAGGCCTCATTGGTCGTATCTTGATTGACAGGCCAGATTCCACCCCTTCACTCATAATCCCCTCAAACTGACGCCAGATTATGTAACTACCACAGCCTGGGAGGACCAGCACACTTGCACAGCCCAGAGAATGTCCCATGTCGCTGGACAGTAGGGGTATAGCCTCATGTCCCGTGTCACTGGACAGAAGGTGATCTATCCTCACGTCCACGTCACTGGACAGAAGGGGTACACTGCCAGCCAGGAGAGTCCAACAAATTCTCAGAGACAGAAAGCACCCCCAGCATGAGGGGCGAGGTGAAAGCAAGGCCCCGGGTGACGGTTGTCGGGTGGGGTGGGGTGTGAGGGCCTTCGTTCTAATCCATTTGCGGCTGGAGCCTCCAGGAGTTAGCCTGGTGCCCAGGAAGAGAAGCCCCCTGCGTATCTCTGCCCTGTTTGCTCTGGGTATTCTGGGACAGGTCAGGTATCAAACTGTGTCCCCACCTTGGGTGCTCTGTGGGTGCAGGCGGCCCCCATCCCACCCAGCCTTGATTTCCCTCCCGACGTCCAGAGTCGCCCTGCGCTGTCTCCCCAGCAGTGTTTGCTTGGCCCGGGCCGCCCTCCTCACAGGCTCCTCGCAGCCAGCGGTTGTAGATCCCCACTGCTTCCCAAACAGGGCGGGACGGGCCTGCCGCCCCAGCATGGAGCCGGGCGGAGGCAGAACATTCCAGAGCCTGTGTTCCTGGGGAAGCTTGGGGTCAGGCCGAGGTGCTCACAGGGACTCCTCGGGCCTCTTGGCCTGGCCCTGCACGTCCCCACCCTCCGGGCCTCACCCGCCGCGTCCCCTCTGAGCTCGCTCAACCAGCCAGCTGTTCCAGGGCCCAGTCAGGACCCCTACAGCACAGGAGCTGGACAGGGACCCACCCCAGATGGCCCTCTGCAACCCCTGCCGTGCAGACCCCACCGCTTCAGGCTGCCACCCTGCGGGTCTACAGCCAGGGCCTACTCCTTGGCCAGGGTGGGCACCCAGCCCCAGTCTCCCCTCCCACCAGAAGGAGTAACTGCAGCAGCCTCACAGGGCAGCCAGCCTCCCAAAGCAGGGAGGTGCTGGGTCAGACAACAGAGCCCTTGGTCTGGTTACATGCTCTGAGGACTGGAGCCACCAAGAGAAGTTGGGGTCAGCCGGGAGGCACTTCCTCTGCCCATTTGAGCCCAAACGCACCAGCATCGAGTCCATGCCAGCACAAGGCAGCCCGGTGTGGGGCTTCCGAGGCTGAGAGTCTTTTCGGGAACAGACAGCCTCAGCTTTCTCCCGAGGAGCAGCTGGTGGGCTTGAACCGCCGACTTCTCTGTTAGCAACACCTGACCAACCACACCACCAGGGTTAATTCTGTGCAGCTAGCAGGGGCCTTGGGGTGACAGTCTCTGGTTTGAGGGAGTTCTCCTTTCGGCTGCCTGGCCCTGATCTTCACCCGTCAAGCCTGCCACCCTGACCCCTTGGGGGCAGACTTCTCCTCTGGCTTTCTACTGACCAGCAGGGCTTCATACGTGTCTGTGCCACCACGAGGCCCCCTGGTGCCCTCCCCCCTTTTGGACCCCTCCTCTGGCCTTCAAAACACCCAGCCTTCCATGAAGTCTAACCTAGTACCTGCTGTGAACAACTACCCTGCAGGCAAGGGCCCCACCAGGGCTGAGAGCTATGACCTTCAGGTTCCTGCCCAGGTGCACCCCTCCCCCACTTGGCGCTGACCCTGTGGCCAGGTAAGAGGGCACAGGCTGCCCACACCCACCTCTCCAGAAGCTCTGGACTGTCCAGGGTCCCGGAGGACCCGGGTGGGCCCGAGGTCACCAGGGCATGTTTATAGAGGGTGGCAGACAGAAGGCCGTGTGACCCAGAAGGCAATGCTGACCACACGGTCAGTGGGTCTGGAGGGCTGAGCTGTTCTGAGCACCAGGAAACCGGACACTCGTGACTCACCGAGTGCAGGGATCTGGACCCAAACCCGCCAGGTCCTGAGGTCCACCTGCTGCTGGAGCTGGTCCATCTGTGGGCAGCAAACTTTGGGCAGGTTGTCAGGAGAGATCAGGCACTGTGGAGAACGTCGTAGAGCAGAAGGGCAGCAGAAAGGATGGAGGTCCTTGTGTTAGTCCGGGTGGACTAGAGAAACAAATTCATAGACACTCATACATGCATATGAAAGTGCTTGATATAAAATAGCAATTGTATATTAAGAAAACATCCCTCAAGGGCTCAAGTAGAAAGCAAATGTTTTGAGGATGATGATGGCAACAAATGTACTAATGTGCTTGGCACAATGGATGGATGGATGGATGGATTGTGATAAGAGTTGTACGAGCCCCCAATAAAATGATATTTTTTAATCATTTTATTATATTAGGGGCTCATACAACTCATCACAATCCATCCATCCATCCATTGTGTGAAGCACATTTGTACATTCATTGCCGTCATCATTCTCCAAACATTTCCTCTCCACTTAAGCCCATGGCATTAGGTCCTCATTTTTCCCCTCTAAAATGATATTTTTAAAGGGGGAAAAAAAGAAAACATCCCAGCCCAGTCCAGATCAAGGCCATAAGTCTGATATCAACCCATGTGTCCAATACCAATCTATAAATTCCTCTTCAGACTCACGAAACACATGCTGGCAGGGGTCTCCATGTGGCTCCTCCAGCTCCAGGGCTCTAGCGTAGCTGCACGTGTCTTGTCAACAGGAATGTCTCCCAGGGAGTATGTCCCGCCTCCAGTGAGCTATTGACCTTCACCGCGCCTCCAAATGAGGTCATCAAGCTGCGACCTGATTGACAGGCCAGGCTCCGCCCCTTCCTTAACTTGACAGATGATATAACTGCCAAAGCCCTCGACGGAGACGGATGGACAAAGTGGCCGCAACAACAGGCTCTCTCCTGGCGGCCACTATGAGCAGTGCAGGGCTGGATGCGGCTTCCCTCTGCCGTCCGTCCAGCCCGAGGGTCAGAATTAACTGCACAGCCCCAGCAACAGCCCCCGTATTCAATCTCCGTCCCCCGCAAGCGGTGGGCCTGCTTCCCCCGGGAGTGCCGTCACGCTCTAGCTGACTCTCAGGTGTTGTGGATTCTGACTTGCAATAACTGCCCCCGAGGGTGTCCCGGGCGGGCAGCCTCCTCTTTCACCCTCAGAGTGCGTGTTAGTCCAGGTTGACTAGAGAAACAAATCCAGAGACTCTCTTAGATGTACAAGTGAGAACTTTATATAAAGAACACATCAATGTATCAATAAAACAGCCCGGCCCAGGCCAGATCAAGTCCATAAGTTCGATAGTAGCCCATAAATCCGATATTAGCCCATGAATTCCTCTTCAGACTGACGCAGCACGTGCAATGATGCCGAATGCAGGAAGATCACAGGCCGGTGGGTAGACAGTCCTGTGGGTCCAGTGGCGGTGGAAGCATCCCCGGGGCTCTGGCTCCATCAGCGTGACCCCATGTGGCTTGTCGACAGAAATGTGAAGCAGAGAGAGTGTCCCGCTTCCAGGGAGGAAGAGAGAAAAAACAACAACCCAGACTCCTCGTGAGAAGGCCATGCCCACAAGGAGGCACCATCAGGCTGTGACCTGATTGGCAGGCTAGACTCCACACCTACAACCTATGTAGCAAGTTGACATGAAACAGTGTGACTACAGCAAGTTCGTGGTTGGGCGGGCGCTTCACCACTGCGCACTGGGGCTCCATCGCTCACTCAGACCTCACTGCCACCCCTTCCTGGCTCGCAGCCCCCCGACAGGACAGGGAACACCTGCCCCTGTGCGTGTCCACAAGGGTGACTCTTCAAGGATCGGACAGCCTTGTCTTTCTCCTGAGGAGCGGCCGGTGGTCTTGTGCTGCTGGCCTTGTGGTGAACAGCAGAACACTTTCACCGCTGGGCCACCAGGGCTCCTCCGTCTCTAGTGGGAGGAAACGTGGGCAGGTTAGTACGTTTCCCAGGGGACGTGGGTGCCTCGAGCTATTTTGGAACCCAGCCAGAGGCCCCCGCCCCCCACCATCCCCAGGACGGAACGAGGGAGCTGTGGGATTCACCCAACCATCCCTGATTCCTCCAAAGCCACTCCACTCCAGGAGAGAGCCAACAGATTCAAAAAAAAGGCGGGGGTGGGGGTGGGGGGTGGGGGTTAGAAAAGCAACATGCACAATAACAAAGTCGTTCAGGGTCTATGGTTTTTTAAATTGGTGGAAAATATGTATATATTTACTTTGGGTCCATGCAGGCTTTAGAAACCTCCCCACCAGAATGGCATGGATTCCCTTTCAAAGTCATTATCCCAGGGAAGGAATGTTTTCTTCGTTCAGTGCAGCGTGTTTGCAGGGGTCCTCAAGCCCGTAAGGGGATGTGGCCTCTCCACTCCCTCCTCTTCCTCTCTCATCAAAACAGATGTGCCCGCTGTGCCTCTCTGACGTGGGAGGGTCCCCAGAAGGCCCCTCCTGGCCCACCGCAGGCGAGCCAGGGCCCGAAGGCCGCCTTGGGATCCCCTTTCTGTGGAAATGTTTCGGGGCAGGCTGGAACCGCATGATTTATTATGCGAAACATTTCCCGGCGGCGGAAAAATAAACGGTGGTGCAGGGAGGCTTGACGAGCCAAGCAGGTGGCTGTGCGCAGGGAACAGGCGTCCCAGCCGCGGCCAGTAGCTCTGCCAAGCGGCCCTGGTTTGAGGAGGCTTCAGATTTTTCCAAGATGGAAGGAGGACGCCGAGACATGTCTAAAAGTTCCTGGGGCCCAAAGATCGGCGGGAGCCCACATAGCAGAAACAGGACATGCCCTGGGCCAGCATGACCAGCAAAGCCCCCAGTGCACAGGGCTCACAGCCCGGCCAGCCGCAGCAGCCCTGCTCGCTGCCCAACAGATGGGCTTCCCCCTGAGTTCCATCCAAGAACGTTACCTGGGCCGTCTCACCTCACCTCCTGCATCCTCACTCTGCAGGCGGAGAGGACTCGGTCCAGGGAGGAGAAAGGACGGCGTGGGGTCCAGCAGTGAGAGCCACGGGCCCTTGAGTCTGAATTGACAATACGCACAATTCATTTGTCCGTGCACCAGCAAGTTGGCATCAGGCTTGTCTTTTCCTTCTTTTTTTTTTTTTTGTTCTTTTGAGTGAGTGTGAGTGAGAGTGAGTGAGTGAGTGAGTGAGTGAGTGTGAGAGTGAGTGAGAGAGTGAGTGAGAGTGAGTGAGTGTGAGTGAGAGTGAGTGAGTGTGAGTGAGAGTGAGTGTGAGAGAGTGAGTGAGTCAGTCAGTCAGTCAGTGAGTCAGTGAGTCAGTGAGTGTGAGTGAGAGTGAGTGAGAGTGAATGAGTGAGTGAGAGAGTGAGTGAGAGAGAGAGTCTGTCTTTTCCTTCTGAGCTCGCCGTAACAGCCGCCCGAGCTGGGGTTCAGGGTGGCCACCTGGCAGGACTCTGGCCCAGGAAATGCCTCCAGGGTATAGCTTCCGTCAGCGCTTCCCTCTTCCAAGGGAGAAGGGCAGGGTGGTGAAAGATAGTGCTGCCCAGTGGGAGCAGCCTGGATCCCTGAGAGACTGCGTGGAGCAGACACCAGCCAAGCCAGGCGAGCGGGGAGCCAGAACGCTGGAGGGTGGTGTGAATGAGAAATCAACTTTCTTTTTCCCTAAGCCACCCAAATGTTGATGGTTCGTTTCAGCAGCTAGTCGACCGCTGGCTGCCTGATCCAACCCTGCAAAAGTACAGCCGCCACTCTGCCAGCTTGGGTTACCGTTCTTCAGTCTCCCTCGGGAAATGAACCACCTTCTTCCTGTGATGGAGCCTCCTGTCAATCAAGATGCCCCTCCCTCCACAGGGCCCACATTTGGCCAATCAGACTCTCTGCCCTGGGACTTTACCTCCTGACAGAGAAATGGCTTCAGCAGATTCGTTCCATCAGCAGCTCTACCTCCAGCACCTCGGTGTTCAGCATTCCCTCTCGGCATCCACCCAATCCTCCCACAGTTAGCTTCTTTTCATTATGAGTACTTAACGCGTTTTTGTCGTCTCTTTCTTAGATTGACCCACTCCGTGTATATTTCCTCTGGCAGCTCCCCGGGAGACCCTGCTACAGCCTTTGCTGCATGGTCTCCACCCACGTTTTACTGCCTGTGGCATTCATGCTGCGCTCCGTAGTGTGAGCCTTCGGTCGGTTGGCCAAGCAGCTGTCTTCCAGCCACCTGGAGGCGCAAGTTTGACCTTGAATGAGGAAGACCGAAGAAGGATCGGCCCCTGAATGATGTGCTGGCGAAGGCTATTGAAGGTGCCGTGACCGCCCAAAGAGCAGACCAGCCTATCTTGGAAGAAGCGCAGCCAAAGGCCCCTGAGGGCGAGCTTCCTCTCAAGTACTGTGGACACGCTGTCCGGAGGAGGGACCGGTCCCTGGAGAAGGGCATCATGCTCGGCGAGGTAGCAAGGCAGTGAGGAAGAGGAAGGGCCTCCACACGGGGCTGCAAGGATGGGCTCAGACCAAAGACAAGGGTGAGGCTGGCGCAGCACCGCGCTGTTCCGTTCTGATGTGCACGGGTCGCGACCAGAACCGACTCAATGGTACAGGCTTGTGTTTTGGCTGTCTTCTCAGAAAAGGATACATTAGAAGGTTGAAATTGCCCACTTAGGGGCTGGGGTGGGGGTCACATGTTCAGAGCGCTGCCTGTTTATGCCACACAGCCTCTCTGCCAAGTGGGTAACATCATGTCCTAGATGGTGAGACTCAGAGACCAAGAGATGTGTCGATTGCCTGAGACCAGGCGGCAGGAAGTCCTGCGGCAGCCGCAGTCAGATCCAGAAGGTCAACCTCCCACTCCATCCTTCTCCTGTCCAGTGGCACCTCCCTCCCAGGCTGTGGACACCACAGAAGGAAGATGAAATTAAAGTTTCAGGAAACACTGCCATCGGGGCCATCGTCACCCCGACCCCTCATCGGCAGAGGAGACCGGCCGCCCACAGGGCCTCGCAGGCTGCCATCTTTCTCCCACCTAGCCCTTGGTGGGTTGGATGTTCCAGGACCCAGCCAGGTGCTTAACAGCTGAGCCCCAGGGCCCCTGCCTGTGCGTCTTTTACGAGGGATTTCATCAGAAAGGCAATGCTGATGTATTATTTGTGGGGAAGACACTCAGCTCTCCTCTCCCCAGAAATATGCTTTCTAGTTATGAATGGGGCCAGTGGAGCGGTGGGTGGGTCAGGCTTTGGGCTGTGACCCCCAAGGTGGGCAGTTCGAATCCAGCAGCCGATCCGTGGGAGCGACAGGGGACGGCTTGCTCCCTAAAAGGTTCAGCCTTTCAGAGACGGTCCAGGGCATCTCTGCACCGCCCTGTGGGGGTGCGGTGAGTCGGAATGACTGGTCAGCGCATCACTCACTCTGGGTGCTTTTGTGCATAAACCAGCAGCCTGGGGTGGGGATGGAGGGTGTGAGGGGCCATTGGCGCAGTTCCGACCCACAATGAACCACAGCCTGCTTCCACGCCCTCCTCACAATTGTTCCTCTGTCTGAGCCACGCCTGGCAGCGACCAGGGTCCATCCATCCAGCTGAGGGTCCTCCTCTTTCGCTGCCCCTCCACTTTACCGGGCAGGACTTCCTTCTCCGTGCCGAGGCGGCCTGTGTGTGGCTGTGGTGCTGGAAGCTAAGTCGCTGGCTTTGCAAATGCCAGCAGGGTCCCCCCAGCATGAGCGGGTTTAAGCGGAGCTTCCAGACTGAGAGGACAAAGAGGGAGTAGGCTGTCCGCTTCAGGGGGATTTGCCATGGACAACTTTATGGGGAGCATACATATAGTTCTGTTTTGTTCTTTCAAAGGCGATCCTAGCTGGCATTTACTTTGGGATCTTGTGCCCAGCTATTGTCCCCACCCCCACCACCCCCTGCCATCAGGGCTCCTGAGCAGGAGACACGAGACGCAGCGGCAATGGCACTGCCTGATGCCCCCCTGCCGCCGCCGCCGGCCCCTCCCCACCTGCTCAAAGCTTCCCGGAAGACCCTGTCCTCCAACAAGTTGTCTGGACCACAGGGCTTCCCATTGGACAAAGGGGTTCCCATTGCCCACCGGACAACCTCAGTACAGACTGCAAGTTACTGGGGTGTGGCTCACCGTGCCCGTTGCCCTGCCATCCCCCTACCCCACCCCACCTCTACCCTGTGTCTCTCTCTCCCACCCCCACAGCCTTTGTAGAAGTCTCATTTCCCTTCCTCCCAGGGAGGCTGCTGGAGGCTGGAGGGAGGCCGGGAAGGAGCCTACCCTGGGGTCCAGTGCCCCTCGCCCAGACTAAACATCCTAATGAGGGTCCCTGAGGCCAGATGGGCAATTAGATGGCCTGCTAGGGTGGGGGGCAGGGTAGAGGAGCTGAATTCACCATCTAGCCTGCTAACCCAGGACAAGGCAGGCTCCCCAGGTCTGTGAGTTCTCATCAGGCCTGAAGTCCCCTCGGCGGTGTGCACCCCCACTCGCACAGGTGGGCCAAGCCTCCAAACGTCCGAGGATGATACCGGGCATGGGGGCGGGTGTCCAACTGCAGAACAGACCCCAGACCCCGACACCCCTGGGGGGTCCTTGACTCCAAAGGCCCTTGCTCATGGAACTAGGAGTGGAAAGATGCCCTTCAAGAGGAGAAGAGACCCCCCCACCCCCAAGTCAGGACAAGACGTCACATGCATATACACACACATGCATATCACATGCAGACATGCTGACATGCACACACACGCCCATAAGCACAAACACGCTAGCGTGTGGACTGCACACCTGCTCGCGTGTAGGTGCACTTGCACACGCATGTGAACACACGCACACGCTGAGCATAGCTGTGCTGAGCCATGGCAATCTACCTCTGCAAAGACTGGCGTGGACCCGGAGGCAGAGGGCATCTGCAGGGCAGGGTGGCACTGCCCCTGGGGTGTCTGAGGCTGTGGATCCTCACTGAAGTTCTCCGGTCTCTCTCCCTGGGTGCCGCGGGTCTGGCTGGTTGGGCTTGCAGCTGGGGGCTTCCGTCCTGAGAGACAGCGGCTGCAGAAGCCCCCGGGGGCCGTGCTAGCCTGCCAGGCAGAGTCTCTGGGAGCCTGAATCAAGCCGACGGCGGTGGGGAGTAACCAAACTGCGTGGCTGAGTGAGAGAGACAAGAATGAAAGGGCCAGCTGGCGCCTGCCCTGTTCACTGCCTCCACGCCGACGCCACCACACTGTCTCCCAGAGGACAGCCCGCACCCCGGCCGGCCAGCCAACTCCACCTGGAGCGTGCCCGGCATGTCAGGACACCCGCCCTCGGCCCAGAGACCCCACCCGGGCAGACAGGACGCATTGCACGCTGATGTCCACAGACCAGGCAAGCGGAGGGTACTAGCTTACAGCAGCGGTTCTCAACCTGTGGGTCGAGACCCCTTTGGGAAGCAAAGGACCCTTTCACAGGGGTCATCCAAGGCCATCGGAAAACACATAAATATTTCACAAAATATAATTGCATCTTGTTTTTGTGATTCATCACTGTGCTTTCATGTTCAGTTTGTCACGACGAAAATACGTCCTGCACCCAAGGGTGGAGGGAGGGGGGCTTGGAAAGGGGGGGCCGAGCGCAAGGGTCTACATATAACCTCCTCCTTGGGGGGCAGACAACAGAAAGTGGGCGAAGGGAGACATCAGACAGTGTAAGATATGACAAAATAATAATTGATAAATTATCAAGGGGTCATGAGGGAGGCGGGAGGGGGAGGGAGGGGAGAAAATGAGGAGCTGATACCAAGGGCTCAGGTCCAAAGAAAATGCTTTAAGAATGATGAGGGCAACAAATGTACAAATGTGCTCGACACAATGGATGGATGGATGGATTGTGATAAGAGTTATACGAGCCCCCAATAAAATGACTTAAATAAATAAATAAAATTTTAAAAATAAAAATGGAAAATACATCCTGCCTATCAGATATTTGCATGATGATTCATAACAGTAGCAAAATGACAGTGATGAAGTAGCAACGAAGATAATGTGATGGTTGGGGGTCACCACCGCATGAGGAGCTGTCTGAAAGGGTCGCCCATGAGGAAGGCTGAGAACTGCTGTCTTACAGGAAGCAGGAGAGAGCCATGAGAAAGCAGAGGCCGAGTGGACGTCCCAGAGCCTCCGGGCTTACACTCTGAGACCGCAGGCGAGGGGTGCGGAGTGGGCGGGGGGCTTCAGAGGGCGGCTGAGCGGAGGAAGCCATGCCTGGTGATGGGATGCTCGCTCCAGGGGGGCTGGGCAAGGACGCGCTGAGCAGACAGGGAGGGCTGGGGCAAAAGTCAACACCGGACGCAGCATGGGAGACCCAACGAGACCTGTCCACCAGCAGGGCAACCGGGCTGGTCAGGCTGGTGGGCGGGAGCTGGTCTGGGGTCCAGGACTGGATTCTGACGGTGACTGGGCTGCGAGGCCGTTCTGAGGACATTCGGAGGATGTCCACAGGGCACAGGTGTGTCCTTGGGGAGGGCCTTCCCAGCTCCTCCCAATCCTTCCCAGAGGCCATCAGGACCAGTGAGGAGGCAGAGGCTAACCGGGCCCGTCCTCTAGGGTGGCCCATGGGGTCCCGCGTGTGGCCCTTACAGCATCTGGTGTTGATTTGGGGATTAAGAGTGCAGGGGTGGGGTCTAGCCTGTCAATCAGGATATAGCCAATGAGGCCTCTGTGTGGGCATGGCCTTCTCCTGAGGATTCTGGGAACTCCTGTACTTCCTCCTTGGAGGTGGGAGACACTCTCTCTCTGTTGACTCCCTGCAAGACATCCCTGTGGAGAATGCACATGGAGAGAGGCTGATGGAGCCAGACCTCTGGAGCCAGAGAAACCACACGGAGACCCCTGCCAGCGCTGAGATGCTTACACTGCCACTGGATCCACAAGACTTCCCACCCACTGGCCTGTGATCTTCCTGCACTTGGCGTCATTGCAGGTGTTTTGTGAGTCTGAAGAGGACTTTATAGATTGGTATCAGATATATGGGCCAATATTGGCCTTATGGACTTGATTTGGACTGGCCTGGGATGTTTTCTCAATATTCAACTGCTCTTGTATATGAAGTTCTTTCTTGTACACATGTGAGTGTCTATGGATTTGTCTCTCTAGTCCACCCTGGTTAACACACTCTGGAGGTGCCCCCAGGGGGTGCCCTCAGAGACCCCAGCCCCTTGGGCAGGCTGGCCAGAGGGAGGAGCACCGGGGAAGGAGTGGAGGTGACCCAGAACTGATGGCATTTCCAGGAGCGGAGCTTCTAGGGGGTCTCTGGAGGGAGGGACCTAGCAGACCAGAAGGACTGGGCCACCCAGTGGGGGAACCCAAGCCAGAGGTCACTGGAAGGGGAAGGGCTGAGCCCAGCAGGGAGCTACATTCTTTCATCTGGGGAAGACAGGGGTTGGGGGTCAAGAAAAACAAGAGTGGGGAAAGAAGAGGATGGGGTGGGGGGGGCGAGGAAAACAGGGGCGCAGCAGCAGAGACAGAGAGAGAGAGAGAGAGAGACCAGGAAGAAAGAGACACAGAGACAGTCTCAGAGACAGAGACAGAGACTGAGAGAGAGCAGGAGGACAGAGACCCGGAGACAGACAGAGACAGAGAGAGGGGACACTCTGCAGCCTCGGGCACAGCCCACTGTGGCCACCAGAGTCCTGTGCCGATGCCAGGCTGGGTGGCATGTCTACATCGGCTGTCATGACAATCAGGTGGCATCCAGTGAGGGCGCGTGCTGCTCCAGCAGCTGATGCCAGGGCTGCCCTGTGCTGGTGACAGTCGCTTTGAGCACCAGCTCCTGTGGCTCCGTGACACCCGGAAGCCTCAGACCCCCATTTACCTCTGAGATGTCTATTTGTGTGTCTTTTCAATCGGGGAGGGAGGGTGTGGCTCCCATGTTTTTTTTAATGATTATTCAGACAGACCCTTCCCTCCGCCCCCCCACCCCAGCCCTGGTCTCGGAGGCCCATTGCAGCATTCACTAGGCCGCTGCCCGTGGGCAGCCCCAGTCCCTCCGCGGCCTTGCTGTTTGTGAGCAAATTCATTAAGGGAAAAAAGAAAGGACGGGGCAGATAGACCAGGAATGACAGAAACAAAGAGACAGAGTCAGAGACGGAGAGAGACCAGGAAAAAAGAGGGACAGAGACCTAGAGGGATGTGGGACAGAGACACGGAGTGGGGGGGGCGGGCTCCCTGGGACAGGGAGATGGGGCAGCGGAGGGGGAGAAGACACCGCAGACAGGGACAGGGGGCTGGGAAGCAGAGAGACAAACAGCAAATGGGCCGAAGACAGGCCCACACGAGACAGAGAAGCAGACGGACAGACAGACAAACCAACTGGGGAGGGGGTGTGCTTTCACAGGGCGGGCCCCCTTCCCTAGGTCAGGGGTCACAGGAAGCTGACCAGGACCAGGGAGGAGGGGCACCCAGGACAAACCACGCCAGAAAGGACCCCAGAGAGTGAGAGCTGAGCCCCAAACAAACCAAACGGGGGTGGGGGGTGGCGGGGGGGGGGGCCCGCATAGGGGTCTCTCTTCCTCTCCCTCCCCCTCCTCTCTCCCTGACTCTGTCTCTCTCCTCTCCATCTGTCTGTCTGTCTCAGTCTCTGTCTTCCTTCCTTCCTCTCTGTCTGTCCGTATGCTCGGCCTCTCCCTGTATATCCGTGTACACACACACACACACACACACACACACACACACACGCACAAGGGGCTTCAAAAGTTGATGGAAACGCAGAATGAAAGGCTGTGGGACTTTCCCATCAGGGTGCTGAAGCCCCCACCCTGCACCCCTCTCCATCCCGTTCCTCTTTCTCAGCCCGCCCCCCGCCCCCCAGAGTGAAACTCAGATAGGAGACCAGACCAGAAGGGAGGGGCGGCAGGGGGAGCACGGTGGAGGGGAAGGGGGGAGGGGAGGTCAGCCCCCCAACAGCCCCATCAGAGCCCTGCTCCTGGGGAGGGGGGGGCTACTTCAGCCCCCCACCCAAATGCTGTCCAGGGTTTGATAGCAGAGCTATTCTGTGTCGTCATTCTGTTTGTCTGAAAAAGAGACTGGCGTGTGGGCCGGGCCAGGGCTGAGACAGAGGGCAGGGCAGGAACCTGCCCCCAGGAGCTGACCAGCACCCGCCTGGTGCAGGAAGGGGGGACTTTCTATGGGGCCCTGGCCGTGACTCCGCCTCCCGTTCCTTCTCCCACACTGTCCCCGCCGTGGGGTCAGGCTGATGCCCTGGGCTGTGGAGCCGGGCTGAGCTGAGTTCAAATCCTGACACTCCCAGGAGTGTGGCTGTGGGCCCACCACAGCCCCCCATCCTCGGTCCCTCGTCTGTGAGGTGGGGTGCACCTGCCAGGAACTGGGCACAGGCTGACACCCACTTAGTAGCTGCGGCATCACGTGGTTGTCATCATCCCTGCTGAGCCCCCCAGCTGGGGTCTTGGCACCAACGCCTCCTGCCAGCAAAAGCCACTCCGACCCGGGCCAACTCAGGCTAGGAGCTGGGGGTGGTGGTGGTGGTGGTGTGTCTTCTGCATGCAGCAGGCTGTTCACAAGCCTTCCTGCGATCCTGCTGCCCCCCTGCTTCACCTGCGCCAGCGTCTCCACCCTGACGCCCGCATTCCCTGCTCTTAAGCCACATGGGACCCTGTTCCGCTCGCAGGACCGCCTCCCGTGCATGCACCGGCTCCTCGTGAGCGCAGTGAAGGGCTCTGGGATTCTTCCTGTTTTTCTCAAGGTCACAGACATCGTCTGTCACGATCCACAGTTGGATGTCTTGGTCCAGCCGGTCAAGGTCAAAGACAAGTTGACCTCCTGCCGGTCCTCTGCTTTCACCCCAGAGTCATCTGAGGTCAGCAGTGATCCCTCCTTCCAGACCCTCTTCTGAATCGGCCTGAATTTCTGGCTGCTCCCTGCCGGTAACCTGCTGCAACCGTGTTTAAAGCATCCTGCAAAGTTTCACTTGTGCCTGATAGCAATGATATGGTTTGATGATGCCTGCATTCTATTGGGTCACTGTTAGTCCAGGTAACTAGAGAAACAAATTCGCAGACATGCATACATGTATAAGAAAGAGCTTGATATAGAAGAGCAATTGTACATTCAGAAAGCATCCCAGCCCAGTCCAGATCAAGTCCATAAGTCCAATATTAGCCCATATGTCCAGTACCAGTTTGTAAATTCCTCTTCAGACTCACCCAACAATGCAGGAAGATCACAGGCTAGTAGGTGGAAAGTCTTGTGGATCCAGTGGTGGTAGAAACATCTCAGCCTTGACGTGGGTCTCCACATGGCTCCTCCAGCTCCAGGGCTCTGGCTCCATCAGCGCAGCTCCATGTGGCTTGTCAACAGGAATGTCTCCCAGGGAGAGAGTGTGTCTGGCCTCCAGTGAGACATTTATCTCTGTCATGCCTCCAAATGAGGTCATCAGGCTGGGACCTGATTGACAGGCTGGTGTCCACCCCTTTACTCTTTCTAGTCTCAAGTTGACACCGGACGATGTAACGGCCGCGTGGCTATCATCCATATTTCTTGGGGCGCTGAATACATGCTAACCAACGAGGCATTTATTAGATGGGAGACAGACACAAGACTCCACACTCTTTTCTCACTGTGTTCCATTCAAGGGACAATCAGAAATGAAACTTACTTGATGTATAAGTCAAAACCGCTCTCCTGAGAGAAATACCACTGTGTTGAGTACGGTCCCCCAGTCTACGACGTGAGTCTCAGGCTGTGTGAGATGAAGGCTGGACTGATCCCACGGGTGTGCCAACCAGAGTTTAAGCTCACATGCTGAACACTGCTGTTGGCGAGACCCGGACTGTGACTCTGCATGCCAAGCTGGGCGGTCATGAAGGAGTGAATTTACCACAGGAGTGGCCCTATCCCCTTCCACAGTGGCCAGACAGTCGCCCCTCTGAGCTACATGACCTGTGGAGGGCCAGTCACCCCCTCTGAGCTGTGCCCACTGGTCAGTAACAGACAGAACCCAAGGAAACATCCACAAGCTTCTTGGAGGGGCCTCGAGACCCCGCAGGTCACTTCCGCCCCCTGCCTGGGCACTCCTGGTAGGTGGTGGCCTGCCTCGGCCTTCTGAGCTCCTTGGCGGGGACCCCCCCC
>NW_022106189.1:46905750-46911959 GCF_000313985.2 Echinops telfairi
CCCCCCAGGGACACAGCCACCCACTCAGGCCCCCCAACCCAGGGACATGTCCACCCACTCAGGTCCCCCCAACCCAGGGACATGTCCACCAACTCAGATCCTTCTACCCAAGGACATATCCACCCACTCAGGCCCCCCCAACCCAGGGACACACCCACCCTCTCTGGACCCCCACACCAGGGACACGCCCACCCTCTCTGGTCCCCACCATGTGCTGTTACCTCCTTCACATCTTGAATCCCCCTTGACTTCCTGTTTGTGATTTTGCTGTAAAGACGTGGCGCCTGGGGAACTGATCACAGGATCTACCTACAGCCCTGTCCCCGGTGGACGGACAGCAGAAACGTGCGTACAGGGAGACATTAGACAGTGTAAGACATGACAAAATAATAACAATTTATAAATTATCAAGGGTTCGTGAGGGAGGGGCAAAAATGAGCTAATACCAAGGGTTCAAGGAGAAAGAAAGTGTTCAAGAAAGAAAGAAAGATGATGGCAGCAGATGTACAGATGTGCTTGACACCATGGATGGATGGATGGGTGGGTGGATGGGTGGATGGATGGATGGGTGGGTGGATGGATGGATGGGTGGATGGATGGTGATAAGAGCTGTACGAGCCCCCAATAAAATGATCAAAAATAAAAATTTAAAAGACGTGGAACATAAAATCCACGCTGTCACTATTTTAAAGTGTCCTGTGCCTGGTGGTACGCTGGGTTAAGCATTGAGCTGGGACCTGAAAGGGCACCAGTTCGAACCCACCAGCCGCTGGAGAGAGAAAGAGGAGGCCGCCTGCTCCCCCGAGACTGACGGTCGTGAAAATCCCGAGTTGCAGCCAGCCCTGGCCGTCCTGCAGGGTCGCTGGGAGTCAGCAGGGCCGGCTGGCTGCAGTGGGCTTGGTTTGTGGGGTTGGGAAGCGTCTCTGTGTGGCTCACACAGCTCCGCCCTGGGCCACTAGCAAAAGGCTGCGGTGCACATCCACCCAGGGCACCTCGGAAGAAAGGCCTGGCTGTCGCCTAAGAAATCTGCCCTGGACGCCCCGTGGGCGGGCCTGCCGTGACGCAAGCAAGGGTAAGTGTGGCAAAGCGTCCCTGCAGCTGCCCACGGGCTAGTCCCAGGCCTTCATCACCCCGTCCCTGAGACTGACTGCTGGTCTTTGTCACCAGGGCCAGCAGGGTTGAGGGCCAGCCAGTGACCCCTCTGATGTCCTCCAAGGATTTCACACAGTAACCTGCCCAAGGCTGCAATGCTCTGCTAACCACAGAGCCGGGCCCTGTGACACTAAGGCCCAGTGATGGCCAGCATCTGAGAAGTCTCCTGCACCCCCTGTCTCCCAGCCCCTCTCCCTGGGTGGCAGGTCCAGCTCCCTGCCACTGCGGGCGCCCCTCCCACCGGAGAGGGCAGCGTCTCCTGGAATGCAGCTTGTTTGCCTGCCTGGCAGCAGGGGGCCCTCCTGTCTCAGGCCAGGCAGCCGTCCAGCACTGGGGCCTGACCCGCAGCAGGGGCTGGGTGGGCCGGACTGCGCCCTGGAAACTGGCTGACAGTGTGGCTCAGAGATACTGCGTCTGCCTGGCTCCAGCCAGGCCCCAGGTGGTCCCCGCTGACCCCGCTGCCTGGACAGCAGGGCTGGGGCGTGGACCTATGGCTGAATGTTCGCTGAAACAGACCCTGCCGGTGCTAAGGAGCGGGAGGAGCGCTGGGAGGAGGGGCAGAGAGAGGGAGACTAATAGGGGCAAAAAAGATAGATGTCTGCACACTCATTATACGAGGGGAACACTCCCCCCAAAAAAGAGGACAAACACTCCCCTGGGCAGAGCTTTCCCAGGACACATGTCCCCCTAGGGGAGCGTTGAGCTCCTGGCTCTGAGCTAGTGCCCCAGTGGCGTCACCTGGGAAGCTTCTCTCTGGTCACAGTGAAATTTTTCATAAAAGCAGTTCCACTCGAACCTTGTTTTCACAATGGCCGATTTAAGAGAACAGCGTGAAGCTGTGAAACTTTGTTTCCTGCTCGGGATAAATGCCGCAGAAACTGTTGTGTGTTGAACACGGCTTACAAGGGCAGTGCTGCGGGTGGGAAAGGCTCAAGTGTATGAGTGGTTTTCTCTTTTCAACAAAGGTGCAGTGTTGATGGACGGCAAGCCTTGTCTGGACATCCGTCAGCTTCCTGAACGGACAGAAATGCCGACTCCCAGTGCATCTGGAGTTCATCCCACCAGGGCAGACTGTTCATTAAGCTTTCTATGTAGAGGTTCTGAAAAGATGTGTAACAGCATACAAGAAAAAACGCCTGATCTGTGGCAGATAGGGCACTGGCTTTGCCACCACAATGCACCTGTTCACACAGCCATCTCAGCACCCAGTATTTGGCAAAAAACAGCATGCTCTCGTGCCCCACACACCTGACTCGCCTGATCTCTCTCCATGTGACTTCTCTTTGTTCCTGCAAATGAAGAGGGGCTCTAAAGGGCAGCGGTTTGATGCCGTAGAAGAGGTGAAGGAAAAACGAGGGAGGTGCTGTCAGCCATCCAAACAGATGAGCTTGAAAACTGTTTCCAAATCTCATATTTGACAAATGTATTAAGTGTCATGGAAAAGGACCATGAAGGTGATAAGGTCATTTTGTAAAAAAAAAAAAAAAAAAATTAAATACATAAGCTTTGGAAAAAATCCATTTTTTTTAGTATGCCCGTGTATAGAACATTGGTATACACACAAATTCCCAAACTTATACGACCTACTGCTCCTGTTTCAGAAAGCAATTACTCAGCACGCCCTGGCAGTGAAGAGTTTGCCTTCTCGGCAGGTCGAATACAGGTCTCTGCTTCTGTGTGAGCCCCGGGAGCACAGTGGTGCAAGGCCGGCAGTTTGAAACCAGCAGCCACCCCTGGGGAAAAGATGAGGCTTTCTACTCCCGCGAAGAATACAGCCTCAGAAGACCATCGGGCTGTTCTACCCAGTCCTGTCAGGTCAGGTGCACTGGCATGCCTGGACAGCAGTGAGCTGAGCGGAGTGGCTGTGCCCCGCGGCCCCTGGGTCATCCTAGGCCCCCAGGGGGAGGTACCCCACCTCCCCGTGTTGCCATTCAAATCCAGGAAAGCCCCACCCTTCTGGGGAGACAGAGACAGTTCAGGGGTGAGCCATGGCCCCCCAAAGGTAGTGCAGGCCCAGCCCCGCCCTGGTGGGCATCCCTCTGCAGAGGCCAACGCTTGGTTAACTTGAGGTCACACTGGGGCAGTTCCTGTGTGGGCCCCAGCACACCCACCGGAGGGAGTCGGACGGCCCACGGAGTCTCTCAGCCCATCATCCTCGTGGGAGCAGACCATCTGGTCTGGCTCCCTCGGAGCCACCTTGCAGTTAGCCTGCGAGTACTAACCCACAGTGCCACCAGGCCTCCTCTGCTGGAGCATGGCTGACTTAGCGCGACCTTCTAGGACAGAGCAGGGTGCTCCTTAGGGTTTGCCAGGCTGTAGCTCTTTGCTGGAGCATACTGCCTGGGTGAGCTTGAACCAGCAACCTTGCAAGTAGCAGCCTGAGCCTAATCCACTGCAGCACCAGGCATCCTCCACTGGGGCTGGGGCCCCTGATCCTATAGGACCAGTGTTCCCTGACTCGTAGGAGAGCCGTCCCTCCTGCTGCCTTGCCCTGAGGTGTGGCCAGGAGCTGGCCATCATGGGGACCTGCCACAAAGACCGGATGAGGGGGTGCTCGTCAACACTCGCTCACGGAGCCCCCACTCCTCGCTGGCGTGTCCAAGCCACCAGCCCAAGGTGCCACACGGCCACCAGGTGCCACAGGGACTCAGTGGATCACAGCTGTCGCCGTCAGGGAGGGCCTTCAGAGTCACACCCCGAGCCATGCTGGTTGGGGACCTTAGGAGCCATGCACCCTTCAGCACAGCTCACTGTCCCTGCAAGCTCAAGGTTCACCCCGCCCCCAGACACCGGGAGCCTGGCCTGGGGAAACCCTTCCCGCCCACCCCCAGGAGCACCAGACCATCAGCGTGGGCCAAATAACACCGCAAAGTGCCGAACAACTGGACTACCCTCCAGGCTCGGCCTGCCCAGGGGACTGCCCGTCAGTCAGCAGTTCACACCACACCCAGGGCCTCTGGCCGCCGGGTTACGGTGGACCCTGTCCATCAACCCAAGGACAGAGCTTCCTTCACATGCTGAGTAAGAAAAGCAGGCGGCGACGCCCACACAGCTAAATCAGACCTTGGGATGATCGGACAAGAGCTTTAAAGCAAGCGGCCAGCGTGCGATGCACCAGCGATTGACTGCTGATTATCTTTGGCCAAACTGTGGCTGGGGAGGGGGCAGTGCTGGTAGAATCGGTCAGCAGAGAAACGGATCTTTTTTTAAAGTCCCAGATGAACATTATGAAATGTGCAAGAACCCAGCAGAACTCTCTCACAGGAACGACGTGCGGAGGAGGGCTGGAACATCCTCCCGTCAAGGGAAGGACTGCTTGCCCTTGAAGATAGACGCTGAGAAGGTTGTCAGCCAGGAAATGATAAATGAAAGAAGTTTGAAACCTCAGAAAGGAAGAAAAACAGGAACCACAACATGAGAAGAAATGAGCATACATGCAATTGACTATCCTTTTCCTCAGGAGCTTTAAATACAAAGCTTGATGATTTAAACAAATATCAGCAATGGTATTTACAAGTGAGGGATTTACCAAGGCCTCTATCAGGAAGGGGGGGGGTCTTCACTCGGCCTCGGAGAGGTGGAGAGTGGGTTGTACGTCGATCACTAAACTTCTCCACGTGGCAATGGAACACGGATGATAAAGACTGGACTGACGGCCCCAAGTCCCCACAAATGAATGTCGAACAGGTGGTCTGCTCTGTGAGCCTTGGCCCGGTTCTTTGTACGCACAAAGAAATCAAGATCAACGTGTTTAATTAATCAGATGAGACCCCGGGAAAGACCCCAGCTGGCATCTTGCTGGTTGGAAGCCCCTGGTCCCCAACGCGCTTAATTTCTCCAAACAAACTGAATTTCAAATGAAACAATGCTGCATAGCTCGACCTTCTTTGGAGAAATTCCTCCTCCTGAATCCCAGCCTTGGGTTTCTCCTGCCATGATTAGTTCGCCGGGTGAGTCAGCCCTCGGAGAGCCCTCCACTGGAAATTTCCATGGGGTACGAGACAGAGCTCCAAGTGCCCGCGGAAAGGGTGCTGGGAGGGTGTGGACTCGGGCTGCCATCTGGCAGATGCACCCGGTGCAGAAGGCCCGGCTGCAAAGGAGAAAAGAGAATGGGAATTCAGGGAGGTTGAGACAGGCGGTGGGGGTGCATATTTGAGGGCAGGCATCTGAGACCCGCACGTTCCCTGCCTTCCCCAAGGCTCAGCGACATGGATGAATAAACGCCCATTACCTAAACTCTGGGTTTACAGGGTTGCCACAGGTAACGTCGCCCCCCCCCCAGCCCCCCGCCCTCCTCTCCCGTGTCCCCCGAGGACAGCTCAGGGGCTGTCAGAATAATGGGGTGGGGGACAGAGTCAGGAAGGCGTGTGGGCAGCGGGGAGCTCTGAGGGTAACAGACACAGCAGGTTCTCACGGGCGGTGAGGTCCCCTGACTCTGCTCCATGGCCGGAAGGGGCAGAGAAACCCCAGGGTTCTCTCGGCTTCCTCCCGCGCTCAGAGCCAGTCCTCAAGTGGGGAGGCAGTGGCACCCACGCTGCAGGGAGCCTAGTGCCCTCTGCTCAGAAGAGCTGAGGTCCCAAGAGAAGGGGCAGCCCAGGGGTCTCTCTGTCCTCCGCCCTGGGGGTGTCAGGTGTGAGGAAGGGCAGCGTAATGACGATGTGCCTGCTGGACTCTGATTGTGGACGCGGGGTCTGCCCTCCTTACAACCAGCAGCCTCTGTACTGGCACAGGTGAGACCCCAGGACCTGGCAGATGACCTGACACACTTCCCAGGTGATGTAGCTAATATGACTTCACAGCCCAAGGAGTGTCACCCCAGACCCCAGCCAATTCCTGCCCCCCCACCTCCTGCCAGGTGAAGATCCGGAGGAGGGTCAGCGAAGGGGGCGGAAGCTTGAACTAACAGGGCAGGTTGGTAGGAAGCGCAAAGCTCCACCAACGTGATGGGGGTGAGGGGGTGAGGTGAAGCTATCGGTGACGACAGTGACGGTGGTGATGGTGGTCAGGATGGTCAGATGGTGATGTCAGGGATGACGGTGCTGATGGCAATTAGATGA
>NW_022106189.1:46912595-46916017 GCF_000313985.2 Echinops telfairi
CGTGAGATGTGGTCCCTACCTTCTCCCATCTGTGGTGATGGTGATGGTGATGATGGTGATGGTGATGGAGGTGGTGGTGGTGATAATGGTAGTGATGGTGGTGGTAGTGGAGGAGGTGGTGGTGATGGCGGTAGCGGTGGTGATGGTAATGCTAGCAGGGGTAGTGGTGGTGGTGATGTTGATGATGTTGGTGGTGATGATGTCATGGTGGAGGAGGAGGAGGAGGGTGTAGTGATGGTGCTAACCATAACCGAGATGGTAATCATGTACTGAGGGTTGGGGGAGCAGGAAGAACCCTGAAAGCCCTTTGTATCATTCCTGGCCCGTGAGAGGCCCACAGTGAGTCCCGGGTATCATGACCCGGGAGGCCATCACCAGAAGCTCTGGTTCTAAGCCCGAGCAATGTGAGTAGCTGTAAGCATCTCAAACCACTGGACTGGATTAGGACTCTCTGGGTTGCAAATAAAAGGCGCACTGGTGGTGCCATGGGTGAGCCATTAAGGTTTCTAACTGCAAGGTGGGCTCTTCAAACCCACCAGCTGGGAGAGAGAGGAGGCTGTCTGCTCCCGGCCTGGAGGAAGGTGATTCTCCCCCGCGCTTGGGTGGCGCTGGGTCAGCACCCCCTTGATGGCCGTGAGCAGAGTCCAGTCCACGTCATACGGACTCAGGCCAAACGAGGGCATCAACTCTCCAACTCGAGAGGCGATCGAATGCAGTTCCGGGGACCAAGAGCCTCCCTCCCCTCTGAGATGGCTTCATAGGAGTGGCTCAGCACTCCATGGCAGAAGCTTCAAGCCCCCAGCCCCACCCCGCCCCCAAAGCTCCTCACCCAGGGCCGTGGGGGCTGCTGTTGCTGGCCTTCCATCAGGACGCCCAGCAGGCCTCTCCTTGGCCTGTGGCACCCTTGGTCAGGAAGGTGTGGAGGCCTCACCACTCAACCTGCACCACCTGCCCACCCTGGACCCGGGAGCCCGAGCTCAGAGGAGTCACTCATCAGGGAAACGGCGGTCCTCTGAGACCGGCTCAGGACTTACACAAGCGTAGGTCAGCGGTTCAGACCCACCGGGGGCTCGTGGGTGAAGGGCCTGGTATCTCCGCCCTGCAGCTGGACTACCTGGTGCCCACAGTTCTGCTCTGTGAGGAGTTGGCGTGGCCAGCTGGGCCAGCAGGCAGAGGACCTGGGCAGGAGAAGACAACCCTGCCTGCTCTCCATGACAAGAAAGAGTTAACAAGGAGAGGAAGGACAGGGTGGGAGGGAGCCCACCCACGACTGTGGACGCTTAGTCAAGGGGAGGGGGGAGAAGCTGGGTGGCCTGGAGGCAAGGTATGCTGGGGGTGGGGCTGCTCCGGAGAGAGCCCCGCTGTTGGGTCAAAGGCCGGCCCCCTGAGGAACCCCGGGTTGAGGTCATTCTTCTCGACTGATACCATGAAGCTTCTGCAGGAGGAGGAGGAAATGATTTTCCCAGGAGGAGGCCTGAGGTTCAGATGGTGATTCTGGGATCAGCAGAGCCCAGGGTCTGCCGGGCTGCCTCTGAGTGTGAGCGTGTGTGTATGCGTGTGTGTGTGTGTGTGTGTGTGTGTGTGTGTGTGTGTATATGCGTGTATGTATGTGTGTGTGAGTGTGTGCATGCATGTGTACGTGTGAGTGGATATGTGTGGGAGGGTGAGTGTATGTGTGTATGTGTACATGTGAGTGTATGTATGTATGTATGTGCACGTGTGTGAGTGTATGTGTATATGTGTGTGTGTGAGTGTGTGTATGTATGTGTGTACGGGTTATGTGTGTACGTGAGTGTGTGTATGTATGTGCATGTGTGTGAGTGTGTTTATGTATGTGTGTGTATGTATGTGTGTATCTGTGTATGTGTGTGGGTGAGTGCATGTGTATATAAGTGTATACATGTGTATGTGTATGTATGTGAGTGTGTGTGTATGTGCATATGTGTATGTGTGGGGGTCAGTGTGTGTGTATGTGTATGTATGTGTGAGTGTATATGTGTATGTGTGTGTGAGTGTGTGTGTTGTGCATAAGAACAAAAGGTTCACAAGGCCGACCCTTCAGCTTGTCTCTCTAGCTAGTCCTCTACATCCAATGCCAGTAACGGTGATGGTGGCGTGTGCCCTCCGTCTCATTAGGAGCCCCAGTGGCCTTGCAGGGCTGGGCACTTAGTGTGCACCAGACACGGGACCAGGGGTCATCCAGCGCTTGTCCCTCTGTGCTCAGAGGAGCCGGAGAGGGTTCCTGTGGTCACCTTGCTGAACAGATGAAGGACAGGTTCAGAGACACTGGCTGACCTGCCCAACCTTCCACACCGAGTCCTGGAGCCCAAAGCGGCAACCTTCCCGCCAGGTCCCGTGGCCTGTCCTTCCCCGGGAAGCGGACGGTCCAGGTCTCTTTGGACAGGCTGTCCAGGACGAGGAAGGTCACTGAAACGCGCCGGGGCTGCAAACTGAGACTGTGGGGCCGGATTTGCTCCTCAGAGGGGCTTTGGAGGTGACTTGTCTTGTGAAGACGAAGAAAGAGGGGGCTGACCACCTTCAGGCAGCTCCCCACAGCCCACCTCCCTCTCCACAGCGCAGCAGCCTCCTCACCCATGCCCCCGCCGGCCCCTGCGCCCCCGAGTCCATAACGGGCTGTTCTCATGGCCACTGAGCTGGTTCGACGCAGAGCAGTCCTACAGGCGGACAGGGCCGCCCCTGGGGGGCCCAGACCGAGAGTCTCCACAGCAGTAGACAGCCTGGTCTTTCTCCCGCAGAGCGGCTGGCGGTCTTGACCTGCCAACCTTTCAGTTCCAGGCCAGCATGTCACCCACATCGGCCCCTCTGGCCAAGAGTGACCAAAGTAGCCACACTCAGCACCACGGAGCCGCTCTGACTCACAGCGACCCTGCAGGACAGGGCAGAGCTGCCCCGGTGGGCTTCTGAGACGGTCACTCTTCATGGGAGCCGACGGCCTCCTCTTTCTCTGGCAGAGCGGCCGCTGGTTTCCGACTGCCGACCTTGAGGTTAACAGCCTGGCACTTCACCACCATGCCACCAGGGTCACCGGCCCTCGGCCCAGGGTGATGAGACGCCGGGATGGACAGGGGAGCAGGGATGACGGTGGTGAGAAGGGGTGGCCGGCAGGAGGGAGAGGAGGAGGACCGTGATGGTGAGCGTGAGGGTGTGCATGGGGAGAAGGTGGTGGTCAGGACACAGGTGATGCTGAGGAGGCTGGCAGTGTTGTTCTGGGACGGCAGCGGGCGTGACGATGTTGATGGTGATGGTGACGATGGGGAGGAGAAGACAGGTGAGGATGGTGGTGGTGGTGAGGACGAAGAGGATGAAGAGGGTGATGGTGATGGTGACAAAGATCTTGATGGCGGTGGTGGTGATGAAGGAGATATTGGTGGTGGTGGTGGTGATGGAGATGGTGGTGGTGG
>NW_022106189.1:46917173-46930536 GCF_000313985.2 Echinops telfairi
CCAGCTCTTTCCTCTATTTCCCTTGACTTTCCTCCTGTCCCACTATCATGTTCAGTCCCCACCAGGGTTTCAGCAATTCCTTTTTGTTACATTACCCTTGATCATGCCCTACCAGGCCTCCCACACCCACCTCACCACCAATTTAGATCACTTGTTGTTCCCTTGTCCCTGGGGTAAAGGAGATATTGATGGTGGAGAGAATGGTGGTGGTGTTGTTGAAGATATCAATGGCGATGGTGATGGTGGTGGTGGTGGTAATGAACATATTGAGGATGGTGGTGGTGATGTTATCGTATCGAGCAGAGAGGTGGAACCACTATGAGTGACATAGAAGAGGAATTTGTTTGGGGACCGGCTGTTGCACAGCCACGGGGCTGGGTGAGCAGCCTGTGTAAGGTCACAGGTGCTGCATCTGGAGATGTGAAGCTGGGCCTAAAGACGGAAAGAAGGGGGAGGTGGCAGCGGATGTGAAGTGGGGCAAGCATGCGATCACTGTGCTGCCCAGCAGTGATTTGCCCAGAGTCCTACAGCCGGTGAGTGTGCGAGATGGGGGCTCACCCTGAACACACCTGCCATTTTGCAGCTCGCCACGGCTGGCCTTAGCACACCTGGATAGAGTGCAGCCCAAGGCAAAAAACGTGGCTTTTCTTCTTTGCCCACATGCCCCTTGGCCAGCCTGAGGCCTCTGATTTGGGACTTGCCAACTCATCCCTCCAAATCAAGTCAATGACCCCCCTCAGTCTCCCTCAGCCTGGAGGAAAACCTTTGAGATTTGACAGCCTGCCCGCCAAGCTCCCTGGGGGAGCTATCTTAAGCCCACACCCGCCTCTGAAGCCCCACATCCTGGGCAGAGGGTTCTTGTCAGCCCCACGCAGGACGCTCAGCTAGGAGTGCCCACCACACCTCCGGACAGGGCTGGGCAGTAGGCAGGGCCTGCTACCAGGTGAAGGTGTTTATAGAAGACAAGGGCTGTTCCTGGGGGCAGAGAGCGCTGCCCTCCTGGGAGTTCCAGGCAGGATCCGGGGTCTCAGTCCCTGCTTCTACTGCCCAGGGCAGTTCAGCTTGCGGGAAAAGTGGGCTATCCCTACGCTGTGTGCACAGTCCGCATGCTCTGCTGCTGGACCCGAGGCTGGAGGCCGGCGTCCACTAGAGGCGCCTGGGAAGAAAGGCCTGGTGAACTACACTGAACAGGATGGATCTCCTCCTCCGGCACCGGGGTCTGCACACGGGGCCCCACTTGTCAGCCACCGGGTTGGTTTTGTGGAGGGTGCTTGCAGGCTCACACATGCAAGGTCCAGCTGGCGCCCTCGGCCCTCACCCCCCCTCGCAGGGGAGAGTGTGGGCGGGTAGGTGACATGCAGGGCTGAAGGGTAATTTGCCCAAGAATTCATGCACAGACATTCCCCAGTGCCACGCCACGGGCCTGCGAGCTGTTCAGAACCATTTGTGTGGCCGGCGGAGAAAGGGCCGCGGAGGGCGCCGGGGACAATGTCCGCTCTGTTCTGCCGAGCGGAGCAGATGCCAGTACCTCCGACTTTACGGCGTTTTCTTGGCCTGCTCAGGCGAGCGAGCTGATTAAAATGAGGCCCCGCCGCCCCCTGAGCAGCCTCCCGGAATGTGGCGGGGGTGTGGTGGGCTGGTGCTCCGTCCCTGCCTGTGTGGGGAGGAGAGGACCAGCTCGGGCCAAGTGCACAGGCCGGGGGGGTCACACCCGTGTGCACCCCGAGCTGCAGGCACACTTGCCTCTCGCCCCCCGGACCTCCTGCCTGGCAGACACAGCGGGCTCCGGGCCCACAGTGGCGAGGAGCTGGCCGGGCAGACGCAGCGTCCCCAAGCCCCTGTTTTCCGGGCGTTGGGTTTTGTGGGAGGTTTGCTGTGTGGTCCAAGCTGAAGCCAAGACTCTCCGAGCAGGCATTTGGGCGGCAGGGACTCCAGTCTGGGTAGAAGGCTCATCATCATAAAAATGCTTACCCAGTTTCCGAGCAGACTGGGAACTGCGGGTCTGTAACAAATACAGCCGGGGCTGTGGTGCCCAGTGGCCTTCGCAGAGGGCGCAGACGGGCAGGGTCCCTGGAGGGCAGCCCTGGGAATCCTAGCTTCCAGAAGACTCCACGTGGCAGAGGGAGAAGGGAGTTGGAGAGGGGATCCCTGGGGTCTTGAGGCCTTGCCCAGAAAATGAAGGGGCGCAGGCAGGACCACCCAGAGTGTGAGTGGTTCCGCTGGGCTCAGACTCCTGACCCTGACCCTGGCCAGGGTCCACTTCGCCACCTCCTGTCCAGTAGAAAGGCCGGAGGAGGCAGCTGCCCTTGGGTGTCTGCTCTGCTCACCCCATGGCAGGGAGCCTCTGCAGATGGGGCCGGCCCTGCCTCCTTCCCAGCACAGGAGCTTGGTGGTGCTGTGGTCAAGCACTTGGCTGGCAGGCAGTGAGTCCGTGGCTGGGACCCACGGCGTCCCTGTGGGAGGAAGATGTGGCCATCTCCTGCTATCAAGATTGTCTGCTGTGGTTTCAGTGCAAGATGCAGAGCATCCTGGTGTCCCGGCCAACCACGTATACACACCCGGTTTCCCGGCTTGGGCTGGGGTCCCTCGGGGAGGCAGCAGGCTCCCCACCGCCTCCCTGGGCTCCCCATACCCATCCACCCTTCTTCCTGTTCTGTTTGCAGAGCAAACGCTGGCCCTTTGGTCCCGGGTGGTTGGTGGTGCTGGGAAGAATGTTCCTCCCTGGTGGCATTCGCAGCTCCATGGGCCTCTCTGCTGCCTGGTTCCATCAAGACTTACAGCCTCGGAAGCCGGGGCCGCGCTCACCATCCTGTAGCATCGCTGGGAACTGACCGGGAGGCAGGGATTGGGTGGGTGGGTGGTTGACCTGGGATTGATGGGTCGGTATCAGTTGAGTGGGTCCTTACTCATTAGCTTGTTGACAAATTGACTGTCGGCTGACTACAACCAGAAACCAGGTCTAGGCTGGTTGTAGGCTAGAGAGAGCATGGCTCCCACTCCCAACTCGGCCACTTCCCGGTCACATGCCGCCACAGGCCTCCGCCCGGGGAGGGTGGCACTGGGCACTGGCGTCGTCTCTTCAGATAACGTGTGTGACGTGGCAAGGCCACCAGGCCACTCGTACAACTCACCGTGGGTGAAGGGCTGGAGTTGGTCGTTCATGAGGCCCTTTAAGGGCCCCTGGAAGTGTAGTGCCTTAAGCCCTGGGCTGTTAACTACAAGCTTGGAGGTTCAAATCCACCAGCCGCTCTGTGGGAGAACCCTGAGGCCGTCTGCTCCCCTAACAAGTGACAGTCCCGGGGACCCTGAGAGGCCACTCTCCTCTGTCCTGTAAGGTCACTGTGAGTCAGACCAGCGGGAAGACACCACTCTCAGCATGAAGTCACTTGGAGGCCTTGGGGACCATCCCCACCAGGCCCGCCCAGCGGTAGCCAAGAGCGAGAGACCGGACGCCTCACTGTTTTGCATGGGAGGCAGGCTGAGACTTACAAACGGTACAGCACCTCCCAGACCTAGAAGCACCCAAAACAGTTGGGTCTGGGTTCCTGAATTTCTCCGAAGTTAGTGTCAAAAACGTGCGGACCCGACGCAGGTGTTGTGAGCACACACTCGGCAAGCTCCCTAAGAAAACCCGCTGCTCACGCACCAAAGAGCCATGCCCAATGCCAGGGAGCCCAGTCTGACCCATCACGACCCTCTGGGCCAGGGCAGAGTCCCCCTTGGGGTCCGAGGCTGTGGGTGTTTAGAGAGGCAGACAGCTGGATATTTCTCTGCTGGAAAAAGCACAGCAATGTTCTAAACATGTCTTCTCTTAGTTTTTTCAAGTTTTATGAAAATCCCCAAGAGCTATAAATGCAAAGTAAACTTGTGGATATTAATATGAAATCAAACATCATAAAATTCTGAGAAGTACCAGCATAGCACAGTTGCCAATGGAAAGGAGATGGATCTGATCTTAGCCTCCGGGACGGGCAAGCAGCACGGCGGCCTCTCTCCTTTGCTGTGACATCAGGCTCTTGTCCGACCACTGCTGTCCCCTGTCCCCGTCCCATCGGGGCCTGCCCTCTGCTGTGAGCCCAGGGGGCTGGCGCCATCCAGGCAGAACGCAGGTGACTGGGAAGCGCATTGTGAGGCCAGCAGAACACCGCCCAAAGACAGACAGAGGACGCGCAGAACACCGCCCAAAGACAGACAGAGGACGCACAGAGGCGAAGAGAGCCGGAGGTCAAAATGAGAAGTTCAACAAAAAAGTTGAGTTCCAAGGGAAAAAACAGAATGAGCAAGAGGTACTTTCAGATGAAAATAATGCCCCAAAGATGTCCCCAAGACAGAGAAGAACATAAATATTCACACTGATGGAGCAAACGGAGTCAGGCGAGCTTGGAATTAATTAATTGATTGGTTGTGGGTTGGTTGGTTGGTTGGTTGGTTGGTTGGTTGGTTGGTTGGTTGGTTGGTTGGTTGATCAATCAACTGATTAGTGAATAAATGAACAAGGAGATTTTAATAATGATATGTCTTTGAAAAGGCTCTCTTAGCAGGAAAACTAACATGTTCCCGGCTCGCCTTATTGCCACATTCATCTCCCAGAGAATGGCAAGAGATCTAATGTTTTAAAAATCACTCAGACCAACAACAGCAGAAGAAAAAAGGAAGAAGCAGAATTTCTTGGAGATGTGATCCTGTAGAGATGCCATTAGAAAATTTAGAGAGTAAAGCCAGATCCCTACCTCACACCACAGATACAAAACTCCTAAATATGGAGTGCAAATCATTAAAACGTCTAGAAGACAAAAAATGATTGGGGGGGGGCGGGGGGAGTGAGGAACTGATACCAAGGGCTCAAGTAGAAAGCAACTGTGTTGAGAATGATCCTGGCAACAAATGTACAAATGTGCTTGACACAATGGAAAGATGTATGGATTGTGATCAGAGTTGTACGAGTCCCCAATAAGATGATTAATTTTTTTTTTAAGTCTAGAAGAACATACAGGAAAATGTCTCCATAGAGCCTGAGGATTTACTAAGCAAAGGCAAAGACGTATACAAGAAAAAGTCTTTCTTTTTTTTTTAAGGCAAAGGTGTAGCTGATGAAGGTGCGCAGTTGGTAGATGTGACCTTTGAAGTTGAAGGTCTCTGGCTGCCGAGGGGCACCACCCAGAAAGTGAAAGACACCTCCGAGACTAGATGCTTACAGCCCGGATAACCCTAGACACGGTCGCATCGAGAGAGCGTCCTGTGAGTTAAGGGAAAAGCAAACGCCCTGCAGGAAATGGCACGAGGCAGGAGCGGAGACATCGTATGAAAGCCAGTGCAGATGAGGGCTGGTTATAAAGAGGAAACAGACTTTCCCATGTGTATGTGGGCGTGTGTCCACTCATCGGGAGGGACCAGTCCTTTGGAGCAGAAGGAGCCCTCCCCCATCGATTGGGAAGCATCGAGCGCAACAGCAGCAACAGTGACTGTGGGAGCGGGAATCTGGTCCCACGCCTCGAGGGGAGGGTTTGGCCTCATCTGGACAAACGGCGGTGCTGGTCAGGAATACCTACTAGGCTGTGGACAGCCAGAGGAAAGGCAGGTCAGCCTCAGAAGAGAGACGAGCAGAATGCTCCTCGGGAGCACGGAAGCAAGACTTGGGCTCACTCATGTTGGACCCCCCTCCAGGAAGGACCGGCCACTAGGACGGCCACGAGTGAAGTGCCCGTGACCGGGCCACAGAGATGAAGGACGCCTTCCGTGAGATGGACGGAGACCCAGTGGCTACAGCGACAGCCTCTACGCACCAACGACCGCCGGACCAAGGGCCAGCAGTGCCTCATTCTGAGACAGAGAAGGTCACTGCACATCAGTCCCTCGGACAGGTGCGTGGACGGTGAGAGGAACAAGCAGACCGTCCTGGAAGAAGCACAGCCGGAGTGCTCCTCAGAGGCGAGGACGGGAGACTTGAGCTCACGTGTTTCGGACACGTTGTCAGGGGAGACCCGTCCCTGGAGAAGGACACCCGGCTTGGTCAAGTGAAGGGGCAGCGAGAAAGAGGAAGGCCCTGAATGAGGTGGGTGGACGCTGCGGCTGCCACAAGGGGCTCGGACCTAAGCCCAGCGGTGAGGATGGGGCGGGAGCGGGCCGTGTTCTGTTCTGGAGTTGGATCCGACTTGACAGCACTGGCGACGACAGAGACAACCACCGCGTGGAAGGTCGTCGAATATGGAAATCGCGTAGGCTGCCAAGAAAACAAGCACACAAACAAGCAGGTCGGTCTTAGAAGAAGGATAGCCAGCTTGCTTCTTAGAAGCCAGCGAGGAAAGATCGCCTCACATCCTGACGACAGGCTGTGTGGAGAGGCCAGTTCCTGGAAAGGGCCGTCCCGCTGGGGTCACAGAGGAGCAGTGAAGCACAGCAAGGCCCTCAAGGAGATGGGCCGGCACCGTGGCTGCCACAACGGGCTCCGGCCTGGGAGCAGTGGTGAGGCTGGCGCAGGACTGGGCAGTGCTTCCTCCTGTGGTGCATAGGGCCGCTGTGGGCCGGAGCTGGGTCGATGGCGCCTTACGACAACAGCCGTGGAGAGGAGTGGGGCAAGGAGGGCCCTACGAAGGCACAGTGGCTACAATGCGCTCCAGCATAGCAACTCTGCTGTCCTGTCCTCGGGACCTGCAGAACACCTGCCGCGGGCGCTGGAGAAGTCGGAGAAGGCTGGTAACGAAAGGAGCCCTCGCAAGACATGCAGACGCCAGCGCCGCGCCGCGGAGATGAGTTAGCGCCATCTGCCCGTGTCGTGCTCGGTGCTCCCAGCGGTGATTCGGAGCAGAACAAACACTGGATGAGCACCAAGCAGGTGTTACCACGCATCTGTCGTTTTAAAGCACACCACTACCCTAGTTCTCGACGACGCAGCCTATTACCTCTTGACGAGTAAACACCCCCCCCCCCCCCGTGCAGTGCTGCAGAAGAAATGGCTGGCCTCCGTGTCCAGAAAGCTACAGCCAAGGAAAGCCCAGCGAGTGCAGTTGCACTCTGCAACATACGGGTTCTCCGAGAACTGGCATCGGCGTGGCAGTCACGGGCATGGTTCTGGTTTGTACACTTCAGGCTGCCAGAAATGCAGGGGCGTGCACATTCACGTGGAGGAGTAACAAGGGCCGGACGCAGGCAACCTCTGAGGAGCGCAGAGAATCGGCTCAGGAAGATTGACCTGTGTCGGCAGCACTGTTTCTTAAAGTGGGTGGAAGATTTATCAGTGCCCATTGCATATTCTAAGGAACCCTGGCAGCACAGTGGGTCATGCATTAGGCTGCTAATCAAAAGGTCAGTCGTTCAAATCCACAAGCTGCTCCACGGGAAGACAATGAGGCCGTCTGTTCCCATAAAGAGTGACCGTCTCAGAAACCCACAGGGGCAGTTCTACCCTGTCCTACAAGGTCTCTCTGAGTCGGCATAGACTCAAAGGCAGTGTGATAGTTCGGTTTATTGTGCCAACCTGACCAATAGGAACGTGTGGGATCAATCAGGTGGCAGTTTGATTGGAGGGCAAAGAGATTAGTGGCTGCAAGGCCCGCCCTCCCTCTCTCTTGCTCTGGTGAGGAGCATGCTGGAACCTACTACTGCTTTAGCTTGTTCTCTGCCTCATCCTATAAGCTACACTACCTGTGGGACAGCCAACCCGTAGATCGTGTTGCTAGAGCTTGAGGCTCCTTCGGGACCTGCTTCACCACGCTGCTGGTGTGCACATCGCTTGAGCTTGAGGCTGGTGGAGCCTGTCGCCTGGCGTTGCTCTTGTTCAATAGCCCATCCAGGCCTGCTTCAAGACGCTCCTGAGCTGCTGACTATCAGTGACCCGCCCTGCTGCTTGTGCCTGTGGGCAGACTCTGCTTGCCTTGCCCAAGGGAGGATTCTGCTGTCTGTTTCCTTGACCTTGGACCCTGCAGCCCTGGTGAGTTGAAGGACTTACAGTATATTAACTGTTCCGCGGAAGTAAGTTGAACTGAACCCTCTGTACTGCTGTTTGGACTAAGTAGCTGTTATATTCCTTCTTGCCGTATAAATCCATCTATCTATCTAATCATAAGTGTCCTGGATTTGTTTCTCTAGAGAACCCTGCCTAGCACAGGCAGTGAGTTTGGGGTTGTAGTTATACAAAGGAGAAAGATGAGACCATCCTTTCCCATAAAGAATGACAGTCTCTTGGGACAGTCCTACCCTGGCCCATAGGCTGGCTGTGAGACAGAACCAGCAGGCAGCGGTGAGCTTTTGAACTTACTTACTAAATGTTGAATACTTGACACCTTTTCAATGGTCATGACTTCTTGACGTTCCTGTCTGTCTGGAGGAGATGCCGCAGACTGAGACAAGGGTGCCTTCAGTGTTAGGAAGAGAGAAGAGTTAGCCTACTGCCACATGGTGAAGCCCTGTAAGGAAACATGAGTTCAGAGAGTTGGGGGTCTCTCAGGAAAACATGATTGCTTCTCTTCCGCAGCAAAAGCCCGAGCACACTTGGAAGGAAGTGCTCAGGATGGGCACGCGTCTGCCTCCTCGCTCTGAGCACGTGCCATGTGAGGGCACTGAGGCAGCCTGCACCACAGCCTCGCCTGCCCTTCACAGCACCCTCCAGCCGGGACGCCAGACTCCCCACTGAGAAGGGAGGAAACAAAGGTGACCGGGCATTAGGAACCTGCCCCTGAATCTCACACAGTGGGATTTCAGTCATAAATGAAGGAAGCATCTGGAAGTGACTAGCTTCTCGGAGACCTGAGGAATCCCCCGGGGCCATCATGATCACCATTCCATCACCATCACCATCACCACCATCACCATCCTCACCATCCTCACCATCCTCATGACAACCACCACCACCGTCATCACCATCACTGTGCTAGTCCAGGTGCACTATAGAAATAAATCCGTAGAAACTCATATGCATATAAGAGAGAGTTTTATATAAAGGGTAATTGTACATAAAGAAAGCATCCCAACCCAGTCCAGTCCCAGCCCATAAGACTGATATCAGCCCCTGTGTCTGATACCAATCTATAAAGTCCTCTTCAGACTCATGAAACACACGCCATGACGCCGAATGCAGGAGATCACAGGCCAGTGGGTGGAGTTTGGCTCCACTGGCGTTGTAAGTATCTCAGACTAGACTCCACCCTTCACTTCATCCTCGCAAGTCCCGAATGGACACCAGATTACCATCTATACTCGTGCGTAAGCCGAGTTTTCAGCACATTTTTATGCTTACCCCCCCATCACTATCACTCTCATCCACCACCATCGTCTCCATCACCCTTGTCATCACCCCCGCCAGTACCTGTCCTTGTCATCATCACCCTCTGTGTTAGTCCGGGTCGTCTAGAGAAACAAACCCATTGACACTCATGTACGTGAAAGAGAATTTTATAGCAAGAAGTAATTATGCATCAATAAAACACCCCAGCCCAGTCCCGATGAAGTCCATAAGTCCAATATTAGCCCACATGTCCAAGATTAGCCCATGAATTCCTCTTCAGACTCACACAACACATGCAATGAGGCTTAATGCAGGAAAATCACAGGCTGGCGGGTAGAAAGTCCTGTGGGTCCAATGGCAGTGGACGCATCTCCAGGGCTCTGGCTCCATCAGCGTGGCTCCATGCAGCTTGTCAACAGGACTGTGTGGCAGAGAGAGAGTGTGTGGTCCTCTTCCCAGGAGAAAAAGAGGACGTTCCCAGGATCTTCCTGGGGGGTGTTACCTGGTGACTAGATTGACAGTCTAGACTCCACCCCTACATTCTATTTGGCAAGTCGACATGAAATTATGAACCACCACAGCATTGTGGTGATCACTGCCGCCCACATCATCGTGACCATCACCGCCACGATCATTTCTAGAAATAGCACCCACCGAGGAATCCTGAGTGCCATCCCCGCACACGAGTCTCTGCTTCACCGGGAGTCTCTTGCTGGCTTCTTGGGAGAGCTCTCGGAGGAGCTGGCTGGTTGTCCCCATCCTGTCGGCCGGGAAACTGAGGCGCAGCGAGGTCATGAGTCTTGCCCTTGGTCCCAGCTGGCAAGTCCTGGGTTTTCAGCCAGAGCTGGCTCGTGTCCACGCCCTGTGTCCCACCTCCCCCGGCATCCTGGCTCCGGCCTGCTGTGCCGAGTTCTCCACCAACGATCCTTGGACCTGACCCCTTGATGCCCATCCAACACCCCACCAGGGCCCAATACAGTCGCCTCAACATCTCGCAGGCCTTTGTGAGCATCTACCAGGGGCCAGGGATTCTGCAGGACTTCAGAGATGTTCCGTTCGATTGCACACACCCCCTGCCATCAGTCTGAGGGGAAACACCGGGGCCAACGTTTCACCTTCACTTAAAAACATCTACAAAGAAGCACCCCTATGTGTTCGTGTGAGGGCGGGGGCCTGACGGCAAGTCGAAGGCCCCCATCGGTGAGGCTGGGAGGGAGCAAGCCCCCCTCCCAGCACGGCTTCGGGAGCAAACTGTTTTTGCAGGTGGAAAATGACTGCATTTCAATCAAGATCAAGTTCCACAGGGCTTGCCAGCTCTCACAAGTGCCCGCACGGTGCCGAGCCCTGGCTTGGCCAACTTCCTACTCAATAACCCACTTCTACACGTCTGTGGGTATTAAAAAATGTCTCAATGCAAGATAAACGCGGCTGAAACCCAAATGAGTGGGCTCGCTCCCATCTGAAAGCCGCTGGAGGGTGTTTTATAACCCAAGCTGAGCATCTTTCATGCGTCTATTTTTAAAGACTGCAAACTTAACGATCCTGTCAGAAGACATAAAACCCTTTATGAAATTCCATCCACAAAATCACAGCCAAGCCAAGGAGGGAGCTGCGTGCCATCCAGGCTGTGGGGCAGTGGCAGAAGGGACCCCGAGGAAGGGGCATCCGGTCGGCCCTCGCTCAGTGCCACACTCCGCTCCCCGGAAGCCCCCTGGATTCTAAACCCACCCCCTCCCCGGAAGTGCAGAAACTTAGACGTGACCAAGTGCGGCTGAGGGAAGGGCATGCTACAAACCCGGGGGGCGGCCCTGCTTCTGAAGACCAGTGCCCCGAGGAGAGGCCCCTGCCACCTTTCACACCGCCGCTAGCACGGACTTCAGGCCAGGCAGCGTTCTGGGCACGTGATAGATCGACTAGCTCACTCTAGCCAGCGCTGGAGAATGACTCCGGACGGGAGGAAGACCCGGTGTCTCGGAACTAAGGTGCTGCCATGGAATACAGACTGTGCACGGACTGCCAGGGAATGAAGGCATCTGTCTTGGGAACGGACGGCCAGAGGCCCCTTGGGAGCAAGGTGGCAAGACTTTGTCTCACCCGCGTTGGGCACGTCATCAGTCCCTGGACGAGGACATCAAGCTTGACTGAGTAGGGGGTCAGCGAAAACGGGGAAGACCTTCGGTGAGACAGGGTGCCTTTGTGGCCTCAGCCACGGGCCCCAGCGTGAGAACAGTGGCGAGGATGGTGTGGGACTGGGCACTTCCCTCCTGTGGTCCCCAGGGCTGCTGTGAGGGGGGTCACACAGATGGGGGTCAGCACGCCGCCACCACAGCCCTGCACCATCCACAACTCCCGTGCGGTCCCGTGCCCACTGCACAGAGGAAGAGACTGAGGCTCCGACTGCATCCAGCCGGCCATAGCAGGTGAGCTGGTATTTGCACTCAGCCCGGAGACGTGCGGGAAGTGGCCCTCTCTGGATGACCGCCCCCGGCTCTCACGCTGCCCGCCAGGCTCACGCTACTGTTGGAGTCAAAGCCGATGCTTAGGGCCCCGTGTCGAAAACATCTCTCTCTCTCTCTCTCTCTCTCTCAGACACACACACACACCAGGGTCCCCCCTGGCAGGAATCGCCGTGTGTTTCTTCTGTGGAGATGCCAAGAGGGTTCGAACACCGAACCTTTCAGTTGGCGACAGAGCGCTCAACCATTGCATCGCCAGATTCTTCCCAGCGATGCTCAAGATGGTGCAGTCACGATGCCATCTGATCGTGCCACGGTGACCCATAGGCTGCGGTCCACGTGCTCGGCAGTCTGAGACCGGCAGCGGCTCCTCGGGAGGAAGACCGGGATTTCTGCTCCCGTCCACAGCGGCAGCCTTGGAAGCCCACAGGGGGGCGCTGAGAGTCAGCATCGACTCCACGGCAGTGAGTCATCATTCCGCTCAGGAACCCTGGTGGCCTCGTGGGTTAAGCACTGGGCTGCTCACCCGAAGGTCAGCGGTTCAAACCCACCAGCCGCTCCTCAGGAGAAAGATGGGCAGTCTGCCTCAGAGACCCTATGGGTCAGTTTGACTCTGAGCGACAGGTTCCCCATGAAGGGGAATCCACCAGCACCAGTGGGTTTGGCTTGGAATTCTGATCTCTGTTCTGTTCTCTGGATGCACCACCATTTATCTGAGTCAGTGGTTGCTCCCAAGTCAAGAGTTCAAACCCACCAGGCGCTCGGAAGGGGAAAGGTGAGGCTGTCTGCTCCGATACAGATTTCTCATCTCAGAAACGCTGCACGGGGTCACTAAGCTGGAGTCGGGAGGAGCCCTGGTGGTGTAGTGGTTACCTATCGGGCTGCTCGCTGCAAGGTCGGCTGTTCGAAACCTACAGCCACCCCTCGGGAGAAAGACAAAGCTCTCTTCTCCCATTTAGAGTGAGTCTCAGAAACTCAAGGGCCAGTTCTCCCTGCCCTGCGGGGCTCTGTGCGTCAGAACCAGCTTGATGGCCGTGAGTTTGGTGCGTTTTCATCGACTGCTATTTGAATCTAAGGAATGGGTGACCCTGGTGGTCAGTCTGTGTTGGGGACTTGGGTTAAATAACCCCCCTGAGTCAGACAGACAAAGAGCCAGGAGCACCTCCCGCCACTAGGGGGCTGTGGGCTCCCGTCCACCGTGGAGACCGATGGGAACTCATGCCCACGCTGGCAAGTCTCAACAGGAAACGTCCTCTCAACAGGTCGAGGTCTTGTGTCTTGTCCAGGGAAGGCCCGGATCCCAGCCTTGGGGATGAGTGGACAGTCCGACAGGGCGGCCGCCTCCCCTTCCTCAGCTCTCCGGCTTCCCAAATGGTGGGTGGGTTGGGGGGGGGGGGCGAGATGAGGGGCCCTGAAAGAAATCTTCCCGTCCTCAGAGAGAGGCCAGATGCTGGCTTTCCCACATGCTGGAGATTGGTCTGAGGCCACCGCCATGGGGGTCACAGAGCAGGCGACATGCTGGTGAACTCTCCAGCCTGGCTGGGCTCTGTACCCAGGATGCCCAGACAGCTCAGCACCCCCAGTCCCACTCAGATGGAGGTGGTGGTAGAGATGGAGGTGGTGTAGAGATGGAGGTGGTGTAGGGATGGAGGTGGTGGTAGAGATGGAGGTGGTGTAGGGATGGAGG
>NW_022106189.1:46932313-46938308 GCF_000313985.2 Echinops telfairi
GATGGAGGTGGTGTAGGGATGGAGGTGGTGTAGAGATGGAGGTGGTGTAGAGATGGAGGTGGTGTAGAGATAGAGGTGGTGTAGAGATGGAGGTGGTGTAGGGATGGAGGTGGTGTAGAGATGGAGGTGGTGTAGAGATGGAGGTGGTGTAGAGATGGAGGTGGTGTAGGGATGGTGGTGGTATAGAGATGGAGGTGGTGGTAGAGATAGAGGTGGTGGTAGAGATGGAGGTGGATGGACATCGGTGTGGCTTTACCCTTCTGTCAGCCTCATCTGGGGCCAGCAGACCGGCCACCTCGCGGGACGCCCCTGGCAGCCTCGGTCTGGAGAGCAGCAGCCATTTCTGATGAACGTGGCTGGAGAGGCCATGGTCAGGTCCAGTGACTGTCTCTCTCTCCTCTGGTGGCAGCTGAAGATCCCCACAGAGGGCACGCCGGTCCCGCGGTTCTGTGAGGGGGATGGTGGGGTCATGTATCACGTTCCTGTCCAGCTGGATTTCCGTCTCAGAGCCAAGTGCGGGCGGTGCGGTCACCCCAGGGAGCAGCTGGACAGCGTCCTGCGGTGGCCAGAGCCAAGGATGTTTGACTCTAAGACAGCCCTGGATCAAAGCCTCTCCGAGAGAAAGACAACCCGCTTTCTACTCCCATGGAGAGTTACGGTCAGGAAGCCACGGGGGCAACTCCACCCACCCCGGAGGGTCGCTGTGAGCCGGCACCGCCTGGGTGGCAGTGGGTTTGTCCAATTGATACATGGGTCTGTCCTGCAGAGTCGCGTGGCCCAGGTCTGGATGCTGACTCACGGCGCCCCTCATGGCTCGTGGCAGGACTGCACCCCGCGGGTCTTCCAACCAAAACACACTCACCCCTCAAGTCTATCTCCACGCGCAGTAACCGCATAGGACAGGGAGAACTGGCCCTGTGGGGTCCTTAGGTGGGGTCTTCAGCAGCTGATTTTCTCAAGGAGCACGGTGAGACTTGGTCTCGGGGACTCTGGGCAGGTCGTCAGGAGGGACCGTGTTCCTGGAAAGGGCCATCACGCTTAGTAAAGTGGATGGGGCCGTGTGAGAGTTAGGTTTATTGTGCCAACTAGGCTCCCATAGGAATGTGTGGGCAGAGTTGAATAAGGTCGCAGCTTGACTGGAAGACAATCGAAATAAATGGCTCTCTGGAGGCCGGTCTATCTATCTATCTATCTATCTATCTATCTATCTATCTATCTATCTATCTAGCTCTATCTCTATCTCCCTCTCTGCTTCACCTTCCTGTTGACCAGCCATTGTGACCCACGCTGATGGCAGCCAGAGCCCGGGAGTGGCTCCCACCACCACTGGATCCACAGGACTTTCCACCCACCAGCCTGTGTGCTTCCTGCATTCGGCATCATTGCATGTGCTGCATGCGTCTGAAGAGGAATTTATGGACTAGTATCGGACTTACGGCTAATATCAGACTGGAGGACTTGATCTGGACTGGGCTGGGACGTCTTTTTAACCCACGATGACTGTTTGAGATAAAGCTCTCTCTTACACCTATGTGAGTGTCCCTGGATTGGCGTCTCTAGTCCACTGGTCTAACACAGGCAGGGTCAGGGGAGGAAGACCCTGGACAAGTTGGACTGATCAGTGGGCTGCGTGTGAGAAGAGTCCAGACGAGGCATCCTGCTGAACACCCAGTCGCTGGGGGTCGAACCAGCTCACTGGCTCAGCTCAACACCTGACTGCCGGGCTTTCATTCCGGAAGCCTCTGGGGGGCTCGAAACTCCTCCCTCGAAGCTGGCAGCCCAGTGCGCCCACTGTTCGCACTGCCAGGGACCCCTCCACCATCCTGACAGCTGAGGGACCAGTGGGACCAGAGGGCATGTCACACGACCTTCACGATTGCAGAAGGGTGTGGGGGCAGAAGGAGGAAGGACGACCTCCCGGCTGGCAGAGGGTGACGGGAGGAGACTGGTGTTTGTGGTCTGATTATTTAACGTGTTCAGGAAGCCTGGGTGGGGGTGCTTGGGCTACAAGACAGTGGGCATGAAGGAGGGGGCTGCTCCAGTTGAGGTGTGAGGGGGCCGACGGGTGGGGGGTCATGAGGGAAATCTGATGCTCAGACGTGCTGTGCCGGGGGGCCTGCAGCCTCACTCCCGCTGCTGGTACTCTGAGCAGAAGGCGGGCATGCAAGCCAGGGCGGACCTGTGCTGAAACTCATCGCTCCTGAATCCCAACAAGGAGGGGTTTTCTGAAGGGGTCATCAGATAAGGGCCCTGGTCATCATGCTAGGTGGACAGCCGGGTTTGCCTCTGCCCCGACACAGGGCAGGGCTGTGTTCAGGGAGGGAACCGTGATGCGGACAGAAGGGGATCAGGAGTCTCCCTGGTGAGGCCCCAAGAGGAGGTTTGCGGAAGTAAGTGCTTGGCCCCACCCCTAGAGACCTGGCCAGCACCCCTCACCCGCAGCCCCTGCTGCCTGTAACTGGACGCTGGCGTGCTGGTGTCATGCTGAACAGGGATTCTTGGCGCTTCCGGACCCGGTCAGACTAGGAAGAAAGGCCTGGTGATCTTTTTGACTCCTTAGGAATGCCTCTACTTCACTCGGCTTCCCCCTCCCCTGTGGGTCTGTGCTGAGGCCAGCCCACAACACCCTCTGGGTCAAAAGGGTTGCATCCACAGCCAGTCGCGGGGCTGGCGAGGGGACTGGCAGAGTCTCGGGGGGACACCTGGGTCAACTGGCATAGCACTGTCCACAGGACATCTAACACCCTAGGGTAGTGAGCAGCCACTGGGGTCTTAAAGCCCTCATGGGGAGTTATGTCAGCTTCAAACACTGGTGTCCCCATCCAGAGGAAGGACAGACAGAAGCCAAAAGACACACAACCACAGACAGTCCAAGGGACTAGGGAGCACGCAGACTTCAGCCCCCACAGCCCTGAGACCAGGGGGCTCAGATGGTGCCAGCACCGCCATGAACCACTCGGAAAGGGGTCCCAGGAAGACCCCGGATGGAATCTGTGTCTGACACAGAACTGACCATCAAAAGCGAAACCAAGCCCATTGGTCCGAGAGAGACTAGTGAGGCCCTCACCCCCCACCCCAAGACGGTGAGGATGCCCCTTACCCTTCAGATCGAGAACTGAACTGCCCCGTGTTCCCATCGTCCACCAGTGGGATCAATAAGGCAGCCCTGCCCGGGGACGAGGCTCCGAGGGTCAGGAGAGGAGGAGGCAGGGACAGGGGGGCAAAGGGGACACATGATGGGACATTGGGGTGGGAGGGAGAGACAGATGCATTGAGACAAAATGAGCGCGAAGGGTCGAGGGTCACACTGATGAGCCGCTCTGCAAGGCTAATTCACAGCAAAATGTTGTTTAAAAAAATTGAAAAGATGCCGGTTCTGCAGGGATGGTAAGAATGGTCCTTTCTACCAGTCGCTCGGCAGGAGGACTGAGTCTGTCTGCTCCCGTTAAGGTGGGCAGCTCTGGAAGCCTGGGCAGTTCGACGCAGCGCTACGGGTCTCGCTAAGCAGCGCTACGGGTCTCGCTGAGCTGGGGGGACTCCGGGGCCACGGGCTGTGCTTTCCAGTGTCTCTAAAATAGCAGCACACTGCGTCCTCACCACATGGCTGGGGGCTGCTGCCCGGGGCAGGGAACCCAGCCGTCCAGCCCAGTACGGGCCCACACAGGCCGGGGGCCTCTGGGCACCACTGGGCCCTCTGCTGGCCAGCTCTGATGTCTCTGAACCAAGGTAGGGGCCACCAGGCATCCCCTGCTGCTGTGTCTGCAAACGTCCACCCACGTGACAGGTGTCCTGTTGAGCACACCCCTGCTCCTGCGACGTGGACCTCAGTGACTGGCCCCAACCTCTAGGGACATGAAGGTCCAGAGGGCATCAGGCCTGGTCAGGTGGAGGGTCAGCGGGAAAGAGGCTGCCGCCGTGGGGTCCCGCAGCCGGGAGGACAGCCGGGAGGACGGTGCGGCCCAGGCAGTGCACATCGGGTTGCTCTGCGTTCAGCATCGAGGAACAACACGTGAGGGCAGCCAGGCCCTGGCCCCACTGACAGTGGGGTCTCTGTGGGCACAGAGAAGACAGGTGGCAGCAAGACCCACGGACAAGTGACTCCATCCCTGACCGGGGACACCAATTCATCGGAGAAGTCCCCCCCCAGCCCAGACTGCGTGTGGCCAGGAAGTGGTGATGCCAAGGGCAGGGGGACTACAGCTCTGGACAGTGAGACGGCAGAGTAGGGAAGGACAATCGGGCTCAGGGACCTTCATCAAGGTTGCCCTCAAAAGGTCACCCCGTGGGAGCCATCCAGGCGGTGTCCCCTGACCTCCCAGGGTCCTGGAAACAAACACACACACACACACCCAAGCAGCTCTGAGGATGAAGGCGCCCCGCAGTCGGTGGCTGGGCACACAAACTCAGCGAGGGCACCGCTAACGGGCACCTGGCCGGCCCGAGAACAAAGTCCTTTTCATCCCACCTCCAGAGAGACGTCCTCGGCGGCCAAGCCCACGCCTCTCCGAAGGGAACGCTCAGGCCTCGGCAGAAAGGGTCCTTTTTAAAAAAATGTTTAATCAATTTTTGTGGTTTCAATAAAAGCAAAGGATTTTGTGGTTTTCTCCCCTCAAATTTTTTCACCGTTTTTCCCATAAAAACAAAAGCCAAGGTTTGAAACCATTTTTCTTTGCACCCTCCTCCCCCCGCCTGCCAAGGTCCAGCGGCGACTCGGCTGCCCTGGGACAACTTCTTGGAAGTCGACCCTCCCAGCGAGCCCGCTCTGCCAGCACCCTGGGTGCGCGCGCACCTGGGAGAGCCATCATTGCGCGTGTGGGGCACGTCCACCCGCAGGCAGGCACGTTCAGCCACCTCCCCCAGAGAGCTTCCCGCGGGGGAGAGGACACATGCTCCACGTGAGCTGCCCCCGTGCCTGGCCTCTATCTGGACAGCTAGAGGTTCAAATCCAGGTCAGGGCCCCTCCCTAGGGAGGCCTGGTGACCAGCTGTGTGCTAAAGCCGGGCGCTGGGGACCCTGCAGAGCACAGCTCAACTCTAACACACACGAGCCCCTGGGGTGTAGTGTATGTATGGATTGTGATAAGAGTTGTATGAGCCCCTAATAAAATGATTTTTTAAAAAGAATGGGATAGATGGGTGGATGGATGGATGGATGGATGGATGGATGGATGGATGGGACAGATGGATAGATCAGTGAGTGGATGGATGGATGGATGGATGGATGGATGGATGGATGGATGGATGGATGGATGGATGGATGGATGGATGGGATAGAATGGGATGGATGGATGTATAGATGAGTGGGTGGATGGATGAGTAGGTAGGTGGATGAGTGGGTGGATGGATGGATGAATGAGTGGGTGGATAGGTGAATGGATGAGTGAGTGGATAAGTGGGTGGATGGATGGATGGATGGATGGATGGATGGATGGATGGATGGATGATAGCTATGGGTGGTAGGTGGATAGATGGGTGCATGAGTGGGTGGATGAGTGGATGGATGAATGGATGATAGCTATGGAGATGATAGATAGGTAGATAGATAGATAGATAGATAGATAGATAGATAGATAGATAGATAGATAGATAGAGATATGGGTAGTGAGTGGGAGGATGAAGGGAGAGGAAAGGGAAGAAGACTACAAACAGAAATGGCTCACACAGCTACAGAAGCAGGTAAGTACAGTGTGGTTCAAGTCTGTGCGTCATATGTTAAGCTAGAGGATTCTCCTGACTCCTTCCAGTAGCTGCCGGGGCTGGTGAACCAGGAGGCAGGAGGACAAAGCAGGAAGACCCCACTGGTGGCTGCATCCGAGGTCGGCAGGTCAGAAGGCAGACTGATAGCTCGCAGAGTCAGCAGATAACATGGCAGGCCATGGCCCACATGCATAGAACTGGAGGGTGACGAACCAGATGGAGCTCCCAGACCAGAAGGATCAGCAAGGCCTCCTGCAGAGGCCTCGGACGGATGGATGCGTGGATGCATGGATGCATGG
>NW_022106189.1:46940458-46945458 GCF_000313985.2 Echinops telfairi
CCCCCCGCCCCCTCTCCCATGTCCCCCCGAACTGTTGGTCCCGTGTTTTCTCCTTCAGATTGTTCATCCAGCCTAGCTTATTTAGACAGACCCACGCAGCTCTTTCTGGAAGATTCCAGAACCCGCATGACCACCAACCCTTTCCACACAGATCCTGCAGGGCCGGGAACCCGGACTGCCCGCTGGCACACTCAGGGCCCTCTGCCAGTCCCCGGGGCCCTTCTCTGAGGATCCCACCTCTAAAGAAATGCTGCTTCCTGGGGGTCCTGGGCCCCCAAAGTCCGCGAGGCTCCCTTGGGGGCCTCGGCGGAGAGGAGAGGATTAAGGGTGTCGACAGCATGTTCCTGGTGGCAGTGAGTGGTGGTGCCTGTCTTTTTTTTTTTTAAGGAACATTTTATTGAAAGTATTTTCCCCCTTAGGTGTGAAACTTGGCAGGTGGCTGCCTACGGGGCGGCTAGGGAGGGGGGCATGCGGGCTGAGGACCTGGTTAATCAGGAATCAGGTCTGGATCCAAGGAAAACATCGGGCCCCTCGTCCTCCGAGGCCATTTGTCTGCAGCGCTTCTGAAAACAGGATCGAGTTCGCACCCAGCCCGGCTGCAGTGCTCCCGGGCCGGGCGAGCTGGGGATTAGGCCAGGGATTAGTCTCTGGGTTTATTTGGAAATCTCAGGAGGAAAGGCAGCCCCCGCCACTGCTTTCTCTTCTGCTTCTCAGAGCCGCCTGACTGAGAATGACCGGGCTGTCCACTCCGTCAAGAGCCACAGCCTGGGGACCCACGGGGACGCTGTGCGTCAGAGCCCTCCCCACGGATTCTGTCCTGCTGTTTGTGTTGCTCTGTTGGGTTCAGCTTCGTTTCGAGCGGCTACTCCCTGGGCCGTTAACTCCCAGGTCAGCAGTTGACACCCGCCAGCTGCTCTGTGGGGAGAAGGCGAGGCGCTCTGCTCCCGTAAGATTCACATTCCATTTCCCCACGGCCTGTTTGAAGCCCTCTCATGCACGTACAGAAATATAGGTGTGGGAGGGTGGGGTGGAAAGGGGAAACCGATTACGAGGATCTACATATAACCCCCTCCCTGGGGGATGGACAACAGAAAGTGGGTGAAGGGAGACGTCGGACAGTGTAAGACATGAAAAATAATAATAATTTATAAATTATCAAGGAGTCATGAGGGAAGGGGAGCGGGGAGGGAGGAGAAAAATGAGGAGCTGATACCAAGGGCTCAAGTAGAAAGCAAATGTTTGAAGAATGACGATGGCAACAAGTGTACAAATGTCCTTGACACAATGGATGGATGGATTGTGATCAGAGCTGTACGAGCCCCCAGTAAAATGATCTCTTATTTTTAAAGAGATTTGGTGTGTGAGAAGCCCCTGGTGGCCCCGTGGGGGATGGTGCTTTGGGGTCCCGGCACCAGGGCAGCAGTTCAAGCCCACCAGCCGTCCCCAGGGAGAATGATGAGGCTATAACTCAATCCCATCTCAGAAACCCGCAGGGCCCGTTTTCCCCTGTCCTATGGGGGCAGTGAGTTTCGGGTTTCTTTTTTCTGGGGGGGTGCATTAAGGAACCCTGGTGGCACTGTGGTAAACTGCCCGGCTGCCAACTGTGTGGCTGGCAAACCATCTGCTTCCATAGAGGCAGCCGGCGGGGGGTGGAACCCCAGGGCTGTTCTACTGCCACCCGGGGCTGCCTGAGCCTTGAAGGACCCAATGGCACCCCACGACATCGCCCATGTGCGTGTGCTACACCCCGCTTCTCCCTGGGAAAGTTGAGAGTCCCGTGCGTTTGGCTCTGAGGGTGGGCCGCAGCAGTCGTGGCCCCCGCTGACGGCTGGGCCTGATGAAAACATGATGTCGGGGTGTCACTGTGCCTGCCACGTGTCCCCCAGCACACCAGGCCCGGGCACGCTCCAAATTACTTCTTAATTTATCCCGGTAGTAAAACACGAGCGAGCCGGGAAAGCGCCGTGAGTGATTCAGTCCCCCGCCTTTCATGCACACAGGCCCGTTTGTGGTTTGACTGACTCAAGATGGGCAGAGGCCACCCGGGGCCACAAGGGTCCAGCCACAACCCCGCAGCTCTGGTCGCTACCCAGATGGCCAGTCTGTCCCTCTGTCCCACAGGAGCTGCTACAAGCCTGGGTCCCCTTCTCAGCATGGACAGTGAGACCGGTGGGGTCTGGGCCTTGTGGGAAAGCCATGGGCAGGGTAGGGGTTGGGGCAGGGGCTGGCTGGCCTAAGCTTGGTGAATACATGCCTACGGACAGAGACTCTCACGGCCCCAAATGCCTGCCCCCTCTTCTAAGGGGCCCCATGGCAGGACTGTCCAGTGGGCTGTGGGAGCTGACAGCCAGCAGGAAATGGGAGCTGGGTTCCGGAGTCCCCCCAAATCCTGGAGGAGTGCAGAGAACACCGAGGCCCCCAGGGGCCCAGGCCCAGCAGCCACCTGGGTTTCTGCCCAGCAGGCTCCCTGGAGCAGAGCTGTTCTGGGCCAGCCCCCCGGGCCCACACGCAGAAGCCCAGACACAACAGATGTCAGCATCTGTGGACATTTCTTACAACCTCAGAATGCTCGTCGAAAACTGGCCCTGAACGATGATGGAATTTCCCAAACTCTCTGACACCCTTCATAAAACAATATACACACTGGGAGCGTGAGGGAGAGTGGGTGGGGACGAGGGAACCGATGACAAGGAACTATATGTGACCTCCTCCCTGGGGACGGACAACCGAAAAGTGGGTGAAGGGAGACGTCGGACAGGGCAAGATATGACAAAATAACAATTTATAAACTATCAAGGGCTCCTGAGGGAGGGGGAGGGGGAGGGAGGGGAAAATGAGGTTGTTTTGAGAATGATGGGGGCAATGAATGTACAGATGAGCTTTACACAATTGATTTGTGTGTGGATTGTGATAGGAGTTGTATGAGCCCCTAATAAAATGATTTTTAAAAAACAATATATATATATATTTATATCTATGTTTCTTTTTTACGAGTCTCACTCATCCATGTCAGAGCAGAGAAAGCGGGGGGCCCGGTGGACCCCGGACAGCAGTTTGTACTTCCTCCTTCCAATTTTAAAAAGTAATCGGCCCAGAGCCGTCGGGGTGGGGGCTGGTGTTTCTCTTTCTCGGCAAAAGCAGGTTGGGCCACTCTGAACGGCGCGGTGCTGTGAGGCGGGATGAGAGGTTGGCGGGTCAAGTCCACCCCGGTGCCCGTCGGAGGAAAGGCCTGGGATGGACATCTGAGAGACTGGCCACTGGAGCTCCTTCTGCTCCGGGGCACGGGGTCACCGAGTCGAGTCGACTCCACGGTTGCCGGTTGGTTTTGGTTCATTACAGTCTGCGCTGACAGTGACCAGACAAGTTCTGGCGTCACCGCAGGTGAAGCACCAGGTGCCCTGGTGGCCCAGTGGGCACACGTTGGGCTACGATCCGAAACGTCAGTAGTTCTAAACCACAGGCCACTCAGCGGGGAAAGGATGGGACTTTCCACTCCCATGAAGTCTGGGAAACACAGAGGGGGGTTCTACCCCATCCACCAGGGTCGCTGAGAGTCAGCATCAACCCCGGGACAGTGAGTGAGTGAGTGCTAACTGCAGGGTGGGCAGCTCGATCCCCCCCCAGCTGCTCCTCGGGAGAAAGATGAGGCTGCCTGCTCCCATACGGAGCTACGTGCTTGGAACCCACGGAGACCGTTTTACTGAGTCCTGCAGGGTCGCTGTGAGTTGGAATGCACTCTCTGGTGATGAGTTTGGTAGGTTTTGGTGTTTTAGGGTTTTTTTGAAACTGTGAGAGGAGACATTCACATTTGTTTCAGCAATAAGAAGAGGAGAGGGCAAGCCGGGGACGGGTGCGGACGGGGCCCCAGCTGCACCCTGACAGGTCTGATGCCAGGCACCTGGAGGGAAGGTGCAGAAATGAGTTCCCCCCTCATGGGGTCATTATTCAACAGCCCGTCCCCGTGGGAACGATGGACGCTGTCCCCAGCCCCAAGGACTGTGGATGTCCCCAGTGTGGACCCAAGGATCGCTGGACCCAGCAGGCCACGTGGAGCTTTAGCCTGAAGCTCTGCCAGGAGAGAGCCCTTGGAGAGAGGCGTGTTCCCCCTCATTCACTACGATATGATTTTTTGTTCTGGTGATGCCTGATACCTGATCCCTTCGACACCTTGTGATCGCACAGGCTGGTGTGTTTCTTCCATGTGGGCTTTGTTGCTTCTGAGCTAGATGACCGCTTGTTTACCTTCAAGCCTTTAAGACCCCAGACGCTATATCTTTTGATAGCCGGGCACTATCAGCTTTCTTCACCACATTTGCTTATGCACACATTTGTCTTCAGCGATCGTGTCGGGAAGGTGAGCATCATGGAATGTCAGTTTAATAGAACAAAGTGTTCTTGCATTGAGGGAGTACTTGAGTGGAGGCCCAATGTCCATCTGTTCACAGTAGCAAAATTAGTTCTGAAGTAGCAACTAAAATAATTTGGTGGTTGGGGGCAGGGGCATCACCACAACATGAGGAACTGTCTGAAAGGGTAGCGGCGTGAGGCAGGTTGGGAACCCCTGCTCTGAAGACTGCAGCAGACTGACCCGGGCCGCCTGTCCTTTGATCTCCTGGCTGCTACTTCCGCGAGAATGGCTGTGGACCGGAGGACATGAGAGCATTCCCCTCCACTGGTCCTCCACTGATGGCAACGTTCCCGAGGATCCGGGTGCCAGGATGCTGGGTGGTCTCGACATTGAGTCGTGACCCGTCCTGACGGTCACAGCCCTTGACCTTCATCAGCGAGCGCCTCCGCAGTCGATCGGCAAGCAAGCCTGTTGTCTGCCTCCTGCGCGCTGTCCATAAGCCTTCCTGCATCCTCGCGCCCCTCCTTCTGCAGACGAGCCCTTTCTCTGATGACTTGCGCGGCACACTGAGCAAAGGACTGGTGTAAGTAGCAGATTGAGTGAGGGGGTGAGGGGTTGCAGCCCTGACAAAGCCTTCTCCTGGTTTTAAAGC
>NW_022106189.1:46948374-46959031 GCF_000313985.2 Echinops telfairi
GATGGATGGATGGATGGATGGATGGATGGATGGATGGATGGATGGGACAGATGGGTGGATGAATGGGTGGATGGGACAGATGGGTGGATGAATGGGTGGATGGGACAAATGGATGAATGGATGGATGGATGGATGGGACAGATGGGTGGATGAATGGGTGGATGGGACAGATGGATAGATGAATGGATGGATGGATGGGTGGGTGGGTGGATGGATGGATGGGACAGATGGGTGGATGAATGGCTGGATGGGACAGATGGATGGATGGATGGATGGATGGATGGATGGGACAGATGGGTGGATGGGGTGGATGGGTGGTTGGGTGGATGGATGGATGGATGGATGGATGGATGGGTGGGCTGGTTGATTGGTTGGGTGGATGGGTGGGTGGGTTGGTGGATGGATGGACAGATGGATGGATGGGACAGATGGGTAGATGGGTGAATGGAGGGATGGGATGGGATAGGAGGGATGGGTGGGTGGATGGATGGGATGGGATGGGATAAGATGGGATGGATGCACAGATGGATGGGTGGGTGGGTGGACAGAAGGGAGGAAGTGATAGATGAGTGGGATGGGAGGATGGATGATAGACATGGAGGAGTATTGGATGGAAGGATGGACAAAGGGTGGGAGGGACAGACAGTTGGACAGACAGGAGGAAGGAAGGAGAGACAGACTAACAAACGGAGGGTGGGGGTCTTTAGGCCTGGTAGTGAGTGCCCAGCCCCCCGTGGGGGAAGCACTGAACAGCCCGTGTGTCAGACAAACATGCGAGCAGAGCAAGGTTTGGCTGTGAAATGCCTCTTCCCTCCCCTGAGGTAAAGCAGCACCTCTCTTTTTTCCTTTCTTGCAAGTGAGGCAAAACATTTCACACAGCCCGAACAGGTCCAGCGCCTGAGGGCCGGCAACTGGGGACTTGGCTAAACACCTGCGTCACTAAGATTCTCTGAAATGACGGCCTCGGTCCTGCACCAATGAGTGAGGCTTTAAACGGCAGGCAGGCCCTCCTTAGACAGGGTCATTAACCCCTTGGGAAGGCTCTGCTCCAGTGGAAGCTAATTAAGAAGTCTCTGACCAGTGAGGGTTTGGCCCATTTCCCAGCGCGTAGTAGGTGCCCCGTAAAACGTGCATGAGGCCGCCCGCTGAGCGCTTGGCATGGGACCTCAAGGCCAGGGTCTGAGGGAGATGGTGGCTACCCAGCCCCTGACTGTACGGCCAGGTCGGGAGAGGCACGGGTCAACGTGAGGACAGAAGCACAGAGGTCACCCAGCCGCTGCCTCGGGCCAGGTCGACACCTGGACTCTCCACGCTCATCGCAGCTCCAACACTGCGCCTGCGGCCACCAGGGAGGTGACAAGCTGACTTTGAATGAAGGCCTTTCAGATGGCAGGTAGCTCCAGCCTGTTCTCAAGGGACAGGGGCGGGGCTGTGCTGCCCAGCAAGTCAGTCATTTGTCCAGGAGCTGGGGGAGGTGACAGGAAACTGGAGGGGGGAGGAAAGGGAAAGGACAGGAAGGGGGAGCAGGAAGGGAGAGGAGAGGAGGAAGGGGAGGAGGAGGGGGGCCGGAAGGGGAGGTGGGCTTCAAGGAAGAGAGGGGAAGGAAGACGTGGGGGAGGGGAGGGCGGAGAGCTTCTCGCTGCTACATCACACAGAGCCACTGGACTACCCCTTGCCAGGTGCGGACAGTGAGGTCATCTGAAGTCAGGAGGTGCTGATGGAGCTGACTGTCCCTCTTCCAGGGCCTGAGGGCCCCATAGTGACCTCCCGGTCTCTCAGTCCACCCCTCTGATGCCCTGGGCTTCTGGATGCCCTCCTCCTCGTCACGCTGGGCCAGCTGGCCAGGACTCAGCCCTGACGCCTTACAGGTCTGGTGTCTGGCTGAAAGCTGAGCTGCAGGAATGAGCGCAGGTGTTAGGCTGGACACTGACTAAGGCAGCGGTTCCCAACCTTCCTAATGCCACGACTCTTTCACACAGTTCCTCATGCTGTGGGGACCCCAACCATAAAGTTATTTTCATTACTACCTCATCACTGTCATTTTACTACTGTGACGAATCGGGCGACCCCTGTGAAAGGGTCATTCCACCCCCAAAGCGGTTGCCACTCACAGGCTGAGAACCACTGGGCTGCCTGGTCATTTCTCTCCCACTTGTCCAGGAGCGCTCCTTCCTGAGGGCAAGCGTGCTGAGATGTTGGCTCACGTACTACGGACACATTGTCAGGGGAGGCCAGTCCTGGAGACGGACATCATGCTCAGTAAAGCAGAGGGGCAGTGAAAAAGAGGACAGCCCATGTGGTGGTTATATAATCCCTCATCAATTCGAGAGGATTAAGAGAAGGGGTGGAGTCTAGCCTGTCAATCAGGTCATAGCCAATGAGGTCTCTGTGTGGGCGTGGTCTTCCCCTGAGGATTCTGGGAACTCCCGGATTTCTCCTTGAAAGCGGGAGACCTCGCTCTCTCTCTCTGCTCACTACCAGAGAGACATTCTTGTTGACAAGCCACATGGAGACAGGCTGATGGTGGTCAGAGGTTCAGAGCTGAAGGAACCACATGGAGACCCCTGCCAGCGCTGAGATACCTCTACCGCCACTGGATCCACAAGACTTTCCACCCACTGGCCTGTGACCATCTGCATTGGGCGTCGTTTCGTGTGTTCGTGAGTCTGAAGAGGAATTTAGACTGGTGCTGGCTGTGTGGGCTACTATCAGACTTATGGGCTTGGAATGGACTGGGCTGGGGTGCTTTCTTAAAGCACAATTAAGAAAGCTCTTTCTTATACACATGAGTGTCTATGAATTTGCTTCTCTAGTCCACCTGGACTGACTCAGCCTCAAGGAGACGGACGGACACAGGGGCAGCGAGGGGCTCAAACAGGAACAACTGTGAGGACGGCTCAGGACCGGGCGGGGATGCGTCTGTCGTACATCAGCACCTCACAACGACAATACGCGTGCGACGCGAGATGACCTGAGTTCACTTCAGCTTTGTCAACAAGGTAACTTTAACTAAAATAGAGTTTTAACTTTATGTGCTTTCTTTTAGCAAGCAAACAGGCAGATTTCACAAACTATGTCAGAAGTCAATGTCCTGTGATTCTATTTAGAACTTGGTTGGCCTCAATTTGAATCACCTGTCCTTTATCATTTTTTTTTCAATGTTCGGCGTGAATTGCAAAGCACTTTCCATAAAATCAAGCATAGATAGCTATGTGGAGCCATAATCATTAAAATACTTTAATTTGGGGGGGAAAAGTGTGTGTGCTTATAAGTGTGTCTATTTTTCAAAATCGACGACCGTTTGAGAGGACGCCGACTCACGATGAAGCTATAGGACAGGATAGCGCTGCCCCTGTGGGTTTCCAAGGCTGTAACTCTTTACGGGAGTAGAAAGCCTCATCTTTCTCCCGAGGAACAGCGGGTGGGTTTGAACCGCTGACCTTGTGTTGTGAGGCTCATCGTGACCTGATGCACAGAAGGATGGAGCCAGCGTTCCTTCCGCTTGCTGACACGCCTCCGTTGGCATCCAGTCACTACCGGCACCCACACAGGAAGGAAGCCCAAAGCCAACCCCACCACCATCAGGCGATGCCGACTGGAGGACAGGGTGGAACTGCCCCTGTGGGCTTCCTAGACGGTCACTGTTTACGGGAGCAGACAGCCTCATCTTTCTCCCTCGGGGCAGCTGGTGGTTTCAAACTGCTGACCTTGGGGTGAGTGGCCCCGTGTGACTCACCCAGGTTGGCAGTGACTTCATCATCCCGTGACTCCCTCCTGCTGACATTGCCAGAGAACTCGGCCCTGCCCACCCTGCTGTCCCCTGGCTCCCATCCAGCCTTGCAGAGACAAAGACACATGGGCACCTCTGAACAGCTGATGGACAGGGGAGGCGGAGGTGAAGGGTCCCGGGGCCTGTGACAGCGGTGGCAATGCAGGCGTGGGCACGTCTGTACGGATGGCCACTGGCAATGTAGCAGCCGTAAGAGTGGCCAGACTTGTATCACGGGGCTGCAGGTCGTGGGGACAGACGCCCAGAGTGTGGCTGGGCCGGGGCCGATGGGCACTCGGGAAAGGGCAGCTCAGCCTGTGACCAGGCTGAGCCAGGGCCTCCTGTGGGTCAGAAGAGGGGCCCTGGAAGCCAAGAAATGGCCTTCGACGTTAAAATAGAACCTTCTGGAAGGAGCCGACAAGGCAGGCACCCAGGGCGCAAGTCACACCTGTGTCCTCCTGAGCACTGTGACACCCGCTGCCCCTCCATCCACCTAGCTGGGGGGAGCCCACCCTTTGTGGCCCATGTGCTGGTGTCCAGGAAACACCTGGACACGGAGAAGAGGAGCCCATCCCTGTCCCCGTCCCGGCCCCCACTGCGGTAAGGTGACCAGAGACAGCCACCGCCATGCTGCTTCCAAGATGTCTCCCAGGACAGACGCCAACACGTGCCTGAAGTGAGCCCCACTGACCATCCCAGCGCAGGGCAGGCCTCAGCGTATCTCTGCCTGTCCCTCCCCACCTCCACCCCCAGCTCCACTCAGTCACCTTCCAGGGCCCTCCTCTGCCTGGCCATCCCCAGACCAGGACTCTGCCGCCCCAAGCTCGCCTGGCATCCCCAAGACGGCCCCTCACCCTCACTGCTCAGCCTGCAAACCTCTGAGGCTCCCTTGCTGGCCCCCAGGAGGGCCACCACACGCCTGTCCTATTCTGGGAGTCCAGCAGAGAGCCGAGGGGCGTGTTCTGTGCTGGGTGGGCTCCTGGGGAGGTGGCACTGGAGCCCCACGAGGAAGGAGCTGTGAGCCGAGCTGGAAGGGCCAGCGCAAAGCAGATGACCGGTCACTCTACCGGGCAGTGGCTCTGACCTTCAGCACTGCTAGAGAAGGGTGGAGGCCATGGGGGAGAGGAGGCCAGGGGTCGCTGGGGGTGGGTGGGGGTGTCCAGGAGGGGATGGTTAGGCAGAGAGGATGGAAGCATCCACAGTGCCCCTGCCCCACCCTGTACCCGGATTCCAGTCTACTCTCCCTGAGAAGACCCACTCCTGTACTGCCATGGCCACCAGCCCCGCACCACACCCCCATGGACCAGGGAGCGTGGGCTTAGCCAGGGTCACTGCAGGGGAGATGGAGGGGCTCAGGGACCTCGTGAATAGACCGAATCCATGGAGTCATATTTTAAAAGGGCGGCTGTTTTGGTGAGCGATTTCACCCCATTGTCAAAATCTCAGTCCACATCTCATGTCCACCAGACAGGCCCAGGGCTCGAAGGACCGTGACACCAGGGCAGACTCCGCTCCCCAGACCTGTCTGCCTGGAGACGTGAGGGCGGGTCTGCCCCCAAAGTCCCACTCAGAGGCAGGAAGGGCCGGAGGAGGGGGGCTGTGACAGGGAGGGAGGAAGGGAGGGAGGGGCCTTGTTAGGGAGCACGGTGGGCATCAGGCATCCGTAGGCTCTGTCACCTCTCACCCACAGCTTCGAAGTGACCATTCAGGACAGAACTCAGCTCACAAGGGTGCTCAGGTGCACACGTGGGGACTGTGGCCCTGCTGGTCAGCTGTCCTCCGGCCAGGGCCCAGAGGGCAGGCAGGGCCAGGGCACAGATCGCAGGGAGGGCCAGGGCCCAGAGGGCAGGCAGGGCCAGGCACAGAGGGCAGGCAGGGCCAGGGCACAGAGCACAGGCAGGGCCAGGCACAGAGGGAAGGACCTGCGTGGCTTCGCCAGTAGCATTTATTGCTCCTCATGCCCCGCCTGCCAGAGACAAGTCCCCTGCCAGGCTCCACAGCCACCTGGTGGGATCGCTCTGTTCTGGCCATGAACCTGGGTCACGTTCTCCGCCGAGTCCCGGGGCAGGTGCCAACTTCAGAGCTAGAACACCCGGCTAGAGGTGGGGGGTGGGGAGGGGTGTGAGGGGTCCTCAGAGTCAGCTGAGGGTCCTGGAGCACAGGGAGGGGTGGACATGGGGCGGCCAGTGTCCTGGCCTCCTCCTAGCCCCACAGCAGCCCAGCCGGGCAGGACCCACCAGCCTGGCTGGGGCTGGTCTATGCTGTGGAACCCCTCCAGACCTGCTCAGCTCCCAGGGTCCTTGCTGAAAAGGTTCTGGGTCCCAGCTCACCCAGCCCGCCCGAAGCACTGGCAACCAGCTGTACCCCGTGTCTGGGGACCCACTCTCTTCCCCCGCCCCATCCCCCCACTCCATGCAGGCCCCTCCAGGTTTGTAAGGGCTGCACTGCTGGTGTGAAGAGGGTCCTGCACTGTGTGCGCACAAAGCCAGTCTAGGGGCTGCGGAACGGGGCCACAGCTCAGAGCGAGGGGCTTCCAACGGCCCGTGGGAAGGACCCCACCCGTTAGCTTTCCATTCCCCCTGTCCACACACTTGTGTCTCCCTGGTGCTAGATAAAAAAACCACTGCACAAAATCGAGTCTAAAAATAGAGTCTAAACACGGGCTCTCTCTCCTTGGCACCCAGTCAATGCCAACTCATGGCAACCCTGAGGGACAGGGCAGAGCTGCGCCCGTGGGCTTCCCTGGCGGTGACTCTGTGGGAACAGACAGCCTCCCCTTTCCCACTGGGAGCAGCGGGTGGGCTTGAACTGTGACCCTCTTGGTGAGAAGGCCAGCCTGTCACCACTGAGCCGCCAAGTCTCCAAAAGGGCTGCCCGCCAGGGTGTCACCTCATTCCTCTGGCCCCTGTGTGCGGGGCAGGGATGCTCACCAGATGGCTGAGAAGACCCTCAGCATGGCCCGCAGGAATGCCAGGAGGCTGAGGCCAAGGGCCGCCCCGGGTAGGAGAGCTGGGACACGGCGGCGGGCACTGCCCATGGGCAGCAGCAGGGCCTGTAGCTGCTGGCACTCCAGGAGGAGGAGGGTCTCACTGCAGATCTGCCAGCACTTATACCAGAGCCGCGAGTCCAGGGCGGGTGCTGCGCAGAGAAAGCGAGCTGGACCCTCAGGAGGGGCCTGCAGCCCGGGATCCCTCACCAAAACTGTGCCCGGCCTCGGGGACCATGCCAAGGGGGTGTGGACACCGAGTGACCGCCACCCAGGGCCCACAACCCAGGGTCCCAAACGTGAAACCCAAAGGCGGGCATTCCCCCTGGCCCACCCCACACCCAGCCCCTCGGAGGCTAGGAGACAGTTAGAAGGGGCTCAGAAGTCTGCACCCCAGGGCCAGCCTGCCACCCTGCTGTCAACAAAGACTTATTGGAACTGGGCCCTGTGGCAGCTCACACACTCTGAGGGTGCGGCGCAGGACCCCACCGAGACTGCCAAGGCAGAAATAGGCACTCTCCAGCAGCTCCGAGGAGCCCTAGTGGCACGGAGGGTGAAGCACTGGGCTGCACACCACAGAGTGGGCCTGCTGAACCTGCTCGGGGAAGGTTGTGACCGCCAGCTCCTGTAAGGGGGACAGAGAGCCTTGGGGCCGCCCTGCTCTGTATGATCAGGGTCACTGTGTGTCCAGGCCACTGGACAGTGGTGGGGTCTGGCAGCTTCCAGAAAAGGGCCACCAGGCCCTGGGCGCTCCCCATCCTCGCTCCCCGCTGCACAGGGGGCAGCAGGTCTCCCAAGAGTGGATCCAGGGATGGCCGTCCAGGATGGCCTGTCCAGCTGGCACTAAGACACTGCTGGAGGTCAGGACACTAACAGAACAGACTCCATCAAGGAAGCGGAGGCCGGCAGGACCTCTGAACTGGGGCCCCCACCCCATGACCTCCTGGTGGCCATAAACCCCTGCCGAGATGGGCAGGCAGCCCACCAAGTCACCTGGGGGTCCCGTGGCACACTGAACCCCTTCTTCCTTCTGCAGGACCAGGGCCTGTGCTCTGTGAGCCTGGTGATGGGAACAGATGGGCCCAGTGACACCTGAGCCCCGGGGCACAGCCTGGCTGGGCCAAGACAGAGCACCTGGGGTCCACACAGGAGGCCCACAGAAACCCAGAAGGAAGGTGGTCCCAGGGCCCCCCAGGACACAGGGGAGCCACAGGGTTGAGGGGGTAGGGGTGTAGCCCTCCTCCCAGACTGCACAGCCTACAGCCTGGGGCCATGGAATGGGAGAGAGGCTGACAGCAGAGTTAGGGGGTGGGAGGAGAGGCAGGCAGAGGAGGAAGAGGAGGGGTGAGCGGAGGTCTGAGAGGCCAGAGGGGAAGGGTATAAGGAAGAGAGGAGAGCCAGACTACAGCCCACCTCAGGCCCCAATGTACCCCAACTCCCAGCCCCCAGGAAACTGAGCTAGTGCCCTCTCTACCTGCCAGCCACCCTCCCCGGCCCCCCAGGATGCTGTCCCTTGGTTCCCAGCCCTGATGCCCTGGACTCACTCCTCACCTTCTGGGTCCTCAGGTACCTTGGCACCCAGTAGGGCATCACTGCCTGGTCTCTGGGTGTTGGGAGGCGACCCCCAAACCGGTGGCACGGGCAGGGATAGGCCATGGCAGCCAGTGCGCATGCGCCTGGGCCAGCTTCTGCATCTACCAGGGCAGAAAAAGGCGCTGGGGGGAGGCCCGACCCCACCAGCAAGGCCCATCTCCGCCCCAGAGCCCCACAAGGGTGGGGGGTGAGAGGGGGACAGCCCTTGGGGACCTTAGGGTACCCAGTAGGGCCGTGCAGCCTGTGGCCTGGGCACGGGCAGGGGACCCTGAGACTCAGCCAGCACTGCCACCCAGGGGTTCTCCTAGGCAGGCCAGGGAGACCAGCAGGGAGGGCTGTGGGCTGAGACTGCCAGGGGAGGGAGGGGTCTTGGGGCAGGGCCTGAGACTGCTGGGAGAGGGAGGGATCTGGGGGGCAGCCAGGGGCAGGGACAGCAAGAACACAGGCCGCCCTGAGCTGACAGCCGTGCACAGCCCCCTGCTGAGTTAGGTAAGGCCCTCTGAGCATGGGGCATGGGAGCTGTCCATGGGGGAGGGTGTGTGGGAGGAACCCTCACAGCCCCCTCCGTGGTGATGGGGACACCGAACACCTGCGGGGGTGCCACAAGAGCCCAGGGACCAGGGTTTCCACGGGGTCCCCCTCGTGAGCTGCTGCTCTGGCCCCGCGCCCAGGGAGGGGTCTTTTCTTACCTGGTGGTCTTTCCCAAGCGTTGAAAACACGCTCCTTCGGGAAAGGAACAGGGAGCCTTATAGAACATCCTGGACTTTGTGGAGGTTGAGAAGCGGGGGTGGGCAGGGTGAGGGTGCAGGTGGCCAGCCTGGCCCCGAATCTCCTCAGGAGACCCCATTGGTGGGAGGGTCTGACTCTCACGGGCCAGAGTCTGGGGTCCCTATGGAGTCTAACCCCACACCCGGCCCCACTGGCTTCTAGAACATTCCAGCTGAGTGTGGGCCACACCTATCAGAGGAGCCACCTTCAACCTAGGTCCGGGGGTCTGTCAGCCGGAAGGATTTGGGGTGCTCTTTCCCATCCCCACCAGCTTTAATGTCCAGTCTGGAGATGGCCTCCTGACTAGGGCACCCCACCTAGCAAGCCCCAAGGCCCCGGGCTGCTCACAGCCCAGGCGGGATGTTTCCACACAGCACCCAGCCCCTGGGTCGCCCAGGGGGCCATGGAAGGGGAGGCCCTCTATCGGGGCCTCAGGCCCAGCAATGGCACAGGGCAGTGTCTGCCCAGGCCAGGCCCCAGCTCGGGGTTGGAATTGAGGGGGACATCCCGCCTGACCACTGCCCACCAGGTCGGAGCCGGCACATGGGAGCCGTGTGTACAGCATGTCTCTGCATGCCCATGTGCAATATGTGAGTGCAGACGTGTGTATGATGTGTGGGCGGTACATGTTCGAATGCCCGTGTGCCTCGTGCAGTGTGCAGTTTGTGTACGTGCACGCATGCACGCCTGTCACCATTACCCCTCTCTGGCACTGTCAGGCACCCTTTTTCCAGCCGCCACGACACTGCCCAGCTCGACCCCGCCCCGGCTGTCTGCCGCTGTGTCCGTGCACCCACTGGCGCCGCCAGAGGCGGAGAAGACAGGGTTGTCCCCCAGGAGCCTAGACCCCGGGGCACAATCTGCACAGCCTGGGACAAAGTGGCTCAGTGAAAACCGTGGCGATGGAGCCGACATGATGGTCAATCCATTGCCCGCCCAGCAGCACCGCCAAACCTACCCACCGGCTCAGCCCAGGGGCCTGAGAGCCTGTGCTGCTGGTGGTCAGGGTCCAACAGGCGGCCTAGCACCCATCACGAGGCAGAGAGGTCACTACGGCAGGGGAGCGTGGGCAGCCCAGCACCCTTCATAGGAGGGATATGGGGGTCACTGCAGCAGGGGAGCATGGGTGGCCCGGTGCTCATCACAGGAGACACATGGGGGTCACTACCACCAGGAAGAGAGCCTTATGTGCCCCCAAGGGAATGAAGCTGACCCCCAGCCCCTGCAGCCCCGTTAGACTGGCGAGCCACCCGAGGCTCAGCAGAGCAGGAGTGAGCCCTCCTCTCTTGGCCGCCTGCTCTCTTACTGTGTGTGCTGGCCAGGCAGCTGGCTTCCCAGGCCTCATGGTCCGTAACACTGGTGGTGCCCCCCACCCCGGGACATGGTTGGAGGGGCGCTTGGACTGGCCTCAGACCACCTGGCTGCACCTGCTCACCGGCTCTCCTCATCCCTCCAGGAGCCTGACTCCATGGCCACCTCAGTGGACTAGCCTGGCCACCCACAGCATCCCACCTGGCCCCTCCATCACCTGTTCTCATGGG
>NW_022106189.1:46960986-46973111 GCF_000313985.2 Echinops telfairi
CCAGCACCCCCGGGGGGCTGTCAGGACGTGGGGGCCTGGATGTTCTTGAGCATGTCATCGAAGGCGCGTGCGGAGGGCGCCTGGGCACTCTGGAAGGCCACCCTGACACGGCTGTACAGGCTGAAGGACTTCAGCCCCAGCCAGAGGAAGCCGAAGCGGTCCTCGTCGAAGAGCACAAACACCCCGGGCGTGCGCTCAGGGCTGGTGAAGCCGTGGCCCGCGATGAGCCCCGTGCCGTAGAAGCTGCGGGAGAGGGGCCTGGTGAGGGAAGCTGGCTGGTGGCACCCCTGCCCCACCCAGTCACCACTCACTTGCCTCTTGGGGCCACACTGCCCATTCGTCAGCCTGCTGACCACCGTCCCCAGCCCACCAAGCTCACAGGTCCTGGAGGGTCAGGACCAGTAGTGACCATCATCTCTGGGCTGGCTATGCCCCGTGTCAAAACTGTCACACACACACACACACACACACACACACGCACGCACGCACACACACACACATGCACACACACGCGCGCGCACACACACACACATGCACACACGCACGCGCACACACACGCGTGCGCAGTGGCTGAGCAGTAAGGTCAGACAGTAACACCCCGCCCGCTGACCAGGCCTCGGCTGACTTAGAGGGAAGTAGGTGCCTGTCTACTTCCGTCCCTGAAATCCACAGAACTCCAGGACTGCCTCCCCAATGACCACGGGGTGCCTTGGTGGTGGGGCAGGTGCTGCCCACGGGGTTCAGAGCCAGTACCACAGAGGCAAGAGGGACGCCTGTGGCTCAGCAGGGACTGGTCATCCGGGGGGTCTGGGCCAGCCTGGACCCTGTGGGGAGCAGTTACGGCCGCCTTCTCCTAGGACTGATCAGTCAGGCCTGTCCCCCAAGCTGGCCCGCAGCCCCGGCCCCACTCACCACACCCGGCAGGTGCGGGGGTAGTCCTGGCTGCGAGAGCTCACGCCCATGGGCAGCACAAATGGCTGCCCCGGCTTGGTGGGCGGCTGGGCAGCCCCAGTGCTGCCCTGGGTCTCCTGGCAGCCCTCGGCGGGTCCCCGGGCAGCCTCCTTGGTGGGCGGGGCGGGGTCCGGGGAAGGTGGGGCGGGGCCCTGTGCACCATCCTGCTGCCTCGCCTGCTTCCCGGCCTCCAGCACCGCTCTCGAGAGCGCGCTGAAGCTGTGCGGGCTCTCGGCCTCGGGCAGCTGGATGCGGCGCTGCAGGTCCACCTCCACGGTCTGCTGCCCAGCCGGGATGTTGGGGTCGCCCTGGGGAATGTGAGGCTGCTCAGGCTAGCCATCAGGCCCGGCCCCGGGAGCACGGGTGCCTGCCCAACAACACCCTTGGCAAAGACCACAGCCTTGGGACAGCATCTGGCACCAGCGTTCCCCCAGCACCGGTTTGAAGACCGATGTAGTCATCAGGTGTGCACGAGCCAGGATCCCACTCAGGCAGCAGTGGGGTCCCCGAGCCTCACAGGACCCCACTCAGGAGGGCTGTGGGTCCCCACCCCTCACAGGACGCCACCCAGGTGGCTGTGGGTCCCCACGGGCAAGCACTCACAGTGATCTTGGTGCCCTGGGCCCGAGTGCCGTGGAAACTGAGCATGATGAGCTCCAGCCCGTGGCTGCCGTAGGTGCCCTTGAAGAGGCCTGGCGGGACGAGGTCGTCGGGGTGGCTGGGCGGCAGGTAAATCCGGCGGTACGTCAGGCAGTTGCTGGGGGGAAGGGTCAGCTCAGGCTAGGCTGAGCCCATGTGCAGACAGCAGCCCAGGTGGGACCCCAGGTCTACTTGGCCATGCCCGTGGCCACGTCTGCTCTCACAGGCGAGTCCTGCCGTCGAGGGGGCAGCGGGCACCCTCCCCCAGAGCGGCCGTCACTCACTCATACTGGCCTGCCGTCGAGGGGGCAGCGGGCACCCTCCCCCAGAGCGGCCGTCACTCACTCGTACTGGCCTGCCGTCGAGGGGGCAGCGGGCACCCTCCCCCAGAGCGGCCGTCACTCACTCGTACTGGCTGGTGTAGATGAACTTCATCAGGATCAGCTCCTGCATGTGCTCGTGGAAGATGTCCTCCAGTGTCCGACCCCACTCCTCCCGCAGCCATGTCCGGAACTCCTTCCGACAGAGCACAGCCATGGGGTCACCAGGGGTCAGGCCTCAGCGTGGGACCCCGAGCAGTCCGGGTCTGCAAGTGGGGGCTGCACTGCTGGCCTCAGAGTCTCCCTGGGTCCCGGGCCGACACTGCTTCCTGTCCTCTCTCAGGAGGGGCCCGCAGATGGACAAGGCTGGGTGGGAGGAGGGCTGAAGGCTGGGGGGTGGGCGGAGGTGCCTTCACACAGCGGACTCCCAGTGGAGCCACAATCCTGACCTCAGACCACACACAGAGAGCAGCTCAATATGGCTGGGGGCCCAGACCTCAACACTGCACACAGCGTACAGCTACAAACGTTCGAGCACGGAGCTGCGGGGCCATCGTCTGGGCAGTCTTTGTGGGTCTCAGGAAATGAGCCAGAGAAAGAAACCGCCGGGCTAGGCTTCCACCGTGTTAAAGCTGACCGTTACTGATCGGAGAGCCGGCACGTGCAAACACAATGACAGGACCACCGCAGACAGAAGATAGAACGGGCGTGACCAGCAGGGACCTCGGAGCGGCCGTGAAGCAGCCCTGAGCTACACACTGCCACCTCGGCCCGCGCGCGGTCAGCAGGGTGCTCAGCCCAGGACTCTGCAAGACTCGCCTTACAAACATCCCTCCAGGGCTGAGGGTGGCAGCCGGGGCCCCTGGTGGCACAGAGGTTGAAGCACCCACCTGCCCACTGAGAGCCTGGCAGCTCGAACCCACCAGCCTCTTGGGGAGGGCAGCATGGCAACCGCCAGAGCCCTGGCGCAGGGCAGTCTGCTTGGTCCCCCAGGCTTGCTGGGGTCGGGGCAGCTGGGCTGGGTTTCCAAGGCGGTGCATGTCTGTCCAGGGCCCAGTGGAAGACAGGGTCCCAGGCAGTGGGTGTACAGACAGGAGGGAGCTTTTAAAGGCTTGGGCACTTGCCCATAGCTGCCTTGCTGCCCCATGGCCACAGCAGAGAGCCAGGGGCCAGGTGCTTCCCCAGCATTCAGCCCGGGGAGACACAGCTGTGCTGGCCAGAGTGGATGGGGCTGGGGCAGCTGGGCAGGGGGGGGCGGGGGGGAGACCCTACCAGGGACTGAGAAGACGCAGGAGGTTGGGGGAGGGGGCATTGACCGGGAGCTGCTGCTGTCCGTGGGGTTGGGGGGGGGGGCATTGACCGGGAGCTGCTGCTGTCCGTGGGGTTGGGGAGGGGGGCATTGACCGGGAGCTGCTGCTGTCAGTGGGGTTGGGGAGGGGGGCATTGACCGGGAGCTGCTGCTGTCAGTGGGGTTGGGGAGGGGGGCATTGACCGGGAGCTGCTGCTGTCCGTGGCCACCTGCTGAGGTGTCCGTCACATTGCCGCAAGCCTGGGCCTATGATGTGAAGCTTCTTCAGCAGCAGGGCTCCCTGCAGGCCAGGAGGGCTGGCACACCAGCTCAACCGCCCCAGCAGCCGAGATAACTGTGGACCCGTCCTGCCTGCCCTGGCATCTCCGGCACCTCACCTCCTGCCGGCCCCCCGACATGCGGTGGTGGTCCGTCTGGTTGCACTTGGTGGAGAACTCATCCTTCTTCACGATCTTCCATGTTCACAGCCAGCGAGAGACACACACACACACACAGGTACAACTGATTCAGACATGAATCTCATGGTCAGACAGGGATGACCACAACCCTGCCCCCACCACCCAGGACTAGACCCGGCAAGTGCACAGAAGACAGCTTGCAGCCCTGTAGTCAGGGAAGGGGGCTGTCCCAGCTGCACCCCCTGGAGCAGTAAAGAGGTGATGCACCCTGGCAGGGGACACACACCATTGCCCAGCAGTGACCAGGGGCAGGTGGGGAGTCAATGCCACCGGGCAGTCAGCACACGGGAAACAAAGGAAGGTGTGGAGGGAGGCCTCCCTGTGTCCCCTCCAAGTCCTCACCTGCACGTGGCCATGGTGGGGCCCCCGGTGGCCGTACATGCACTCCACGGTGGCTGACTGCCGCTCCGTCAGGTGGATCCTGAACAGAGGCTTGCAGCGCATCGGGTCATCCACATGCGGGTCGTGGGGTGGCAGGTACATCCACCCAATGATAAACAAGCCGTCCACCTGTGCCAAGGGGCGGTCTGCGTGGGCACTGGCTCTGGGTCCTCTGCTCTCATGCACCCCCACCCCCCCAAGGCTGGCTGTGCCGGCTCAGAGCAGCACCACCTCCTGTGTGACATGGCCCGTGACCTACTGGAGCAGTGGGGCCTAATGTGCCCCTGGGGGGGAGGACGCCCGGGGACACCCTCAAGAGAGTCGGCCTGAGGATCCTGCTCAGAGCGAGGCTGAAGCTGTGTGGGGTGGGCCCCCTCCCAGCCCCATGGGGGCCATCACTGCACTGCCCAGGGGAAGCCATGACCCTAGAGACAGGCAGAACGAAGCCCTAAACCATGGGCACCTGGGAGCTAGTCACGCCATCAGCATGCCACAGGAAGAGCTGAGGGCAGTGAGTGGTCCCCAAACACCAGGGGCTCAGAAAGCCTGGGCGAGGTGGAGCCTCGGGCCCCTGTGCCCCCCAACCCCACCCCTGACCCCGCTCTGAGCTGCTGCTGCCCTCACACAGCCTGCGCTGAAGGAGAGGAGGCTCCACTGCCCCGAACCTGCCCAGGCCACACAGGTGAGAAGCGCCCAGATCTCTCTCCAAACCCAAGAGTCACAGTGCCCTGCCCCACGAGCAAAGCACCCAGGGACAGCACGGAGGCCCAGCGCGAGCTCGGCAAACCCCCCGCCCAACCCAATGGAAAAGGGGCTGTGTGCCTGAGCTCCTCGCAGCTGCCAGGCACTCACCACCACGTTCAGCAGCCCGCCGTAAGGCCCGATGTCCGGCTGCCAGAGCCCCAGGATGTGCCGGTAGCGGTGCAGCACTGTGGGGAGAGCAGGCATCACACAGGGCCAGCGTGCAACAGGAGGACACACACAAGACATCACACACGATCGCACACACACGTCCTGCCCACGATCCTCCAACCGTGAGGAATGACACCGCTTTTGACATGGGGTGAGCTCCCATGTGAGGTAGTGAGTTTCCCGTCAGTGGGGGCATCCAAGCAAGGCTGGGCAATGATCTTATGTGGGAAGAAAATGCTGTTCTATCAGAACACGGCCATGCCACCCACACTGTTATACGCAACAAGATTCCAGCTAAAACCCATTGGGCACTTAAAAAAAAGATCTTTTGCCAAAATAATTGCAAAGTTGACAGGGATGGAGAAATCACTGATGCCGGCAACAACAGCAAAGACCAGCAAAGACGAGGGCTATTCAGACGGGGGCTGAGACCGGCCAAGGAGGGCAGCATGTGCATGGGATGGATGGCAGGCGGAGAGCCGGACAGGCGCCGGGCAGGTGGCTCATGACCCACTGACCAGCCAACCGGCCCCTGGGGGCACAGGGTACCCAGGGCTGCAGGACAGGTGGACCCAGGCTGCTGGGTCCCAGCGATCTTCTTCAGCATGCATCCCTCCCCCACTGCCGAGCCTGACGGAAGAGCCCATGTTTCTGGGGCTGCCCGTCTGCACCGGCAGCAGCCTCACCTTGTTCCCGAGGAGCGATGTCCCACGCCTAACCTGCAGCGCCACCAGGGCAGTGAAGATTGCCTAAGTCACAGCATGCTTGCAGGATTGCAGGGAGGGGGAGGGGTGCTTTAACCCAAAGAAAATCGTAAGCAAAACCCGGTGCTTTGGGGACCGGGTCACCTCACAGGGACACAGGGTTCTCCCAATTGCACTGAATGCCCAGAGGGGCTGGAAGAAAGCTGTCCGCCAGGATGGACGAGGCACTGGGCCTGCTCAGCGGCCTGTTTGAACCTGGCCCTGTGTCACCACACACAGCCGCCCTTCCCCTCCTTTGATGAGCCCCCCCCCACCGCCCCGGGAGTGGGGGGTTGTGGACAACATGCCCCTCAAGAGATCACAGAGCAGCTCTAAAACAGAGCAGAGCGGGGGTGGGTGGGATCTCTGTCTGTCACAAACACGACAGAGGCGCAGTCAGCCCCGATTCCAGTGTGTGCATGTATGTGTGGTAGGGACGGGGGGCGGGGGGAGCAGGGGTGATCCTGGAGTCCTGAACACACCTAACAACAGGAACCCGACCTGGGGGGCAAGCAAGCGCTCCCCACAAATGCAACCCAATTCCAAGAGAGAGAGAGAGATGAAGCAGCACAGACAGGGGAGAGGCGACATGGACATGATCAAAGGAGCTGAGAGAGAGAGATGGGGACCCTCCCTCCCAGCCTGAGCCACCAGGCTCCCCTGAGAGGCAGCCCCAGAACCACACCGTCTGTCTACACACACACACACACACACACAAGTCTAGACACTCCAAGAGAGCGGTGAACAGGAGGGGATCCTGAGCCCTTAGAAGCCAGGACGAGGCAGGAAAAGCCCCCCCACCCCGCTGGCCCAGCCTCAGCCCCCGCCTAGAAACGCTGCCAGAGTGTCTAGAGCCTGGTCGCTCTGGGTGTGTGATAGCTGTTCTGGAAGGTCCCCGAGGTAACGGAACTGTGAGTACCCGTCCGCCCGTCCCAGAAACCCAGGCCACACGGTGCCTGCCAGCACAGCAATCCATTGTCCAGGTCCACACCCACGCCATCGCTGCTGGCTCCAGGGGCGGGGGCAGTCAGCCTGCCTCAGGCCCACAGCCCCAAGGCGTTCCAGAAGGCTGGTTCAGGGACCCCAGAGCCTGGAGCCATCCCTCCCTGCCTGCACCGCCTGGTGGCTTGGGAAAGCCTTGTTTACTTGTCATATGCAAAGTCCCCTGAGGTAGGGGCTCTCTGCCAACCTCGCTGTGGGGGCCAGGGAAGATGCTGGAAGCCACTGGGTCCCCTCCCTCCAGAGGGCTGTTTGCTCAGCTGCATGTGCCCAAACGGCCAGCCTCTGATGGCCCGCCTGCAGGGGCAGGACAGGAGGCTGGGGGCTTCTAGGAACTTCGGGAGGAGCTGGGACCTCCCACGCCTTTGCCTTGGACCCTGTTATCAGCTCTCCCACCTCACTTGGAGCTGGCATCCAACACAGGCTGCCTGCCCTGCCTGCCTGTCTTCCCTCCCTGCGGACCCCGCTGGACAGGGGAGGTTCCGAGCCCTGGGAGGGAGGGGGGGCGGCACCAAGAAGGGTGCAGGGCCAAAAACCAAAGCCCTGCCAGCAGTCCATCCGGGCTCTGAGTAGCCCTCGGAGCCCAAGAGAAGCAACTGCCCTCCCCCCACCCTCGTCTCCCTCCAGGCCTCGCTGCTGGGGCTCAAACCGCCCTTGCTGGGCGCCAGGCTGACCGCAAAGGAGGCAGGGCCACGAGGGCACTCGCTCTGCACTCGCACGGGGACTGCACGACAGCGGGCGGAAAGGACAGACGGCGGCGACAGGCGGGGCCGCGGCCCCCCCCAGGCGTTAGGCTACTACGTCCAACACCGCAAAGCTGAGGCAGGGCCCTCACATCCGAGCCCCGCCCGAGGACCCCGGGTCAGACAGACGCGGACAGAGGAGTGAGCGAGCGCAAGCCCAGTGGAAGGCAGAGGCCAGCCTGCGCCCGCCCGGGCATCCCGCAGCGTGCAAGTCTGCGCGCGCGCGCACGCACGCACGCACGCACGCACGCACGTACGGCAGGTGTACACGTCGCGGTACGTCACATGCTCGCAATCGGGCAGGATTTTCACGAGCCGTCCCGACTTCTCGCAAGGGGTTAAGCCTGGACGGACACAGGGGGAGAGGGCTGGGAAGGGGCCCGACTCTCGCGGCGCATGGCCAGCGCTCCTGCTCTGCAGGTCACACTCCTGTCCACTGTCAGAGTCCGCCCTGGACCTGCCCTCGCGACTATCCCTGAGCTGCAAGCTGTGCATCCCACTGAGGCGGGAGACAGGGAGCCTGGGATGAATGGCCAGGGAACCCTGTGCTCCCTCGGCCTTGTTCTGGGGGCAGGGGTCTTTGTGTGGCTTCTGATGCAGGCGGATGTCCCCGCCCTCCTGTACCTCCGGGTGCTCGTGCTCCCTGCCACCAGACCCACCCAGGGGCCCAAGAATGGGCAGTGTCATCCTGGCTGCAGGGGACAGTGGGCAGCGAGGCCCATCTCCTGCCTAAGCAGGGGGGCATGCAGCACTGCCTAGCAGATGGTGTAAACCACTCCTTGGGGGCCAGGTTGATAAGTCGGGGGATCCACAGGGGCAGCTGCTCGGCAGTGGGCATCCCCGCCTACGACGTCCCCCTACTGACCTGCCCGTCTGCACACCCCGCTCCAATCTCCACAACCTGGAATGTGGCTGGGAGCACCCCCACTGGGGCCACAAGCACCCCAACACCTAACGTCGGCTTATCAGCAGCTGCTGCTGCAGGGCACCCTGACTCACGAGACCCGAGTGGTCCCCTGTGCCCTGGCAGGACGGTGCTGATGGCTCTACCGACTCCTCTCCAGGCCTTTCCTAACGTGTGCCGGGGCCTCCAGGCTCTGGCGAGCTTCAGTCCCCCACAGGGCCGTTTCTCAGTGCCTCTGCCCTTACAGGGAAGCTGCCTCACTGTCACTTTGCGGTGACGTGGGCCAAACAGCCTGGCAAAGGAAGGCCGTGACAAGATGGGGGGGTCATGTTGTGTCTGCTGCCATCCACCGTGCAGCTGACCAAGGGCCTCACCCCTGCAGGCAATGGACAGGGCGAGGACCTAGGCCCTGAGGACTGGCACAGAGGGAAGGAGGGGCACACATCTGTCTGCTCCTGAGACAGGAGCAGACGAGGGGGCCAGATGCCTGGCTAGTGAGCCGCCCTCCGCCACCCCCCACCCCCCACGCTGCAGAGACGCTGCAAAGGGTAAGGCCAGCAGGAGAGGGGACCAGGCAGGACTGTTCCTGGGGGCTTCCAGGACTGTAACTCCTGCTCTTTCTCCCCTGGGGGCTTTGAACTGCTGGCCCCATGGTTAGCAGCCCAGTGCATAACCACTGCGCCAGCACGCTCTTGGAGAGAGTACGGGGGGGACACAGAATGAAACTTAAAGCCTTGGAAAAGACCAGGCATCACCACGGCCAACAGAGGCCAGCCAGGTGGGCGGGGTCAGAGGGGAAGCTGAGACCGCAGGACAGTGGGAGGTGGAACCACAGGCAGAAGTGGGCAGTGTGTGGATACACAGAAGACCAGCTGCATCCCACCACGAAGCTACAGAGTGCTTAACTGTTGGCCATAAAACTGCTCGCTCTGTCCGGCAGCGGGATCAGTGGCCAACAGAGCGCAGGCTGTGGTCTCGGAGGGTGGGCAGGCGTGGGGGCTTCTTTTGCCAGGGAGGGGCCGAAGAACCTGACCACTGTTGGTGCTGTGAACCCCCCCAGGAGGGGTCTGAGGTGTGGCCCGTCGCCCACACCCTACAGCTCAGGGCAAGGGGACACTCACGCTTGGCGTAGACGTCCCGGCAGGAAACGCCTGTGATCTCCAGCTTCCGCAGGTTCTCGCAGACGCCGTACTCTGTGAGGGGAGCCCAAGAGTCAGCAGGGTCAGACGGACAGACTTGGGCCCACGCAGACTCCGCCTTCTCTGTGGGTATCCAGCTACCTTGCCTGTGGATGGGCCAGGGCTTCTGCGCACCCTGTGCACATGCTCGCTCCCTGGAGAAGCCATGAGCCTGCCCTGGTCCCCGACACCCTTGATGACATCACCGCTCGAATATCTTAATGTGCTCTGCCGTCCCACCCTGCCCGCAAAGAGGCAGCAGGAAGCCCCACTCCTGAAAGGACCTGAGTTCCTGTGGGAAGGAGGTTCCACGTGGCAGCTGGGTGGGAGGTGGCCAGGGCTGCTGTCACCCACGGGGTTGCTCCCAATGCTGGCCGAACCCCCACCCCGCACCCAGGAAACGGTGTGCAACACACTGGGACATCTTGGTCCCCTTCTTCAGCCCACCCTGAACCCTGCTTCCTCCTGTCCCCAGCTGGCTGCCCATTTGAGTCACCCCACCACCACGTCCCTACCAAACCACTGGTCCTCTGCTCAAGCCTCGGCCATGCTCTGAAATAAAGGAAACGTGGCAGACGGGGTCACCAACCAGGCCTGCATGTCAACAGACAGCTGGTGCTCACTGTGCCTGAGGGCCAGCCACTGCCCTGCCCTCCAGGAGAGGGGTCAGCACCGCCCCAGGAGTGGGACTGGGGGAAGCGGAAGAACATTGAAACCAGAACCCACCATGGGCACTCGGTACCCTCACCAGCGGCATTTCAGACTGTGTGGGCGCAGAAAGGCCTAATAGACTGTGGGCTGTCACTAGTGGGCGGGTTCCTGCACAGTGGGAGGGGAGTCCCCTCAGGAGTCTCACTCCTGTCTGGCCCTACCTGGACCCCAGTCAGCCCCGCTGCAGCCCACCTACCACCCCCCATGTGGCCTGTCCTGAAACTGCTGGGGGCCGACTTGAGCCAGCCCCCCACACACACCATGTGAGGCAGGTGGGTGACCACGATGGCCCACAGCCCCTGCATCACCCGGGCCTTCCCTAGCATTCTGGGCTCTCCTACTCAGGCAAATTCACTCCCGATCTCCCGCCCAGAACAGCAGGGTGGACAAAGTACCCCTGCCCAGCACCCAGCTGGGCCTGGCTGGCCCCTCAGTTATAGACGCTGACTCGTGTGGTAACTCTGGGGAGGGGCTGTTCCCCCAATGGACTTGGCTCTTCTCCAGACATCCCAGGGCACCGGCCTCTGCGGGGGGCCTTTCCGGTCAGGAAGACGAGCCAGTCGCTAAGCACATTATGTCACCCCTATCTGGGTGCAGCTCCTGGCCAGTGAGGGTCAATCAATGTGCTCTGGCAAGTGCCCATGTCTGCCCGGGGGGAAGGAGCCACTGTCCGGAGCCAGGGCCTGCCAGGTTCCCAGTGTCAAGGACACAGAGAGACACCCAGCCCAGAAGAAAGCACCACCTTCCTCGTCCATGCTCCTGTCAGTGCCCTGCAGGTCCTCAGCCCTCAGGGCCAACACGGGAGCCATGCTGGGCAATGGGGCAGGCGTTGCTTCCTAGCTGTAGGCTTGGGACACCCAACTGCCCACAGGCCACCTGCCTGCAACCGGTCTCGTGGGTATGGCCACGCAGGGCCTCCAGGGAACCAAGCTGCACTCCTAGGCCAGCGGAGAGCCCATGCTGTGTCCAGGCGTCCTTTTCCTCTGCCTGCAGGCAGACAGACTGACGAACAGTGGTTTCTCATTGCCCACTTTGCCTTCAACATCAGACTTCACAGGAAAGGGGTGCGTCTGTCACTGATGGCATCTCCATCCCAGGACTCGACAAGCGTGGTCACAGCGTGCATCACCCTTCCCCTGGAGGGGGGCAGCGGGCTCACACCACATGGCAGCGGTACCTCCCTGCCACACGTTATGTGCTCCCACCCTGAACTCACAGCCGACCCCACAGGGCAGGGTAGAACGCCTCCCCCGCGGGCCTCTCCCCCGTGTCTTTCCCAGGCTCTAACGCTCTGCCAGAGCAGAAAGCCTCTTCCGTCTCCCGAGGAGCGGCTGGTGGTTTCAGAGCGCCCACCCTGTGGGTTTAGCTTAACTAACACAGAGCGTCTGCCTCCTGCAGTGTGCTCTTTGGAAGTCTATCCAAACGGGACCTGAGTGACCATCGGCAGCGGGAGAGTTCAGACAGGCCCCTTGGGGGGCAGGGGGTCTGCACTGCCAGGAGGAGCCACTCAGAAGAGGAAGACAAAAGCCACCGGGAAGTGGCGTCGCTGCCCCAGGACTGTGCTCAGGCACTGCTGAGCCGGCCCGTCCTGTGTGTGTCCCCGCAGCAGCAGCAATGCTTTAAGTAATGAATGAGCCTTGGCCCCTGGCTGGCACTCTAGACAGGCAAAGGCTGTGCACACCTGCCGGGCCTCTCTGGAGGCATTCCGGGAGATGGCAGGGTGATGGCCCAAAGCGCAGCAGCCGCCCAGGGCCACTGGGCTGGCCTTCCGCGGTGTCTCTCAGCAGGGACTGCTGCCCACCTACCCAACCAGGTCCTCCTTGAGAACCCACCCCCGACAAACACACGTTCACAGCCCTGCCTGCTTCCTGAGGCAG
>NW_022106189.1:46973211-46975174 GCF_000313985.2 Echinops telfairi
CCCACAGACCCCAACCCCTGAGCTACCGGCTGCTCCTACAGCTCTGCCAATTCCCCGTTGCTGGTGCACGCCACCGCCCCCACTCCCCGTTAGCTGTGCGGAGCACCTAACAACACCCGTTGCTGGTGCACGCCACCGCCCCCACTCCCCATTAGCTGTGCGGAGCACCTAACAACACCGTGCTGCACCCCGGGCATTGTCAGGCACCACCCCAAATTCTGTGAGACAAGCAAACATAAGTCCATGCTGTCCCCCACCTGTTCCTCGCCCCCGCCCCGTTTTTTAGGGGGCTTGTGTTCTATTTTGGGAAATCTGTTTAAAACAAAGAAGCCAATTCGCAAGTGCTGAGTATTAGTAAACAAGCAAATTCCCACTGAGCAGTCCACCTTCCAGGACACGCCGCTGTCCCCACCATGGCACCCAGACAGGCCCCCTGCTCCTGCTACACCCACAAGCCAGGATCGGCACCCACTGCAGCCAGCTGCCTGGCTCAGGAAAGAAGTCAGACCAGCTCTGCTGGGTTACGTGCTAACAGCAAGGTCAGCAGTTCAGACCCAGCAGCGGCTCTCCACGGGAGAAAGTGAGGCTTTCTGCACCCGTAAACATGGACAGCCTCAGGAACCCAAGGGGGGGCCTCACTGGGGTGGGGGGTGGGGTACCCTTGGTGACTTGCTGTGCTCCTGGGGTGGTCTTCAGAAGACAGGCCACTGGAAGGGGAGACAGACGGCTCGAACAGGCCATGCACAGCCAAAGGCTGCGATGTTGTAGTGACAGGGCTGCAGCCTACGTCGGCAGGTCCTAGTGACAGGTGTGCCAGCACGTGCAAATGCTGAGAAAGATGTGGGCAGGGCCAGGAAGCCAGCCCAGCTGGCTTGGGCCCATCCAGAGACTCCTGGGGAGACAGGGGGAACCTTTCAGTAACATTCCCTCCAACGGCACAGCCATGCTTGCCAATGAACACGTCATAACGAAGCCAGGAAGTCCGAGGTCCAAAGTCCACCAGCAGTCACCTGGTGAGTTCCAGCCCACAGTCCAAGGGCTGCAGGGGAAGCTGAGGTAAAGCCCAGAGCACCCGGTAGGGTGGGGTGGCATGGGTTTGATGAGTTGGGATGGACTGGCGGGCAGTGGGTTTAGTTCTGGTCATTGGAAGTGTGCAGCGGCAAGGTGAACACATGACTCGACAACAGGAGCGTGAGCACCGCTAGCGGGACACACGCCAGAAGACTTGCTGGACGCAGGGTGGCCACACGCCTCCATCTGTCAGAACCATCCAAGCCAAAAGATCTGTGGGCAATTCTGAGAACCACTGGGACCCGAGAGGCCCACTTGTTTCCTTTAGAAGACTCCGAACGAACGTCTTGGGCTGTTCCCTGGCTGCTCTTCCTTCCAGTTGAGCTGCCGAACTGACGTTTCCCCACAGACAAGCCACTTGCTGGAGACAGACTGCCAGCCAGCGCTGGGTGACCAGGGGAGAAGCTCCTTGAAGCACAATGGGTCTCGTGTGATAAGTCTGGCTCTTAGGGGCCAACAAAAACAAACCGGGCAGACGGAGGGGATGAAACAAAACGTTTACAGAGACCAAGAAAGTCAGCTTTTCTTGGCCCGTTTGAAAATGAGGAAAGAAAAAAAAAGAACCTGTTTGCCTATTTGCCACAAAAGGCTAATGTAGCTAATATTCAGAGTCCGTGCACGTTCACGAGACAGCCAGCACGTGGCGGGAAGTGGAGGGCAAACTCCGGGAGGGGGAATTCACATGAGGGGAGAGCAAAGCCCCAGAGGAGCAGGAGAGCAACGTGGCCACTGGCCCGTGGACACCCTGCACTTCACACTCCACGGAGCATACTGCTGTCACCCACCTCGTCCACAGACGCAGACAAGAGGCATGTCCAGGGCCTCCCACTGACCTACAAAACCGGGCTCCTAGCCCTCAGAGAAACAAGAGGGCTAAGGCCCATGGGGGGGG
>NW_022106189.1:46975274-46982210 GCF_000313985.2 Echinops telfairi
GGGAAGAAGGGGAGGCTGTGCCTTCCCACAAACCCTCTCCCCACACACCCTCTTAGGATTGCCGAGCCCACCCCGAGACGGCACAGATCCAGCGCCCTCAGCTCTGCTCACCTTGCTCCTCAGACACCCTTTGAAGCTCACTGAAGCAGTTCTACCCTGTCCTGTAGGGTCACCATGCATCAGCATGGACTCATAGTAGTGAGTCTGGTTTTCCCTCCCTCCCTCCTTCCTTCTGTCCACTGTTCTGCGTGGTGTGCTGCCCCTTCCCGTTCACTAGAACAGGAAGCTCACTTCACGGTGACATCTGGCAGTGCTGAGGCACAGGCAGAGCTGGGAGCTGGGGACTCTAGGCTGACTTACCCATTCCATTCCGCAGGACCCTCACCAAGGCAGGCACGCCCGGTTTATCAAATACATCACACACGGTGCCACTGGGGGGGGGGTGGCAGATGGCACTCACTCACCCAGCACTGCCCAGGCCCCTCCCATCTCTCTACTCACGGGTCCACCCACTCACCATCAGGAGACCCTGCTCCCCCAACTTTATCCAAGTTCACCCTCTCTCTGTCCTGGGCTGCCCTAAGGTCCCCCTACAAAGGGGCCCAGGGACATCAGTTAATTCCCCTCCAGGATCAAGCATGCACAGAACACCAATCCCAGCTTGTCATCACCCCCTGAACCCCAGAGTCCTATACCCTCAGAGCGGGAGTCACCCCTCAGCCCCACTCCGAACCCCAGGTGAGTGCAGTGCCAGGCTCCAGCCCCCATCTGGGCACTTCACCCTGCCCAGTCATTATGGGGATCAAACAGCCCACGGGGACACTGTCAGCCTGGTAGGTATAAGGGTGTGGGCACCCCAGGCTTGCACAGAGGTGATCTCTTTCGATGAGGAACACATTTCTGCGGAAACTGCACAAAGAGCAGTCTGCCCTGATGTCATTCCCTCTGAAAGCGCTGTCTGCACCTCCCCCCTAACAACGCTGCCTGGAGGTCACCCTCCCAGGCCTGGTCACCTCACCCAAGTACACCCTTCCCGGACAAGCCTCAGCCCCTGCGGTTGGGGAATGCCTGCACCTCCCATCTGTAGCGGTCCCGCACACAGTCCTCCATGCCCCACACGCACCTCGGCCCCTGGTCATCCCCCCACGCACCCCGCCAGGTCCCTGGCGGCCACCCACACGCCCCCAGCCCAACCCGCCCGTGGTTGCCACCCACGTCCTCCGGCCCCGGTGGCCCTCACGTGTCCACCCCCACGCGCCTCCCCGCGGCCCGCGGCCCAGGCGGCCCGGACTGACCCTCGCGGCAGCGCCGCCTCCAGATGGTGTCCGTGTGCAGGATGCGCCGGAACTTGGTGCACACCTGGGCCAGGTTAGGCAGGTCGGTGCCGGGCAGGGAAGCGAAGATCTCCACCAGCAGCTCGGGGGGCAGCTCCAGCAGCGAGCAGCGCGCCGCCGCGGGCCCAGGCCCCACGCCGGCCAGCGCCGCGCCCACCTCGATGCGCTCCTCCTCGGGGTCCGTGTCCGGCTCGCTGTCGGCCGCCGCCGCCTCGGACGGGCCTCCGCGCTGCTGCCGCCGGCGACAGCCCCGCGCCGGGCCCACGCCACAGAGCCGAGCGCACACCGCCATGCCGGCACTGACAGCCAGCCGCGCTCTGCGCACGCGCCGACGAGCCCGCCCCGCGACGCCAGCAGCGCCACGCCGGAAACCGCGGAGCCGAGCCCCGCCCCCTGGGTATAGCCACGCCCCCGGAAACTGATCTCAGGCTTTGGCTAGCCGAGCTCCGCCCCCGAGAGCCCAAACCCACCCTGTGAAGGCGAGCCACGCCCCCGGGAGCAGAGCCACGCCCCCGGGAGCAGAGCCACGCCCTCGGGAGTCTGGCCACGCCCAGGAGGGCCAAGGCCCATCCTCGAGAGGCAAACCGCGCCCCCGGAAGCTGAGCTCAGACTTCGGGGAGAGAAGTGCCAGGCCCCTAAGGGCAGAGCCCAACCCCCTGGGAGATGAGAGGGTTCCCGGGAGGCCGAGCTCCCCCTGGAAGCCGACGTCAGGGATCCCAGCCTCGTACTGGAGATCCTGGCTCCATCCCCCGCGATCCCAGCGACCTCGGTCCCCCGTGGCCTTAGGGAGCCAGGCTCTGCAGCCAGGCAGCCCCGCGCCCTCCGACCCACCCAGGTTACGAGTGGGGCTCCCAGCGCCTCTGTTCCTGGGTGGACGGGGGCCACCCCTGCGCCCCCTCCTCCCCGCGTGCCGCCGCACAACCGCCCCCAATCCGCAGCCCAGGCTCGGAACTGCCGCGCCCTGGGAAAGCAGACCACCCTCGTCACAGGACCAGAGGCTGCAGGGAAGATGATGCGAACTGGGGTGCATTCCTGCCCTGACCCGTCGCAGCAAAAGGAGCGGGTGCCCCGTGTGAGGCTCGAACTCACGACCTTCAGATTATGAGACTGACGCGCTACCTACTGCGCTAACGAGGCTCCTGGGTGGCGGACGCCGCCGAAGGGCCTTTGCTGACATTCAGAGCCTTCAGTCTAGGCCTGCAGGGCGGGACTTAGTCAAAACCGCTTTGTCCCTGTTTGTGTAAGGGTTCGTCAGCGAGACGGAAATACACGCGCCCCTTTTCCGATGAACTGGAAAGGTTGCAGATTTTCCCGGCACTCCAAATGACACCTATACCCTTCCGGCAAGGCGAGGAAGAAATCGTGCTAGTAATGAATGCCATGAAAATTTTTTAAATAAACCTTTTTTTCTTTCTTCATTTTCTTTAATGCGTGCTGTTAAGGATCTTCGGTTCGGTGCACGGCTTGTCCCTAGCTGTGTCTGATCTTGCGAGCTCGGCTGTTCACCAGGTGTAACTGGAGAAGGCTGATTTCCTCTTAACATGGCTCACGATCCAGTACTTCCAGTCCCCTTTTGGTAAGGGAAGAGGGAGAGACTGCTTTTATCGTTGTTTTAGTGATTGATTTAAATACACAAGCCTGTCTTTATTTGTAGCAAAACAATACACCGAACAGAAGCGGGGAAATCAAACACCAAAAAAAAAAAAAAAAATCATTTTCAACCTGTAGGTACTAAACCTATTATTTTCACTTCAATATACTTGACTTATTAAAGCGTTTGTGCTAGTATAGATATGGGATGCCTCAAAAAACATTTCTGGAGACATGAAGCAAGGAGCAAGGTAGTGAGCAGAATGTTCACTGTATATGTTTTTGAGCTTTTTTTTTTTTTTTGCTCTTTTTTTGTGTGGATACATTACCATGTTTCCTTCCTGTGTTTGTGGTGAAACATATAAGAAAGTATTTGCTGTTTCAACCATTTTATGATGAAAATCATTGTAAATAGATAACGGTGATGGTTGTGCAACAATGTATCAATCACTGATCCATGCACCTATGTTACCCATTTTTAGATTGATAAATTTTTTAAATCTAATGGTTGAGCCTTAAAACACTTGCCCAGGGGGGTGGACTATCTTCCCTATCGTAAATATTATCATCAATAAAATTGGAAACTGGCCCAGGCAGTGGAGTAACTGTAGGAACAAACTCCACCGCTGGGGTTTACCCAAACCCTTCCAAAGGAGGCTTCCTTCGAGAGCCTGCAGGATTAGAGGAATTACTCTGTCTTCCAAAACTAAGAATCCACAGGCCCCGCCGCTGTTTCCAAGGGAGGACAGAATCTGGCTAAACACAGAAAACGAAGTCAACCCTAGCCGTTCCTTCAAAATGAGGGTGGGAGGACATCAGTTTCTGAAGGACCAGTCCCTGGAAAAGGGCATCTGCTTAGATAAGTAAAGTGTCCGTGAGAAAGAGGAAGACCCCCGCCCCCCAGGAGATGCATTGACCCAGTGCCCACAATGGCTCAAACATAGTAACAAATGTTAGGATGGAGCAGGGCCAGGATGGGTTTATCGTGAGTGTGAAATGACTCCGAGGTACCAGCAGCAACCGTTATCAGTTCCTTGAGCCAAGCTTCCGCTATTTGCTGCCGTGTCCTCCAGGAGATGGAGCACGTCTACCCTGATCTGACTAGAACAGCAATGCCGCTATGGCTCCGTCATCTCATCTATGTGCACACACCATAAAAACAGGGCCTAACGGACTCTCCTGTCACTGCATGAAGGGGCCCTCGAGTCGGCTCCCCCTCACAGCGGGCCGTGCACAACAGAAGGAAGCCTCTGGCCGGCTGCCGGTCGGGCCTGCTCCGTCCTCAGTGCTGCAGCCCCTGTGTCTATCCCCCCTAAAGGCCTTCTCTTTGTAGTCGACTCCATACCCAGCGTGACGCTTTTCTTAAGAGCCTGGACCCCCTTGATCGCATGTCCAAAAGACACGCGGCAAAGTCTTGCCACCCTATCCTCGCTTTAAAGAAGCGTCCTGGCTGGACTCCTCCCAAGACAGTCTCCTCTGTTCTCCTGGCAGTCGGAGGTGCTTTCCAAACAAATGTTCTTAACCGCACCGCAACCCATAGGCCTCCCTTTGTCTCCGTTCTTCCAGACTCACTGCCCACCTTTCACCTGCACAGGAGGTGATGAAAGAAGAGACCGTGGCTTGGATCAGGTGCGCCTCGGGCTTCAAAGTGAACATCTTTCCTCTTCAGCATCTGAATCTTGGAGCATCAGTAAGTGCTTCTGGTCCTCTTGGTTTTCAGAGCGGAGGGTGGTGGCGTTTGTACAGAGCAGGCTTTTAACCTTGATGCCACCTTCTTCAGGTCGAGCACTTGCCCTGATGGTTTGCATAAGGATGGTGAAAGGAGATGGCACTGGCACACTGCTGTCCTGGTTCCAAATCCTGCACCGTCCCTGGTTCTGTTCTCATGACTGCCTTTTCTGTCTGTCTGCCCGTTCCACCTAAGCACAATTACATGTTCTGGAATTCCCATTCTTCTCAAGGTTATCCATAATTTTTATGATCCGCAGAGTTGAACGCTTTTGGATAATCAATAAGACAGGAGTGAGCATCTTCTCTGACATCCTCTGCTTCCAGGCAAGCAATGCTATCCTGGTGTCTCCTTCTCAGTCTGGACCTCCTGGTGCATTGCTGCAATCTTTCTTCAACGATCTCTAGCAACGTTGTACTTGCAAGGGATGTTAATGATATTGTTTGATAACTTCCACATTTTGCCAGGTCATATTCCTTCGGGGTGAGCACAAATGTGGATCTCTTCCCGTATGCTGGCCAGGTAGCTGTTTTTCAAACTTCTTGGCACAGACCGGTGAAAACTTCCAGCACCGCATCTTTTGGTTGGAACATTTCCAACGGCGTGCCGCAACTTCCTGGATCCGAGTTTTCTGTAATGCCTTCGCTGCCGCTAGGACTTCTGCCCTCAGCACCACTGGTTCTCAGCCATGTGTTACTCTTTAAAGTAGCTGAATGTTGACCAATCTCTCTGGTACAGTGACTATTATTTCCATCTTCTCTTGATGCTTCCTGCATCATTCAATACTTTGCCCATAGAATATTGCAACTCAGAGATTGAATTTTTTTTTCTTCAGCTCTTTCAGCTTGAGGTACGCTGTGTGTTCTTTCTTCTCGGTTTTTTCAGCTCCAGGTCTTTATTGTATTACTTTATAATAGCTTTATTATAATGCTTCATTCCTATAGTCACGTCTCTTGAGTTGCCTTTCAGGATGTTCTGGCCACTCTCTCACGTTATTGTTCCGTTCACTGTGGGCACTCTACATTCAAGAGCAAGCGTCAGAGTCTCTGACAACCACTTCGGTCATTTCTCCCCTCCCTCTATTTTTAATGACCTTTGGCTTTCTTCATGTATGAGGTTGTTGATGTCATCCTAAGACACTTCTGGTCTTTGGTCATGAGTGCTCAGTGTGTCGAACTTGATCTTGAGATGCTCTTCCCTAAACTCAGGTGGCATGTGCCCAAGGTTGTAGTTTACCTCTCATGGACTTGGTTCAATCCTCTTCAGCTGCAACCTGGGCGTGCATCTGAGCGATGGACAGCCTCTTCCCAGTCTGCCCCTGGCTTTGTTTGGGATGATGATACGCGTTTCTCCGTGGTCTCTTCCCACAGAAGTAGTCCGTTTGATTGCTGTGTAGCGTATCCTGCGAAGTCCATGGGCACAGATGCCATTTATGTTGGTGAAGAGCTGATACCAGGGCTCAAGTAGAAAGCAAGTGTTTTGAGAATGATGATGGCAACAAATGTACAAATGTGCTCGACACAATGGATGGGTGTATGGATTGGGATGAGAGTTGTAAGATTATTTTTTTAAAGAAATAAAATGCGTATTTGCAACGAAGAAGCCTTTGGTCTTGGGAAATTCTACCAGGCGTTCTCCGGCCTCAGCTCTGCTTCTGTCACCAAAGCCACAGTTTATAACGGCAGTTCTTTCCTGTGTCCAGCACTCAAATTCCAGTCACCAGTGATGATCAATGCATCGTGAGCACGTTTGGTCAAGTTCAGATAGAAAAGGTTGGCAGAATTTTTCAATTTCATCATCACCAGTTCAAATGCAAACCTGAATAATATTGATATCAATTGCTCTTTCTTGTAGGTGTAGAGAGCTATTATCCTATCATCGCCAGTGTCGTACTTTAATAGCTGCTTGGAGATATTCTTTTCACAGATGACTATGAGGGCATTCCTTTCGAATTTGGCATTCTTGGCACGGTAAACCATATGTGGAGTTTTTTTAACCACATGATTTTTGATTCAAAATGCCCCACACAACCATTTCAACTCTGTATAAACTCAATGGCAGTGAGTTAAGTCCTAGGAACATATAGATCTTTCTGTGCTAGTCCAGGTAGACTAAAGAAACAAATCCAGGGAGACACATATATCTGTATACAAAAGAGCTTTATATATAGGAGCAATTGAATATTGAGAAAACATCCCAGCCCGGTCCAGATCAAGTCCATAAACCTGATATTAGCCCATATGACCGACACCAATAACGACCTCATCAGACTCAAGAAACACA
>NW_022106189.1:46982310-46995926 GCF_000313985.2 Echinops telfairi
ATGTTTCCTTCCTGTGTTTGTGGTGAAACATATAAGAAAGTATTTGCTGTTTCAACCATTTTATGATGAAAATCATTGTAAATAGATAACGGTGATGGTTGTGCAACAATGTATCAATCACTGATCCATGCACCTATGTTACCCATTTTTAGATTGATAAATTTTTTAAATCTAATGGTTGAGCCTTAAAACACTTGCCCAGGGGGGTGGACTATCTTCCCTATCGTAAATATTATCATCAATAAAATTGGAAACTGGCCCAGGCAGTGGAGTAACTGTAGGAACAAACTCCACCGCTGGGGTTTACCCAAACCCTTCCAAAGGAGGCTTCCTTCGAGAGCCTGCAGGATTAGAGGAATTACTCTGTCTTCCAAAACTAAGAATCCACAGGCCCCGCCGCTGTTTCCAAGGGAGGACAGAATCTGGCTAAACACAGAAAACGAAGTCAACCCTAGCCGTTCCTTCAAAATGAGGGTGGGAGGACATCAGTTTCTGAAGGACCAGTCCCTGGAAAAGGGCATCTGCTTAGATAAGTAAAGTGTCCGTGAGAAAGAGGAAGACCCCCGCCCCCCAGGAGATGCATTGACCCAGTGCCCACAATGGCTCAAACATAGTAACAAATGTTAGGATGGAGCAGGGCCAGGATGGGTTTATCGTGAGTGTGAAATGACTCCGAGGTACCAGCAGCAACCGTTATCAGTTCCTTGAGCCAAGCTTCCGCTATTTGCTGCCGTGTCCTCCAGGAGATGGAGCACGTCTACCCTGATCTGACTAGAACAGCAATGCCGCTATGGCTCCGTCATCTCATCTATGTGCACACACCATAAAAACAGGGCCTAACGGACTCTCCTGTCACTGCATGAAGGGGCCCTCGAGTCGGCTCCCCCTCACAGCGGGCCGTGCACAACAGAAGGAAGCCTCTGGCCGGCTGCCGGTCGGGCCTGCTCCGTCCTCAGTGCTGCAGCCCCTGTGTCTATCCCCCCTAAAGGCCTTCTCTTTGTAGTCGACTCCATACCCAGCGTGACGCTTTTCTTAAGAGCCTGGACCCCCTTGATCGCATGTCCAAAAGACACGCGGCAAAGTCTTGCCACCCTATCCTCGCTTTAAAGAAGCGTCCTGGCTGGACTCCTCCCAAGACAGTCTCCTCTGTTCTCCTGGCAGTCGGAGGTGCTTTCCAAACAAATGTTCTTAACCGCACCGCAACCCATAGGCCTCCCTTTGTCTCCGTTCTTCCAGACTCACTGCCCACCTTTCACCTGCACAGGAGGTGATGAAAGAAGAGACCGTGGCTTGGATCAGGTGCGCCTCGGGCTTCAAAGTGAACATCTTTCCTCTTCAGCATCTGAATCTTGGAGCATCAGTAAGTGCTTCTGGTCCTCTTGGTTTTCAGAGCGGAGGGTGGTGGCGTTTGTACAGAGCAGGCTTTTAACCTTGATGCCACCTTCTTCAGGTCGAGCACTTGCCCTGATGGTTTGCATAAGGATGGTGAAAGGAGATGGCACTGGCACACTGCTGTCCTGGTTCCAAATCCTGCACCGTCCCTGGTTCTGTTCTCATGACTGCCTTTTCTGTCTGTCTGCCCGTTCCACCTAAGCACAATTACATGTTCTGGAATTCCCATTCTTCTCAAGGTTATCCATAATTTTTATGATCCGCAGAGTTGAACGCTTTTGGATAATCAATAAGACAGGAGTGAGCATCTTCTCTGACATCCTCTGCTTCCAGGCAAGCAATGCTATCCTGGTGTCTCCTTCTCAGTCTGGACCTCCTGGTGCATTGCTGCAATCTTTCTTCAACGATCTCTAGCAACGTTGTACTTGCAAGGGATGTTAATGATATTGTTTGATAACTTCCACATTTTGCCAGGTCATATTCCTTCGGGGTGAGCACAAATGTGGATCTCTTCCCGTATGCTGGCCAGGTAGCTGTTTTTCAAACTTCTTGGCACAGACCGGTGAAAACTTCCAGCACCGCATCTTTTGGTTGGAACATTTCCAACGGCGTGCCGCAACTTCCTGGATCCGAGTTTTCTGTAATGCCTTCGCTGCCGCTAGGACTTCTGCCCTCAGCACCACTGGTTCTCAGCCATGTGTTACTCTTTAAAGTAGCTGAATGTTGACCAATCTCTCTGGTACAGTGACTATTATTTCCATCTTCTCTTGATGCTTCCTGCATCATTCAATACTTTGCCCATAGAATATTGCAACTCAGAGATTGAATTTTTTTTTCTTCAGCTCTTTCAGCTTGAGGTACGCTGTGTGTTCTTTCTTCTCGGTTTTTTCAGCTCCAGGTCTTTATTGTATTACTTTATAATAGCTTTATTATAATGCTTCATTCCTATAGTCACGTCTCTTGAGTTGCCTTTCAGGATGTTCTGGCCACTCTCTCACGTTATTGTTCCGTTCACTGTGGGCACTCTACATTCAAGAGCAAGCGTCAGAGTCTCTGACAACCACTTCGGTCATTTCTCCCCTCCCTCTATTTTTAATGACCTTTGGCTTTCTTCATGTATGAGGTTGTTGATGTCATCCTAAGACACTTCTGGTCTTTGGTCATGAGTGCTCAGTGTGTCGAACTTGATCTTGAGATGCTCTTCCCTAAACTCAGGTGGCATGTGCCCAAGGTTGTAGTTTACCTCTCATGGACTTGGTTCAATCCTCTTCAGCTGCAACCTGGGCGTGCATCTGAGCGATGGACAGCCTCTTCCCAGTCTGCCCCTGGCTTTGTTTGGGATGATGATACGCGTTTCTCCGTGGTCTCTTCCCACAGAAGTAGTCCGTTTGATTGCTGTGTAGCGTATCCTGCGAAGTCCATGGGCACAGATGCCATTTATGTTGGTGAAGAGCTGATACCAGGGCTCAAGTAGAAAGCAAGTGTTTTGAGAATGATGATGGCAACAAATGTACAAATGTGCTCGACACAATGGATGGGTGTATGGATTGGGATGAGAGTTGTAAGATTATTTTTTTAAAGAAATAAAATGCGTATTTGCAACGAAGAAGCCTTTGGTCTTGGGAAATTCTACCAGGCGTTCTCCGGCCTCAGCTCTGCTTCTGTCACCAAAGCCACAGTTTATAACGGCAGTTCTTTCCTGTGTCCAGCACTCAAATTCCAGTCACCAGTGATGATCAATGCATCGTGAGCACGTTTGGTCAAGTTCAGATAGAAAAGGTTGGCAGAATTTTTCAATTTCATCATCACCAGTTCAAATGCAAACCTGAATAATATTGATATCAATTGCTCTTTCTTGTAGGTGTAGAGAGCTATTATCCTATCATCGCCAGTGTCGTACTTTAATAGCTGCTTGGAGATATTCTTTTCACAGATGACTATGAGGGCATTCCTTTCGAATTTGGCATTCTTGGCACGGTAAACCATATGTGGAGTTTTTTTAACCACATGATTTTTGATTCAAAATGCCCCACACAACCATTTCAACTCTGTATAAACTCAATGGCAGTGAGTTAAGTCCTAGGAACATATAGATCTTTCTGTGCTAGTCCAGGTAGACTAAAGAAACAAATCCAGGGAGACACATATATCTGTATACAAAAGAGCTTTATATATAGGAGCAATTGAATATTGAGAAAACATCCCAGCCCGGTCCAGATCAAGTCCATAAACCTGATATTAGCCCATATGTTCGATACCAATTTATAAATTCCTCTTCAGACTCACAAAACACATGCAATGATGTTGAATGCAGGAAGGTCGCAAGCCTGTGGGTAGACAGTCTTGTGGATCCAGGGGTGGTGGGAGCATCTCAGCATTGGCGTGGGTTTCCATGTGGCTCCTCCAGCTCCAGGGCTCTGGTTCCATCAGCGTAGCTCCATGTGTCTTGTCAGCAGAAAGACAAGCAGGGAGGGTGTCTCACCTCCAGGGAGGAAGACAGGAGTTCCCAGAACCCTCAGGAGGCCACGCCCACACAGAGGTGTCACTGGCTTGACAGTGCCACCTGATTGACAGGCTAGACTCCACCCCTTTCTCAAGTTGATAGGTGATGTAACTGCCCCATTCTACATGTATTTTCATTTTTGACAACTTCCAGTGTTCCTAGATTCGTATTTCACACAGTCCATGTTCCAGTTTTTTGTGGATGTTCACACCTGTTTCTCCTCCTTTGGGTCCTGCCCCTATCAGCGGGTGAAGGTCCAAGCTTTGTTCCATTAACGCCATTAAGGTCGACTCAACTTTGAGGAGGCGGTCATATTTTGAGTGTCTACCGGGCTCATTGTCTGGCACTGCAGTAGTTACATCATCTGGTGTCAATTTGAGGATTCAGAGTGAAGGGGTGGAGTCAAGCCTGTCAATCAGACCACAGCCAATGAGGCCTCTGTGTGGGCATGAAAAGTACACATCATGAGCATCAACTTATTTCATAACAAAAGCACAGATTTCTGATGCAGACTCTCCAGTCGTTTGTCACACGAGGCTCCTTTGTAAGACTTCTGTGAGTGGGACCTCCCCGGCCCACCTGTAACAGCTCTATTGATCTGCCACAAGTCATGCAGCTGCTTCCTTTGCTCCATGCCTTTTTAACTAGCATCCTCTTTGGACTCCTGGGAGGCTGTGATGACCTCATGCGAATGGCCTCCTCATCTGGATGGTATGTCTGTGTCACCCCTGTGCTGTCTTTGTCCCTTTTAAGACTTCATAGATCTCCTCCTTAAATTATGTTTGAAATTGGGGTCACTTCTGTAGCCCCAAACAAAGGTGAGATTTATTTATTACACTGTACTACTAGCCTCAGAAAAGTGGGTGGGAAGCCTTGGAGCAGATTTGACTTTAACTGTTCCCTGGAGCATTACGGCTTCCGTTCTGAGCGCCGACCGATGTATGCAGTGGGAGTTGTAACTGCATTTTGAGTGTTCTCAGGGACTCAGCTACCTTGGAGGGCTCTCTGACCATTGACTGGCAAAGTGATGGAGCTGTGCCCTTGGGTTTGAGTTTGCTGCAACGCCCTTGGCCTGTCCAGGAAGGGGCAGGCCTATCCTCAGGAACTTGCCTGGGCTTGAAGTTGGTGGCAATTGGGGTGTTCATGCCAAGAGTTAGACCCCAACCACAGTCCTGGGAGGGCCCTGGACCCATCTTGGACCGTTCTACCCTGTAACTGTGTACGTATTCCAGCCACCACCCTCTCCTGTTCCTGGGGCTACCTGCGCCTGCGATGAATCCATCTGCCGCCAGTCATGATGCTGTGTCAGTTTCCTTTGCGTTCTGTGTCCTCTTGTGGCTGTCGCACTGGGTCGGATGGCCTCCCTTATCCAGATGGCCTGACCCGTTTAAGACTTATGGATGGGTCTCTATACATTACCATTCATTCAGTGTGGGAATCTCTCTTTCCTGGAGACCAGGAGGTCTGGTGGCTTTGTGGGTTACTCACTGAGCTGCCAACTGCAAGGTTACAAAACAAAAGCTCACTGGCACCCAGTCGATGCCAATTCATAGAGGCCCTGCAGGACAGGGTAGGCCTGCTCCTGTGGGTATCGGAGGCTGGCACTCTTCATGGGAGGAGAGAGCCTCGTCTTTCTCCCGCAGAGCGCGCTGGCTGGTGGTTCTGAACTGCTGGCCTTGCGTTAGGGCCCAACACGTGGCCACCGATCTGCTCCCATCATGGCGGTGAGTTAACTTAGGTCTGGGTTTGCCTAGAACAACAGTAATGAAGGGTCGCTAGATTAGGGATGAAGGGGGTTGTCCCCACTGCCTGCCTACGCCAAACGAAAATGACCCGGCCATGCTGCAATAAAGGGATTGGGAAGAAACCAAGCACATAATTAGACACCTATGGGAAAATCCCGACCTGGGCATGCGCTAACTCAGGCCGCCTAGGCCAGGTGGGAGAGCCACCTGGGAGCACAGACCCGGCACCAGAGACATGACCTCACAGAGGTGTGTGTTAACTCGGCCAATAAGGTTCGTCGATGCCTTCAACCACGCCTCCCCAGCCAGTGGGGACTGGGAGGGGATAAATACCGGACTGAGGGCAAGGCACCCCCTGGCTGGGGTGCACCCTTTCAGGTCGGAGGGTGAGCGACCTCCCTCTGGGGCCGCTCTCTTGTTTTTTCTTGCTCTGGCTTCAAACCCTCTTTTGGCTCTGGGCTCTTTCGCGATCCTCTGAAGCAGCCTTGCACATTTTCGAGGGACAGCCCACTGTCGTTAAGTTTCTGGAGTGGGCGATGATACCTCGGTGCTTTGCTTATTCGCACGATGAAAGAATTCACGATGAAGCCCGTTTTGTCATCCAAGTGGGTTTTATGAAGGACAGGACAAGTTTCAGGTTTTACAGTCTCTAAGTCATTCGCAACTGGGCACAAGCAACCCCGTGGAAAAGAGCACCCACGCGTGCAGAACTTGGGGGGGGGGCAGTGTCCCAGGGGCAGAGGGGTCGAGGAAGCAAGGGGCAAGAGACTACAGAGGCCAGAGAGTAAGGGGGCAAGAGGGCTGTGGGACTCCAGTAGGCCCGGAGCGGGTGCACGTGGGCCCCAAACAGGCCCTGAGGGGGCATGCCCTGGCGGCGCCTGTGCGCCCCCACCCGCCAACCTGCCACTGACCAGGAGCAGGGTAAAAGAGAGCGGTCTTCCCACAGCCAGGATATTCCCAGCCTCTGGCTGGGGAGGTGTGGTTGAGGGTATCGGTTGACCCCATTGGCTGGGTTGAGGCCACCTGGGTGATGTCATAACCTAGGGCCTAGTTTGGCCCGCCCAGGTGTACCTCCCACCTGGCTTGAGGGCTTGAGTTAAGCATATTCAGTTTGGGATCTTCATAAGTGTCTGATGGGAGCCTGATTTCTTTCCAACCTCCTCTATGGGAACTTTGCGCACACAGGAGGGACAACACCCCACCCCACCCCCATCCCTAAAGCTAGCTACCTAACACCGTCTGAGACTGTCGTACCTGACACTTCCCTTTCCCTCATAAAAGGTACTTGGATTACAAAAGTGCTTCTGCTGAGTGAATTCTTTCAGCATTGAGAAGCAAGGACTGAGGTAAACCAACCCAGAACCCTAACAGTAACATCTACAAATAGCAAGCATCCATGTATCCCATTATCCTTTAATTCCCTTTAATTATGAACTCTTAAAAGCACCCTTTGTGTTCATGGTCGTCATGGATGGAATCAACAATTACTCATTGCACACTTTTATGGCCCAGTCAGTGTGCTGTGTGCTGGGGATAAACTAGGTCCCACTGGGAACGCCTACTGTTGTGTGTCCTGATCCTGGGGAGGCACAGCAGCCCTACGCCAACAACCGCACGGAGGGACGCCCGCTTGTAAGTCATCGCTCCATCATAAGTCCGCGTTAAGATGGCATAGCAGAGACCGGATTTAGTTTGAGGAATCAGAGAAAGGTGCTCTGAGGAGGTGACATTTACAGAACAAAGGCTGGACGGGAGTTGGTCAGGAGAGCACTACGTGAGGTGAGAATGTTCTGGAAAGAGAGATCAGCCAGTTGTCTGCAGTCAGCTTACAGGCTAGGCATGAGAGTATGCCAGGCAAAGGCATCGACAACACAGGAAGGGGCTTATGTGCCTGGCGGTCAGGAACTTGGAATAGGGGTACCCTTTAAGGCAGGGAGTGGTCTGAGATTTTGAATCCAGAATTCCCAGACCGCCGGATGAGAGACTCCTGAATTTGGGGCAAGAGTCGCCTTTGAGGTTTTCTGAATTCAAGAACAACACAGTGATGAAGGGGTGTTTCAGGAGCCAGCCCAGGTTTCCGCGCGCAGAGCGGTATGTGTGGTGGGTCTATCATTTCCTGCCAACGTGAAGGTCTGGCAAAGTGTAGGGGTGGAGTCTAGCCTGTCAGCCAGGTCACAGCCTATGGAGCCTCCCTGTGGGCGTGGTCTTCCCATCAGGAGGGCCCTGAGAACCTCCCCTTCCCTCTCTCCCTCATCCTCCTGCTGGCTGCCCCTGGGTGCTGTCACAGCCACTGCCCTTGAATCCGCAGGACTCTGTCATCCTGCTTTCTGCATCGTTTACTTGTGGCTACGTGAGTCGGAAGAGGGACTTATGGAGTGGTATCAGACTTAGAACTTGATCTAGACTGGGCTGGGGTGTTTGCTTGATTTATAATGACTTCTTGGTATAAAACTCTTTCTCACACATATGTGAGTGTCACTGGATTTGTTTCTCTAGTCAAACCGGCCAAACACGGTATGCAAATTAATGGGATGCAGGAGGAGTCTATGTGGCACGTTTATTTCCAGTTAATATTGGATATTGTACTAGACCTTCAATTCTGAGCGCTAGGTTTGTGGGAGGTGGAGGGTTAGTGCGAGCTCCAGGTGCATGCTGGCGTCTCCATGTAGATTCAGCCTCTTGAATTCTCTCTGACCATTTCCTCCTGGCAAAGTGCAAAGCCTTGCCTGCATGCTGAGAGTGTTTCACTGCTATACCCAGCCCAGGGTGGGCAGCCTCGCCCTGAGGGACTTGCTTGGGTGTTCCTTTGATGGAATGCGGGTACCAGGAAACCAAAATCCTTACCCCGGGCCACTAAAGAACATCATGTTGTAGCTGCTGTTAGGGGCCTTGAAGTCAACGCCGACCATGGTGACCCTATGCACAACAGAAGGAAACACAACCTGGCCCTGCACCGTCCTCACAATCGTTCCTTTGTCAGAGCCACTGTGCTGCCACTGTGTCCGTCCATCTTGTCACGGGCCTTCCGCGTTTTCACTGCCCTGCACTCCGTCTCCAGGGACAGCTCTCTCCTGACAACAGGTCTAACATCGGTGAGATGACATGCCGCCGTCCTGGCCTCCAAGGAGCACTCTGGCCTGACTTCTGCTGAGGAGTCCTCGGGAATTTCAAAATCTCCTCAAGCACCACCGCTCAATGGCTTTGGAGCCTGAGGACACTTGTGAGGTGCGCACCGGGCCAGGCAGGAGGTTTGTTCCGTCCTGCAAAGCTGCTCTTAAAGACTTTAGGAAAATGAGTTGTTTCTAACATTCAAATGAAAGAAGATGTTAAGTAGTAATGATACCGATGAAGGTGGTCTGCGGTGACCTAGGTGGAAGGACAGGGCCTCCAAGGAGAAATGCCTAGGGCAGCAGGAATCGCTGAACAAGCTGGAGACAAGCCGCTGGCTCAGGGACTGAATTCATGCTGATTGTCAGGAGAGGAGTGACCGGAAGAACTGGGAAATCCACCCCGGTGGAGGGGAACCCAAGGAAAGGGGCTTTGAAGAGTTCATCACACACATGTCCTCCAACTGTTGAAGCATTTTTACAGCTCCTTGTATAGAAAGAAAGTGAGGGAGGTGCATTTGGAAACACTAGAGGAACGGAATCTTGGGGGCACAGGGTTACACCCTGGGCTGCTCTCCACAAGGTCAGCAGTTCAAAACTGCCAGCTGCCCTGAGGGAGATAGATGGGGCTTTCTACACCTGTCAAGTTAGAGCCTCAGAACCCACAGGGGTCACTCCGAGTCAGCATTGACTGGGCAGCAGTGAGCTTGGTTTCGTTTTAAAAACAGTTACAGTCTCGTAGCCTGTCCTATAGGGTCACTCCGAGTCTGGTTTGGTTTTGAGCGAGTGGAGGAAAGGGAGTGTTTGTTTTGGCATCATGAGGAGGCTCTACAACAATGAAATCTTTGTTCTTGAGTATTGATAAGGCCTAAGGAAATAGCATTGACCATAGACAAGGTTGGTCTCCAGTTCCTTTTCCAACGGTCACCTCAAAAGCCACCCGATGTAGCATTCCTGGGACTTGAGACAACCGTGTTACCTTCTGCCGTGCTGGTTCTGAGAACTGAGAGGAAAAACGACATGTTGAGCACCGCTTGGAAGAACTAAGTATGGTAATGGGCAGAGTGGGGGAATAGTCAAAGGTGCTCAGAGTTTAAACTAAGGTGGGGGGGCTCCCAGGGGACATCAACAGTTGTACCCCTTCTCTGGCCTCATAACAAGACAAAAGCTGTAACAATGGAAGTAAATAAGGAAGCCAGCAAAATCCGAGTCATGGGCCAGTTCCAGCTGTTACCACGCGCTAGTTTCTGAAACAACCCGACGGGCCATACGGTAGCTGGTCACTTTGCCGTATGGACTAGCTTGTGGAATCCTGCGGCTGTACCCTGACACCAAGCACCCCTGTGCGTGGGGACACTGCTGGAGCAGGACGCAGCCACAGCATTCCTAAACCCTGCCCTCTCCTGAGTTTCCGCTGGTCAGCTGCAGAGCCTCCGGCCCGGATCCTTTCTGGGAATAGCTTCAGGCACACTTCTTGAGCAATACTTGTTTACTTGTTCTCAAGCGCCGAGCTGGACACCGTGAGCGATAAGGCAGCTAGCCAGTAGTCGCCGGGACAACAAAGATTAGGGACTGTCTCCTCCAATCAGAACGCGGAGAAGTGGGCGAGGCCCAGCAGGCCTGGGGTGCCGGACTCCTTTCTTGGTAAGACTTGTCGTCCATGTTGAGTGTGGCAAAGCAGCCCTGCCGAGCTTTGTGCTGCGGCGGAGGGTTCATGCATCTCTCACAGAGGCGTAAACACACCCTGGGTGCATGACTTACAGCCCTGTCATGTCATTATCGCCTGACATCCTATTCACGTTTCAGCAGCTACATTATCTCCCCACCCAATACTCCACACCTTAGGGACATTTCCATATAATGAAGAAAAAGAAAGAAAAGGAATGGGGGAGGTTGATTTGGAATGCTAGTGCTGGCTTCCTAGAAATGGCTTTATAAGGGCTGATCTTCTCCAACCACTGAGAGTCCTACAGAAAGCACGGAATTCGGAACAATGAAAGAGGAATTCTGGCCATTCTACTGTAGAAGGACACTCTCAGGGAACAATACTAGACAGGCATGCGATTTGCTTAAACATGCTTATATTAACTAGCTGAAAATAATTCACAAGTGATATTAATCCACCACTCTGGATGCTGTCCAGTGAACTATTAAACCAACCCCAACCTCGGGGCACGGGAAATGTTCCACAAATACTCAAACATATTTTTTTCAAAAGCTAGGTGGAATTGTTCTTAAAATATACTTATTTACATGCAAATATCAATCCATAAAGCATTTCTATGATCTATTTACATCTCATTCTTTATACTTCGGAATTATGAAGTATTTATCATTCACGTGAATGGGACACATTGGAGTTATAGGTCAAGGAAAGGAAGACCTGTAATTGCATGGCAAACACAGACTCCAGTACTTCCACAGCACAAGAGGAACCCCATCTCCCTGCCCTTCCCAGCATGGACACCGCTCCTGAGGCCAATGCCTGGGGTGATAGCCAGTGGATGCCTCAGGGACAGGGGAAATATGAGAGTCTCCTTCTCTTCCCCTCCCCTCCATATGCCAGATATCGATTTTTCCCCCCTTCTCGCACTTGGAACACTTATCTAGCAGGAGAGGGGGAGCCCATTTCTTACAAAGTAGCAATTAAGCCAGGAAAGCACTCAGCAGTCAATATTTAATATCATAAAAATCTAGATGAAGCCTCTCATTCTCGCTCTTTTAAGACTTCAAAATCGACAGTTTTGTGTTTGGCAGCAGGTTGACACATAGGCACTTACTGTTTTTTGCTTTCTTTTCAATTTGAACAGAATACCAAGCCACCAAGCCACAGATCTCTTCCAACAAAAAAAGGGATCCTTGGTCGCACGATGGTACAACTGAGCCTAAAAAAGCTTTTCCTCTGGTATTTTGGAAACCGAATAGAACCTTTAGGTACACTACTAACTACACACTATTCAATTTTCAAGGAAAAGTTGACCAAAAAGGTCAAAAGGCAAAACAGATATATAAGGTGTCATATGCATGAATGGCAATGTACTTGTGTAAACAGTAGCAGAATAAAGAGCTACCACTAATAGCAATTTTCTGATGATGTGAAATATTTTTACAAGATTCTATGAATACTTAATTTCTTAGCAAAGAAACCCTAACGGCACTAAAGCTACTTTGAGACCAACGTTTCAGAGTAGCTCCCAGTTCCAAACTCACAATGGATGTGATTACAATCCACGTAGGTTGTCAAGCAGCACATCAGAAGCGCCTTTGCAAAATGGAAACTGGAAAGCCTGGACTGAGGAGAGGTCTGGATGTCCAACAGTCGCAACCGTCAAGTGCTTGATCATGCAGCCATGCTTGCCCGACTTTGAAATGAGCGAAAACAACACTAGTGACCCAATGTGACCTAGTGTTTTATGCTCCATAAATCAATGTGCTCCTCGCAATTCTGAAATCGTCCTTTTTACATATGAGGAGCCTGAGACTCAGAAAAACCACTACCCGTTCAAGGTTACTCAGCTAGTTGAGTGGTAGGAGGAGTGAAGGATTATGCACTGGACAAACTGGAAGAGCTTTCATGAAGACAGCAGAGACCACGCACGGACGGGGGTCAAGTAATACATCATGGCTGATTGGACAAAGTAAAAACCGCGACCCTCTCTCACCTCCCGGCACTTGTTGGAGTATCCTGTCACAGAGGACCTGTGTGTGATACCGTTGCCTTAAGACAAAAACAAGCATTCCCTTGAGAGTGTCTTCAAGGCTGAATTCTAGTAATAATTAAGAGTGACCTCGGTCTTTTCACAGTCCATACAACATATGATGGGAATCGCCACTGGAGTGTTTTAAAGTCAGGATGAGCCGCATGTAATTGAGAAAATCAACTAAAGGAAACAAATGAGACCTGAGAAACACCCACGAAGTCCTGACCCAATAGTGGGGCAGGAACGGCAAAGAAACCATTTATTTCCTTTCAATTTTTTCTTGCGAAAGTTTACCATTTAGATTCCCATCCAACAATCCACAAAACATTATGTTTCCTGAGACCGCCGGCGATTCCCACAACGGAACAGCATTTCCCCACTTCCTCCCGCCTCCCCGTCTCCACTGTTCTTTTCTCTCCCTTCTGACTTCTGGGGGAAATGCTGCCCCTCTTTACTTCCTAGCGTTGAAGACTCTGAGCGGTGGCGGTACTGTTCCTCCTCATCGGCCGGGTGGCGAGTTCGGTTCCAGGCTCGAAGGGTGACTGAGGGCAGCCGACAGTCTCTCGGGTGACTTCGGCTTTGAGTTTTGCTCTGTTTTTCGCCTGCTCAGTCCGTGCAGGACCTTCCACTGTGAACCCTTCCCGAGCTGCTGGCAGGGGGGCCAGGCGGGCACCGTCCGGATTCCCCGGGATGCTGCCTTCCCGTCGGAATGGCCTTGCTCAGCTGGGCTGCAAACCTCAGCGTGCTGACTAAACTCCAAAGCAGCTGGGCCGCTCGGGAGGCCACCTGGTTGGCGTGCTGCGCCGTGCAGGTGACACGGGGCAGGGGCGCTGAGGCAGCCGAACGGCTAGCAGAGGCATTTCGTGCGACAGGGTCCACCTGGCCGGTGGTCCCCAGGTGCAGACGTGAGCCGAGGCTAGCCGTGTGACCGCGGGTCACCCCGCCTGGGCTCGGCAGCCGGGAATCCCCAGCGGGCACAGCCGGGCTGTCTGTCCTCTCCTCGGGCAGGCCGGGCCCAGCAGTGGGCTCAGTGGCCATCTCGGGGTCAGCGGAGGGCGACGCCGCGCCTGAGGCCGCCTCTTCGCCCTGCTCGGCCTCGGGGGGCCTCGGCGAGGCCGCGAGCGAGGGCGGTCCAGCACGGCCCCCGGGACACGGCGGGGGCCGCAGG